>NC_060122.1:86775320-87400320 GCF_021461395.2 Schistocerca americana
AGAAATGTTACAGAGAAAGGGCTTAGAAAAGTGGGAGCAGCAGGCAGGAGTACTATGACTCTCTTAAGGTAGCCAAATGCCTCGTCACCATGAGAAATTTTTTTTTGAAAACTCGAGGATATCATCGTTAAGGTAGCTCAAACAACGTTAAGGTTTACATGTAGTGGCATATTGCTCCTGCAGGACTGACCACAGTAATAATTAAAGAGTGGAAAGATACAAAGTACGTCGAGCAGCTGGCAGCAGTAACTATGACTCTCTTAGGTAGCCAAATGCCTCGTCACTCGGCGAAATTTATTTGAAAACTCGAGGAAATCGTCCTTGAAGTAACTCAGACAACGGTACCATGGACAGGTGTTGGCATATCGCTTCTGCAGGACTGACCACAGTACGAATTAAAGAGAGGAAAGATTCAAAGAAGGGGGAGCAGCTGGCTGCAGTAACTATGACTCTCTTAAGGTAGCCAAATGCCTCGTCATCCGGCGAGGTACATTTGGTAACTCGAGAGACTCGTAGTGGGAGTAACAGTGACGACGTTAACGTGGGCATATAGTGGCACATCGGGTCCATATGACAGGCCATAGCAAGAAATGCGACAGAGAAAGGGCTTAGAAAAGTGGGAGCAGCAGGCAGGAGTACTATGACTCTCTTAAGGTAGCCAAATGTGTCGTCGCCATGAGAAATTTTTTTTTGAAAACTCGAGGATATCATCGTTAAGGTAGCTCAAACAACGTTAAGGTTTACATGTAGTGGCATATTGCTCCTGCAGGACTGACCACAGTAATAATTAAAGAGTGGAAAGATACAAAGTACGTCGAGCAGCCGGCAGCAGTAACTATGACTCTCTTAAGGTAGCCAAATGCCTCGTCACTCGGCGAAATTTATTTGAAATCTCGAGGAAATCGTCGTTGAAGTAACTCAGACAACGGTAACATGGAAAGGTGGTGGCATATCGCTTCTGCAGGACTGACCACAGTACGAATTAAAGAGAGGAAAGATTCAAAGAAGGGGGAGCAGCTGGCTGCAGTAACTATGACTCTCTTAAGGTAGCCAAATGCCTCGTCATCCGGCGAGGTACATTTGGTAACTCGAGAGACTCGTAGTGGGAGTAACAGTGACGACGTTAACGTGGGCATATAGTGGCACATCGGGTCCATATGACAGGCCATAGCAAGAAATGCGACAGAGAAAGGGCTTAGAAAAGTGGGAGCAGCAGGCAGGAGTACTATGACTCTCTTAAGGTAGCCAAATGTGTCGTCGCCATGAGAAATTTTTTTTTGAAAACTCGAGGATATCATCGTTAAGGTAGCTCAAACAACGTTAAGGTTTACATGTAGTGGCATATTGCTCCTGCAGGACTGACCACAGTAATAATTAAAGAGTGGAAAGATACAAAGTACGTCGAGCAGCCGGCAGCAGTAACTATGACACTCTTAAGGTAGCCAAATGCCTCGTCACTCGGCGAAATTTATTTGAAAACTCGAGGAAATCGTCGTTGAAGTAACTCAGACAACGGTAACATGGAAAGGTGGTGGCATATCGCTTCTGCAGGACTGACCACACTACGAATTAAAGAGAGGAAAGATTCAACGAAGGGGGAGCAGCTGGCTGCAGTAACTATGACTCTCTTAAGGTAGCCAAATGCCTCGTCATCCGGCGAGGTACATTTGGTAACTCGAGAGACTCGTAGTGGGAGTAACAGTGACGACGTTAACGTGGGCATATAGTGGCACATCGGGTCCATATGACAGGCCATAGCAAGAAATGTTACAGAGAAAGGGCTTAGAAAAGTGGGAGCAGCAGGCAGGAGTACTATGACTCTCTTAAGGTAGCCAAATGCCTCGTCACCATGAGAAATTTTTTTTTGAAAACTCGAGGATATCATCGTTAAGGTAGCTCAAACAACGTTAAGGTTTACATGTAGTGGCATATTGCTCCTGCAGGACTGACCACAGTAATAATTAAAGAGTGGAAAGATACAAAGTACGTCGAGCAGCTGGCAGCAGTAACTATGACTCTCTTAGGTAGCCAAATGCCTCGTCACTCGGCGAAATTTATTTGAAAACTCGAGGAAATCGTCCTTGAAGTAACTCAGACAACGGTACCATGGACAGGTGTTGGCATATCGCTTCTGCAGGACTGACCACAGTACGAATTAAAGAGAGGAAAGATTCAAAGAAGGGGGAGCAGCTGGCTGCAGTAACTATGACTCTCTTAAGGTAGCCAAATGCCTCGTCATCTGGCGAGGTACATTTGGTAACTCGAGAGACTCGTAGTGGGAGTAACAGTGACGACGTTAACGTGGGCATATAGTGGCACATCGGGTCCATATGACAGGCCATAGCAAGAAATGTTACAGAGAAATTGCTTAGAAAAGTGGGAGCAGCAGGCAGGAGTACTATGACTCTCTTAAGGTAGCCAAATGCCTCGTCACCATGAGAAATTTTTTTTTGAAAACTCGAGGATATCATCGTTAAGGTAGATCAAACAACGTTAAGGTTTACATGTAGTGGCATATTGCTCCTGCAGGACTGACCACAGTAATAATTAAAGAGTGGAAAGATACAAAGTACGTCGAGCAGCCGGCAGCAGTAACTATGACTCTCTTAAGGTAGCCAAATGCCTCGTCACTCGGCGAAATTTATTTGAAATCTCGAGGAAATCGTCGTTGAAGTAACTCAGACAACGGTAACATGGAAAGGTGGTGGCATATCGCTTCTGCAGGACTGACCACAGTACGAATTAAAGAGAGGAAAGATTCAAAGAAGGGGGAGCAGCTGGCTGCAGTAACTATGACTCTCTTAAGGTAGCCAAATGCCTCGTCATCCGGCGAGGTACATTTGGTAACTCGAGAGACTCGTAGTGGGAGTAACAGTGACGACGTTAACGTGGGCATATAGTGGCACATCGGGTCCATATGACAGGCCATAGCAAGAAATGCTACAGAGAAAGGGCTTAGAAAAGTGGGAGCAGCAGGCAGGAGTACTATGACTCTCTTAAGGTAGCCAAATGTCTCGTCGCCATGAGAAATTTTTTTTTGAAAACTCGAGGATATCATCGTTAAGGTAGCTCAAACAACGTTAAGGTTTACATGTAGTGGCATATTGCTCCTGCAGGACTGACCACAGTAATAATTAAAGAGTGGAAAGATACAAAGTACGTCGAGCAGCCGGCAGCAGTAACTATGACTCTCTTAAGGTAGCCAAATGCCTCGTCACTCGGCGAAATTTATTTGAAAACTCGAGGAAATCGTCGTTGAAGTAACTCAGACAACGGTAACATGGAAAGGTGGTGGCATATCGCTTCTGCAGGACTGACCACAGTACGAATTAAAGAGAGGAAAGATTCAAAGAAGGGGGAGCAGCTGGCTGCAGTAACTATGACTCTCTTAAGGTAGCCAAATGCCTCGTCATCCGGCGAGGTACATTTGGTAACTCGAGAGACTCGTAGTGGGAGTAACAGTGACGACGTTAACGTGGGCATATAGTGGCACATCGGGTCCATATGACAGGCCATAGCAAGAAATGTTACAGAGAAATTGCTTAGAAAAGTGGGAGCAGCAGGCAGGAGTACTATGACTCTCTTAAGGTAGCCAAATGCCTCGTCACCATGAGAAATTTTTTTTTGAAAACTCGAGGATATCATCGTTAAGGTAGCTCAAACAACGTTAAGGTTTACATGTAGTGGCATATTGCTCCTGCAGGACTGACCACAGTAATAATTAAAGAGTGGAAAGATACAAAGTACGTCGAGCAGCTGGCAGCAGTAACTATGACTCTCTTAGGTAGCCAAATGCCTCGTCACTCGGCGAAATTTATTTGAAAACTCGAGGAAATCGTCCTTGAAGTAACTCAGACAACGGTACCATGGACAGGTGTTGGCATATCGCTTCTGCAGGACTGACCACAGTACGAATTAAAGAGAGGAAAGATTCAAAGAAGGGGGAGCAGCTGGCTGCAGTAACTATGACTCTCTTAAGGTAGCCAAATGCCTCGTCATCCGGCGAGGTACATTTGGTAACTCGAGAGACTCGTAGTGGGAGTAACAGTAACGACGTTCACGTGGGCATATAGTGGCACATCGGGTCCATATGACAGGCCATAGCAGGAAATGCTACAGAGAAAGGGCTTAGAAAAGTGGGAGCAGCAGGCAGGAGTACTATGACTCTCTTAAGGTAGCCAAATGTCTCGTCGCCATGAGAAATTTTTTTTTGAAAACTCGAGGATATCATCGTTAAGGTAGCTCAAACAACGTTAAGGTTTACATGTAGTGGCATATTGCTCCTGCAGGACTGACCACAGTAATAATTAAAGAGTGGAAAGATACAAAGTACGTCGAGCAGCCGGCAGCAGTAACTATGACTCTCTTAAGGTAGCCAAATGCCTCGTCACTCGGCGAAATTTATTTGAAAACTCGAGGAAATCGTCGTTGAAGTAACTCAGACAACGGTAACATGGAAAGGTGGTGGCATATCGCTTCTGCAGGACTGACCACAGTACGAATTAAAGAGAGGAAAGATTCAAAGAAGGGGGAGCAGCTGGCTGCAGTAACTATGACTCTCTTAAGGTAGCCAAATGCCTCGTCATCCGGCGAGGTACATTTGGTAACTCGAGAGACTCGTAGTGGGAGTAACAGTGACGACGTTAACGTGGGCATATAGTGGCACATCGGGTCCATATGACAGGCCATAGCAAGAAATGTTACAGAGAAATTGCTTAGAAAAGTGGGAGCAGCAGGCAGGAGTACTATGACTCTCTTAAGGTAGCCAAATGCCTCGTCACCATGAGAAATTTTTTTTTGAAAACTCGAGGATATCATCGTTAAGGTAGCTCAAACAACGTTAAGGTTTACATGTAGTGGCATATTGCTCCTGCAGGACTGACCACAGTAATAATTAAAGAGTGGAAAGATACAAAGTACGTCGAGCAGCTGGCAGCAGTAACTATGACTCTCTTAGGTAGCCAAATGCCTCGTCACTCGGCGAAATTTATTTGAAAACTCGAGGAAATCGTCCTTGAAGTAACTCAGACATCGGTACCATGGACAGGTGTTGGCATATCGCTTCTGCAGGACTGACCACAGTACGAATTAAAGAGAGGAAAGATTCAAAGAAGGGGGAGCAGCTGGCTGCAGTAACTATGACTCTCTTAAGGTAGCCAAATGCCTCGTCATCCGGCGAGGTACATTTGGTAACTCGAGAGACTCGTAGTGGGAGTAACAGTGACGACGTTAACGTGGGCATATTGTGGCACATCGGGTCCATATGACAGGCCATAGCAAGAAATGCTACAGAGAAAGGGCTTAGAAAAGTGGGAGCAGCAGGTAGGAGTACTATGACTCTCTTAAGGTAGCCAAATGTCTCGTCGCCATGAGAAATTTTTTTTTGAAAACTCGAGGATATCATCGTTAAGGTAGCTCAAACAACGTTAAGGTTTACATGTAGTGGCATATTGCTCCTGCAGGACTGACCACAGTAATAATTAAAGAGTGGAAAGATACAAAGTACGTCGAGCAGCCGGCAGCAGTAACTATGACTCTCTTAAGGTAGCCAAATGCCTCGTCACTCGGCGAAATTTATTTGAAAACTCGAGGAAATCGTCGTTGAAGTAACTCAGACAACGGTAACATGGAAAGGTGGTGGCATATCGCTTCTGCAGGACTGACCACAGTACGAATTAAAGAGAGGAAAGATTCAAAGAAGGGGGAGCAGCTGGCTGCAGTAACTATGACTCTCTTAAGGTAGCCAAATGCCTCGTCATCCGGCGAGGTACATTTGGTAACTCGAGAGACTCGTAGTGGGAGTAACAGTGACGACGTTAACGTGGGCATATAGTGGCACATCGGGTCCATATGACAGGCCATAGCAAGAAATGTTACAGAGAAATTGCTTAGAAAAGTGGGAGCAGCAGGCAGGAGTACTATGACTCTCTTAAGGTAGCCAAATGCCTCGTCACCATGAGAAATTTTTTTTTGAAAACTCGAGGATATCATCGTTAAGGTAGCTCAAACAACGTTAAGGTTTACATGTAGTGGCATATTGCTCCTGCAGGACTGACCACAGTAATAATTAAAGAGTGGAAAGATACAAAGTACGTCGAGCAGCTGGCAGCAGTAACTATGACTCTCTTAGGTAGCCAAATGCCTCGTCACTCGGCGAAATTTATTTGAAAACTCGAGGAAATCGTCCTTGAAGTAACTCAGACAACGGTACCATGGACAGGTGTTGGCATATCGCTTCTGCAGGACTGACCACAGTACGAATTAAAGAGAGGAAAGATTCAAAGAAGGGGGAGCAGCTGGCTGCAGTAACTATGACTCTCTTAAGGTAGCCAAATGCCTCGTCATCCGGCGAGGTACATTTGGTAACTCGAGAGACTCGTAGTGGGAGTAACAGTGACGACGTTAACGTGGGCATATAGTGGCACATCGGGTCCATATGACAGGCCATAGCAAGAAATGCTACAGAGAAAGGGCTTAGAAAAGTGGGAGCAGCAGGTAGGAGTACTATGACTCTCTTAAGGTAGCCAAATGTCTCGTCGCCATGAGAAATTTTTTTTTGAAAACTCGAGGATATCATCGTTAAGGTAGCTCAAACAACGTTAAGGTTTACATGTAGTGGCATATTGCTCCTGCAGGACTGACCACAGTAATAATTAAAGAGTGGAAAGATACAAAGTACGTCGAGCAGCCGGCAGCAGTAACTATGACTCTCTTAAGGTAGCCAAATGCCTCGTCACTCGGCGAAATTTATTTGAAAACTCGAGGAAATCGTCGTTGAAGTAACTCAGACAACGGTAACATGGAAAGGTGGTGGCATATCGCTTCTGCAGGACTGACCACAGTACGAATTAAAGAGAGGAAAGATTCAAAGAAGGGGGAGCAGCTGGCTGCAGTAACTATGACTCTCTTAAGGTAGCCAAATGCCTCGTCATCCGGCGAGGTACATTTGGTAACTCGAGAGACTCGTAGTGGGAGTAACAGTGACGACGTTAACGTGGGCATATAGTGGCACATCGGGTCCATATGACAGGCCATAGCAAGAAATGTTACAGAGAAATTGCTTAGAAAAGTGGGAGCAGCAGGCAGGAGTACTATGACTCTCTTAAGGTAGCCAAATGCCTCGTCACCATGAGAAATTTTTTTTTGAAAACTCGAGGATATCATCGTTAAGGTAGCTCAAACAACGTTAAGGTTTACATGTAGTGGCATATTGCTCCTGCAGGACTGACCACAGTAATAATTAAAGAGTGGAAAGATACAAAGTACGTCGAGCAGCTGGCAGCAGTAACTATGACTCTCTTAGGTAGCCAAATGCCTCGTCACTCGGCGAAATTTATTTGAAAACTCGAGGAAATCGTCCTTGAAGTAACTCAGACAACGGTACCATGGACAGGTGTTGGCATATCGCTTCTGCAGGACTGACCACAGTACGAATTAAAGAGAGGAAAGATTCAAAGAAGGGGGAGCAGCTGGCTGCAGTAACTATGACTCTCTTAAGGTAGCCAAATGCCTCGTCATCCGGCGAGGTACATTTGGTAACTCGAGAGACTCGTAGTGGGAGTAACAGTAACGACGTTCACGTGGGCATATAGTGGCACATCGGGTCCATATGACAGGCCATAGCAGGAAATGCTACAGAGAAAGGGCTTAGAAAAGTGGGAGCAGCAGGCAGGAGTACTATGACTCTCTTAAGGTAGCCAAATGTCTCGTCGCCATGAGAAATTTTTTTTTGAAAACTCGAGGATATCATCGTTAAGGTAGCTCAAACAACGTTAAGGTTTACATGTAGTGGCATATTGCTCCTGCAGGACTGACCACAGTAATAATTAAAGAGTGGAAAGATACAAAGTACGTCGAGCAGCCGGCAGCAGTAACTATGACTCTCTTAAGGTAGCCAAATGCCTCGTCACTCGGCGAAATTTATTTGAAAACTCGAGGAAATCGTCGTTGAAGTAACTCAGACAACGGTAACATGGAAAGGTGGTGGCATATCGCTTCTGCAGGACTGACCACAGTACGAATTAAAGAGAGGAAAGATTCAAAGAAGGGGGAGCAGCTGGCTGCAGTAACTATGACTCTCTTAAGGTAGCCAAATGCCTCGTCATCCGGCGAGGTACATTTGGTAACTCGAGAGACTCGTAGTGGGAGTAACAGTGACGACGTTAACGTGGGCATATAGTGGCACATCGGGTCCATATGACAGGCCATAGCAAGAAATGTTACAGAGAAATTGCTTAGAAAAGTGGGAGCAGCAGGCAGGAGTACTATGACTCTCTTAAGGTAGCCAAATGCCTCGTCACCATGAGAAATTTTTTTTTGAAAACTCGAGGATATCATCGTTAAGGTAGCTCAAACAACGTTAAGGTTTACATGTAGTGGCATATTGCTCCTGCAGGACTGACCACAGTAATAATTAAAGAGTGGAAAGATACAAAGTACGTCGAGCAGCTGGCAGCAGTAACTATGACTCTCTTAGGTAGCCAAATGCCTCGTCACTCGGCGAAATTTATTTGAAAACTCGAGGAAATCGTCCTTGAAGTAACTCAGACAACGGTACCATGGACAGGTGTTGGCATATCGCTTCTGCAGGACTGACCACAGTACGAATTAAAGAGAGGAAAGATTCAAAGAAGGGGGAGCAGCTGGCTGCAGTAACTATGACTCTCTTAAGGTAGCCAAATGCCTCGTCATCCGGCGAGGTACATTTGGTAACTCGAGAGACTCGTAGTGGGAGTAACAGTAACGACGTTCACGTGGGCATATAGTGGCACATCGGGTCCATATGACAGGCCATAGCAAGAAATGTTACAGAGAAATTGCTTAGAAAAGTGGGAGCAGCAGGCAGGAATACTATGACTCTCTTAAGGTAGCCAAATGCCTCGTCACCATGAGAAATTTTTTTTTGAAAACTCGAGGATATCATCGTTAAGGTAGCTCAAACAACGTTAAGGTTTACATGTAGTGGCATATTGCTCCTGCAGGTGTGACCACAGTAATAATTAAAGAGTGGAAAGATACAAAGTACGTCGAGCAGCCGGCAGCAGTAACTATGACTCTCTTAAGGTAGCCAAATGCCTCGTCACTCGGCGAAATTTATTTGAAATCTCGAGGAAATCGTCGTTGAAGTAACTCAGACAACGGTAACATGGAAAGGTGGTGGCATATCGCTTCTGCAGGACTGACCACAGTACGAATTAAAGAGAGGAAAGATTCAAAGAAGGGGGAGCAGCTGGCTGCAGTAACTATGACTCTCTTAAGGTAGCCAAATGCCTCGTCATCCGGCGAGGTACATTTGGTAACTCGAGAGACTCGTAGTGGGAGTAACAGTGACGACGTTAACGTGGGCATATAGTGGCACATCGGGTCCATATGACAGGCCATAGCAAGAAATGCTACAGAGAAAGGGCTTAGAAAAGTGGGAGCAGCAGGCAGGAGTACTATGACTCTCTTAAGGTAGCCAAATGTCTCGTCACCATGAGAAATTTTTTTTTGAAAACTCGAGGATATCATCGTTAAGGTAGCTCAAACAACGTTAAGGTTTACATGTAGTGGCATATTGCTCCTGCAGGACTGACCACAGTAATAATTAAAGAGTGGAAAGATACAAAGTACGTCGAGCAGCCGGCAGCAGTAACTATGACTCTCTTAAGGTAGCCAAATGCCTCGTCACTCGGCGAAATTTATTTGAAAACTCGAGGAAATCGTCGTTGAAGTAACTCAGACAACGGTAACATGGAAAGGTGGTGGCATATCGCTTCTGCAGGACTGACCACACTACGAATTAAAGAGAGGAAAGATTCAACGAAGGGGTAGCAGCTGGCTGCAGTAACTATGACTCTCTTAAGGTAGCCAAATGCCTCGTCATCCGGCGAGGTACATTTGGTAACTCGAGAGACTCGTAGTGGGAGTAACAGTGACGACGTTAACGTGGGCATATAGTGGCACATCGGGTCCATATGACAGGCCATAGCAAGAAATGTTACAGAGAAACGGCTTAGAAAAGTGGGAGCAGCAGGCAGGAGTACTATGACTCTCTTAAGGTAGCCAAATGCCTCGTCACCATGAGAAATTTTTTTTTGAAAACTCGAGGATATCATCGTTAAGGTAGCTCAAACAACGTTAAGGTTTACATGTAGTGGCATATTGCTCCTGCAGGACTGACCACAGTAATAATTAAAGAGTGGAAAGATACAAAGTACGTCGAGCAGCCGGCAGCAGTAACTATGACTCTCTTAAGGTAGCCAAATGCCTCGTCACTCGGCGAAATTTATTTGAAAACTCGAGGAAATCGTCGTTGAAGTAACTCAGACAACGGTAACATGGAAAGGTGGTGGCATATCGCTTCTGCAGGACTGACCACAGTACGAATTAAAGAGAGGAAAGATTCAAAGAAGGGGGAACAGCTGGCTGCAGTAACTATGACTCTCTTAAGGTAGCCAAATGCCTCGTCATCCGGCGAGGTACATTTGGTAACTCGAGAGACTCGTAGTGGGAGTAACAGTGACGACGTTAACGTGGGCATATAGTGGCACATCGGGTCCATATGACAGGCCATAGCAAGAAATGCTACAGAGAAAGGGCTTAGAAAAGTGGGAGCAGCAGGCAGGAGTACTATGACTCTCTTAAGGTAGCCAAATGTCTCGTCGCCATGAGAAATTTTTTTTTGAAAACTCGAGGATATCATCGTTAAGGTAGCTCAAACAACGTTAAGGTTTACATGTAGTGGCATATTGCTCCTGCAGGACTGACCACAGTAATAATTAAAGAGTGGAAAGATACAAAGTACGTCGAGCAGCCGGCAGCAGTAACTATGACTCTCTTAAGGTAGCCAAATGCCTCGTCACTCGGCGAAATTTATTTGAAAACTCGAGGAAATCGTCGTTGAAGTAACTCAGACAACGGTAACATGGAAAGGTGGTGGCATATCGCTTCTGCAGGACTGACCACACTACAAATTAAAGAGAGGAAAGATTCAACGAAGGGGGAGCAGCTGGCTGCAGTAACTATTACTCTCTTAAGGTAGCCAAATGCCTCGTCATCCGGCGAGGTACATTTGGTAACTCGAGAGACTCGTAGTGGGAGTAACAGTGACGACGTTAACGTGGGCATATAGTGGCACATCGGGTCCATATGACAGGCCATAGCAAGAAATGTTACAGAGAAACGGCTTAGAAAAGTGGGAGCAGCAGGCAGGAGTACTATGACTCTCTTAAGGTAGCCAAATGCCTCGTCACCATGAGAAATTTTTTTTTGAAAACTCGAGGATATCATCGTTAAGGTAGCTCAAACAACGTTAAGGTTTACATGTAGTGGCATATTGCTCCTGCAGGACTGACCACAGTAATAATTAAAGAGTGGAAAGATACAAAGTACGTCGAGCAGCTGGCAGCAGTAACTATGACTCTCTTAGGTAGCCAAATGCCTCGTCACTCGGCGAAATTTATTTGAAAACTCGAGGAAATCGTCGTTGAAGTAACTCAGACAACGGTACCATGGACAGATGGGGGCATATCGGTTCTGCAGGACTGACCACAGTACGAATTAAAGAGAGGAAAGATTCAAAGAAGGGGGAGCAGCTGGCTGCAGTAACTATGACTCTCTTAAGGTAGCCAAATGCCTCGTCATCCGGCGAGGTACATTTGGTAACTCGAGAGACTCGTAGTGGGAGTAACAGTGACGACGTTAACGTGGGCATATAGTGGCACATCGGGTCCTTAGGACAGGCCATAGCAAGAAATGCTACAGAGAAAGGGCTTAGAAAAGTGGGAGCAGCAGGCAGGAGTACTATGACTCTCTTAAGGTAGCCAAATGTCTCGTCGCCATGAGAAATTTTTTTTTGAAAACTCGAGGATATCATCGTTAAGGTAGCTCAAACAACGTTAAGGTTTACATGTAGTGGCATATTGCTCCTGCAGGACTGACCACAGTAATAATTAAAGAGTGGAAAGATACAAAGTACGTCGAGCAGCCGGCAGCAGTAACTATGACTCTCTTAAGGTAGCCAAATGCCTCGTCACTCGGCGAAATTTATTTGAAAACTCGAGGAAATCGTCGATGAAGTAACTCAGACAACGGTAACATGGAAAGGTGGTGGCATATCGCTTCTGCAGGACTGACCACACTACGAATTAAAGAGAGGAAAGATTCAACGAAGGGGGAGCAGCTGGCTGCAGTAACTATGACTCTCTTAAGGTAGCCAAATGCCTCGTCATCTGGCGAGGTACATTTGGTAACTCGAGAGACTCGTAGTGGGAGTAACAGTGACGACGTTAACGTGGGCATATAGTGGCACATCGGGTCCATATGACAGGCCATAGCAAGAAATGTTACAGAGAAACGGCTTAGAAAAGTGGGAGCAGCAGGCAGGAGTACTATGACTCTCTTAAGGTAGCCAAATGCCTCGTCACCATGAGAAATTTTTTTTTGAAAACTCGAGGATATCATCGTTAAGGTAGCTCAAACAACGTTAAGGTTTACATGTAGTGGCATATTGCTCCTGCAGGACTGACCACAGTAATAATTAAAGAGTGGAAAGATACAAAGTACGTCGAGCAGCTGGCAGCAGTAACTATGACTCTCTTAGGTAGCCAAATGCCTCGTCACTCGGCGAAATTTATTTGAAAACTCGAGGAAATCGTCGTTGAAGTAACTCAGACAACGGTACCATGGACAGATGGGGGCATATCGGTTCTGCAGGACTGACCACAGTACGAATTAAAGAGAGGAAAGATTCAAAGAAGGGGGAGCAGCTGGCTGCAGTAACTATGACTCTCTTAAGGTAGCCAAATGCCTCGTCATCCGGCGAGGTACATTTGGTAACTCGAGAGACTCGTAGTGGGAGTAACAGTGACGACGTTAACGTGGGCATATAGTGGCACATCGGGTCCTTAGGACAGGCCATAGCAAGAAATGCTACAGAGAAAGGGCTTAGAAAAGTGGGAGCAGCAGGCAGGAGTACTATGACTCTCTTAAGGTAGCCAAATGTCTCGTCGCCATGAGAAATTTTTTTTTGAAAACTCGAGGATATCATCGTTAAGGTAGCTCAAACAACGTTAAGGTTTACATGTAGTGGCATATTGCTCCTGCAGGACTGACCACAGTAATAATTAAAGAGTGGAAAGATACAAAGTACGTCGAGCAGCCGGCAGCAGTAACTATGACTCTCTTAAGGTAGCCAAATGCCTCGTCACTCGGCGAAATTTATTTGAAAACTCGAGGAAATCGTCGATGAAGTAACTCAGACAACGGTAACATGGAAAGGTGGTGGCATATCGCTTCTGCAGGACTGACCACACTACGAATTAAAGAGAGGAAAGATTCAACGAAGGGGGAGCAGCTGGCTGCAGTAACTATGACTCTCTTAAGGTAGCCAAATGCCTCGTCATCTGGCGAGGTACATTTGGTAACTCGAGAGACTCGTAGTGGGAGTAACAGTGACGACGTTAACGTGGGCATATAGTGGCACATCGGGTCCATATAACAGGCCATAGCAAGAAATGTTACAGAGAAAGGGCTTAGAAAAGTGGGAGCAGCAGGCAGGAGTACTATGACTCTCTTAAGGTAGCTAAATGCCTCGTCACCATGAGAAATTTTTTTTTGAAAACTCGAGGATATCATCGTTAAGGTAGCTCAAACAACGTTAAGGTTTACATGTAGTGGCATATTGCTCCTGCAGGACTGACCACAGTAATAATTAAAGAGTGGAAAGATACAAAGTACGTCGAGCAGCTGGCAGCAGTAACTATGACTCTCTTAGGTAGCCAAATGCCTCGTCACTCGGCGAAATTTATTTGAAAACTCGAGGAAATCGTCCTTGAAGTAACTCAGACAACGGTACCATGGACAGGTGGTGGCATATCGCTTCTGCAGGACTGACCACAGTACGAATTAAAGAGAGGAAAGATTCAAAGAAGGGGGAGCAGCTGGCTGCAGTAACTATGACTCTCTTAAGGTAGCCAAATGCCTCGTCATCCGGCGAGGTACATTTGGTAACTCGAGAGACTCGTAGTGGGAGTAACAGTGACGACGTTAACGTGGGCATATAGTGGCACATCGGGTCCATATGACAGGCCATAGCAAGAAATGTTACAGAGAAAGGGCTTAGAAAAGTGGGAGCAGCAGGCAGGAGTACTATGACTCTCTTAAGGTAGCCAAATGCCTCGTCACCATGAGAAATTTTTTTCTGAAAACTCGAGGATATCATCGTTAAGGTAGCTCAAACAACGTTAAGGTTTACATGTAGTGGCATATTGCTCCTGCAGGACTGACCACAGTAATAATTAAAGAGTGGAAAGATACAAAGTACGTCGAGCAGCCGGCAGCAGTAACTGTGACTCTCTTAAGGTAGCCAAATGCCTCGTCACTCGGCGAAATTTATTTGAAAACTCGAGGAAATCGTCGTTGAAGTAAATCAGACAACGGTAACATGGAAAGGTGGTGGCATATCGCTTCTGCAGGACTGACCACAGTACGAATTAAAGAGAGGAAAGATTCAAAGAAGGGGGAGCAGCTGGCTGCAGTAACTATGACTCTCTTAAGGTAGCCAAATGCCTCGTCATCCGGCGAGGTACATTTGCTAACTCGAGAGACTCGTAGTGGGAGTAACAGTGACAACGTTAACGTGGGCATATAGTGGCACATCGGGTCCATATGACAGGCCATAGCAAGAAATGTTACAGAGAAAGGGCTTACAAAAGTGGGAGCAGCAGGCAGGAGTACTATGACTCTCTTAAGGTAGCCAAATGCCTCGTCACCATGAGAAATTTTTTTTTGAAAACTCGAGGATATCATCGTTAAGGTAGCTCAAACAACGTTAAGGTTTACATGTAGTGGCATATTGCTCCTGCAGGACTGACCACAGTAATAATTAAAGAGTGGAAAGATACAAAGTACGTCGAGCAGCTGGCAGCAGTAACTATGACTCTCTTAGGTAGCCAAATGCCTCGTCACTCGGCGAAATTTATTTGAAAACTCGAGGAAATCGTCGTTGAAGTAACTCAGACAACGGTACCATGGACAGATGGGGGCATATCGGTTCTGCAGGACTGACCACAGTACGAATTAAAGAGAGGAAAGATTCAAAGAAGGGGGAGCAGCTGGCTGCAGTAACTATGACTCTCTTAAGGTAGCCAAATGCCTCGTCATCTGGCGAGGTACATTTGGTAACTCGAGAGACTCGTAGTGGGAGTGACAGTGACGACGTTAACGTGGGCATATAGTGGCACATCGGGTCCATATGACAGGCCATAGCAAGAAATGCTACAGAGAAAGGGCTTAGAAAAGTGGGAGCAGCAGGCAGGAGTACTATGACTCTCTTAAGGTAGCCAAATGTCTCGTCGCCATGAGAAATTTTTTTTTGAAAACTCGAGGATATCATCGTTAAGGTAGCTCAAACAACGTTAAGGTTTACATGTAGTGGCATATTGCTCCTGCAGGACTGACCACAGTAATAATTAAAGAGTGGAAAGATACAAAGTACGTCGAGCAGCCGGCAGCAGTAACTATGACTCTCTTAAGGTAGCCAAATGCCTCGTCACTCGGCGAAATTTATTTGAAAACTCGAGGAAATCGTCGTTGAAGTAACTCAGACAACGGTAACATGGAAAGGTGGTGGCATATCGCTTCTGCAGGACTGACCACACTACGAATTAAAGAGAGGAAAGATTCAACGAAGGGGGAGCAGCTGGCTGCAGTAACTATGACTCTCTTAAGGTAGCCAAATGCCTCGTCATCCGGCGAGGTACATTTGGTAACTCGAGAGACTCGTAGTGGGAGTAACAGTGACGACGTTAACGTGGGCATATAGTGGCACATCGGGTCCATATGACAGGCCATAGCAAGAAATGTTACAGAGAAAGGGCTTAGAAAAGTGGGAGCAGCAGGCAGGAGTACTATGACTCTCTTAAGGTAGCCAAATGCCTCGTCACCATGAGAAATTTTTTTTTGAAAACTCGAGGATATCATCGTTAAGGTAGCTCAAACAACGTTAAGGTTTACATGTAGTGGCATATTGCTCCTGCAGGACTGACCACAGTAATAATTAAAGAGTGGAAAGATACAAAGTACGTCGAGCAGCTGGCAGCAGTAACTATGACTCTCTTAGGTAGCCAAATGCCTCGTCACTCGGCGAAATTTATTTGAAAACTCGAGGAAATCGTCCTTGAAGTAACTCAGACA
This sequence comes from Schistocerca americana, assembly GCF_021461395.2. Taxonomy (NCBI): domain Eukaryota; kingdom Metazoa; phylum Arthropoda; class Insecta; order Orthoptera; family Acrididae; genus Schistocerca; species Schistocerca americana. Next base: position 86,791,497 of record NC_060122.1, read on the forward strand.
ACGGTACCATGGACAGGTGGTGGCATATCGCTTCTGCAGGACTGACCACAGTACGAATTAAAGAGAGGAAAGATTCAAAGAAGGGGGAGCAGCTGGCTGCAGTAACTATGACTCTCTTAAGGTAGCCAAATGCCTCGTCATCCGGCGAGGTACATTTGGTAACTCGAGAGACTCGTAGTGGGAGTAACAGTGACGACGTTAACGTGGGCATATAGTGGCACATCGGGTCCATATGACAGGCCATAGCAAGAAATGTTACAGAGAAAGGGCTTAGAAAAGTGGGAGCAGCAGGCAGGAGTACTATGACTCTCTTAAGGTAGCCAAATGCCTCGTCACCATGAGAAATTTTTTTCTGAAAACTCGAGGATATCATCGTTAAGGTAGCTCAAACAACGTTAAGGTTTACATGTAGTGGCATATTGCTCCTGCAGGACTGACCACAGTAATAATTAAAGAGTGGAAAGATACAAAGTACGTCGAGCAGCTGGCAGCAGTAACTATGACTCTCTTAGGTAGCCAAATGCCTCGTCACTCGGCGAAATTTATTTGAAAACTCGAGGAAATCGTCGTTGAAGTAACTCAGACAACGGTACCATGGACAGATGGGGGCATATCGGTTCTGCAGGACTGACCACAGTACGAATTAAAGAGAGGAAAGATTCAAAGAAGGGGGAGCAGCTGGCTGCAGTAACTATGACTCTCTTAAGGTAGCCAAATGCCTCGTCATCCGGCGAGGTACATTTGGTAACTCGAGAGACTCGTAGTGGGAGTAACAGTGACGACGTTAACGTGGGCATATAGTGGCACATCGGGTCCATATGACAGGCCATAGCAAGAAATGCTACAGAGAAAGGGCTTAGAAAAGTGGGAGCAGCAGGCAGGAGTACTATGACTATCTTAAGGTAGCCAAATGTCTCGTCGCCATGAGAAATTTTTTTTTGAAAACTCGAGGATATCATCGTTAAGGTAGCTCAAACAACGTTAAGGTTTACATGTAGTGGCATATTGCTCCTGCAGGACTGACCACAGTAATAATTAAAGAGTGGAAAGATACAAAGTACGTCGAGCAGCCGGCAGCAGTAACTATGACTCTCTTAAGGTAGCCAAATGCCTCGTCACTCGGCGAAATTTATTTGAAAACTCGAGGAAATCGTCGTTGAAGTAACTCAGACAACGGTAACATGGAAAGGTGGTGGCATATCGCTTCTGCAGGACTGACCACAGTACGAATTAAAGAGAGGAAAGATTCAAAGAAGGGGGTGCAGCTGGCTGCAGTAACTATGACTCTCTTAAGGTAGCCAAATGCCTCGTCATCCGGCGAGGTACATTTGCTAACTCGAGAGACTCGTAGTGGGAGTAACAGTGACGACGTTAACGTGGGCATATAGTGGCACATCGGGTCCATATGACAGGCCATAGCAAGAAATGTTACAGAGAAAGGGCTTACAAAAGTGGGAGCAGCAGGCAGGAGTACTATGACTCTCTTAAGGTAGCCAAATGCCTCGTCACCATGAGAAATTTTTTTTTTGAAAACTCGAGGATATCATCGTTAAGGTAGCTCAAACAACGTTAAGGTTTACATGTAGTGGCATATTGCTCCTGCAGGACTGACCACAGTAATAATTAAAGAGTGGAAAGATACAAAGTACGTCGAGCAGCTGGCAGCAGTAACTATGACTCTCTTAGGTAGCCAAATGCCTCGTCACTCGGCGAAATTTATTTGAAAACTCGAGGAAATCGTCGTTGAAGTAACTCAGACAACGGTACCATGGACAGATGGGGGCATATCGGTTCTGCAGGACTGACCACAGTACGAATTAAAGAGAGGAAAGATTCAAAGAAGGGGGAGCAGCTGGCTGCAGTAACTATGACTCTCTTAAGGTAGCCAAATGCCTCGTCATCCGGCGAGGTACATTTGGTAACTCGAGAGACTCGTAGTGGGAGTAACAGTGACGACGTTAACGTGGGCATATAGTGGCACATCGGGTCCATATGACAGGCCATAGCAAGAAATGCTACAGAGAAAGGGCTTAGAAAAGTGGGAGCAGCAGGCAGGAGTACTATGACTCTCTTAAGGTAGCCAAATGCCTCGTCACCATGAGAAATTTTTTTTTGAAAACTCGAGGATATCATCGTTAAGGTAGCTCAAACAACGTTAAGGTTTACATGTAGTGGCATATTGCTCCTGCAGGACTGACCACAGTAATAATTAAAGAGTGGAAAGATACAAAGTACGTCGAGCAGCTGGCAGCAGTAACTATGACTCTCTTAGGTAGCCAAATGCCTCGTCACTCGGCGAAATTTATTTGAAAACTCGAGGAAATCGTCGTTGAAGTAACTCAGACAACGGTACCATGGACAGATGGGGGCATATCGGTTCTGCAGGACTGACCACAGTACGAATTAAAGAGAGGAAAGATTCAAAGAAGGGGGAGCAGCTGGCTGCAGTAACTATGACTCTCTTAAGGTAGCCAAATGCCTCGTCATCTGGCGAGGTACATTTGGTAACTCGAGAGACTCGTAGTGGGAGTAACAGTGACGACGTTAACGTGGGCATATAGTGGCACATCGGGTCCATATGACAGGCCATAGCAAGAAATGCTACAGAGAAAGGGCTTAGAAAAGTGGGAGCAGCAGGCAGGAGTACTATGACTCTCTTAAGGTAGCCAAATGTCTCGTCGCCATGAGAAATTTTTTTTTGAAAACTCGAGGATATCATCGTTAAGGTAGCTCAAACAACGTTAAGGTTTACATGTAGTGGCATATTGCTCCTGCAGGACTGACCACAGTAATAATTAAAGAGTGGAAAGATACAAAGTACGTCGAGCAGCCGGCAGCAGTAAACTATGACTCTCTTAAGGTAGCCAAATGCCTCGTCACTCGGCGAAATTTATTTGAAAACTCGAGGAAATCGTCGTTGAAGTAACTCAGACAACGGTAACATGGAAAGGTGGTGGCATATCGCTTCTGCAGGACTGACCACACTACGAATTAAAGAGAGGAAAGATTCAACGAAGGGGGAGCAGCTGGCTGCAGTAACTATGACTCTCTTAAGGTAGCCAAATGCCTCGTCATCCGGCGAGGTACATTTGGTAACTCGAGAGACTCGTAGTGGGAGTAACAGTGACGACGTTAACGTGGGCATATAGTGGCACATCGGGTCCATATGACAGGCCATAGCAAGAAATGTTACAGAGAAAGGGCTTAGAAAAGTGGGAGCAGCAGGCAGGAGTACTATGACTCTCTTAAGGTAGCCAAATGCCTCGTCACCATGAGAAATTTTTTTTTGAAAACTCGAGGATATCATCGTTAAGGTAGCTCAAACAACGTTAAGGTTTACATGTAGTGGCATATTGCTCCTGCAGGACTGACCACAGTAATAATTAAAGAGTGGAAAGATACAAAGTACGTCGAGCAGCTGGCAGCAGTAACTATGACTCTCTTAGGTAGCCAAATGCCTCGTCACTCGGCGAAATTTATTTGAAAACTCGAGGAAATCGTCCTTGAAGTAACTCAGACAACGGTACCATGGACAGGTGGTGGCATATCGCTTCTGCAGGACTGACCACAGTACGAATTAAAGAGAGGAAAGATTCAAAGAAGGGGGAGCAGCTGGCTGCAGTAACTATGACTCTCTTAAGGTAGCCAAATGCCTCGTCATCCGGCGAGGTACATTTGGTAACTCGAGAGACTCGTAGTGGGAGTAACAGTGACGACGTTAACGTGGGCATATAGTGGCACATCGGGTCCATATGACAGGCCATAGCAAGAAATGTTACAGAGAAAGGGCTTACAAAAGTGGGAGCAGCAGGCAGGAGTACTATGACTCTCTTAAGGTAGCCAAATGCCTCGTCACCATGAGAAATTTTTTTTTTGAAAACTCGAGGATATCATCGTTAAGGTAGCTCAAACAACGTTAAGGTTTACATGTAGTGGCATATTGCTCCTGCAGGACTGACCACAGTAATAATTAAAGAGTGGAAAGATACAAAGTACGTCGAGCAGCTGGCAGCAGTAACTATGACTCTCTTAGGTAGCCAAATGCCTCGTCACTCGGCGAAATTTATTTGAAAACTCGAGGAAATCGTCGTTGAAGTAACTCAGACAACGGTACCATGGACAGATGGGGGCATATCGGTTCTGCAGGACTGACCACAGTACGAATTAAAGAGAGGAAAGATTCAAAGAAAGGGGAGCAGCTGGCTGCAGTAACTATGACTCTCTTAAGGTAGCCAAATGCCTCGTCATCCGGCGAGGTACATTTGCTAACTCGAGAGACTCGTAGTGGGAGTAACAGTGACAACGTTAACGTGGGCATATAGTGGCACATCGGGTCCATATGACAGGCCATAGCAAGAAATGTTACAGAGAAAGGGCTTACAAAAGTGGGAGCAGCAGGCAGGAGTACTATGACTCTCTTAAGGTAGCCAAATGCCTCGTCACCATGAGAAATTTTTTTTTGAAAACTCGAGGATATCATCGTTAAGGTAGCTCAAACAACGTTAAGGTTTACATGTAGTGGCATATTGCTCCTGCAGGACTGACCACAGTAATAATTAAAGAGTGGAAAGATACAAAGTACGTCGAGCAGCTGGCAGCAGTAACTATGACTCTCTTAGGTAGCCAAATGCCTCGTCACTCGGCGAAATTTATTTGAAAACTCGAGGAAATCGTCGTTGAAGTAACTCAGACAACGGTACCATGGACAGATGGGGGCATATCGGTTCTGCAGGACTGACCACAGTACGAATTAAAGAGAGGAAAGATTCAAAGAAGGGGGAGCAGCTGGCTGCAGTAACTATGACTCTCTTAAGGTAGCCAAATGCCTCGTCATCTGGCGAGGTACATTTGGTAACTCGAGAGACTCGTAGTGGGAGTAACAGTGACGACGTTAACGTGGGCATATAGTGGCACATCGGGTCCATATGACAGGCCATAGCAAGAAATGCTACAGAGAAAGGGCTTAGAAAAGTGGGAGCAGCAGGCAGGAGTACTATGACTCTCTTAAGGTAGCCAAATGTCTCGTCGCCATGAGAAATTTTTTTTTGAAAACTCGAGGATATCATCGTTAAGGTAGCTCAAACAACGTTAAGGTTTACATGTAGTGGCATATTGCTCCTGCAGGACTGACCACAGTAATAATTAAAGAGTGGAAAGATACAAAGTACGTCGAGCAGCCGGCAGCAGTAACTATGACTCTCTTAAGGTAGCCAAATGCCTCGTCACTCGGCGAAATTTATTTGAAAACTCGAGGAAATCGTCGTTGAAGTAACTCAGACAACGGTAACATGGAAAGGTGGTGGCATATCGCTTCTGCAGGACTGACCACACTACGAATTAAAGAGAGGAAAGATTCAACGAAGGGGGAGCAGCTGGCTGCAGTAACTATGACTCTCTTAAGGTAGCCAAATGCCTCGTCATCCGGCGAGGAACATTTGGTAACTCGAGAGACTCGTAGTGGGAGTAACAGTGACGACGTTAACGTGGGCATATAGTGGCACATCGGGTCCATATGACAGGCCATAGCAAGAAATGTTACAGAGAAAGGGCTTAGAAAAGTGGGAGCAGCAGGCAGGAGTACTATGACTCTCTTAAGGTAGCCAAATGCCTCGTCACCATGAGAAATTTTTTTTTGAAAACTCGATGATATCATCGTTAAGGTAGCTCAAACAACGTTAAGGTTTACATGTAGTGGCATATTGCTCCTGCAGGACTGACCACAGTAATAATTAAAGAGTGGAAAGATACAAAGTACGTCGAGCAGCTGGCAGCAGTAACTATGACTCTCTTAGGTAGCCAAATGCCTCGTCACTCGGCGAAATTTATTTGAAAACTCGAGGAAATCGTCCTTGAAGTAACTCAGACAACGGTACCATGGACAGGTGGTGGCATATCGCTTCTGCAGGACTGACCACAGTACGAATTAAAGAGAGGAAAGATTCAAAGAAGGGGGAGCAGCTGGCTGCAGTAACTATGACTCTCTTAAGGTAGCCAAATGCCTCGTCATCCGGCGAGGTACATTTGGTAACTCGAGAGACTCGTAGTGGGAGTAACAGTGACGACGTTAACGTGGGCATATAGTTGCACATCGGGTCCATATGACAGGCCATAGCAAGAAATGTTACAGAGAAAGGGCTTAGAAAAGTGGGAGCAGCAGGCAGGAGTACTATGACTCTCTTAAGGTAGCCAAATGCCTCGTCACCATGAGAAATTTTTTTCTGAAAACTCGAGGATATCATCGTTAAGGTAGCTCAAACAACGTTAAGGTTTACATGTAGTGGCATATTGCTCCTGCAGGACTGACCACAGTAATAATTAAAGAGTGGAAAGATACAAAGTACGTCGAGCAGCCGGCAGCAGTAACTATGACTCTCTTAAGGTAGCCAAATGCCTCGTCACTCGGCGAAATTTATTTGAAAACTCGAGGAAATCGTCGTTGAAGTAACTCAGACAACGGTAACATGGAAAGGTGGTGGCATATCGCTTCTGCAGGACTGACCACAGTACGAATTAAAGAGAGGAAAGATTCAAAGAAGGGGGAGCAGCTGGCTGCAGTAACTATGACTCTCTTAAGGTAGCCAAATGCCTCGTCATCCGGCGAGGTACATTTGCTAACTCGAGAGACTCGTAGTGGGAGTAACAGTGACAACGTTAACGTGGGCATATAGTGGCACATCGGGTCCATATGACAGGCCATAGCAAGAAATGTTACAGAGAAAGGGCTTACAAAAGTGGGAGCAGCAGGCAGGAGTACTATGACTCTCTTAAGGTAGCCAAATGCCTCGTCACCATGAGAAATTTTTTTTTGAAAACTCGAGGATATCATCGTTAAGGTAGCTCAAACAACGTTAAGGTTTACATGTAGTGGCATATTGCTCCTGCAGGACTGACCACAGTAATAATTAAAGAGTGGAAAGATACAAAGTACGTCGAGCAGCTGGCAGCAGTAACTATGACTCTCTTAGGTAGCCAAATGCCTCGTCACTCGGCGAAATTTATTTGATAACTCGAGGAAATCGTCGTTGAAGTAACTCAGACTACGGTACCATGGACAGATGGGGGCATATCGGTTCTGCAGGACTGACCACAGTACGAATTAAAGAGAGGAAAGATTCAAAGAAGTGGGAGCAGCTGGCTGCAGTAACTATGACTCTCTTAAGGTAGCCAAATGCCTCGTCATCCGGCGAGGTACATTTGGTAACTCGAGAGACTCGTAGTGGGAGTAACAGTGACGACGTTAACGTGGGCATATAGTGGCACATCGGGTCCATATGACAGGCCATAGCAAGAAATGCTACAGAGAAAGGGCTTAGAAAAGTGGGAGCAGCAGGCAGGAGTACTATGACTCTCTTAAGGTAGCCAAATGTCTCGTCGCCATGAGAAATTTTTTTTTGAAAACTCGAGGATATCATCGTTAAGGTAGCTCAAACAACGTTAAGGTTTACATGTAGTGGCATATTGCTCCTGCAGGACTGACCACAGTAATAATTAAAGAGTGGAAAGATACAAAGTACGTCGAGCAGCCGGCAGCAGTAACTATGACTCTCTTAAGGTAGCCAAATGCCTCGTCACTCGGCGAAATTTATTTGAAAACTCGAGGAAATCGTCGTTGAAGTAACTCAGACAACGGTAACATGGAAAGGTGGTGGCATATCGCTTCTGCAGGACTGACCACACTACGAATTAAAGAGAGGAAAGATTCAACGAAGGGGGAGCAGCTGGCTGCAGTAACTATGACTCTCTTAAGGTAGCCAAATGCCTCGTCATCCGGCGAGGTACATTTGGTAACTCGAGAGACTCGTAGTGGGAGTAACAGTGACGACGTTAACGTGGGCATATAGTGGCACATCGGGTCCATATGACAGGCCATAGCAAGAAATGTTACAGAGAAAGGGCTTAGAAAAGTGGGAGCAGCAGGCAGGAGTACTATGACTCTCTTAAGGTAGCCAAATGCCTCGTCACCATGAGAAATTTTTTTTTGAAAACTCGAGGATATCATCGTTAAGGTAGCTCAAACAACGTTAAGGTTTACATGTAGTGGCATATTGCTCCTGCAGGACTGACCACAGTAATAATTAAAGAGTGGAAAGATACAAAGTACGTCGAGCAGCTGGCAGCAGTAACTATGACTCTCTTAGGTAGCCAAATGCCTCGTCACTCGGCGAAATTTATTTGAAAACTCGAGGAAATCGTCCTTGAAGTAACTCAGACAACGGTACCATGGACAGGTGGTGGCATATCGCTTCTGCAGGACTGACCACAGCACGAATTAAAGAGAGGAAAGATTCAAAGAAGGGGGAGCAGCTGGCTGCAGTAACTATGACTCTCTTAAGGTAGCCAAATGCCTCGTCATCCGGCGAGGTACATTTGGTAACTCGAGAGACTCGTAGTGGGAGTAACAGTGACGACGTTAACGTGGGCATATAGTGGCACATCGGGTCCATATGACAGGCCATAGCAAGAAATGTTACAGAGAAAGGGCTTAGAAAAGTGGGAGCAGCAGGCAGGAGTACTATGACTCTCTTAAGGTAGCCAAATGCCTCGTCACCATGAGATATTTTTTTCTGAAAACTCGAGGATATCATCGTTAAGGTAGCTCAAACAACGTTAAGGTTTACATGTAGTGGCATATTGCTCCTGCAGGACTGACCACAGTAATAATTAAAGAGTGGAAAGATACAAAGTACGTCGAGCAGCCGGCAGCAGTAACTATGACTCTCTTAAGGTAGCCAAATGCCTCGTCACTCGGCGAAATTTATTTGAAAACTCGAGGAAATCGTCGTTGAAGTAACTCAGACAACGGTAACATGGAAAGGTGGTGGCATATCGCTTCTGCAGGACTGACCACAGTACGAATTAAAGAGAGGAAAGATTCAAAGAAGGGGGAGCAGCTGGCTGCAGTAACTATGACTCTCTTAAGGTAGCCAAATGCCTCGTCATCCGGCGAGGTACATTTGCTAACTCGAGAGACTCGTAGTGGGAGTAACAGTGACAACGTTAACGTGGGCATATAGTGGCACATCGGGTCCATATGACAGGCCATAGCAAGAAATGTTACAGAGAAAGGGCTTAGAAAAGTGGGAGCAGCAGGCAGGAGTACTATGACTCTCTTAAGGTAGCCAAATGCCTCGTCACCATGAGAAATTTTTTTTTGAAAACTCGAGGATATCATCGTTAAGGTAGCTCAAACAACGTTAAGGTTTACATGTAGTGGCATATTGCTCCTGCAGGACTGACCACAGTAATAATTAAAGAGTGGAAAGATACAAAGTACGTCGAGCAGCTGGCAGCAGTAACTATGACTCTCTTAGGTAGCCAAATGCCTCGTCACTCGGCGAAATTTATTTGAAAACTCGAGGAAATCGTCCTTGAAGTAACTCAGACAACGGTACCATGGACAGGTGGTGGCATATCGCTTCTGCAGGACTGACCACAGCACGAATTAAAGAGAGGAAAGATTCAAAGAAGGGGGAGCAGCTGGCTGCAGTAACTATGACTCTCTTAAGGTAGCCAAATGCCTCGTCATCCGGCGAGGTACATTTGGTAACTCGAGAGACTCGTAGTGGGAGTAACAGTGACGACGTTAACGTGGGCATATAGTGGCACATCGGGTCCATATGACAGGCCATAGCAAGAAATGTTACAGAGAAAGGGCTTAGAAAAGTGGGAGCAGCAGGCAGGAGTACTATGACTCTCTTAAGGTAGCCAAATGCCTCGTCACCATGAGATATTTTTTTCTGAAAACTCGAGGATATCATCGTTAAGGTAGCTCAAACAACGTTAAGGTTTACATGTAGTGGCATATTGCTCCTGCAGGACTGACCACAGTAATAATTAAAGAGTGGAAAGATACAAAGTACGTCGAGCAGCCGGCAGCAGTAACTATGACTCTCTTAAGGTAGCCAAATGCCTCGTCACTCGGCGAAATTTATTTGAAAACTCGAGGAAATCGTCGTTGAAGTAACTCAGACAACGGTAACATGGAAAGGTGGTGGCATATCGCTTCTGCAGGACTGACCACAGTACGAATTAAAGAGAGGAAAGATTCAAAGAAGGGGGAGCAGCTGGCTGCAGTAACTATGACTCTCTTAAGGTAGCCAAATGCCTCGTCATCCGGCGAGGTACATTTGCTAACTCGAGAGACTCGTAGTGGGAGTAACAGTGACAACGTTAACGTGGGCATATAGTGGCACATCGGGTCCATATGACAGGCCATAGCAAGAAATGTTACAGAGAAAGGGCTTAGAAAAGTGGGAGCAGCAGGCAGGAGTACTATGACTCTCTTAAGGTAGCCAAATGCCTCGTCACCATGAGAAATTTTTTTTTGAAAACTCGAGGATATCATCGTTAAGGTAGCTCAAACAACGTTAAGGTTTACATGTAGTGGCATATTGCTCCTGCAGGACTGACCACAGTAATAATTAAAGAGTGGAAAGATACAAAGTACGTCGAGCAGCTGGCAGCAGTAACTATGACTCTCTTAGGTAGCCAAATGCCTCGTCACTCGGCGAAATTTATTTGAAAACTCGAGGAAATCGTCCTTGAAGTAACTCAGACAACGGTACCATGGACAGGTGGTGGCATATCGCTTCTGCAGGACTGACCACAGCACGAATTAAAGAGAGGAAAGATTCAAAGAAGGGGGAGCAGCTGGCTGCAGTAACTATGACTCTCTTAAGGTAGCCAAATGCCTCGTCATCCGGCGAGGTACATTTGGTAACTCGAGAGACTCGTAGTGGGAGTAACAGTGACGACGTTAACGTGGGCATATAGTGGCACATCGGGTCCATATGACAGGCCATAGCAAGAAATGTTACAGAGAAAGGGCTTAGAAAAGTGGGAGCAGCAGGCAGGAGTACTATGACTCTCTTAAGGTAGCCAAATGCCTCGTCACCATGAGATATTTTTTTCTGAAAACTCGAGGATATCATCGTTAAGGTAGCTCAAACAACGTTAAGGTTTACATGTAGTGGCATATTGCTCCTGCAGGACTGACCACAGTAATAATTAAAGAGTGGAAAGATACAAAGTACGTCGAGCAGCCGGCAGCAGTAACTATGACTCTCTTAAGGTAGCCAAATGCCTCGTCACTCGGCGAAATTTATTTGAAAACTCGAGGAAATCGTCGTTGAAGTAACTCAGACAACGGTAACATGGAAAGGTGGTGGCATATCGCTTCTGCAGGACTGACCACAGTACGAATTAAAGAGAGGAAAGATTCAAAGAAGGGGGAGCAGCTGGCTGCAGTAACTATGACTCTCTTAAGGTAGCCAAATGCCTCGTCATCCGGCGAGGTACATTTGCTAACTCGAGAGACTCGTAGTGGGAGTAACAGTGACAACGTTAACGTGGGCATATAGTGGCACATCGGGTCCATATGACAGGCCATAGCAAGAAATGTTACAGAGAAAGGGCTTACAAAAGTGGGAGCAGCAGGCAGGAGTACTATGATTCTCTTAAGGTAGCCAAATGCCTCGTCACCATGAGAAATTTTTTTTTGAAAACTCGAGGATATCATCGTTAAGGTAGCTCAAACAACGTTAAGGTTTACATGTAGTGGCATATTGCTCCTGCAGGACTGACCACAGTAATAATTAAAGAGTGGAAAGATACAAAGTACGTCGAGCAGCTGGCAGCAGTAACTATGACTCTCTTAGGTAGCCAAATGCCTCGTCACTCGGCGAAATTTATTTGATAACTCGAGGAAATCGTCGTTGAAGTAACTCAGACTACGGTACCATGGACAGATGGGGGCATATCGGTTCTGCAGGACTGACCACAGTACGAATTAAAGAGAGGAAAGATTCAAAGAAGGGGGAGCAGCTGGCTGCAGTAACTATGACTCTCTTAAGGTAGCCAAATGCCTCGTCATCCGGCGAGGTACATTTGGTAACTCCAGAGACTCGTAGTGGGAGTAACAGTGACGACGTTAACGTGGGCATATAGTGGCACATCGGGTCCATATGACAGGCCATAGCAAGAAATGCTACAGAGAAAGGGCTTAGAAAAGTGGGAGCAGCAGGCAGGAGTACTATGACTCTCTTAAGGTAGCCAAATGTCTCGTCGCCATGAGAAATTTTTTTTTGAAAACTCGAGGATATCATCGTTAAGGTAGCTCAAACAACGTTAAGGTTTACATGTAGTGGCATATTGCTCCTGCAGGACTGACCACAGTAATAATTAAAGAGTGGAAAGATACAAAGTACGTCGAGCAGCCGGCAGCAGTAACTATGACTCTCTTAAGGTAGCCAAATGCCTCGTCACTCGGCGAAATTTATTTGAAAACTCGAGGAAATCGTCGTTGAAGTAACTCAGACAACGGTAACATGGAAAGGTGGTGGCATATCGCTTCTGCAGGACTGACCACACTACGAATTAAAGAGAGGAAAGATTCAACGAAGGGGGAGCAGCTGGCTGCAGTAACTATGACTCTCTTAAGGTAGCCAAATGCCTCGTCATCCGGCGAGGTACATTTGGTAACTCGAGAGACTCGTAGTGGGAGTAACAGTGACGACGTTAACGTGGGCATATAGTGGCACATCGGGTCCATATGACAGGCCATAGCAAGAAATGTTACAGAGAAAGGGCTTAGAAAAGTGGGAGCAGCAGGCAGGAGTACTATGACTCTCTTAAGGTAGCCAAATGCCTCGTCACCATGAGAAATTTTTTTTTGAAAACTCGAGGATATCATCGTTAAGGTAGCTCAAACAACGTTAAGGTTTACATGTAGTGGCATATTGCTCCTGCAGGATTGACCACAGTAATAATTAAAGAGTGGAAAGATACAAAGTACGTCGAGCAGCCGGCAGCAGTAACTATGACTCTCTTAAGGTAGCCAAATGCCTCGTCACTCGGCGAAATTTATTTGAAAACTCGAGGAAATCGTCGTTGAAGTAACTCAGACAACGGTAACATGGAAAGGTGGTGGCATATCGCTTCTGCAGGACTGACCACAGTACGAATTAAAGAGAGGAAAGATTCAAAGAAGGGGGAGCAGCTGGCTGCAGTAACTATGACTCTCTTAAGGTAGCCAAATGCCTCGTCATCCGGCGAGGTACATTTGGTAACTCGAGAGACTCGTAGTGGGAGTAACAGTGACGACGTTAACGTGGGCATATAGTGGCACATCGGGTCCATATGACAGGCCATAGCAAGAAATGCTACAGAGAAAGGGCTTAGAAAAGTGGGAGCAGCAGGCAGGAGTACTATGACTCTCTTAAGGTAGCCAAATGTCTCGTCGCCATGAGAAATTTTTTTTTGAAAACTCGAGGATATCATCGTTAAGGTAGCTCAAACAACGTTAAGGTTTACATGTAGTGGCATATTGCTCCTGCAGGACTGACCACAGTAATAATTAAAGAGTGGAAAGATACAAAGTACGTCGAGCAGCCGGCAGCAGTAACTATGACTCTCTTAAGGTAGCCAAATGCCTCGTCACTCGGCGATATTTATTTGAAAACTCGAGGAAATCGTCGTTGAAGTAACTCAGACAACGGTAACATGGAAAGGTGCTGGCATATCGCTTCTGCAGGACTGACCACACTACGAATTAAAGAGAGGAAAGATTCAACGAAGGGGGAGCAGCTGGCTGCAGTAACTATGACTCTCTTAAGGTAGCCAAATGCCTCGTCATCCGGCGAGGTACATTTGGTAACTCGAGAGACTCGTAGTGGGAGTAACAGTGACGACGTTAACGTGGGCATATAGTGGCACATCGGGTCCATATGACAGGCCATAGCAAGAAATGTTACAGAGAAAGGGCTTAGAAAAGTGGGAGCAGCAGGCAGGAGTACTATGACTCTCTTAAGGTAGCCAAATGTCTCGTCGCCATGAGAAATTTTTTTTTGAAAACTCGAGGATATCATCGTTAAGGTAGCTCAAACAACGTTAAGGTTTACATGTAGTGGCATATTGCTCCTGCAGGACTGACCACAGTAATAATTAAAGAGTGGAAAGATACAAAGTACGTCGAGCAGCCGGCAGCAGTAACTATGACTCTCTTAAGGTAGCCAAATGCCTCGTCACTCGGCGAAATTTATTTGAAAACTCGAGGAAATCGTCGTTGAAGTAACTCAGACAACGGTAACATGGAAAGGTGGTGGCATATCGCTTCTGCAGGACTGACCACACTACGAATTAAAGAGAGGAAAGATTCAACGAAGGGGGAGCAGCTGGCTGCAGTAACTATGACTCTCTTAAGGTAGCCAAATGCCTCGTCATCCGGCGAGGTACATTTGGTAACTCGAGAGACTCGTAGTGGGAGTAACAGTGACGACGTTAACGTGGGCATATAGTGGCACATCGGGTCCATATGACAGGCCATAGCAAGAAATGTTACAGAGAAAGGGCTTACAAAAGTGGGAGCAGCAGGCAGGAGTACTATGACTCTCTTAAGGTAGCCAAATGCCTCGTCACCATGAGAAATTTTTTTTTGAAAACTCGAGGATATCATCGTTAAGGTAGCTCAAACAACGTTAAGGTTTACATGTAGTGGCATATTGCTCCTGCAGGACTGACCACAGTAATAATTAAAGAGTGGAAAGATACAAAGTACGTCGAGCAGCTGGCAGCAGTAACTATGACTCTCTTAGGTAGCCAAATGCCTCGTCACTCGGCGAAATTTATTTGAAAACTCGAGGAAATCGTCGTTGAAGTAACTCAGACAACGGTACCATGGACAGATGGGGGCATATCGCTTCTGCAGGACTGACCACACTACGAATTAAAGAGAGGAAAGATTCAAAGAAGGGGGAGCAGCTGGCTGCAGTAACTATGACTCTCTTAAGGTAGCCAAATGCCTCGTCATCCGGCGAGGTACATTTGCTAACTCGAGAGACTCGTAGTGGGAGTAACAGTGACAACGTTAACGTGGGCATATAGTGGCACATCGGGTCCATATGACAGGCCATAGCAAGAAATGTTAAGAGAAAGGGCTTAGAAAAGTGGGAGCAGCAGGCAGGAGTACTATGACTCTCTTAAGGTAGCCAAATGCCTCGTCACCATGAGAAATTTTTTTCTGAAAACTCGAGGATATCATCGTTAAGGTAGCTCAAACAACGTTAAGGTTTACATGTAGTGGCATATTGCTCCTGCAGGACTGACCACAGTAATAATTAAAGAGTGGAAAGATACAAAGTACGTCGAGCAGCCGGCAGCAGTAACTATGACTCTCTTAAGGTAGCCAAATGCCTCGTCACTCGGCGAAATTTATTTGAAAACTCGAGGAAATCGTCGTTGAAGTAACTCAGACAACGGTAACATGGAAAGGTGGTGGCATATCGCTTCTGCAGGACTGACCACAGTACGAATTAAAGAGAGGAAAGATTCAAAGAAGGGGGAGCAGCTGGCTGCAGTAACTATGACTCTCTTAAGGTAGCCAAATGCCTCGTCATCCGGCGAGGTACATTTGGTAACTCGAGAGACTCGTAGTGGGAGTAACAGTGACGACGTTAACGTGGGCATATAGTGGCACATCGGGTCCATATGACAGGCCATAGCAAGAAATGTTACAGAGAAAGGGCTTAGAAAAGTGGGAGCAGCAGGCAGGAGTACTATGACTCTCTTAAGGTAGCCAAATGCCTCGTCACCATGAGAAATTTTTTTCTGAAAACTCGAGGATATCATCGTTAAGGTAGCTCAAACAACGTTAAGGTTTACATGTAGTGGCATATTGCTCCTGCAGGACTGACCACAGTAATAATTAAAGAGTGGAAAGATACAAAGTACGTCGAGCAGCCGGCAGCAGTAACTATGACTCTCTTAAGGTAGCCAAATGCCTCGTCACTCGGCGAAATTTATTTGAAAACTCGAGGAAATCGTCGTTGAAGTAACTCAGACAACGGTAACATGGAAAGGTGGTGGCATATCGCTTCTGCAGGACTGACCACAGTACGAATTAAAGAGAGGAAAGATTCAAAGAAGGGGGAGCAGCTGGCTGCAGTAACTATGACTCTCTTAAGGTAGCCAAATGCCTCGTCATCCGGCGAGGTACATTTGCTAACTCGAGAGACTCGTAGTGGGAGTAACAGTGACAACGTTAACGTGGGCATATAGTGGCACATCGGGTCCATATGACAGGCCATAGCAAGAAATGTTACAGAGAAAGGGCTTACAAAAGTGGGAGCAGCAGGCAGGAGTACTATGACTCTCTTAAGGTAGCCAAATGCCTCGTCACCATGAGAAATTTTTTTTTGAAAACTCGAGGATATCATCGTTAAGGTAGCTCAAACAACGTTAAGGTTTACATGTAGTGGCATATTGCTCCTGCAGGACTGACCACAGTAATAATTAAAGAGTGGAAAGATACAAAGTACGTCGAGCAGCTGGCAGCAGTAACTATGACTCTCTTAGGTAGCCAAATGCCTCGTCACTCGGCGAAATTTATTTGAAAACTCGAGGAAATCGTCGTTGAAGTAACTCAGACAACGGTACCATGGACAGATGGGGGCATATCGGTTCTGCAGGACTGACCACAGTACGAATTAAAGAGAGGAAAGATTCAAAGAAGGGGGAGCAGCTGGCTGCAGTAACTATGACTCTCTTAAGGTAGCCAAATGCCTCGTCATCCGGCGAGGTACATTTGGTAACTCGAGAGACTCGTAGTGGGAGTAACAGTGACGACGTTAACGTGGGCATATAGTGGCACATCGGGTCCATATGACAGGCCATAGCAAGAAATGTTACAGAGAAAGGGCTTAGAAAAGTGGGAGCAGCAGGCAGGAGTACTATGACTCTCTTAAGGTAGCCAAATGCCTCGTCACCATGAGAAATTTTTTTCTGAAAACTCGAGGATATCATCGTTAAGGTAGCTCAAACAACGTTAAGGTTTACATGTAGTGGCATATTGCTCCTGCAGGACTGACCACAGTAATAATTAAAGAGTGGAAAGATACAAAGTACGTCGAGCAGCCGGCAGCAGTAACTATGACTCTCTTAAGGTAGCCAAATGCCTCGTCACTCGGCGAAATTTATTTGAAAACTCGAGGAAATCGTCGTTGAAGTAACTCAGACAACGGTAACATGGAAAGGTGGTGGCATATCGCATCTGCAGGACTGACCACAGTACGAATTAAAGAGAGGAAAGATTCAAAGAAGGGGGAGCAGCTGGCTGCAGTAACTATGACTCTCTTAAGGTAGCCAAATGCCTCGTCATCCGGCGAGGTACATTTGCTAACTCGAGAGACTCGTAGTGGGAGTAACAG
Organism: Schistocerca americana; assembly: GCF_021461395.2. NCBI lineage: Eukaryota > Metazoa > Arthropoda > Insecta > Orthoptera > Acrididae > Schistocerca > Schistocerca americana. Next base: position 86,808,698 of record NC_060122.1, read on the forward strand.
TGACGACGTTAACGTGGGCATATAGTGGCACATCGGGTCCATATGACAGGCCATAGCAAGAAATGCTACAGAGAAAGGGCTTAGAAAAGTGGGAGCAGCAGGCAGGAGTACTATGACTCTCTTAAGGTAGCCAAATGCCTCGTCACCATGAGAAATTTTTTTCTGAAAACTCGAGGATATCATCGTTAAGGTAGCTCAAACAACGTTAAGGTTTACATGTAGTGGCATATTGCTCCTGCAGGACTGACCACAGTAATAATTAAAGAGTGGAAAGATACAAAGTACGTCGAGCAGCCGGCAGCAGTAACTATGACTCTCTTAAGGTAGCCAAATGCCTCGTCACTCGGCGAAATTTATTTGAAAACTCGAGGAAATCGTCGTTGAAGTAACTCAGACAACGGTAACATGGAAAGGTGGTGGCATATCGCTTCTGCAGGACTGACCACAGTACGAATTAAAGAGAGGAAAGATTCAAAGAAGGGGGAGCAGCTGGCTGCAGTAACTATGACTCTCTTAAGGTAGCCAAATGCCTCGTCATCCGGCGAGGTACATTTGCTAACTCGAGAGACTCGTAGTGGGAGTAACAGTGACAACGTTAACGTGGGCATATAGTGGCACATCGGGTCCATATGACAGGCCATAGCAAGAAATGTTACAGAGAAAGGGCTTACAAAAGTGGGAGCAGCAGGCAGGAGTACTATGACTCTCTTAAGGTAGCCAAATGCCTCGTCACCATGAGAAATTTTTTTTTGAAAACTCGAGGATATCATCGTTAAGGTAGCTCAAACAACGTTAAGGTTTACATGTAGTGGCATATTGCTCCTGCAGGACTGACCACAGTAATAATTAAAGAGTGGAAAGATACAAAGTACGTCGAGCAGCTGGCAGCAGTAACTATGACTCTCTTAGGTAGCCAAATGCCTCGTCACTCGGCGAAATTTATTTGAAAACTCGAGGAAATCGTCGTTGAAGTAACTCAGACAACGGTACCATGGACAGATGGGGGCATATCGGTTCTGCAGGACTGACCACAGTACGAATTAAAGAGAGGAAAGATTCAAAGAAGGGGGAGCAGCTGGCTGCAGTAACTATGACTCTCTTAAGGTAGCCAAATGCCTCGTCATCCGGCGAGGTACATTTGGTAACTCCAGAGACTCGTAGTGGGAGTAACAGTGACGACGTTAACGTGGGCATATAGTGGCACATCGGGTCCATATGACAGGCCATAGCAAGAAATGCTACAGAGAAAGGGCTTAGAAAAGTGGGAGCAGCAGGCAGGAGTACTATGACTCTCTTAAGGTAGCCAAATGTCTCATCGCCATGAGAAATTTTTTTTTGAAAACTCGAGGATATCATCGTTAAGGTAGCTCAAACAACGTTAAGGTTTACATGTAGTGGCATATTGCTCCTGCAGGACTGACCACAGTAATAATTAAAGAGTGGAAAGATACAAAGTACGTCGAGCAGCCGGCAGCAGTAACTATGACTCTCTTAAGGTAGCCAAATGCCTCGTCACTCGGCGAAATTTATTTGAAAACTCGAGGAAATCGTCGTTGAAGTAACTCAGACAACGGTAACATGGAAAGGTGGTGGCATATCGCTTCTGCAGGACTGACCACACTACGAATTAAAGAGAGGAAAGATTCAACGAAGGGGGAGCAGCTGGCTGCAGTAACTATGACTCTCTTAAGGTAGCCAAATGCCTCGTCATCCGGCGAGGTACATTTGGTAACTCGAGAGACTCGTAGTGGGAGTAACAGTGACGACGTTAACGTGGGCATATAGTGGCACATCGGGTCCATATGACAGGCCATAGCAAGAAATGTTACAGAGAAAGGGCTTAGAAAAGTGGGAGCAGCAGGCAGGAGTACTATGACTCTCTTAAGGTAGCCAAATGCCTCGTCACCATGAGAAATTTTTTTTTGAAAACTCGAGGATATCATCGTTAAGGTAGCTCAAACAACGTTAAGGTTTACATGTAGTGGCATATTGCTCCTGCAGGACTGACCACAGTAATAATTAAAGAGTGGAAAGATACAAAGTACGTCGAGCAGCCGGCAGCAGTAACTATGACTCTCTTAAGGTAGCCAAATGCCTCGTCACTCGGCGAAATTTATTTGAAAACTCGAGGAAATCGTCGTTGAAGTAACTCAGACAACGGTAACATGGAAAGGTGGTGGCATATCGCTTCTGCAGGACTGACCACAGTACGAATTAAAGAGAGGAAAGATTCAAAGAAGGGGGAGCAGCTGGCTGCAGTAACTATGACTCTCTTAAGGTAGCCAAATGCCTCGTCATCCGGCGAGGTACATTTGCTAACTCGAGAGACTCGTAGTGGGAGTAACAGTGACAACGTTAACGTGGGCATATAGTGGCACATCGGGTCCATATGACAGGCCATAGCAAGAAATGTTACAGAGAAAGGGCTTACAAAAGTGGGAGCAGCAGGCAGGAGTACTATGACTCTCTTAAGGTAGCCAAATGCCTCGTCACCATGAGAAATTTTTTTTTGAAAACTCGAGGATATCATCGTTAAGGTAGCTCAAACAACGTTAAGGTTTACATGTAGTGGCATATTGCTCCTGCATGACTGACCACAGTAATAATTAAAGAGTGGAAAGATACAAAGTACGTCGAGCAGCTGGCAGCAGTAACTATGACTCTCTTAGGTAGCCAAATGCCTCGTCACTCGGCGAAATTTATTTGATAACTCGAGGAAATCGTCGTTGAAGTAACTCAGACTACGGTACCATGGACAGATGGGGGCATATCGGTTCTGCAGGACTGACCACAGTACGAATTAAAGAGAGGAAAGATTCAAAGAAGGGGGAGCAGCTGGCTGCAGTAACTATGACTCTCTTAAGGTAGCCAAATGCCTCGTCATCCGGCGAGGTACATTTGGTAACTCCAGAGACTCGTAGTGGGAGTAACAGTGACGACGTTAACGTGGGCATATAGTGGCACATCGGGTCCATATGACAGGCCATAGCAAGAAATGCTACAGAGAAAGGGCTTAGAAAAGTGGGAGCAGCAGGCAGGAGTACTATGACTCTCTTAAGGTAGCCAAATGTCTCGTCGCCATGAGAAATTTTTTTTTGAAAACTCGAGGATATCATCGTTAAGGTAGCTCAAACAACGTTAAGGTTTACATGTAGTGGCATATTGCTCCTGCAGGACTGACCACAGTAATAATTAAAGAGTGGAAAGATACAAAGTACGTCGAGCAGCCGGCAGCAGTAACTATGACTCTCTTAAGGTAGCCAAATGCCTCGTCACTCGGCGAAATTTATTTGAAAACTCGAGGAAATCGTCGTTGAAGTAACTCAGACAACGGTAACATGGAAAGGTGGTGGCATATCGCTTCTGCAGGACTGACCACACTACGAATTAAAGAGAGGAAAGATTCAACGAAGGGGGAGCAGCTGGCTGCAGTAACTATGACTCTCTTAAGGTAGCCAAATGCCTCGTCATCCGGCGAGGTACATTTGGTAACTCGAGAGACTCGTAGTGGGAGTAACAGTGACGACGTTAACGTGGGCATATAGTGGCACATCGGGTCCATATGACAGGCCATAGCAAGAAATGTTACAGAGAAAGGGCTTAGAAAAGTGGGAGCAGCAGGCAGGAGTACTATGACTCTCTTAAGGTAGCCAAATGCCTCGTCACCATGAGAAATTTTTTTTTGAAAACTCGAGGATATCATCGTTAAGGTAGCTCAAACAACGTTAAGGTTTACATGTAGTGGCATATTGCTCCTGCAGGACTGACCACAGTAATAATTAAAGAGTGGAAAGATACAAAGTACGTCGAGCAGCCGGCAGCAGTAACTATGACTCTCTTAAGGTAGCCAAATGCCTCGTCACTCGGCGAAATTTATTTGAAAACTCGAGGAAATCGTCGTTGAAGTAACTCAGACAACGGTAACATGGAAAGGTGGTGGCATATCGCTTCTGCAGGACTGACCACAGTACGAATTAAAGAGAGGAAAGATTCAAAGAAGGGGGAGCAGCTGGCTGCAGTAACTATGACTCTCTTAAGGTAGCCAAATGCCTCGTCATCCGGCGAGGTACATTTGCTAACTCGAGAGACTCGTAGTGGGAGTAACAGTGACAACGTTAACGTGGGCATATAGTGGCACATCGGGTCCATATGACAGGCCATAGCAAGAAATGTTACAGAGAAAGGGCTTACAAAAGTGGGAGCAGCAGGCAGGAGTACTATGACTCTCTTAAGGTAGCCAAATGCCTCGTCACCATGAGAAATTTTTTTTTGAAAACTCGAGGATATCATCGTTAAGGTAGCTCAAACAACGTTAAGGTTTACATGTAGTGGCATATTGCTCCTGCAGGACTGACCACAGTAATAATTAAAGAGTGGAAAGATACAAAGTACGTCGAGCAGCTGGCAGCAGTAACTATGACTCTCTTAGGTAGCCAAATGCCTCGTCACTCGGCGAAATTTATTTGAAAACTCGAGGAAATCGTCGTTGAAGTAACTCAGACAACGGTACCATGGACAGATGGGGGCATATCGGTTCTGCAGGACTGACCACAGTACGAATTAAAGAGAGGAAAGATTCAAAGAAGGGGGAGCAGCTGGCTGCAGTAACTATGACTCTCTTAAGGTAGCCAAATGCCTCGTCATCCGGCGAGGTACATTTGGTAACTCGAGAGACTCGTAGTGGGAGTAACAGTGACGACGTTAACGTGGGCATATAGTGGCACATCGGGTCCATATGACAGGCCATAGCAAGAAATGTTACAGAGAAAGGGCTTAGAAAAGTGGGAGCAGCAGGCAGGAGTACTATGACTCTCTTAAGGTAGCCAAATGCCTCGTCACCATGAGAAATTTTTTTCTGAAAACTCGAGGATATCATCGTTAAGGTAGCTCAAACAACGTTAAGGTTTACATGTAGTGGCATATTGCTCCTGCAGGACTGACCACAGTAATAATTAAAGAGTGGAAAGATACAAAGTACGTCGAGCAGCCGGCAGCAGTAACTATGACTCTCTTAAGGTAGCCAAATGCCTCGTCACTCGGCGAAATTTATTTGAAAACTCGAGGAAATCGTCGTTGAAGTAACTCAGACAACGGTAACATGGAAAGGTGGTGGCATATCGCATCTGCAGGACTGACCACAGTACGAATTAAAGAGAGGAAAGATTCAAAGAAGGGGGAGCAGCTGGCTGCAGTAACTATGACTCTCTTAAGGTAGCCAAATGCCTCGTCATCCGGCGAGGTACATTTGCTAACTCGAGAGACTCGTAGTGGGAGTAACAGTGACGACGTTAACGTGGGCATATAGTGGCACATCGGGTCCATATGACAGGCCATAGCAAGAAATGCTACAGAGAAAGGGCTTAGAAAAGTGGGAGCAGCAGGCAGGAGTACTATGACTCTCTTAAGGTAGCCAAATGCCTCGTCACCATGAGAAATTTTTTTCTGAAAACTCGAGGATATCATCGTTAAGGTAGCTCAAACAACGTTAAGGTTTACATGTAGTGGCATATTGCTCCTGCAGGACTGACCACAGTAATAATTAAAGAGTGGAAAGATACAAAGTACGTCGAGCAGCCGGCAGCAGTAACTATGACTCTCTTAAGGTAGCCAAATGCCTCGTCACTCGGCGAAATTTATTTGAAAACTCGAGGAAATCGTCGTTGAAGTAACTCAGACAACGGTAACATGGAAAGGTGGTGGCATATCGCTTCTGCAGGACTGACCACAGTACGAATTAAAGAGAGGAAAGATTCAAAGAAGGGGGAGCAGCTGGCTGCAGTAACTATGACTCTCTTAAGGTAGCCAAATGCCTCGTCATCCGGCGAGGTACATTTGCTAACTCGAGAGACTCGTAGTGGGAGTAACAGTGACAACGTTAACGTGGGCATATAGTGGCACATCGGGTCCATATGACAGGCCATAGCAAGAAATGTTACAGAGAAAGGGCTTAGAAAAGTGGGAGCAGCAGGCAGGAGTACTATGACTCTCTTAAGGTAGCCAAATGCCTCGTCACCATGAGAAATTTTTTTTTGAAAACTCGAGGATATCATCGTTAAGGTAGCTCAAACAACGTTAAGGTTTACATGTAGTGGCATATTGCTCCTGCAGGACTGACCACAGTAATAATTAAAGAGTGGAAAGATACAAAGTACGTCGAGCAGCTGGCAGCAGTAACTATGACTCTCTTAGGTAGCCAAATGCCTCGTCACTCGGCGAAATTTATTTGAAAACTCGAGGAAATCGTCGTTGAAGTAACTCAGACAACGGTACCATGGACAGATGGGGGCATATCGGTTCTGCAGGACTGACCACAGTACGAATTAAAGAGAGGAAAGATTCAAAGAAGGGGGAGCAGCTGGCTGCAGTAACTATGACTCTCTTAAGGTAGCCAAATGCCTCGTCATCCGGCGAGGTACATTTGGTAACTCCAGAGACTCGTAGTGGGAGTAACAGTGACGACGTTAACGTGGGCATATAGTGGCACATCGGGTCCATATGACAGGCCATAGCAAGAAATGCTACAGAGAAAGGGCTTAGAAAAGTGGGAGCAGCAGGCAGGAGTACTATGACTCTCTTAAGGTAGCCAAATGTCTCATCGCCATGAGAAATTTTTTTTTGAAAACTCGAGGATATCATCGTTAAGGTAGCTCAAACAACGTTAAGGTTTACATGTAGTGGCATATTGCTCCTGCAGGACTGACCACAGTAATAATTAAAGAGTGGAAAGATACAAAGTACGTCGAGCAGCCGGCAGCAGTAACTATGACTCTCTTAAGGTAGCCAAATGCCTCGTCACTCGGCGAAATTTATTTGAAAACTCGAGGAAATCGTCGTTGAAGTAACTCAGACAACGGTAACATGGAAAGGTGGTGGCATATCGCTTCTGCAGGACTGACCACACTACGAATTAAAGAGAGGAAAGATTCAACGAAGGGGGAGCAGCTGGCTGCAGTAACTATGACTCTCTTAAGGTAGCCAAATGCCTCGTCATCCGGCGAGGTACATTTGGTAACTCGAGAGACTCGTAGTGGGAGTAACAGTGACGACGTTAACGTGGGCATATAGTGGCACATCGGGTCCATATGACAGGCCATAGCAAGAAATGTTACAGAGAAAGGGCTTAGAAAAGTGGGAGCAGCAGGCAGGAGTACTATGACTCTCTTAAGGTAGCCAAATGCCTCGTCACCATGAGAAATTTTTTTTTGAAAACTCGAGGATATCATCGTTAAGGTAGCTCAAACAACGTTAAGGTTTACATGTAGTGGCATATTGCTCCTGCAGGACTGACCACAGTAATAATTAAAGAGTGGAAAGATACAAAGTACGTCGAGCAGCCGGCAGCAGTAACTATGACTCTCTTAAGGTAGCCAAATGCCTCGTCACTCGGCGAAATTTATTTGAAAACTCGAGGAAATCGTCGTTGAAGTAACTCAGACAACGGTAACATGGAAAGGTGGTGGCATATCGCTTCTGCAGGACTGACCACAGTACGAATTAAAGAGAGGAAAGATTCAAAGAAGGGGGAGCAGCTGGCTGCAGTAACTATGACTCTCTTAAGGTAGCCAAATGCCTCGTCATCCGGCGAGGTACATTTGCTAACTCGAGAGACTCGTAGTGGGAGTAACAGTGACAACGTTAACGTGGGCATATAGTGGCACATCGGGTCCATATGACAGGCCATAGCAAGAAATGTTACAGAGAAAGGGCTTACAAAAGTGGGAGCAGCAGGCAGGAGTACTATGACTCTCTTAAGGTAGCCAAATGCCTCGTCACCATGAGAAATTTTTTTTTGAAAACTCGAGGATATCATCGTTAAGGTAGCTCAAACAACGTTAAGGTTTACATGTAGTGGCATATTGCTCCTGCATGACTGACCACAGTAATAATTAAAGAGTGGAAAGATACAAAGTACGTCGAGCAGCTGGCAGCAGTAACTATGACTCTCTTAGGTAGCCAAATGCCTCGTCACTCGGCGAAATTTATTTGATAACTCGAGGAAATCGTCGTTGAAGTAACTCAGACTACGGTACCATGGACAGATGGGGGCATATCGGTTCTGCAGGACTGACCACAGTACGAATTAAAGAGAGGAAAGATTCAAAGAAGGGGGAGCAGCTGGCTGCAGTAACTATGACTCTCTTAAGGTAGCCAAATGCCTCGTCATCCGGCGAGGTACATTTGGTAACTCCAGAGACTCGTAGTGGGAGTAACAGTGACGACGTTAACGTGGGCATATAGTGGCACATCGGGTCCATATGACAGGCCATAGCAAGAAATGCTACAGAGAAAGGGCTTAGAAAAGTGGGAGCAGCAGGCAGGAGTACTATGACTCTCTTAAGGTAGCCAAATGTCTCGTCGCCATGAGAAATTTTTTTTTGAAAACTCGAGGATATCATCGTTAAGGTAGCTCAAACAACGTTAAGGTTTACATGTAGTGGCATATTGCTCCTGCAGGACTGACCACAGTAATAATTAAAGAGTGGAAAGATACAAAGTACGTCGAGCAGCCGGCAGCAGTAACTATGACTCTCTTAAGGTAGCCAAATGCCTCGTCACTCGGCGAAATTTATTTGAAAACTCGAGGAAATCGTCGTTGAAGTAACTCAGACAACGGTAACATGGAAAGGTGGTGGCATATCGCTTCTGCAGGACTGACCACACTACGAATTAAAGAGAGGAAAGATTCAACGAAGGGGGAGCAGCTGGCTGCAGTAACTATGACTCTCTTAAGGTAGCCAAATGCCTCGTCATCCGGCGAGGTACATTTGGTAACTCGAGAGACTCGTAGTGGGAGTAACAGTGACGACGTTAACGTGGGCATATAGTGGCACATCGGGTCCATATGACAGGCCATAGCAAGAAATGTTACAGAGAAAGGGCTTAGAAAAGTGGGAGCAGCAGGCAGGAGTACTATGACTCTCTTAAGGTAGCCAAATGCCTCGTCACCATGAGAAATTTTTTTTTGAAAACTCGAGGATATCATCGTTAAGGTAGCTCAAACAACGTTAAGGTTTACATGTAGTGGCATATTGCTCCTGCAGGACTGACCACAGTAATAATTAAAGAGTGGAAAGATACAAAGTACGTCGAGCAGCCGGCAGCAGTAACTATGACTCTCTTAAGGTAGCCAAATGCCTCGTCACTCGGCGAAATTTATTTGAAAACTCGAGGAAATCGTCGTTGAAGTAACTCAGACAACGGTAACATGGAAAGGTGGTGGCATATCGCTTCTGCAGGACTGACCACAGTACGAATTAAAGAGAGGAAAGATTCAAAGAAGGGGGAGCAGCTGGCTGCAGTAACTATGACTCTCTTAAGGTAGCCAAATGCCTCGTCATCCGGCGAGGTACATTTGCTAACTCGAGAGACTCGTAGTGGGAGTAACAGTGACAACGTTAACGTGGGCATATAGTGGCACATCGGGTCCATATGACAGGCCATAGCAAGAAATGTTACAGAGAAAGGGCTTACAAAAGTGGGAGCAGCAGGCAGGAGTACTATGACTCTCTAAAGGTAGCCAAATGCCTCGTCACCATGAGAAATTTTTTTTTGAAAACTCGAGGATATCATCGTTAAGGTAGCTCAAACAACGTTAAGGTTTACATGTAGTGGCATATTGCTCCTGCAGGACTGACCACAGTAATAATTAAAGAGTGGAAAGATACAAAGTACGTCGAGCAGCTGGCAGCAGTAACTATGACTCTCTTAGGTAGCCAAATGCCTCGTCACTCGGCGAAATTTATTTGAAAACTCGAGGAAATCGTCGTTGAAGTAACTCAGACAACGGTACCATGGACAGATGGGGGCATATCGCTTCTGCAGGACTGACCACACTACGAATTAAAGAGAGGAAAGATTCAAAGAAGGGGGAGCAGCTGGCTGCAGTAACTATGACTCTCTTAAGGTAGCCAAATGCCTCGTCATCCGGCGAGGTACATTTGCTAACTCGAGAGACTCGTAGTGGGAGTAACAGTGACAACGTTAACGTGGGCATATAGTGGCACATCGGGTCCATATGACAGGCCATAGCAAGAAATGTTAAGAGAAAGGGCTTAGAAAAGTGGGAGCAGCAGGCAGGAGTACTATGACTCTCTTAAGGTAGCCAAATGCCTCGTCACCATGAGAAATTTTTTTCTGAAAACTCGAGGATATCATCGTTAAGGTAGCTCAAACAACGTTAAGGTTTACATGTAGTGGCATATTGCTCCTGCAGGACTGACCACAGTAATAATTAAAGAGTGGAAAGATACAAAGTACGTCGAGCAGCCGGCAGCAGTAACTATGACTCTCTTAAGGTAGCCAAATGCCTCGTCACTCGGCGAAATTTATTTGAAAACTCGAGGAAATCGTCGTTGAAGTAACTCAGACAACGGTAACATGGAAAGGTGGTGGCATATCGCTTCTGCAGGACTGACCACAGTACGAATTAAAGAGAGGAAAGATTCAAAGAAGGGGGAGCAGCTGGCTGCAGTAACTATGACTCTCTTAAGGTAGCCAAATGCCTCGTCATCCGGCGAGGTACATTTGCTAACTCGAGAGACTCGTAGTGGGAGTAACAGTGACAACGTTAACGTGGGCATATAGTGGCACATCGGGTCCATATGACAGGCCATAGCAAGAAATGTTACAGAGAAAGGGCTTACAAAAGTGGGAGCAGCAGGCAGGAGTACTATGACTCTCTTAAGGTAGCCAAATGCCTCGTCACCATGAGAAATTTTTTTTTGAAAACTCGAGGATATCATCGTTAAGGTAGCTCAAACAACGTTAAGGTTTACATGTAGTGGCATATTGCTCCTGCAGGACTGACCACAGTAATAATTAAAGAGTGGAAAGATACAAAGTACGTCGAGCAGCTGGCAGCAGTAACTATGACTCTCTTAGGTAGCCAAATGCCTCGTCACTCGGCGAAATTTATTTGAAAACTCGAGGAAATCGTCGTTGAAGTAACTCAGACAACGGTACCATGGACAGATGGGGGCATATCGCTTCTGCAGGACTGACCACACTACGAATTAAAGAGAGGAAAGATTCAAAGAAGGGGGAGCAGCTGGCTGCAGTAACTATGACTCTCTTAAGGTAGCCAAATGCCTCGTCATCCGGCGAGGTACATTTGCTAACTCGAGAGACTCGTAGTGGGAGTAACAGTGACAACGTTAACGTGGGCATATAGTGGCACATCGGGTCCATATGACAGGCCATAGCAAGAAATGTTAAGAGAAAGGGCTTAGAAAAGTGGGAGCAGCAGGCAGGAGTACTATGACTCTCTTAAGGTAGCCAAATGCCTCGTCACCATGAGAAATTTTTTTCTGAAAACTCGAGGATATCATCGTTAAGGTAGCTCAAACAACGTTAAGGTTTACATGTAGTGGCATATTGCTCCTGCAGGACTGACCACAGTAATAATTAAAGAGTGGAAAGATACAAAGTACGTCGAGCAGCCGGCAGCAGTAACTATGACTCTCTTAAGGTAGCCAAATGCCTCGTCACTCGGCGAAATTTATTTGAAAACTCGAGGAAATCGTCGTTGAAGTAACTCAGACAACGGTAACATGGAAAGGTGGTGGCATATCGCTTCTGCAGGACTGACCACAGTACGAATTAAAGAGAGGAAAGATTCAAAGAAGGGGGAGCAGCTGGCTGCAGTAACTATGACTCTCTTAAGGTAGCCAAATGCCTCGTCATCCGGCGAGGTACATTTGGTAACTCGAGAGACTCGTAGTGGGAGTAACAGTGACGACGTTAACGTGGGCATATAGTGGCACATCGGGTCCATATGACAGGCCATAGCAAGAAATGTTACAGAGAAAGGGCTTAGAAAAGTGGGAGCAGCAGGCAGGAGTACTATGACTCTCTTAAGGTAGCCAAATGCCTCGTCACCATGAGAAATTTTTTTCTGAAAACTCGAGGATATCATCGTTAAGGTAGCTCAAACAACGTTAAGGTTTACATGTAGTGGCATATTGCTCCTGCAGGACTGACCACAGTAATAATTAAAGAGTGGAAAGATACAAAGTACGTCGAGCAGCCGGCAGCAGTAACTATGACTCTCTTAAGGTAGCCAAATGCCTCGTCACTCGGCGAAATTTATTTGAAAACTCGAGGAAATCGTCGTTGAAGTAACTCAGACAACGGTAACATGGAAAGGTGGTGGCATATCGCTTCTGCAGGACTGACCACAGTACGAATTAAAGAGAGGAAAGATTCAAAGAAGGGGGAGCAGCTGGCTGCAGTAACTATGACTCTCTTAAGGTAGCCAAATGCCTCGTCATCCGGCGAGGTACATTTGCTAACTCGAGAGACTCGTAGTGGGAGTAACAGTGACAACGTTAACGTGGGCATATAGTGGCACATCGGGTCCATATGACAGGCCATAGCAAGAAATGTTACAGAGAAAGGGCTTACAAAAGTGGGAGCAGCAGGCAGGAGTACTATGACTCTCTTAAGGTAGCCAAATGCCTCGTCACCATGAGAAATTTTTTTTTGAAAACTCGAGGATATCATCGTTAAGGTAGCTCAAACAACGTTAAGGTTTACATGTAGTGGCATATTGCTCCTGCAGGACTGACCACAGTAATAATTAAAGAGTGGAAAGATACAAAGTACGTCGAGCAGCTGGCAGCAGTAACTATGACTCTCTTAGGTAGCCAAATGCCTCGTCACTCGGCGAAATTTATTTGAAAACTCGAGGAAATCGTCGTTGAAGTAACTCAGACAACGGTACCATGGACAGATGGGGGCATATCGGTTCCGCAGGACTGACCACAGTACGAATTAAAGAGAGGAAAGATTCAAAGAAGGGGGAGCAGCTGGCTGCAGTAACTATGACTCTCTTAAGGTAGCCAAATGCCTCGTCATCCGGCGAGGTACATTTGGTAACTCGAGAGACTCGTAGTGGGAGTAACAGTGACGACGTTAACGTGGGCATATAGTGGCACATCGGGTCCATATGACAGGCCATAGCAAGAAATGTTACAGAGAAAGGGCTTAGAAAAGTGGGAGCAGCAGGCAGGAGTACTATGACTCTCTTAAGGTAGCCAAATGCCTCGTCACCATGAGAAATTTTTTTCTGAAAACTCGAGGATATCATCGTTAAGGTAGCTCAAACAACGTTAAGGTTTACATGTAGTGGCATATTGCTCCTGCAGGACTGACCACAGTAATAATTAAAGAGTGGAAAGATACAAAGTACGTCGAGCAGCCGGCAGCAGTAACTATGACTCTCTTAAGGTAGCCAAATGCCTCGTCACTCGGCGAAATTTATTTGAAAACTCGAGGAAATCGTCGTTGAAGTAACTCAGAAGACGGTAACATGGAAAGGTGGTGGCATATCGCTTCTGCAGGACTGACCACAGTACGAATTAAAGAGAGGAAAGATTCAAAGAAGGGGGAGCAGCTGGCTGCAGTAACTATGACTCTCTTAAGGTAGCCAAATGCCTCGTCATCCGGCGAGGTACATTTGCTAACTCGAGAGACTCGTAGTGGGAGTAACAGTGACAACGTTAACGTGGGCATATAGTGGCACATCGGGTCCATATGACAGGCCATAGCAAGAAATGTTACAGAGAAAGGGCTTACAAAAGTGGGAGCAGCAGGCAGGAGTACTATGACTCTCTTAAGGTAGCCAAATGCCTCGTCACCATGAGAAATTTTTTTTTGAAAACTCGAGGATATCATCGTTAAGGTAGCTCAAACAACGTTAAGGTTTACATGTAGTGGCATATTGCTCCTGCAGGACTGACCACAGTAATAATTAAAGAGTGGAAAGATACAAAGTACGTCGAGCAGCTGGCAGCAGTAACTATGACTCTCTTAGGTAGCCAAATGCCTCGTCACTCGGCGAAATTTATTTGAAAACTCGAGGAAATCGTCGTTGAAGTAACTCAGACAACGGTACCATGGACAGATGGGGGCATATCGGTTCTGCAGGACTGACCACAGTACGAATTAAAGAGAGGAAAGATTCAAAGAAGGGGGAGCAGCTGGCTGCAGTAACTATGACTCTCTTAAGGTAGCCAAATGCCTCGTCATCCGGTGAGGTACATTTGGTAACTCCAGAGACTCGTAGTGGGAGTAACAGTGACGACGTTAACGTGGGCATATAGTGGCACATCGGGTCCATATGACAGGCCATAGCAAGAAATGCTACAGAGAAAGGGCTTAGAAAAGTGGGAGCAGCAGGCAGGAGTACTATGACTCTCTTAAGGTAGCCAAATGCCTCGTCACCATGAGAAATTTTTTTCTGAAAACTCGAGGATATCATCGTTAAGGTAGCTCAAACAACGTTAAGGTTTACATGTAGTGGCATATTGCTCCTGCAGGACTGACCACAGTAATAATTAAAGAGTGGAAAGATACAAAGTACGTCGAGCAGCCGGCAGCAGTAACTATGACTCTCTTAAGGTAGCCAAATGCCTCGTCACTCGGCGAAATTTATTTGAAAACTCGAGGAAATCGTCGTTGAAGTAACTCAGACAACGGTAACATGGAAAGGTGGTGGCATATCGCTTCTGCAGGACTGACCACAGTACGAATTAAAGAGAGGAAAGATTCAAAGAAGGGGGAGCAGCTGGCTGCAGTAACTATGACTCTCTTAAGGTAGCCAAATGCCTCGTCATCCGGCGAGGTACATTTGCTAACTCGAGAGACTCGTAGTGGGAGTAACAGTGACAACGTTAACGTGGGCATATAGTGGCACATCGGGTCCATATGACAGGCCATAGCAAGAAATGTTACAGAGAAAGGGCTTACAAAAGTGGGAGCAGCAGGCAGGAGTACTATGACTCTCTTAAGGTAGCCAAATGCCTCGTCACCATGAGAAATTTTTTTTTGAAAACTCGAGGATATCATCGTTAAGGTAGCTCAAACAACGTTAAGGTTTACATGTAGTGGCATATTGCTCCTGCAGGACTGACCACAGTAATAATTAAAGAGTGGAAAGATACAAAGTACGTCGAGCAGCTGGCAGCAGTAACTATGACTCTCTTAGGTAGCCAAATGCCTCGTCACTCGGCGAAATTTATTTGAAAACTCGAGGAAATCGTCGTTGAAGTAACTCAGACAACGGTACCATGGACAGATGGGGGCATATCGGTTCTGCAGGACTGACCACAGTACGAATTAAAGAGAGGAAAGATTCAAAGAAGGGGGAGCATCTGGCTGCAGTAACTATGACTCTCTTAAGGTAGCCAAATGCCTCGTCATCCGGCGAGGTACATTTGGTAACTCCAGAGACTCGTAGTGGGAGTAACAGTGACGACGTTAACGTGGGCATATAGTGGCACATCGGGTCCATATGACAGGCCATAGCAAGAAATGCTACAGAGAAAGGGCTTAGAAAAGTGGGAGCAGCAGGCAGGAGTACTATGACTCTCTTAAGGTAGCCAAATGTCTCATCGCCATGAGAAATTTTTTTTTGAAAACTCGAGGATATCATCGTTAAGGTAGCTCAAACAACGTTAAGGTTTACATGTAGTGGCATATTGCTCCTGCAGGACTGACCACAGTAATAATTAAAGAGTGGAAAGATACAAAGTACGTCGAGCAGCCGGCAGCAGTAACTATGACTCTCTTAAGGTAGCCAAATGCCTCGTCACTCGGCGAAATTTATTTGAAAACTCGAGGAAATCGTCGTTGAAGTAACTCAGACAACGGTAACATGGAAAGGTGGTGGCATATCGCTTCTGCAGGACTGACCACAGTACGAATTAAAGAGAGGAAAGATTCAAAGAAGGGGGAGCAGCTGGCTGCAGTAACTATGACTCTCTTAAGGTAGCCAAATGCCTCGTCATCCGGCGAGGTACATTTGCTAACTCGAGAGACTCGTAGTGGGAGTAACAGTGACAACGTTAACGTGGGCATATAGTGGCACATCGGGTCCATATGACAGGCCATAGCAAGAAATGTTACAGAGAAAGGGCTTAGAAAAGTGGGAGCAGCAGGCAGGAGTACTATGACTCTCTTAAGGTAGCCAAATGCCTCGTCACCATGAGAAATTTTTTTTTGAAAACTCGAGGATATCATCGTTAAGGTAGCTCAAACAACGTTAAGGTTTACATGTAGTGGCATATTGCTCCTGCAGGACTGACCACAGTAATAATTAAAGAGTGGAAAGATACAAAGTACGTCGAGCAGCCGGCAGCAGTAACTATGACTCTCTTAAGGTAGCCAAATGCCTCGTCACTCGGCGAAATTTATTTGAAAACTCGAGGAAATCGTCGTTGAAGTAACTCAGACAACGGTAACATGGAAAGGTGGTGGCATATCGCTTCTGCAGGACTGACCACAGTACGAATTAAAGAGAGGAAAGATTCAAAGAAGGGGGAGCAGCTGGCTGCAGTAACTATGACTCTCTTAAGGTAGCCAAATGCCTCGTCATCCGGCGAGGTACATTTGCTAACTCGAGAGACTCGTAGTGGGAGTAACAGTGACAACGTTAACGTGGGCATATAGTGGCACATCGGGTCCATATGACAGGCCATAGCAAGAAATGTTACAGAGAAAGGGCTTACAAAAGTGGGAGCAGCAGGCAGGAGTACTATGACTCTCTAAAGGTAGCCAAATGCCTCGTCACCATGAGAAATTTTTTTTTGAAAACTCGAGGATATCATCGTTAAGGTAGCTCAAACAACGTTAAGGTTTACATGTAGTGGCATATTGCTCCTGCAGGACTGACCACAGTAATAATTAAAGAGTGGAAAGATACAAAGTACGTCGAGCAGCTGGCAGCAGTAACTATGACTCTCTTAGGTAGCCAAATGCCTCGTCACTCGGCGAAATTTATTTGAAAACTCGAGGAAATCGTCGTTGAAGTAACTCAGACAACGGTACCATGGACAGATGGGGGCATATCGCTTCTGCAGGACTGACCACACTACGAATTAAAGAGAGGAAAGATTCAAAGAAGGGGGAGCAGCTGGCTGCAGTAACTATGACTCTCTTAAGGTAGCCAAATGCCTCGTCATCCGGCGAGGTACATTTGCTAACTCGAGAGACTCGTAGTGGGAGTAACAGTGACAACGTTAACGTGGGCATATAGTGGCACATCGGGTCCATATGACAGGCCATAGCAAGAAATGTTAAGAGAAAGGGCTTAGAAAAGTGGGAGCAGCAGGCAGGAGTACTATGACTCTCTTAAGGTAGCCAAATGCCTCGTCACCATGAGAAATTTTTTTCTGAAAACTCGAGGATATCATCGTTAAGGTAGCTCAAACAACGTTAAGGTTTACATGTAGTGGCATATTGCTCCTGCAGGACTGACCACAGTAATAATTAAAGAGTGGAAAGATACAAAGTACGTCGAGCAGCCGGCAGCAGTAACTATGACTCTCTTAAGGTAGCCAAATGCCTCGTCACTCGGCGAAATTTATTTGAAAACTCGAGGAAATCGTCGTTGAAGTAACTCAGACAACGGTAACATGGAAAGGTGGTGGCATATCGCTTCTGCAGGACTGACCACAGTACGAATTAAAGAGAGGAAAGATTCAAAGAAGGGGGAGCAGCTGGCTGCAGTAACTATGACTCTCTTAAGGTAGCCAAATGCCTCGTCATCCGGCGAGGTACATTTGCTAACTCGAGAGACTCGTAGTGGGAGTAACAGTGACAACGTTAACGTGGGCATATAGTGGCACATCGGGTCCATATGACAGGCCATAGCAAGAAATGTTACAGAGAAAGGGCTTACAAAAGTGGGAGCAGCAGGCAGGAGTACTATGACTCTCTTAAGGTAGCCAAATGCCTCGTCACCATGAGAAATTTTTTTTTGAAAACTCGAGGATATCATCGTTAAGGTAGCTCAAACAACGTTAAGGTTTACATGTAGTGGCATATTGCTCCTGCAGGACTGACCACAGTAATAATTAAAGAGTGGAAAGATACAAAGTACGTCGAGCAGCTGGCAGCAGTAACTATGACTCTCTTAGGTAGCCAAATGCCTCGTCACTCGGCGAAATTTATTTGAAAACTCGAGGAAATCGTCGTTGAAGTAACTCAGACAACGGTACCATGGACAGATGGGGGCATATCGCTTCTGCAGGACTGACCACACTACGAATTAAAGAGAGGAAAGATTCAAAGAAGGGGGAGCAGCTGGCTGCAGTAACTATGACTCTCTTAAGGTAGCCAAATGCCTCGTCATCCGGCGAGGTACATTTGCTAACTCGAGAGACTCGTAGTGGGAGTAACAGTGACAACGTTAACGTGGGCATATAGTGGCACATCGGGTCCATATGACAGGCCATAGCAAGAAATGTTAAGAGAAAGGGCTTAGAAAAGTGGGAGCAGCAGGGAGGAGTACTATGACTCTCTTAAGGTAGCCAAATGCCTCGTCACCATGAGAAATTTTTTTCTGAAAACTCGAGGATATCATCGTTAAGGTAGCTCAAACAACGTTAAGGTTTACATGTAGTGGCATATTGCTCCTGCAGGACTGACCACAGTAATAATTAAAGAGTGGAAAGATACAAAGTACGTCGAGCAGCCGGCAGCAGTAACTATGACTCTCTTAAGGTAGCCAAATGCCTCGTCACTCGGCGAAATTTATTTGAAAACTCGAGGAAATCGTCGTTGAAGTAACTCAGACAACGGTAACATGGAAAGGTGGTGGCATATCGCTTCTGCAGGACTGACCACAGTACGAATTAAAGAGAGGAAAGATTCAAAGAAGGGGGAGCAGCTGGCTGCAGTAACTATGACTCTCTTAAGGTAGCCAAATGCCTCGTCATCCGGCGAGGTACATTTGGTAACTCGAGAGACTCGTAGTGGGAGTAACAGTGACGACGTTAACGTGGGCATATAGTGGCACATCGGGTCCATATGACAGGCCATAGCAAGAAATGTTACAGAGAAAGGGCTTAGAAAAGTGGGAGCAGCAGGCAGGAGTACTATGACTCTCTTAAGGTAGCCAAATGCCTCGTCACCATGAGAAATTTTTTTCTGAAAACTCGAGGATATCATCGTTAAGGTAGCTCAAACAACGTTAAGGTTTACATGTAGTGGCATATTGCTCCTGCAGGACTGACCACAGTAATAATTAAAGAGTGGAAAGATACAAAGTACGTCGAGCAGCCGGCAGCAGTAACTATGACTCTCTTAAGGTAGCCAAATGCCTCGTCACTCGGCGAAATTTATTTGAAAACTCGAGGAAATCGTCGTTGAAGTAACTCAGACAACGGTAACATGGAAAGGTGGTGGCATATCGCTTCTGCAGGACTGACCACAGTACGAATTAAAGAGAGGAAAGATTCAAAGAAGGGGGAGCAGCTGGCTGCAGTAACTATGACTCTCTTAAGGTAGCCAAATGCCTCGTCATCCGGCGAGGTACATTTGCTAACTCGAGAGACTCGTAGTGGGAGTAACAGTGACAACGTTAACGTGGGCATATAGTGGCACATCGGGTCCATATGACAGGCCATAGCAAGAAATGTTACAGAGAAAGGGCTTACAAAAGTGGGAGCAGCAGGCAGGAGTACTATGACTCTCTTAAGGTAGCCAAATGCCTCGTCACCATGAGAAATTTTTTTTTGAAAACTCGAGGATATCATCGTTAAGGTAGCTCAAACAACGTTAAGGTTTACATGTAGTGGCATATTGCTCCTGCAGGACTGACCACAGTAATAATTAAAGAGTGGAAAGATACAAAGTACGTCGAGCAGCTGGCAGCAGTAACTATGACTCTCTTAGGTAGCCAAATGCCTCGTCACTCGGCGAAATTTATTTGAAAACTCGAGGAAATCGTCGTTGAAGTAACTCAGACAACGGTACCATGGACAGATGGGGGCATATCGGTTCCGCAGGACTGACCACAGTACGAATTAAAGAGAGGAAAGATTCAAAGAAGGGGGAGCAGCTGGCTGCAGTAACTATGACTCTCTTAAGGTAGCCAAATGCCTCGTCATCCGGCGAGGTACATTTGGTAACTCGAGAGACTCGTAGTGGGAGTAACAGTGACGACGTTAACGTGGGCATATAGTGGCACATCGGGTCCATATGACAGGCCATAGCAAGAAATGTTACAGAGAAAGGGCTTAGAAAAGTGGGAGCAGCAGGCAGGAGTACTATGACTCTCTTAAGGTAGCCAAATGCCTCGTCACCATGAGAAATTTTTTTCTGAAAACTCGAGGATATCATCGTTAAGGTAGCTCAAACAACGTTAAGGTTTACATGTAGTGGCATATTGCTCCTGCAGGACTGACCACAGTAATAATTAAAGAGTGGAAAGATACAAAGTACGTCGAGCAGCCGGCAGCAGTAACTATGACTCTCTTAAGGTAGCCAAATGCCTCGTCACTCGGCGAAATTTATTTGAAAACTCGAGGAAATCGTCGTTGAAGTAACTCAGAAGACGGTAACATGGAAAGGTGGTGGCATATCGCTTCTGCAGGACTGACCACAGTACGAATTAAAGAGAGGAAAGATTCAAAGAAGGGGGAGCAGCTGGCTGCAGTAACTATGACTCTCTTAAGGTAGCCAAATGCCTCGTCATCCGGCGAGGTACATTTGCTAACTCGAGAGACTCGTAGTGGGAGTAACAGTGACAACGTTAACGTGGGCATATAGTGGCACATCGGGTCCATATGACAGGCCATAGCAAGAAATGTTACAGAGAAAGGGCTTACAAAAGTGGGAGCAGCAGGCAGGAGTACTATGACTCTCTTAAGGTAGCCAAATGCCTCGTCACCATGAGAAATTTTTTTTTGAAAACTCGAGGATATCATCGTTAAGGTAGCTCAAACAACGTTAAGGTTTACATGTAGTGGCATATTGCTCCTGCAGGACTGACCACAGT
Organism: Schistocerca americana; assembly: GCF_021461395.2. Taxonomy (NCBI): domain Eukaryota; kingdom Metazoa; phylum Arthropoda; class Insecta; order Orthoptera; family Acrididae; genus Schistocerca; species Schistocerca americana. The sequence continues at coordinate 86,829,480 of NC_060122.1, forward strand.
AATAATTAAAGAGTGGAAAGATACAAAGTACGTCGAGCAGCTGGCAGCAGTAACTATGACTCTCTTAGGTAGCCAAATGCCTCGTCACTCGGCGAAATTTATTTGAAAACTCGAGGAAATCGTCGTTGAAGTAACTCAGACAACGGTACCATGGACAGATGGGGGCATATCGGTTCTGCAGGACTGACCACAGTACGAATTAAAGAGAGGAAAGATTCAAAGAAGGGGGAGCAGCTGGCTGCAGTAACTATGACTCTCTTAAGGTAGCCAAATGCCTCGTCATCCGGTGAGGTACATTTGGTAACTCCAGAGACTCGTAGTGGGAGTAACAGTGACGACGTTAACGTGGGCATATAGTGGCACATCGGGTCCATATGACAGGCCATAGCAAGAAATGCTACAGAGAAAGGGCTTAGAAAAGTGGGAGCAGCAGGCAGGAGTACTATGACTCTCTTAAGGTAGCCAAATGCCTCGTCACCATGAGAAATTTTTTTCTGAAAACTCGAGGATATCATCGTTAAGGTAGCTCAAACAACGTTAAGGTTTACATGTAGTGGCATATTGCTCCTGCAGGACTGACCACAGTAATAATTAAAGAGTGGAAAGATACAAAGTACGTCGAGCAGCCGGCAGCAGTAACTATGACTCTCTTAAGGTAGCCAAATGCCTCGTCACTCGGCGAAATTTATTTGAAAACTCGAGGAAATCGTCGTTGAAGTAACTCAGACAACGGTAACATGGAAAGGTGGTGGCATATCGCTTCTGCAGGACTGACCACAGTACGAATTAAAGAGAGGAAAGATTCAAAGAAGGGGGAGCAGCTGGCTGCAGTAACTATGACTCTCTTAAGGTAGCCAAATGCCTCGTCATCCGGCGAGGTACATTTGCTAACTCGAGAGACTCGTAGTGGGAGTAACAGTGACAACGTTAACGTGGGCATATAGTGGCACATCGGGTCCATATGACAGGCCATAGCAAGAAATGTTACAGAGAAAGGGCTTACAAAAGTGGGAGCAGCAGGCAGGAGTACTATGACTCTCTTAAGGTAGCCAAATGCCTCGTCACCATGAGAAATTTTTTTTTGAAAACTCGAGGATATCATCGTTAAGGTAGCTCAAACAACGTTAAGGTTTACATGTAGTGGCATATTGCTCCTGCAGGACTGACCACAGTAATAATTAAAGAGTGGAAAGATACAAAGTACGTCGAGCAGCTGGCAGCAGTAACTATGACTCTCTTAGGTAGCCAAATGCCTCGTCACTCGGCGAAATTTATTTGAAAACTCGAGGAAATCGTCGTTGAAGTAACTCAGACAACGGTACCATGGACAGATGGGGGCATATCGGTTCTGCAGGACTGACCACAGTACGAATTAAAGAGAGGAAAGATTCAAAGAAGGGGGAGCATCTGGCTGCAGTAACTATGACTCTCTTAAGGTAGCCAAATGCCTCGTCATCCGGCGAGGTACATTTGGTAACTCCAGAGACTCGTAGTGGGAGTAACAGTGACGACGTTAACGTGGGCATATAGTGGCACATCGGGTCCATATGACAGGCCATAGCAAGAAATGCTACAGAGAAAGGGCTTAGAAAAGTGGGAGCAGCAGGCAGGAGTACTATGACTCTCTTAAGGTAGCCAAATGTCTCATCGCCATGAGAAATTTTTTTTTGAAAACTCGAGGATATCATCGTTAAGGTAGCTCAAACAACGTTAAGGTTTACATGTAGTGGCATATTGCTCCTGCAGGACTGACCACAGTAATAATTAAAGAGTGGAAAGATACAAAGTACGTCGAGCAGCCGGCAGCAGTAACTATGACTCTCTTAAGGTAGCCAAATGCCTCGTCACTCGGCGAAATTTATTTGAAAACTCGAGGAAATCGTCGTTGAAGTAACTCAGACAACGGTAACATGGAAAGGTGGTGGCATATCGCTTCTGCAGGACTGACCACACTACGAATTAAAGAGAGGAAAGATTCAACGAAGGGGGAGCAGCTGGCTGCAGTAACTATGACTCTCTTAAGGTAGCCAAATGCCTCGTCATCCGGCGAGGTACATTTGGTAACTCGAGAGACTCGTAGTGGGAGTAACAGTGACGACGTTAACGTGGGCATATAGTGGCACATCGGGTCCATATGACAGGCCATAGCAAGAAATGTTACAGAGAAAGGGCTTAGAAAAGTGGGAGCAGCAGGCAGGAGTACTATGACTCTCTTAAGGTAGCCAAATGCCTCGTCACCATGAGAAATTTTTTTTTGAAAACTCGAGGATATCATCGTTAAGGTAGCTCAAACAACGTTAAGGTTTACATGTAGTGGCATATTGCTCCTGCAGGACTGACCACAGTAATAATTAAAGAGTGGAAAGATACAAAGTACGTCGAGCAGCCGGCAGCAGTAACTATGACTCTCTTAAGGTAGCCAAATGCCTCGTCACTCGGCGAAATTTATTTGAAAACTCGAGGAAATCGTCGTTGAAGTAACTCAGACAACGGTAACATGGAAAGGTGGTGGCATATCGCTTCTGCAGGACTGACCACAGTACGAATTAAAGAGAGGAAAGATTCAAAGAAGGGGGAGCAGCTGGCTGCAGTAACTATGACTCTCTTAAGGTAGCCAAATGCCTCGTCATCCGGCGAGGTACATTTGCTAACTCGAGAGACTCGTAGTGGGAGTAACAGTGACAACGTTAACGTGGGCATATAGTGGCACATCGGGTCCATATGACAGGCCATAGCAAGAAATGTTACAGAGAAAGGGCTTACAAAAGTGGGAGCAGCAGGCAGGAGTACTATGACTCTCTTAAGGTAGCCAAATGCCTCGTCACCATGAGAAATTTTTTTTTGAAAACTCGAGGATATCATCGTTAAGGTAGCTCAAACAACGTTAAGGTTTACATGTAGTGGCATATTGCTCCTGCAGGACTGACCACAGTAATAATTAAAGAGTGGAAAGATACAAAGTACGTCGAGCAGCTGGCAGCAGTAACTATGACTCTCTTAGGTAGCCAAATGCCTCGTCACTCGGCGAAATTTATTTGAAAACTCGAGGAAATCGTCGTTGAAGTAACTCAGACAACGGTACCATGGACAGATGGGGGCATATCGGTTCTGCAGGACTGACCACAGTACGAATTAAAGAGAGGAAAGATTCAAAGAAGGGGGAGCAGCTGGCTGCAGTAACTATGACTCTCTTAAGGTAGCCAAATGCCTCGTCATCCGGTGAGGTACATTTGGTAACTCCAGAGACTCGTAGTGGGAGTAACAGTGACGACGTTAACGTGGGCATATAGTGGCACATCGGGTCCATATGACAGGCCATAGCAAGAAATGCTACAGAGAAAGGGCTTAGAAAAGTGGGAGCAGCAGGCAGGAGTACTATGACTCTCTTAAGGTAGCCAAATGCCTCGTCACCATGAGAAATTTTTTTCTGAAAACTCGAGGATATCATCGTTAAGGTAGCTCAAACAACGTTAAGGTTTACATGTAGTGGCATATTGCTCCTGCAGGACTGACCACAGTAATAATTAAAGAGTGGAAAGATACAAAGTACGTCGAGCAGCCGGCAGCAGTAACTATGACTCTCTTAAGGTAGCCAAATGCCTCGTCACTCGGCGAAATTTATTTGAAAACTCGAGGAAATCGTCGTTGAAGTAACTCAGACAACGGTAACATGGAAAGGTGGTGGCATATCGCTTCTGCAGGACTGACCACAGTACGAATTAAAGAGAGGAAAGATTCAAAGAAGGGGGAGCAGCTGGCTGCAGTAACTATGACTCTCTTAAGGTAGCCAAATGCCTCGTCATCCGGCGAGGTACATTTGCTAACTCGAGAGACTCGTAGTGGGAGTAACAGTGACAACGTTAACGTGGGCATATAGTGGCACATCGGGTCCATATGACAGGCCATAGCAAGAAATGTTACAGAGAAAGGGCTTACAAAAGTGGGAGCAGCAGGCAGGAGTACTATGACTCTCTTAAGGTAGCCAAATGCCTCGTCACCATGAGAAATTTTTTTTTGAAAACTCGAGGATATCATCGTTAAGGTAGCTCAAACAACGTTAAGGTTTACATGTAGTGGCATATTGCTCCTGCAGGACTGACCACAGTAATAATTAAAGAGTGGAAAGATACAAAGTACGTCGAGCAGCTGGCAGCAGTAACTATGACTCTCTTAGGTAGCCAAATGCCTCGTCACTCGGCGAAATTTATTTGAAAACTCGAGGAAATCGTCGTTGAAGTAACTCAGACAACGGTACCATGGACAGATGGGGGCATATCGGTTCTGCAGGACTGACCACAGTACGAATTAAAGAGAGGAAAGATTCAAAGAAGGGGGAGCATCTGGCTGCAGTAACTATGACTCTCTTAAGGTAGCCAAATGCCTCGTCATCCGGCGAGGTACATTTGGTAACTCCAGAGACTCGTAGTGGGAGTAACAGTGACGACGTTAACGTGGGCATATAGTGGCACATCGGGTCCATATGACAGGCCATAGCAAGAAATGCTACAGAGAAAGGGCTTAGAAAAGTGGGAGCAGCAGGCAGGAGTACTATGACTCTCTTAAGGTAGCCAAATGTCTCATCGCCATGAGAAATTTTTTTTTGAAAACTCGAGGATATCATCGTTAAGGTAGCTCAAACAACGTTAAGGTTTACATGTAGTGGCATATTGCTCCTGCAGGACTGACCACAGTAATAATTAAAGAGTGGAAAGATACAAAGTACGTCGAGCAGCCGGCAGCAGTAACTATGACTCTCTTAAGGTAGCCAAATGCCTCGTCACTCGGCGAAATTTATTTGAAAACTCGAGGAAATCGTCGTTGAAGTAACTCAGACAACGGTAACATGGAAAGGTGGTGGCATATCGCTTCTGCAGGACTGACCACACTACGAATTAAAGAGAGGAAAGATTCAACGAAGGGGGAGCAGCTGGCTGCAGTAACTATGACTCTCTTAAGGTAGCCAAATGCCTCGTCATCCGGCGAGGTACATTTGGTAACTCGAGAGACTCGTAGTGGGAGTAACAGTGACGACGTTAACGTGGGCATATAGTGGCACATCGGGTCCATATGACAGGCCATAGCAAGAAATGTTACAGAGAAAGGGCTTAGAAAAGTGGGAGCAGCAGGCAGGAGTACTATGACTCTCTTAAGGTAGCCAAATGCCTCGTCACCATGAGAAATTTTTTTTTGAAAACTCGAGGATATCATCGTTAAGGTAGCTCAAACAACGTTAAGGTTTACATGTAGTGGCATATTGCTCCTGCAGGACTGACCACAGTAATAATTAAAGAGTGGAAAGATACAAAGTACGTCGAGCAGCCGGCAGCAGTAACTATGACTCTCTTAAGGTAGCCAAATGCCTCGTCACTCGGCGAAATTTATTTGAAAACTCGAGGAAATCGTCGTTGAAGTAACTCAGACAACGGTAACATGGAAAGGTGGTGGCATATCGCTTCTGCAGGACTGACCACAGTACGAATTAAAGAGAGGAAAGATTCAAAGAAGGGGGAGCAGCTGGCTGCAGTAACTATGACTCTCTTAAGGTAGCCAAATGCCTCGTCATCCGGCGAGGTACATTTGCTAACTCGAGAGACTCGTAGTGGGAGTAACAGTGACAACGTTAACGTGGGCATATAGTGGCACATCGGGTCCATATGACAGGCCATAGCAAGAAATGTTACAGAGAAAGGGCTTACAAAAGTGGGAGCAGCAGGCAGGAGTACTATGACTCTCTTAAGGTAGCCAAATGCCTCGTCACCATGAGAAATTTTTTTTTGAAAACTCGAGGATATCATCGTTAAGGTAGCTCAAACAACGTTAAGGTTTACATGTAGTGGCATATTGCTCCTGCATGACTGACCACAGTAATAATTAAAGAGTGGAAAGATACAAAGTACGTCGAGCAGCTGGCAGCAGTAACTATGACTCTCTTAGGTAGCCAAATGCCTCGTCACTCGGCGAAATTTATTTGATAACTCGAGGAAATCGTCGTTGAAGTAACTCAGACTACGGTACCATGGACAGATGGGGGCATATCGGTTCTGCAGGACTGACCACAGTACGAATTAAAGAGAGGAAAGATTCAAAGAAGGGGGAGCAGCTGGCTGCAGTAACTATGACTCTCTTAAGGTAGCCAAATGCCTCGTCATCCGGCGAGGTACATTTGGTAACTCCAGAGACTCGTAGTGGGAGTAACAGTGACGACGTTAACGTGGGCATATAGTGGCACATCGGGTCCATATGACAGGCCATAGCAAGAAATGCTACAGAGAAAGGGCTTAGAAAAGTGGGAGCAGCAGGCAGGAGTACTATGACTCTCTTAAGGTAGCCAAATGTCTCGTCGCCATGAGAAATTTTTTTTTGAAAACTCGAGGATATCATCGTTAAGGTAGCTCAAACAACGTTAAGGTTTACATGTAGTGGCATGTTGCTCCTGCAGGACTGACCACAGTAATAATTAAAGAGTGGAAAGATACAAAGTACGTCGAGCAGCCGGCAGCAGTAACTATGACTCTCTTAAGGTAGCCAAATGCCTCGTCACTCGGCGAAATTTATTTGAAAACTCGAGGAAATCGTCGTTGAAGTAACTCAGACAACGGTAACATGGAAAGGTGGTGGCATATCGCTTCTGCAGGACTGACCACAGTACGAATTAAAGAGAGGAAAGATTCAAAGAAGGGGGAGCAGCTGGCTGCAGTAACTATGACTCTCTTAAGGTAGCCAAATGCCTCGTCATCCGGCGAGGTACATTTGCTAACTCGAGAGACTCGTAGTGGGAGTAACAGTGACAACGTTAACGTGGGCATATAGTGGCACATCGGGTCCATATGACAGGCCATAGCAAGAAATGTTACAGAGAAAGGGCTTACAAAAGTGGGAGCAGCAGGCAGGAGTACTATGACTCTCTTAAGGTAGCCAAATGCCTCGTCACCATGAGAAATTTTTTTTTGAAAACTCGAGGATATCATCGTTAAGGTAGCTCAAACAACGTTAAGGTTTACATGTAGTGGCATATTGCTCCTGCATGACTGACCACAGTAATAATTAAAGAGTGGAAAGATACAAAGTACGTCGAGCAGCTGGCAGCAGTAACTATGACTCTCTTAGGTAGCCAAATGCCTCGTCACTCGGCGAAATTTATTTGATAACTCGAGGAAATCGTCGTTGAAGTAACTCAGACTACGGTACCATGGACAGATGGGGGCATATCGGTTCTGCAGGACTGACCACAGTACGAATTAAAGAGAGGAAAGATTCAAAGAAGGGGGAGCAGCTGGCTGCAGTAACTATGACTCTCTTAAGGTAGCCAAATGCCTCGTCATCCGGCGAGGTACATTTGGTAACTCGAGAGACTCGTAGTGGGAGTAACAGTGACGACGTTAACGTGGGCATATAGTGGCACATCGGGTCCATATGACAGGCCATAGCAAGAAATGTTACAGAGAAAGGGCTTAGAAAAGTGGGAGCAGCAGGCAGGAGTACTATGACTCTCTTAAGGTAGCCAAATGCCTCGTCACCATGAGAAATTTTTTTTTGAAAACTCGAGGATATCATCGTTAAGGTAGCTCAAACAACGTTAAGGTTTACATGTAGTGGCATATTGCTCCTGCAGGACTGACCACAGTAATAATTAAAGAGTGGAAAGATACAAAGTACGTCGAGCAGCCGGCAGCAGTAACTATGACTCTCTTAAGGTAGCCAAATGCCTCGTCACTCGGCGAAATTTATTTGAAAACTCGAGGAAATCGTCGTTGAAGTAACTCAGACAACGGTAACATGGAAAGGTGGTGGCATATCGCTTCTGCAGGACTGACCACAGTACGAATTAAAGAGAGGAAAGATTCAAAGAAGGGGGAGCAGCTGGCTGCAGTAACTATGACTCTCTTAAGGTAGCCAAATGCCTCGTCATCCGGCGAGGTACATTTGCTAACTCGAGAGACTCGTAGTGGGAGTAACAGTGACAACGTTAACGTGGGCATATAGTGGCACATCGGGTCCATATGACAGGCCATAGCAAGAAATGTTACAGAGAAAGGGCTTACAAAAGTGGGAGCAGCAGGCAGGAGTACTATGACTCTCTTAAGGTAGCCAAATGCCTCGTCACCATGAGAAATTTTTTTTTGAAAACTCGAGGATATCATCGTTAAGGTAGCTCAAACAACGTTAAGGTTTACATGTAGTGGCATATTGCTCCTGCAGGACTGACCACAGTAATAATTAAAGAGTGGAAAGATACAAAGTACGTCGAGCAGCTGGCAGCAGTAACTATGACTCTCTTAGGTAGCCAAATGCCTCGTCACTCGGCGAAATTTATTTGAAAACTCGAGGAAATCGTCGTTGAAGTAACTCAGACAACGGTACCATGGACAGATGGGGGCATATCGCTTCTGCAGGACTGACCACAGTACGAATTAAAGAGAGGAAAGATTCAAAGAAGGGGGAGCAGCTGGCTGCAGTAACTATGACTCTCTTAAGGTAGCCAAATGCCTCGTCATCCGGCGAGGTACATTTGCTAACTCGAGAGACTCGTAGTGGGAGTAACAGTGACGACGTTAACGTGGGCATATAGTGGCACATCGGGTCCATATGACAGGCCATAGCAAGAAATGTTACAGAGAAAGGGCTTAGAAAAGTGGGAGCAGCAGGCAGGAGTACTATGACTCTCTTAAGGTAGCCAAATGCCTCGTCACCATGAGAAATTTTTTTTTGAAAACTCGAGGATATCATCGTTAAGGTAGCTCAAACAACGTTAAGGTTTACATGTAGTGGCATATTGCTCCTGCATGACTGACCACAGTAATAATTAAAGAGTGGAAAGATACAAAGTACGTCGAGCAGCTGGCAGCAGTAACTATGACTCTCTTAGGTAGCCAAATGCCTCGTCACTCGGCGAAATTTATTTGATAACTCGAGGAAATCGTCGTTGAAGTAACTCTGACTACGGTACCATGGACAGATGGGGGCATATCGGTTCTGCAGGACTGACCACAGTACGAATTAAAGAGAGGAAAGATTCAAAGAAGGGGGAGCAGCTGGCTGCAGTAACTATGACTCTCTTAAGGTAGCCAAATGCCTCGTCATCCGGCGAGGTACATTTGGTAACTCCAGAGACTCGTAGTGGGAGTAACAGTGACGACGTTAACGTGGGCATATAGTGGCACATCGGGTCCATATGACAGGCCATAGCAAGAAATGCTACAGAGAAAGGGCTTAGAAAAGTGGGAGCAGCAGGCAGGAGTACTATGACTCTCTTAAGGTAGCCAAATGTCTCGTCGCCATGAGAAATTTTTTTTTGAAAACTCGAGGATATCATCGTTAAGGTAGCTCAAACAACGTTAAGGTTTACATGTAGTGGCATATTGCTCCTGCAGGACTGACCACAGTAATAATTAAAGAGTGGAAAGATACAAAGTACGTCGAGCAGCCGGCAGCAGTAACTATGACTCTCTTAAGGTAGCCAAATGCCTCGTCACTCGGCGAAATTTATTTGAAAACTCGAGGAAATCGTCGTTGAAGTAACTCAGACAACGGTAACATGGAAAGGTGGTGGCATATCGCTTCTGCAGGACTGACCACACTACGAATTAAAGAGAGGAAAGATTCAACGAAGGGGGAGCAGCTGGCTGCAGTAACTATGACTCTCTTAAGGTAGCCAAATGCCTCGTCATCCGGCGAGGTACATTTGGTAACTCGAGAGACTCGTAGTGGGAGTAACAGTGACGACGTTAACGTGGGCATATAGTGGCACATCGGGTCCATATGACAGGCCATAGCAAGAAATGTTACAGAGAAAGGGCTTAGAAAAGTGGGAGCAGCAGGCAGGAGTACTATGACTCTCTTAAGGTAGCCAAATGCCTCGTCACCATGAGAAATTTTTTTTTGAAAACTCGAGGATATCATCGTTAAGGTAGCTCAAACAACGTTAAGGTTTACATGTAGTGGCATATTGCTCCTGCAGGACTGACCACAGTAATAATTAAAGAGTGGAAAGATACAAAGTACGTCGAGCAGCTGGCAGCAGTAACTATGACTCTCTTAGGTAGCCAAATGCCTCGTCACTCGGCGAAATTTATTTGAAAACTCGAGGAAATCGTCGTTGAAGTAACTCAGACAACGGTACCATGGACAGATGGGGGCATATCGCTTCTGCAGGACTGACCACACTACGAATTAAAGAGAGGAAAGATTCAAAGAAGGGGGAGCAGCTGGCTGCAGTAACTATGACTCTCTTAAGGTAGCCAAATGCCTCGTCATCCGGCGAGGTACATTTGCTAACTCGAGAGACTCGTAGTGGGAGTAACAGTGACAACGTTAACGTGGGCATATAGTGGCACATCGGGTCCATATGACAGGCCATAGCAAGAAATGTTAAGAGAAAGGGCTTAGAAAAGTGGGAGCAGCAGGCAGGAGTACTATGACTCTCTTAAGGTAGCCAAATGCCTCGTCACCATGAGAAATTTTTTTCTGAAAACTCGAGGATATCATCGTTAAGGTAGCTCAAACAACGTTAAGGTTTACATGTAGTGGCATATTGCTCCTGCAGGACTGACCACAGTAATAATTAAAGAGTGGAAAGATACAAAGTACGTCGAGCAGCCGGCAGCAGTAACTATGACTCTCTTAAGGTAGCCAAATGCCTCGTCACTCGGCGAAATTTATTTGAAAACTCGAGGAAATCGTCGTTGAAGTAACTCAGACAACGGTAACATGGAAAGGTGGTGGCATATCGCTTCTGCAGGACTGACCACAGTACGAATTAAAGAGAGGAAAGATTCAAAGAAGGGGGAGCAGCTGGCTGCAGTAACTATGACTCTCTTAAGGTAGCCAAATGCCTCGTCATCCGGCGAGGTACATTTGCTAACTCGAGAGACTCGTAGTGGGAGTAACAGTGACAACGTTAACGTGGGCATATAGTGGCACATCGGGTCCATATGACAGGCCATAGCAAGAAATGTTACAGAGAAAGGGCTTAGAAAAGTGGGAGCAGCAGGCAGGAGTACTATGACTCTCTTAAGGTAGCCAAATGCCTCGTCACCATGAGAAATTTTTTTTTGAAAACTCGAGGATATCATCGTTAAGGTAGCTCAAACAACGTTAAGGTTTACATGTAGTGGCATATTGCTCCTGCAGGACTGACCACAGTAATAATTAAAGAGTGGAAAGATACAAAGTACGTCGAGCAGCTGGCAGCAGTAACTATGACTCTCTTAGGTAGCCAAATGCCTCGTCACTCGGCGAAATTTATTTGAAAACTCGAGGAAATCGTCGTTGAAGTAACTCAGACAACGGTACCATGGACAGATGGGGGCATATCGGTTCTGCAGGACTGACCACAGTACGAATTAAAGAGAGGAAAGATTCAAAGAAGGGGGAGCAGCTGGCTGCAGTAACTATGACTCTCTTAAGGTAGCCAAATGCCTCGTCATCCGGCGAGGTACATTTGGTAACTCGAGAGACTCGTAGTGGGAGTAACAGTGACGACGTTAACGTGGGCATATAGTGGCACATCGGGTCCATATGACAGGCCATAGCAAGAAATGCTACAGAGAAAGGGCTTAGAAAAGTGGGAGCAGCAGGCAGGAGTACTATGACTCTCTTAAGGTAGCCAAATGTCTCATCGCCATGAGAAATTTTTTTTTGAAAACTCGAGGATATCATCGTTAAGGTAGCTCAAACAACGTTAAGGTTTACATGTAGTGGCATATTGCTCCTGCAGGACTGACCACAGTAATAATTAAAGAGTGGAAAGATACAAAGTACGTCGAGCAGCCGGCAGCAGTAACTATGACTCTCTTAAGGTAGCCAAATGCCTCGTCACTCGGCGAAATTTATTTGAAAACTCGAGGAAATCGTCGTTGAAGTAACTCAGACAACGGTAACATGGAAAGGTGGTGGCATATCGCTTCTGCAGGACTGACCACAGTACGAATTAAAGAGAGGAAAGATTCAAAGAAGGGGGAGCAGCTGGCTGCAGTAACTATGACTCTCTTAAGGTAGCCAAATGCCTCGTCATCCGGCGAGGTACATTTGCTAACTCGAGAGACTCGTAGTGGGAGTAACAGTGACAACGTTAACGTGGGCATATAGTGGCACATCGGGTCCATATGACAGGCCATAGCAAGAAATGTTACAGAGAAAGGGCTTACAAAAGTGGGAGCAGCAGGCAGGAGTACTATGACTCTCTTAAGGTAGCCAAATGCCTCGTCACCATGAGAAATTTTTTTCTGAAAACTCGAGGATATCATCGTTAAGGTAGCTCAAACAACGTTAAGGTTTACATGTAGTGGCATATTGCTCCTGCAGGACTGACCACAGTAATAATTAAAGAGTGGAAAGATACAAAGTACGTCGAGCAGCTGGCAGCAGTAACTATGACTCTCTTAGGTAGCCAAATGCCTCGTCACTCGGCGAAATTTATTTGAAAACTCGAGGAAATCGTCGTTGAAGTAACTCAGACAACGGTACCATGGACAGATGGGGGCATATCGGTTCTGCAGGACTGACCACAGTACGAATTAAAGAGAGGAAAGATTCAAAGAAGGGGGAGCAGCTGGCTGCAGTAACTATGACTCTCTTAAGGTAGCCAAATGCCTCGTCATCCGGCGAGGTACATTTGGTAACTCCAGAGACTCGTAGTGGGAGTAACAGTGACGACGTTAACGTGGGCATATAGTGGCACATCGGGTCCATATGACAGGCCATAGCAAGAAATGCTACAGAGAAAGGGCTTAGAAAAGTGGGAGCAGCAGGCAGGAGTACTATGACTCTCTTAAGGTAGCCAAATGTCTCATCGCCATGAGAAATTTTTTTTTGAAAACTCGAGGATATCATCGTTAAGGTAGCTCAAACAACGTTAAGGTTTACATGTAGTGGCATATTGCTCCTGCAGGACTGACCACAGTAATAATTAAAGAGTGGAAAGATACAAAGTACGTCGAGCAGCCGGCAGCAGTAACTATGACTCTCTTAAGGTAGCCAAATGCCTCGTCACTCGGCGAAATTTATTTGAAAACTCGAGGAAATCGTCGTTGAAGTAACTCAGACAACGGTAACATGGAAAGGTGGTGGCATATCGCTTCTGCAGGACTGACCACAGTACGAATTAAAGAGAGGAAAGATTCAAAGAAGGGGGAGCAGCTGGCTGCAGTAACTATGACTCTCTTAAGGTAGCCAAATGCCTCGTCATCCGGCGAGGTACATTTGCTAACTCGAGAGACTCGTAGTGGGAGTAACAGTGACAACGTTAACGTGGGCATATAGTGGCACATCGGGTCCATATGACAGGCCATAGCAAGAAATGTTACAGAGAAAGGGCTTACAAAAGTGGGAGCAGCAGGCAGGAGTACTATGACTCTCTTAAGGTAGCCAAATGCCTCGTCACCATGAGAAATTTTTTTTTGAAAACTCGAGGATATCATCGTTAAGGTAGCTCAAACAACGTTAAGGTTTACATGTAGTGGCATATTGCTCCTGCAGGACTGACCACAGTAATAATTAAAGAGTGGAAAGATACAAAGTACGTCGAGCAGCTGGCAGCAGTAACTATGACTCTCTTAGGTAGCCAAATGCCTCGTCACTCGGCGAAATTTATTTGAAAACTCGAGGAAATCGTCGTTGAAGTAACTCAGACAACGGTACCATGGACAGATGGGGGCATATCGCTTCTGCAGGACTGACCACACTACGAATTAAAGAGAGGAAAGATTCAAAGAAGGGGGAGCAGCTGGCTGCAGTAACTATGACTCTCTTAAGGTAGCCAAATGCCTCGTCATCCGGCGAGGTACATTTGCTAACTCGAGAGACTCGTAGTGGGAGTAACAGTGACAACGTTAACGTGGGCATATAGTGGCACATCGGGTCCATATGACAGGCCATAGCAAGAAATGTTAAGAGAAAGGGCTTAGAAAAGTGGGAGCAGCAGGCAGGAGTACTATGACTCTCTTAAGGTAGCCAAATGCCTCGTCACCATGAGAAATTTTTTTCTGAAAACTCGAGGATATCATCGTTAAGGTAGCTCAAACAACGTTAAGGTTTACATGTAGTGGCATATTGCTCCTGCAGGACTGACCACAGTAATAATTAAAGAGTGGAAAGATACAAAGTACGTCGAGCAGCCGGCAGCAGTAACTATGACTCTCTTAAGGTAGCCAAATGCCTCGTCACTCGGCGAAATTTATTTGAAAACTCGAGGAAATCGTCGTTGAAGTAACTCAGACAACGGTAACATGGAAAGGTGGTGGCATATCGCTTCTGCAGGACTGACCACAGTACGAATTAAAGAGAGGAAAGATTCAAAGAAGGGGGAGCAGCTGGCTGCAGTAACTATGACTCTCTTAAGGTAGCCAAATGCCTCGTCATCCGGCGAGGTACATTTGGTAACTCGAGAGACTCGTAGTGGGAGTAACAGTGACGACGTTAACGTGGGCATATAGTGGCACATCGGGTCCATATGACAGGCCATAGCAAGAAATGTTACAGAGAAAGGGCTTAGAAAAGTGGGAGCAGCAGGCAGGAGTACTATGACTCTCTTAAGGTAGCCAAATGCCTCGTCACCATGAGAAATTTTTTTCTGAAAACTCGAAGATATCATCGTTAAGGTAGCTCAAACAACGTTAAGGTTTACATGTAGTGGCATATTGCTCCTGCAGGACTGACCACAGTAATAATTAAAGAGTGGAAAGATACAAAGTACGTCGAGCAGCCGGCAGCAGTAACTATGACTCTCTTAAGGTAGCCAAATGCCTCGTCACTCGGCGAAATTTATTTGAAAACTCGAGGAAATCGTCGTTGAAGTAACTCAGACAACGGTAACATGGAAAGGTGGTGGCATATCGCTTCTGCAGGACTGACCACAGTACGAATTAAAGAGAGGAAAGATTCAAAGAAGGGGGAGCAGCTGGCTGCAGTAACTATGACTCTCTTAAGGTAGCCAAATGCCTCGTCATCCGGCGAGGTACATTTGCTAACTCGAGAGACTCGTAGTGGGAGTAACAGTGACAACGTTAACGTGGGCATATAGTGGCACATCGGGTCCATATGACAGGCCATAGCAAGAAATGTTACAGAGAAAGGGCTTACAAAAGTGGGAGCAGCAGGCAGGAGTACTATGACTCTCTTAAGGTAGCCAAATGCCTCGTCACCATGAGAAATTTTTTTTTGAAAACTCGAGGATATCATCGTTAAGGTAGCTCAAACAACGTTAAGGTTTACATGTAGTGGCATATTGCTCCTGCAGGACTGACCACAGTAATAATTAAAGAGTGGAAAGATACAAAGTACGTCGAGCAGCTGGCAGCAGTAACTATGACTCTCTTAGGTAGCCAAATGCCTCGTCACTCGGCGAAATTTATTTGAAAACTCGAGGAAATCGTCGTTGAAGTAACTCAGACAACGGTACCATGGACAGATGGGGGCATATCGGTTCTGCAGGACTGACCACAGTACGAATTAAAGAGAGGAAAGATTCAAAGAAGGGGGAGCAGCTGGCTGCAGTAACTATGACTCTCTTAAGGTAGCCAAATGCCTCGTCATCCGGCGAGGTACATTTGGTAACTCCAGAGACTCGTAGTGGGAGTAACAGTGACGACGTTAACGTGGGCATATAGTGGCACATCGGGTCCATATGACAGGCCATAGCAAGAAATGCTACAGAGAAAGGGCTTAGAAAAGTGGGAGCAGCAGGCAGGAGTACTATGACTCTCTTAAGGTAGCCAAATGTCTCATCGCCATGAGAAATTTTTTTTTGAAAACTCGAGGATATCATCGTTAAGGTAGCTCAAACAACGTTAAGGTTTACATGTAGTGGCATATTGCTCCTGCAGGACTGACCACAGTAATAATTAAAGAGTGGAAAGATACAAAGTACGTCGAGCAGCCGGCAGCAGTAACTATGACTCTCTTAAGGTAGCCAAATGCCTCGTCACTCGGCGAAATTTATTTGAAAACTCGAGGAAATCGTCGTTGAAGTAACTCAGACAACGGTAACATGGAAAGGTGGTGGCATATCGCTTCTGCAGGACTGACCACACTACGAATTAAAGAGAGGAAAGATTCAACGAAGGGGGAGCAGCTGGCTGCAGTAACTATGACTCTCTTAAGGTAGCCAAATGCCTCGTCATCCGGCGAGGTACATTTGGTAACTCGAGAGACTCGTAGTGGGAGTAACAGTGACGACGTTAACGTGGGCATATAGTGGCACATCGGGTCCATATGACAGGCCATAGCAATAAATGTTACAGAGAAAGGGCTTAGAAAAGTGGGAGCAGCAGGCAGGAGTACTATGACTCTCTTAAGGTAGCCAAATGCCTCGTCACCATGAGAAATTTTTTTTTGAAAACTCGAGGATATCATCGTTAAGGTAGCTCAAACAACGTTAAGGTTTACATGTAGTGGCATATTGCTCCTGCAGGACTGACCACAGTAATAATTAAAGAGTGGAAAGATACAAAGTACGTCGAGCAGCCGGCAGCAGTAACTATGACTCTCTTAAGGTAGCCAAATGCCTCGTCACTCGGCGAAATTTATTTGAAAACTCGAGGAAATCGTCGTTGAAGTAACTCAGACAACGGTAACATGGAAAGGTGGTGGCATATCGCTTCTGCAGGACTGACCACAGTACGAATTAAAGAGAGGAAAGATTCAAAGAAGGGGGAGCAGCTGGCTGCAGTAACTATGACTCTCTTAAGGTAGCCAAATGCCTCGTCATCCGGCGAGGTACATTTGCTAACTCGAGAGACTCGTAGTGGGAGTAACAGTGACAACGTTAACGTGGGCATATAGTGGCACATCGGGTCCATATGACAGGCCATAGCAAGAAATGTTACAGAGAAAGGGCTTACAAAAGTGGGAGCAGCAGGCAGGAGTACTATGACTCTCTTAAGGTAGCCAAATGCCTCGTCACCATGAGAAATTTTTTTTTGAAAACTCGAGGATATCATCGTTAAGGTAGCTCAAACAACGTTAAGGTTTACATGTAGTGGCATATTGCTCCTGCAGGACTGACCACAGTAATAATTAAAGAGTGGAAAGATACAAAGTACGTCGAGCAGCTGGCAGCAGTAACTATGACTCTCTTAGGTAGCCAAATGCCTCGTCACTCGGCGAAATTTATTTGAAAACTCGAGGAAATCGTCGTTGAAGTAACTCAGACAACGGTACCATGGACAGATGGGGGCATATCGCTTCTGCAGGACTGACCACACTACGAATTAAAGAGAGGAAAGATTCAAAGAAGGGGGAGCAGCTGGCTGCAGTAACTATGACTCTCTTAAGGTAGCCAAATGCCTCGTCATCCGGCGAGGTACATTTGCTAACTCGAGAGACTCGTAGTGGGAGTAACAGTGACAACGTTAACGTGGGCATATAGTGGCACATCGGGTCCATATGACAGGCCATAGCAAGAAATGTTACTGAGAAAGGGCTTAGAAAAGTGGGAGCAGCAGGCAGGAGTACTATGACTCTCTTAAGGTAGCCAAATGCCTCGTCACCATGAGAAATTTTTTTCTGAAAACTCGAGGATATCATCGTTAAGGTAGCTCAAACAACGTTAAGGTTTACATGTAGTGGCATATTGCTCCTGCAGGACTGACCACAGTAATAATTAAAGAGTGGAAAGATACAAAGTACGTCGAGCAGCCGGCAGCAGTAACTATGACTCTCTTAAGGTAGCCAAATGCCTCGTCACTCGGCGAAATTTATTTGAAAACTCGAGGAAATCGTCGTTGAAGTAACTCAGACAACGGTAACATGGAAAGGTGGTGGCATAACGCTTCTGCAGGACTGACCACAGTACGAATTAAAGAGAGGAAAGATTCAAAGAAGGGGGAGCAGCTGGCTGCAGTAACTATGACTCTCTTAAGGTAGCCAAATGCCTCGTCATCCGGCGAGGTACATTTGCTAACTCGAGAGACTCGTAGTGGGAGTAACAGTGACAACGTTAACGTGGGCATATAGTGGCACATCGGGTCCATATGACAGGCCATAGCAAGAAATGTTACAGAGAACGGGCTTACAAAAGTGGGAGCAGAAGGCAGGAGTACTATGACTCTCTTAAGGTAGCCTAATGCCTCGTCACCATGAGAAATTTTTTTTTGAAAACTCGAGGATATCATCGTTAAGGTAGCTCAAACAACGTTAAGGTTTACATGTAGTGGCATATTGCTCCTGCAGGACTGACCACAGTAATAATTAAAGAGTGGAAAGATACAAAGTACGTCGAGCAGCCGGCAGCAGTAACTATGACTCTCTTAAGGTAGCCAAATGCCTCGTCACTCGGCGAAATTTATTTGAAAACTCGAGGAAATCGTCGTTGAAGTAACTCAGACAACGGTAACATGGAAAGGTGGTGGCATATCGCTTCTGCAGGACTGACCACACTACGAATTAAAGAGAGGAAAGATTCAACGAAGGGGGAGCAGCTGGCTGCAGTAACTATGACTCTCTTAAGGTAGCCAAATGCCTCGTCATCCGGCGAGGTACATTTGGTAACTCGAGAGACTCGTAGTGGGAGTAACAGTGACGACGTCAACGTGGGCATATAGTGGCACATCGGGTCCATATGACAGGCCATAGCAATAAATGTTACAGAGAAAGGGCTTAGAAAAGTGGGAGCAGCAGGCAGGAGTACTATGACTCTCTTAAGGTAGCCAAATGCCTCGTCACCATGAGAAATTTTTTTTTGAAAACTCGAGGATATCATCGTTAAGGTAGCTCAAACAACGTTAAGGTTTACATGTAGTGGCATATTGCTCCTGCAGGACTGACCACAGTAATAATTAAAGAGTGGAAAGATACAAAGTACGTCGAGCAGCCGGCAGCAGTAACTATGACTCTCTTAAGGTAGCCAAATGCCTCGTCACTCGGCGAAATTTATTTGAAAACTCGAGGAAATCGTCGTTGAAGTAACTCAGACAACGGTAACATGGAAAGGTGGTGGCATATCGCTTCTGCAGGACTGACCACAGTACGAATTAAAGAGAGGAAAGATTCAAAGAAGGGGGAGCAGCTGGCTGCAGTAACTATGACTCTCTTAAGGTAGCCAAATGCCTCGTCATCCGGCGAGGTACATTTGCTAACTCGAGAGACTCGTAGTGGGAGTAACAGTGACAACGTTAACGTGGGCATATAGTGGCACATCGGGTCCATATGACAGGCCATAGCAAGAAATGTTACAGAGAAAGGGCTTACAAAAGTGGGAGCAGCAGGCAGGAGTACTATGACTCTCTTAAGGTAGCCAAATGCCTCGTCACCATGAGAAATTTTTTTTTGAAAACTCGAGGATATCATCGTTAAGGTAGCTCAAACAACGTTAAGGTTTACATGTAGTGGCATATTGCTCCTGCAGGACTGACCACAGTAATAATTAAAGAGTGGAAAGATACAAAGTACGTCGAGCAGCTGGCAGCAGTAACTATGACTCTCTTAGGTAGCCAAATGCCTCGTCACTCGGCGAAATTTATTTGAAAACTCGAGGAAATCGTCGTTGAAGTAACTCAGACAACGGTACCATGGACAGATGGGGGCATATCGCTTCTGCAGGACTGACCACACTACGAATTAAAGAGAGGAAAGATTCAAAGAAGGGGGAGCAGCTGGCTGCAGTAACTATGACTCTCTTAAGGTAGCCAAATGCCTCGTCATCCGGCGAGGTACATTTGCTAACTCGAGAGACTCGTAGTGGGAGTAACAGTGACAACGTTAACGTGGGCATATAGTGGCACATCGGGTCCATATGACAGGCCATAGCAAGAAATGTTACTGAGAAAGGGCTTAGAAAAGTGGGAGCAGCAGGCAGGAGTACTATGACTCTCTTAAGGTAGCCAAATGCCTCGTCACCATGAGAAATTTTTTTCTGAAAACTCGAGGATATCATCGTTAAGGTAGCTCAAACAACGTTAAGGTTTACATGTAGTGGCATATTGCTCCTGCAGGACTGACCACAGTAATAATTAAAGAGTGGAAAGATACAAAGTACGTCGAGCAGCCGGCAGCAGTAACTATGACTCTCTTAAGGTAGCCAAATGCCTCGTCACTCGGCGAAATTTATTTGAAAACTCGAGGAAATCGTCGTTGAAGTAACTCAGACAACGGTAACATGGAAAGGTGGTGGCATAACGCTTCTGCAGGACTGACCACAGTACGAATTAAAGAGAGGAAAGATTCAAAGAAGGGGGAGCAGCTGGCTGCAGTAACTATGACTCTCTTAAGGTAGCCAAATGCCTCGTCATCCGGCGAGGTACATTTGCTAACTCGAGAGACTCGTAGTGGGAGTAACAGTGACAACGTTAACGTGGGCATATAGTGGCACATCGGGTCCATATGACAGGCCATAGCAAGAAATGTTACAGAGAACGGGCTTACAAAAGTGGGAGCAGAAGGCAGGAGTACTATGACTCTCTTAAGGTAGCCTAATGCCTCGTCACCATGAGAAATTTTTTTTTGAAAACTCGAGGATATCATCGTTAAGGTAGCTCAAACAACGTTAAGGTTTACATGTAGTGGCATATTGCTCCTGCAGGACTGACCACAGTAATAATTAAAGAGTGGAAAGATACAAAGTACGTCGAGCAGCTGGCAGCAGTAACTATGACTCTCTTAGGTAGCCAAATGCCTCGTCACTCGGCGAAATTTATTTGAAAACTCGAGGAAATCGTCGTTGAAGTAACTCAGACAACGGTACCATGGACAGATGGGGGCATATCGGTTCTGCAGGACTGACCACAGTACGAATTAAAGAGAGGAAAGATTCAAAGAAGGGGGAGCAGCTGGCTGCAGTAACTATGACTCTCTTAAGGTAGCCAAATGCCTCGTCATCCGGCGAGGTACATTTGGTAACTCGAGAGACTCGTAGTGGGAGTAACAGTGACGACGTTAACGTGGGCATATAGTGGCACATCGGGTCCATATGACAGGCCATAGCAAGAAATGCTACAGAGAAAGGGCTTAGAAAAGTGGGAGCAGCAGGCAGGAGTACTATGACTCTCTTAAGGTAGCCAAATGTCTCGTCGCCATGAGAAATTTTTTTTTGAAAACTCGAGGATATCATCGTTAAGGTAGCTCAAACAACGTTAAGGTTTACATGTAGTGGCATATTGCTCCTGCAGGACTGACCACAGTAATAATTAAAGAGTGGAAAGATACAAAGTACGTCGAGCAGCTGGCAGCAGTAACTATGACTCTCTTAGGTAGCCAAATGCCTCGTCACTCGGCGAAATTTATTTGAAAACTCGAGGAAATCGTCGTTGAAGTAACTCAGACAACGGTACCATGGACAGATGGGGGCATATCGCTTCTGCAGGACTGACCACACTACGAATTAAAGAGAGGAAAGATTCAAAGAAGGGGGAGCAGCTGGCTGCAGTAACTATGACTCTCTTAAGGTAGCCAAATGCCTCGTCATCCGGCGAGGTACATTTGCTAACTCGAGAGACTCGTAGTGGGAGTAACAGTGACAACGTTAACGTGGGCATATAGTGGCACATCGGGTCCATATGACAGGCCATAGCAAGAAATGTTACAGAGAAAGGGCTTAGAAAAGTGGGAGCAGCAGGCAGGAGTACTATGACTCTCTTAAGGTAGCCAAATGCCTCGTCACCATGAGAAATTTTTTTCTGAAAACTCGAGGATATCATCGTTAAGGTAGCTCAAACAACGTTAAGGTTTACATGTAGTGGCATATTGCTCCTGCAGGACTGACCACAGTAATAATTAAAGAGTGGAAAGATACAAAGTACGTCGAGCAGCCGGCAGCAGTAACTATGACTCTCTTAAGGTAGCCAAATGCCTCGTCACTCGGCGAAATTTATTTGAAAACTCGAGGAAATCGTCGTTGAAGTAACTCAGACAACGGTAACATGGAAAGGTGGTGGCATATCGCTTCTGCAGGACTAACCACAGTACGAATTAAAGAGAGGAAAGATTCAATGAAGGGGGAGCAGCTGGCTGCAGTAACTATGACTCTCTTAAGGTAGCCAAATGCCTCGTCATCCGGCGAGGTACATTTGGTAACTCCAGAGACTCGTAGTGGGAGTAACAGTGACGACGTTAACGTGGGCATATAGTGGCGCATCGGGTCCATATGACAGGCCATAGCAAGAAATGCTACAGAGAAAGGGCTTAGAAAAGTGGGAGCAGCAGGCAGGAGTACTATGACTCTCTTAAGGTAGCCAAATGTCTCGTCGCCATGAGAAATTTTTTTTTGAAAACTCGAGGATATCATCGTTAAGGTAGCTCAAACAACGTTAAGGTTTACATGTAGTGGCATATTGCTCCTGCAGGACTGACCACAGTAATAATTAAAGAGTGGAAAGATACAAAGTACGTCGAGCAGCTGGCAGCAGTAACTATGACTCTCTTAGGTAGCCAAATGCCTCGTCACTCGGCGAAATTTATTTGAAAACTCGAGGAAATCGTCGTTGAAGTAACTCAGACAACGGTACCATGGACAGATGGGGGCATATCGCTTCTGCAGGACTGACCACACTACGAATTAAAGAGAGGAAAGATTCAAAGAAGGGGGAGCAGCTGGCTGCAGTAACTATGACTCTCTTAAGGTAGCCAAATGCCTCGTCATCCGGCGAGGTACATTTGCTAACTCGAGAGACTAGTAGTGGGAGTAACAGTGACAACGTTAACGTGGGCATATAGTGGCACATCGGGTCCATATGACAGGCCATAGCAAGAAATGTTACAGAGAAAGGGCTTAGAAAAGTGGGAGCAGCAGGCAGGAGTACTATGACTCTCTTAAGGTAGCCAAATGCCTCGTCACCATGAGAAATTTTTTTCTGAAAACTCGAGGATATCATCGTTAAGGTAGCTCAAACAACGTTAAGGTTTACATGTAGTGGCATATTGCTCCTGCAGGACTGACCACAGTAATAATTAAAGAGTGGAAAGATACAAAGTACGTCGAGCAGCCGGCAGCAGTAACTATGACTCTCTTAAGGTAGCCAAATGCCTCGTCACTCGGCGAAATTTATTTGAAAACTCGAGGAAATCGTCGTTGAAGTAACTCAGACAACGGTAACATGGAAAGGTGGTGGCATATCGCTTCTGCAGGACTGACCACAGTACGAATTAAAGAGAGGAAAGATTCAAAGAAGGGGGAGCAGCTGGCTGCAGTAACTATGACTCTCTTAAGGTAGCCAAATGCCTCGTCATCCGGCGAGGTACATTTGCTAACTCGAGAGACTCGTAGTGGGAGTAACAGTGACAACGTTAACGTGGGCATATAGTGGCACATCGGGTCCATATGACAGGCCATAGCAAGAAATGTTACAGAGAAAGGGCTTACAAAAGTGGGAGCAGCAGGCAGGAGTACTATGACTCTCTTAAGGTAGCCAAATGCCTCGTCACCATGAGAAATTTTTTTTTGAAAACTCGAGGATATCATCGTTAAGGTAGCTCAAACAACGTTAAGGTTTACATGTAGTGGCATATTGCTCCTGCAGGACTGACCACAGTAATAATTAAAGAGTGGAAAGATACAAAGTACGTCGAGCAGCTGGCAGCAGTAACTATGACTCTCTTAGGTAGCCAAATGCCTCGTCACTCGGCGAAATTTATTTGAAAACTCGAGGAAATCGTCGTTGAAGTAACTCAGACAACGGTACCATGGACAGATGGGGGCATATCGGTTCTGCAGGACTGACCACAGTACGAATTAAAGAGAGGAAAGATTCAAAGAAGGGGGAGCAGCTGGCTGCAGTAACTATGACTCTCTTAAGGTAGCCAAATGCCTCGTCATCCGGCGAGGTACATTTGCTAACTCGAGAGACTCGTAGTGGGAGTAACAGTGACAACGTTAACGTGGGCATATAGTGGCACATCGGGTCCATATGACAGGCCATAGCAAGAAATGTTACAGAGAAAGGGCTTACAAAAGTGGGAGCAGCAGGCAGGAGTACTATGACTCTCTTAAGGTAGCCAAATGCCTCGTCACCATGAGAAATTTTTTTTTGAAAACTCGAGGATATCATCGTTAAGGTAGCTCAAACAACGTTAAGGTTTACATGTAGTGGCATATTGCTCCTGCAGGACTGACCACAGTAATAATTAAAGAGTGGAAAGATACAAAGTACGTCGAGCAGCTGGCAGCAGTAACTATGACTCTCTTAGGTAGCCAAATGCCTCGTCACTCGGCGAAATTTATTTGAAAACTCGAGGAAATCGTCGTTGAAGTAACTCAGACAACGGTACCATGGACAGATGGGGGCATATCGGTTCTGCAGGACTGACCACAGTACGAATTAAAGAGAGGAAAGATTCAAAGAAGGGGGAGCAGCTGGCTGCAGTAACTATGACTCTCTTAAGGTAGCCAAATGCCTCGTCATCCGGCGAGGTACATTTGGTAACTCGAGAGACTCGTAGTGGGAGTAACAGTGACGACGTTAACGTGGGCATATAGTGGCACATCGGGTCCATATGACAGGCCATAGCAAGAAATGCTACAGAGAAAGGGCTTAGAAAAGTCGGAGCAGCAGGCAGGAGTACTATGACTCTCTTAAGGTAGCCAAATGTCTCGTCGCCATGAGAAATTTTTTTTTGAAAACTCGAGGATATCATCGTTAAGGTAGCTCAAACAACGTTAAGGTTTACATGTAGTGGCATATTGCTCCTGCAGGACTGACCACAGTAATAATTAAAGAGTGGAAAGATACAAAGTACGTCGAGCAGCCGGCAGCAGTAACTATGACTCTCTTAAGGTAGCCAAATGCCTCGTCACTCGGCGAAATTTATTTGAAAACT
Source organism: Schistocerca americana (assembly GCF_021461395.2). NCBI lineage: Eukaryota > Metazoa > Arthropoda > Insecta > Orthoptera > Acrididae > Schistocerca > Schistocerca americana. Next base: position 86,854,224 of record NC_060122.1, read on the forward strand.
CGAGGAAATCGTCGTTGAAGTAACTCAGACAACGGTAACATGGAAAGGTGGTGGCATATCGCTTCTGCAGGACTGACCACACTACGAATTAAAGAGAGGAAAGATTCAACGAAGGGGGAGCAGCTGGCTGCAGTAACTATGACTCTCTTAAGGTAGCCAAATGCCTCGTCATCCGGCGAGGTACATTTGGTAACTCGAGAGACTCGTAGTGGGAGTAACAGTGACGACGTTAACGTGGGCATATAGTGGCACATCGGGTCCATATGACAGGCCATAGCAAGAAATGTTACAGAGAAAGAGCTTAGAAAAGTGGGAGCAGCAGGCAGGAGTACTATGACTCTCTTAAGGTAGCCAAATGCCTCGTCACCATGAGAAATTTTTTTTTGGAAAACTCGAGGATATCATCGTTAAGGTAGCTCAAACAACGTTAAGGTTTACATGTAGTGGCATATTGCTCCTGCAGGACTGACCACAGTAATAATTAAAGAGTGGAAAGATACAAAGTACGTCGAGCAGCTGGCAGCAGTAACTATGACTCTCTTAGGTAGCCAAATGCCTCGTCACTCGGCGAAATTTATTTGAAAACTCGAGGAAATCGTCCTTGAAGTAACTCAGACAACGGTACCATGGACAGGTGGTGGCATATCGCTTCTGCAGGACTGACCACAGTACGAATTAAAGAGAGGAAAGAATCAAAGAAGGGGGAGCAGCTGGCTGCAGTAACTATGACTCTCTTAAGGTAGCCAAATGCCTCGTCATCCGGCGAGGTACATTTGGTAACTCGAGAGACTCGTAGTGGGAGTAACAGTGACGACGTTAACGTGGGCATATAGTGGCACATCGGGTCCATATGACAGGCCATAGCAAGAAATGTTACAGAGAAAGGGCTTAGAAAAGTGGGAGCAGCAGGCAGGAGTACTATGACTCTCTTAAGGTAGCCAAATGCCTCGTCACCATGAGAAATTTTTTTCTGAAAACTCGAGGATATCATCGTTAAGGTAGCTCAAACAACGTTAAGGTTTACATGTAGTGGCATATTGCTCCTGCAGGACTGACCACAGTAATAATTAAAGAGTGGAAAGATACAAAGTACGTCGAGCAGCCGGCAGCAGTAACTATGACTCTCTTAAGGTAGCCAAATGCCTCGTCACTCGGCGAAATGTATTTGAAAACTCGAGGAAATCGTCCTTGAAGTAACTCAGACAACGGTACCATGGACAGGTGTTGGCATATCGCTTCTGCAGGACTGACCACAGTACGAATTAAAGAGAGGAAAGATTCAAAGAAGGGGGAGCAGCTGGCTGCAGTAACTATGACTCTCTTAAGGTAGCCAAATGCCTCGTCATCCGGCGAGGTACATTTGGTAACTCGAGAGACTCGTAGTGGGAGTAACAGTGACGACGTTAACGTGGGCATATAGTGGCACATCGGGTCCATATGACAGGCCATAGCAAGAAATGTTACAGAGAAATTGCTTAGAAAAGTGGGAGCAGCAGGCAGGAGTACTATGACTCTCTTAAGGTAGCCAAATGCCTCGTCACCATGAGAAATTTTTTTTTGAAAACTCGAGGATATCATCGTTAAGGTAGCTCAAACAACGTTAAGGTTTACATGTAGTGGCATATTGCTCCTGCAGGACTGACCACAGTAATAATTAAAGAGTGGAAAGATACAAAGTACGTCGAGCAGCCGGCAGCAGTAACTATGACTCTCTTAAGGTAGCCAAATGCCTCGTCACTCGGCGAAATTTATTTGAAAACTCGAGGAAATCGTCGTTGAAGTAACTCAGACAACGGTAACATGGAAAGGTGGTGGCATATCGCTTCTGCAGGACTGACCACAGTACGAATTAAAGAGAGGAAAGATTCAAAGAAGGGGGAGCAGCTGGCTGCAGTAACTATGACTCTCTTAAGGTAGCCAAATGCCTCGTCATCCGGCGAGGTACATTTGGTAACTCGAGAGACTCGTAGTGGGAGTAACAGTGACGACGTTAACGTGGGCATATAGTGGCACATCGGGTCCATATGACAGGCCATAGCAAGAAATGTTACAGAGAAATTGCTTAGAAAAGTGGGAGCAGCAGGCAGGAGTACTATGACTCTCTTAAGGTAGCCAAATGACTCGTCACCATGAGAAATTTTTTTTTGAAAACTCGAGGATATCATCGTTAAGGTAGCTCAAACAACGTTAAGGTTTACATGTAGTGGCATATTGCTCCTGCAGGACTGACCACAGTAATAATTAAAGAGTGGAAAGATACAAAGTACGTCGAGCAGCCGGCAGCAGTAACTATGACTCTCTTAAGGTAGCCAAATGCCTCGTCACTCGGCGAAATTTATTTGAAAACTCGAGGAAATCGTCGTTGAAGTAACTCAGACAACGGTAACATGGAAAGGTGGTGGCATATCGGTTCTGCAGGACTGACCACAGTACGAATTAAAGAGAGGAAAGATTCAAAGAAGGGGGAGCAGCTGGCTGCAGTAACTATGACTCTCTTAAGGTAGCCAAATGCCTCGTCATCCGGCGAGGTACATTTGGTAACTCGAGAGACTCGTAGTGGGAGTAACAGTGACGACGTTAACGTGGGCATATAGTGGCACATCGGGTCCATATGACAGGCCATAGCAAGAAATGCTACAGAGAAAGGGCTTAGAAAAGTGGGAGCAGCAGGCAGGAGTACTATGACTCTCTTAAGGTAGCCAAATGTCTCGTCGCCATGAGAAATTTTTTTTTGAAAACTCGAGGATATCATCGTTAAGGTAGCTCAAACAACGTTAAGGTTTACATGTAGTGGCATATTGCTCCTGCAGGACTGACCACAGTAATAATTAAAGAGTGGAAAGATACAAAGTACGTCGAGCAGCCGGCAGCAGTAACTATGACTCTCTTAAGGTAGCCAAATGCCTCGTCACTCGGCGAAATTTATTTGAAAACTCGAGGAAATCGTCGTTGAAGTAACTCAGACAACGGTAACATGGAAAGGTGGTGGCATATCGCTTCTGCAGGACTGACCACAGTACGAATTAAAGAGAGGAAAGATTCAAAGAAGGGGGAGCAGCTGGCTGCAGTAACTATGACTCTCTTAAGGTAGCCAAATGCCTCGTCATCCGGCGAGGTACATTTGGTAACTCGAGAGACTCGTAGTGGGAGTAACAGTGACGACGTTAACGTGGGCATATAGTGGCACATCGGGTCCATATGACAGGCCATAGCAAGAAATGCTACAGAGAAAGGGCTTAGAAAAGTGGGAGCAGCAGGCAGGAGTACTATGACTCTCTTAAGGTAGCCAAATGTCTCGTCGCCATGAGAAATTTTTTTTTGAAAACTCGAGGATATCATCGTTAAGGTAGCTCAAACAACGTTAAGGTTTACATGTAGTGGCATATTGCTCCTGCAGGACTGACCACAGTAATAATTAAAGAGTGGAAAGATACAAAGTACGTCGGGCAGCCGGCAGCAGTAACTATGACTCTCTTAAGGTAGCCAAATGCCTCGTCACTCGGCGAAATTTATTTGAAAACTCGAGGAAATCGTCGTTGAAGTAACTCAGACAACGGTAACATGGAAAGGTGGTGGCATATCGCTTCTGCAGGACTGACCACAGTACGAATTAAAGAGAGGAAAGATTCAAAGAAGGGGGAGCAGCTGGCTGCAGTAACTATGACTCTCTTAAGGTAGCCAAATGCCTCGTCATCCGGCGAGGTACATTTGCTAACTCGAGAGACTCGTAGTGGGAGTAACAGTGACAACGTTAACGTGGGCATATAGTGGCACATCGGGTCCATATGACAGGCCATAGCAAGAAATGTTACAGAGAAAGGGCTTACAAAAGTGGGAGCAGCAGGCAGGAGTACTATGACTCTCTTAAGGTAGCCAAATGCCTCGTCACCATGAGAAATTTTTTTTTGAAAACTCGAGGATATCATCGTTAAGGTAGCTCAAACAACGTTAAGGTTTACATGTAGTGGCATATTGCTCCTGCAGGACTGACCACAGTAATAATTAAAGAGTGGAAAGATACAAAGTACGTCGAGCAGCTGGCAGCAGTAACTGTGACTCTCTTAGGTAGCCAAATGCCTCGTCACTCGGCGAAATTTATTTGAAAACTCGAGGAAATCGTCGTTGAAGTAACTCAGACAACGGTAACATGGAAAGGTGGTGGCATATCGCTTCTGCAGGACTGACCACAGTACGAATTAAAGAGAGGAAAGATTCAAAGAAGGGGGAGCAGCTGGCTGCAGTAACTATGACTCTCTTAAGGTAGCCAAATGCCTCGTCATCCGGCGAGGTACATTTGGTAACTCGAGAGACTCGTAGTGGGAGTAACAGTGACGACGTTAACGTGGGCATATAGTGGCACATCGGGTCCATATGACAGGCCATAGCAAGAAATGTTACAGAGAAATTGCTTAGAAAAGTGGGAGCAGCAGGCAGGAGTACTATGACTCTCTTAAGGTAGCCAAATGACTCGTCACCATGAGAAATTTTTTTTTGAAAACTCGAGGATATCATCGTTAAGGTAGCTCAAACAACGTTAAGGTTTACATGTAGTGGCATATTGCTCCTGCAGGACTGACCACAGTAATAATTAAAGAGTGGAAAGATACAAAGTACGTCGAGCAGCCGGCAGCAGTAACTATGACTCTCTTAAGGTAGCCAAATGCCTCGTCACTCGGCGAAATTTATTTGAAAACTCGAGGAAATCGTCGTTGAAGTAACTCAGACAACGGTAACATGGAAAGGTGGTGGCATATCGCTTCTGCAGGACTGACCACACTACGAATTAAAGAGAGGAAAGATTCAACGAAGGGGGAGCAGCTGGCTGCAGTAACTATGACTCTCTTAAGGTAGCCAAATGCCTCGTCATCCGGCGAGGTACATTTGGTAACTCGAGAGACTCGTAGTGGGAGTAACAGTGACGACGTTAACGTGGGCATATAGTGGCACATCGGGTCCATATGACAGGCCATAGCAAGAAATGTTACAGAGAAAGAGCTTAGAAAAGTGGGAGCAGCAGGCAGGAGTACTATGACTCTCTTAAGGTAGCCAAATGCCTCGTCACCATGAGAAATTTTTTTTTGGAAAACTCGAGGATATCATCGTTAAGGTAGCTCAAACAACGTTAAGGTTTACATGTAGTGGCATATTGCTCCTGCAGGACTGACCACAGTAATAATTAAAGAGTGGAAAGATACAAAGTACGTCGAGCAGCTGGCAGCAGTAACTATGACTCTCTTAGGTAGCCAAATGCCTCGTCACTCGGCGAAATTTATTTGAAAACTCGAGGAAATCGTCCTTGAAGTAACTCAGACAACGGTACCATGGACAGGTGGTGGCATATCGCTTCTGCAGGACTGACCACAGTACGAATTAAAGAGAGGAAAGAATCAAAGAAGGGGGAGCAGCTGGCTGCAGTAACTATGACTCTCTTAAGGTAGCCAAATGCCTCGTCATCCGGCGAGGTACATTTGCTAACTCGAGAGACTCGTAGTGGGAGTAACAGTGACGACGTTAACGTGGGCATATAGTGGCACATCGGGTCCATATGACAGGCCATAGCAAGAAATGTTACAGAGAAAGGGCTTAGAAAAGTGGGAGCAGCAGGCAGGAGTACTATGACTCTCTTAAGGTAGCCAAATGCCTCGTCACCATGAGAAATTTTTTTCTGAAAACTCGAGGATATCATCGTTAAGGTAGCTCAAACAACGTTAAGGTTTACATGTAGTGGCATATTGCTCCTGCAGGACTGACCACAGTAATAATTAAAGAGTGGACAGATACAAAGTACGTCGAGCAGCCGGCAGCAGTAACTATGACTCTCTTAAGGTAGCCAAATGCCTCGTCACTCGGCGAAATGTATTTGAAAACTCGAGGAAATCGTCCTTGAAGTAACTCAGACAACGGTACCATGGACAGGTGTTGGCATATCGCTTCTGCAGGACTGACCACAGTACGAATTAAAGAGAGGAAAGATTCAAAGAAGGGGGAGCAGCTGGCTGCAGTAACTATGACTCTCTTAAGGTAGCCAAATGCCTCGTCATCCGGCGAGGTACATTTGGTAACTCGAGAGACTCGTAGTGGGAGTAACAGTGACGACGTTAACGTGGGCATATAGTGGCACATCGGGTCCATATGACAGGCCATAGCAAGAAATGTTACAGAGAAATTGCTTAGAAAAGTGGGAGCAGCAGGCAGGAGTACTATGACTCTCTTAAGGTAGCCAAATGCCTCGTCACCATGAGAAATTTTTTTTTGAAAACTCGAGGATATCATCGTTAAGGTAGCTCAAACAACGTTAAGGTTTACATGTAGTGGCATATTGCTCCTGCAGGACTGACCACAGTAATAATTAAAGAGTGGAAAGATACAAAGTACGTCGAGCAGCCGGCAGCAGTAACTATGACTCTCTTAAGGTAGCCAAATGCCTCGTCACTCGGCGAAATTTATTTGAAAACTCGAGGAAATCGTCGTTGAAGTAACTCAGACAACGGTAACATGGAAAGGTGGTGGCATATCGCTTCTGCAGGACTGACCACAGTACGAATTAAAGAGAGGAAAGATTCAAAGAAGGGGGAGCAGCTGGCTGCAGTAACTATGACTCTCTTAAGGTAGCCAAATGCCTCGTCATCCGGCGAGGTACATTTGGTAACTCGAGAGACTCGTAGTGGGAGTAACAGTGACGACGTTAACGTGGGCATATAGTGGCACATCGGGTCCATATGACAGGCCATAGCAAGAAATGTTACAGAGAAATTGCTTAGAAAAGTGGGAGCAGCAGGCAGGAGTACTATGACTCTCTTAAGGTAGCCAAATGACTCGTCACCATGAGAAATTTTTTTTTGAAAACTCGAGGATATCATCGTTAAGGTAGCTCAAACAACGTTAAGGTTTACATGTAGTGGCATATTGCTCCTGCAGGACTGACCACAGTAATAATTAAAGAGTGGAAAGATACAAAGTACGTCGAGCAGCCGGCAGCAGTAACTATGACTCTCTTAAGGTAGCCAAATGCCTCGTCACTCGGCGAAATTTATTTGAAAACTCGAGGAAATCGTCGTTGAAGTAACTCAGACAACGGTAACATGGAAAGGTGGTGGCATATCGGTTCTGCAGGACTGACCACAGTACGAATTAAAGAGAGGAAAGATTCAAAGAAGGGGGAGCAGCTGGCTGCAGTAACTATGACTCTCTTAAGGTAGCCAAATGCCTCGTCATCCGGCGAGGTACATTTGGTAACTCGAGAGACTCGTAGTGGGAGTAACAGTGACGACGTTAACGTGGGCATATAGTGGCACATCGGGTCCATATGACAGGCCATAGCAAGAAATGCTACAGAGAAAGGGCTTAGAAAAGTGGGAGCAGCAGGCAGGAGTACTATGACTCTCTTAAGGTAGCCAAATGTCTCGTCGCCATGAGAAATTTTTTTTTGAAAACTCGAGGATATCATCGTTAAGGTAGCTCAAACAACGTTAAGGTTTACATGTAGTGGCATATTGCTCCTGCAGGACTGACCACAGTAATAATTAAAGAGTGGAAAGATACAAAGTACGTCGAGCAGCCGGCAGCAGTAACTATGACTCTCTTAAGGTAGCCAAATGCCTCGTCACTCGGCGAAATTTATTTGAAAACTCGAGGAAATCGTCGTTGAAGTAACTCAGACAACGGTAACATGGAAAGGTGGTGGCATATCGCTTCTGCAGGACTGACCACAGTACGAATTAAAGAGAGGAAAGATTCAAAGAAGGGGGAGCAGCTGGCTGCAGTAACTATGACTCTCTTAAGGTAGCCAAATGCCTCGTCATCCGGCGAGGTACATTTGGTAACTCGAGAGACTCGTAGTGGGAGTAACAGTGACGACGTTAACGTGGGCATATAGTGGCACATCGGGTCCATATGACAGGCCATAGCAAGAAATGCTACAGAGAAAGGGCTTAGAAAAGTGGGAGCAGCAGGCAGGAGTACTATGACTCTCTTAAGGTAGCCAAATGTCTCGTCGCCATGAGAAATTTTTTTTTGAAAACTCGAGGATATCATCGTTAAGGTAGCTCAAACAACGTTAAGGTTTACATGTAGTGGCATATTGCTCCTGCAGGACTGACCACAGTAATAATTAAAGAGTGGAAAGATACAAAGTACGTCGGGCAGCCGGCAGCAGTAACTATGACTCTCTTAAGGTAGCCAAATGCCTCGTCACTCGGCGAAATTTATTTGAAAACTCGAGGAAATCGTCGTTGAAGTAACTCAGACAACGGTAACATGGAAAGGTGGTGGCATATCGCTTCTGCAGGACTGACCACAGTACGAATTAAAGAGAGGAAAGATTCAAAGAAGGGGGAGCAGCTGGCTGCAGTAACTATGACTCTCTTAAGGTAGCCAAATGCCTCGTCATCCGGCGAGGTACATTTGCTAACTCGAGAGACTCGTAGTGGGAGTAACAGTGACAACGTTAACGTGGGCATATAGTGGCACATCGGGTCCATATGACAGGCCATAGCAAGAAATGTTACAGAGAAAGGGCTTACAAAAGTGGGAGCAGCAGGCAGGAGTACTATGACTCTCTTAAGGTAGCCAAATGCCTCGTCACCATGAGAAATTTTTTTTTGAAAACTCGAGGATATCATCGTTAAGGTAGCTCAAACAACGTTAAGGTTTACATGTAGTGGCATATTGCTCCTGCAGGACTGACCACAGTAATAATTAAAGAGTGGAAAGATACAAAGTACGTCGAGCAGCTGGCAGCAGTAACTGTGACTCTCTTAGGTAGCCAAATGCCTCGTCACTCGGCGAAATTTATTTGAAAACTCGAGGAAATCGTCGTTGAAGTAACTCAGACAACGGTAACATGGAAAGGTGGTGGCATATCGCTTCTGCAGGACTGACCACAGTACGAATTAAAGAGAGGAAAGATTCAAAGAAGGGGGAGCAGCTGGCTGCAGTAACTATGACTCTCTTAAGGTAGCCAAATGCCTCGTCATCCGGCGAGGTACATTTGGTAACTCGAGAGACTCGTAGTGGGAGTAACAGTGACGACGTTAACGTGGGCATATAGTGGCACATCGGGTCCATATGACAGGCCATAGCAAGAAATGTTACAGAGAAATTGCTTAGAAAAGTGGGAGCAGCAGGCAGGAGTACTATGACTCTCTTAAGGTAGCCAAATGACTCGTCACCATGAGAAATTTTTTTTTGAAAACTCGAGGATATCATCGTTAAGGTAGCTCAAACAACGTTAAGGTTTACATGTAGTGGCATATTGCTCCTGCAGGACTGACCACAGTAATAATTAAAGAGTGGAAAGATACAAAGTACGTCGAGCAGCCGGCAGCAGTAACTATGACTCTCTTAAGGTAGCCAAATGCCTCGTCACTCGGCGAAATTTATTTGAAAACTCGAGGAAATCGTCGTTGAAGTAACTCAGACAACGGTAACATGGAAAGGTGGTGGCATATCGCTTCTGCAGGACTGACCACAGTACGAATTAAAGAGAGGAAAGATTCAAAGAAGGGGGAGCAGCTGGCTGCAGTAACTATGACTCTCTTAAGGTAGCCAAATGCCTCGTCATCCGGCGAGGTACATTTGGTAACTCGAGAGACTCGTAGTGGGAGTAACAGTGACGACGTTAACGTGGGCATATAGTGGCACATCGGGTCCATATGACAGGCCATAGCAAGAAATGCTACAGAGAAAGGGCTTAGAAAAGTGGGAGCAGCAGGCAGGAGTACTATGACTCTCTTAAGGTAGCCAAATGTCTCGTCGCCATGAGAAATTTTTTTTTGAAAACTTGAGGATATCATCGTTAAGGTAGCTCAAACAACGTTAAGGTTTACATGTAGTGGCATATTGCTCCTGCAGGACTGACCACAGTAATAATTAAAGAGTGGAAAGATACAAAGTACGTCGGGCAGCCGGCAGCAGTAACTATGACTCTCTTAAGGTAGCCAAATGCCTCGTCACTCGGCGAAATTTATTTGAAAACTCGAGGAAATCGTCGTTGAAGTAACTCAGACAACGGTAACATGGAAAGGTGGTGGCATATCGCTTCTGCAGGACTGACCACAGTACGAATTAAAGAGAGGAAAGATTCAAAGAAGGGGGAGCAGCTGGCTGCAGTAACTATGACTCTCTTAAGGTAGCCAAATGCCTCGTCATCCGGCGAGGTACATTTGCTAACTCGAGAGACTCGTAGTGGGAGTAACAGTGACAACGTTAACGTGGGCATATAGTGGCACATCGGGTCCATATGACAGGCCATAGCAAGAAATGTTACAGAGAAAGGGCTTACAAAAGTGGGAGCAGCAGGCAGGAGTACTATGACTCTCTTAAGGTAGCCAAATGCCTCGTCACCATGAGAAATTTTTTTTTGAAAACTCGAGGATATCATCGTTAAGGTAGCTCAAACAACGTTAAGGTTTACATGTAGTGGCATATTGCTCCTGCAGGACTGACCACAGTAATAATTAAAGAGTGGAAAGATACAAAGTACGTCGAGCAGCTGGCAGCAGTAACTATGACTCTCTTAGGTAGCCAAATGCCTCGTCACTCGGCGAAATTTATTTGAAAACTCGAGGAAATCGTCGTTGAAGTAACTCAGACAACGGTAACATGGAAAGGTGGTGGCATATCGCTTCTGCAGGACTGACCACAGTACGAATTAAAGAGAGGAAAGATTCAAAGAAGGGGGAGCAGCTGGCTGCAGTAACTATGACTCTCTTAAGGTAGCCAAATGCCTCGTCATCCGGCGAGGTACATTTGCTAACTCGAGAGACTCGTAGTGGGAGTAACAGTGACAACGTTAACGTGGGCATATAGTGGCACATCGGGTCCATATGACAGGCCATAGCAAGAAATGTTACAGAGAAAGGGCTTACAAAAGTGGGAGCAGCAGGCAGGAGTACTATGACTCTCTTAAGGTAGCCAAATGCCTCGTCACCATGAGAAATTTTTTTTTGAAAACTCGAGGATATCATCGTTAAGGTAGCTCAAACAACGTTAAGGTTTACATGTAGTGGCATATTGCTCCTGCAGGACTGACCACAGTAATAATTAAAGAGTGGAAAGATACAAAGTACGTCGAGCAGCTGGCAGCAGTAACTATGACTCTCTTAGGTAGCCAAATGCCTCGTCACTCGGCGAAATTTATTTGAAAACTCGAGGAAATCGTCGTTGAAGTAACTCAGACAACGGTAACATGGAAAGGTGGTGGCATATCGCTTCTGCAGGACTGACCACACTACGAATTAAAGAGAGGAAAGATTCAACGAAGGGGGAGCAGCTGGCTGCAGTAACTATGACTCTCTTAAGGTAGCCAAATGCCTCGTCATCCGGCGAGGTACATTTGGTAACTCGAGAGACTCGTAGTGGGAGTAACAGTGACGACGTTAACGTGGGCATATAGTGGCACATCGGGTCCATATGACAGGCCATAGCAAGAAATGTTACAGAGAAAGGGCTTAGAAAAGTGGGAGCAGCAGGCAGGAGTACTATGACTCTCTTAAGGTAGCCAAATGCCTCGTCACCATGAGAAATTTTTTTCTGAAAACTCGAGGATATCATCGTTAAGGTAGCTCAAACAACGTTAAGGTTTACATGTAGTGGCATATTGCTCCTGCAGGACTGACCACAGTAATAATTAAAGAGTGGAAAGATACAAAGTACGTCGAGCAGCCGGCAGCAGTAACTATGACTCTCTTAAGGTAGCCAAATGCCTCGTCACTCGGCGAAATTTATTTGAAAACTCGAGGAAATCGTCGTTGAAGTAACTCAGACAACGGTAACATGGAAAGGTGGTGGCATATCGCTTCTGCAGGACTGACCACAGTACGAATTAAAGAGAGGAAAGATTCAAAGAAGGAGGAGCAGCTGGCTGCAGTAACTATGACTCTCTTAAGGTAGCCAAATGCCTCGTCATCCGGCGAGGTACATTTGCTAACTCGAGAGACTCGTAGTGGGAGTAACAGTGACAACGTTAACGTGGGCATATAGTGGCACATCGGGTCCATATGACAGGCCATAGCAAGAAATGTTACAGAGAAAGGGCTTACAAAAGTGGGAGCAGCAGGCAGGAGTACTATGACTCTCTTAAGGTAGCCAAATGCCTCGTCACCATGAGAAATTTTTTTTTGAAAACTCGAGGATATCATCGTTAAGGTAGCTCAAACAACGTTAAGGTTTACATGTAGTGGCATATTGCTCCTGCAGGACTGACCACAGTAATAATTAAAAAGTGGAAAGATACAAAGTACGTCGAGCAGCCGGCAGCAGTAACTATGACTCTCTTAAGGTAGCCAAATGCCTCGTCACTCGGCGAAATTTATTTGAAAACTCGAGGAAATCGTCGTTGAAGTAACTCAGACAACGGTAACATGGAAAGGTGGTGGCATATCGCTTCTGCAGGACTGACCACAGTACGAATTAAAGAGAGGAAAGATTCAAAGAAGGAGGAGCAGCTGGCTGCAGTAACTATGACTCTCTTAAGGTAGCCAAATGCCTCGTCATCCGGCGAGGTACATTTGCTAACTCGAGAGACTCGTAGTGGGAGTAACAGTGACAACGTTAACGTGGGCATATAGTGGCACATCGGGTCCATATGACAGGCCATAGCAAGAAATGTTACAGAGAAAGGGCTTACAAAAGTGGGAGCAGCAGGCAGGAGTACTATGACTCTCTTAAGGTAGCCAAATGCCTCGTCACCATGAGAATTTTTTTTTTGAAAACTCGAGGATATCATCGTTAAGGTAGCTCAAACAACGTTAAGGTTTACATGTAGTGGCATATTGCTCCTGCAGGACTGACCACAGTAATAATTAAAGAGTGGAAAGATACAAAGTACGTCGGGCAGCCGGCAGCAGTAACTATGACTCTCTTAAGGTAGCCAAATGCCTCGTCACTCGGCGAAATTTATTTGAAAACTCGAGGAAATCGTCGTTGAAGTAACTCAGACAACGGTAACATGGAAAGGTGGTGGCATATCGCTTCTGCAGGACTGACCACAGTACGAATTAAAGAGAGGAAAGATTCAAAGAAGGGGGAGCAGCTGGCTGCAGTAACTATGACTCTCTTAAGGTAGCCAAATGCCTCGTCATCCGGCGAGGTACATTTGCTAACTCGAGAGACTCGTAGTGGGAGTAACAGTGACAACGTTAACGTGGGCATATAGTGGCACATCGGGTCCATATGACAGGCCATAGCAAGAAATGTTACAGAGAAAGGGCTTACAAAAGTGGGAGCAGCAGGCAGGAGTACTATGACTCTCTTAAGGTAGCCAAATGCCTCGTCACCATGAGAAATTTTTTTTTGAAAACTCGAGGATATCATCGTTAAGGTAGCTCAAACAACGTTAAGGTTTACATGTAGTGGCATATTGCTCCTGCAGGACTGACCACAGTAATAATTAAAGAGTGGAAAGATACAAAGTACGTCGAGCAGCTGGCAGCAGTAACTATGACTCTCTTAGGTAGCCAAATGCCTCGTCACTCGGCGAAATTTATTTGAAAACTCGAGGAAATCGTCGTTGAAGTAACTCAGACAACGGTAACATGGAAAGGTGGTGGCATATCGCTTCTGCAGGACTGACCACAGTACGAATTAAAGAGAGGAAAGATTCAAAGAAGGGGGAGCAGCTGGCTGCAGTAACTATGACTCTCTTAAGGTAGCCAAATGCCTCGTCATCCGGCGAGGTACATTTGGTAACTCGAGAGACTCGTAGTGGGAGTAACAGTGACGACGTTAACGTGGGCATATAGTGGCACATCGGGTCCATATGACAGGCCATAGCAAGAAATGTTACAGAGAAATTGCTTAGAAAAGTGGGAGCAGCAGGCAGGAGTACTATGACTCTCTTAAGGTAGCCAAATGACTCGTCACCATGAGAAATTTTTTTTTGAAAACTCGAGGATATCATCGTTAAGGTAGCTCAAACAACGTTAAGGTTTACATGTAGTGGCATATTGCTCCTGCAGGACTGACCACAGTAATAATTAAAGAGTGGAAAGATACAAAGTACGTCGAGCAGCCGGCAGCAGTAACTATGACTCTCTTAAGGTAGCCAAATGCCTCGTCACTCGGCGAAATTTATTTGAAAACTCGAGGAAATCGTCGTTGAAGTAACTCAGACAACGGTAACATGGAAAGGTGGTGGCATATCGCTTCTGCAGGACTGACCACAGTACGAATTAAAGAGAGGAAAGATTCAAAGAAGGGGGAGCAGCTGGCTGCAGTAACTATGACTCTCTTAAGGTAGCCAAATGCCTCGTCATCCGGCGAGGTACATTTGGTAACTCGAGAGACTCGTAGTGGGAGTAACAGTGACGACGTTAACGTGGGCATATAGTGGCACATCGGGTCCATATGACAGGCCATAGCAAGAAATGCTACAGAGAAAGGGCTTAGAAAAGTGGGAGCAGCAGGCAGGAGTACTATGACTCTCTTAAGGTAGCCAAATGTCTCGTCGCCATGAGAAATTTTTTTTTGAAAACTCGAGGATATCATCGTTAAGGTAGCTCAAACAACGTTAAGGTTTACATGTAGTGGCATATTGCTCCTGCAGGACTGACCACAGTAATAATTAAAGAGTGGAAAGATACAAAGTACGTCGGGCAGCCGGCAGCAGTAACTATGACTCTCTTAAGGTAGCCAAATGCCTCGTCACTCGGCGAAATTTATTTGAAAACTCGAGGAAATCGTCGTTGAAGTAACTCAGACAACGGTAACATGGAAAGGTGGTGGCATATCGCTTCTGCAGGACTGACCACAGTACGAATTAAAGAGAGGAAAGATTCAAAGAAGGGGGAGCAGCTGGCTGCAGTAACTATAACTCTCTTAAGGTAGCCAAATGCCTCGTCATCCGGCGAGGTACATTTGCTAACTCGAGAGACTCGTAGTGGGAGTAACAGTGACAACGTTAACGTGGGCATATAGTGGCACATCGGGTCCATATGACAGGCAATAGCAAGAAATGTTACAGAGAAAGGGCTTACAAAAGTGGGAGCAGCAGGCAGGAGTACTATGACTCTCTTAAGGTAGCCAAATGCCTCGTCACCATGAGAAATTTTTTTTTGAAAACTCGAGGATATCATCGTTAAGGTAGCTCAAACAACGTTAAGGTTTACATGTAGTGGCATATTGCTCCTGCAGGACTGACCACAGTAATAATTAAAGAGTGGAAAGATACAAAGTACGTCGAGCAGCTGGCAGCAGTAACTATGACTCTCTTAGGTAGCCAAATGCCTCGTCACTCGGCGAAATTTATTTGAAAACTCGAGGAAATCGTCGTTGAAGTAACTCAGACAACGGTACCATGGACAGATGGGGGCATATCGGTTCTGCAGGACTGACCACAGTACGAATTAAAGAGAGGAAAGATTCAAATAAGGGGGAGCAGCTGGCTGCAGTAACTATGACTCTCTTAAGGTAGCCAAATGCCTCGTCATCCGGCGAGGTACATTTGGTAACTCGAGAGACTCGTAGTGGGAGTAACAGTGACGACGTTAACGTGGGCATATAGTGGCACATCGGGTCCATATGACAGGCCATAGCAAGAAATGCTACAGAGAAAGGGCTTAGAAAAGTGGGAGCAGCAGGCAGGAGTACTATGACTCTCATAAGGTAGCCAAATGTCTCGTCGCCATGAGAAATTTTTTTTTGAAAACTCGAGGATATCATCGTTAAGGTAGCTCAAACAACGTTAAGGTTTACATGTAGTGGCATATTGCTCCTGCAGGACTGACCACAGTAATAATTAAAGAGTGGAAAGATACAAAGTACGTCGAGCAGCCGGCAGCAGTAACTATGACTCTCTTAAGGTAGCCAAATGCCTCGTCACTCGGCGAAATTTATTTGAAAACTCGAGGAAATCGTCGTTGAAGTAACTCAGACAACGGTAACATGGAAAGGTGGTGGCATATCGCTTCTGCAGGACTGACCACACTACGAATTAAAGAGAGGAAAGATTCAACGAAGGGGGAGCAGCTGGCTGCAGTAACTATGACTCTCTTAAGGTAGCCAAATGCCTCGTCATCCGGCGAGGTACATTTGGTAACTCGAGAGACTCGTAGTGGGAGTAACAGTGACGACGTTAACGTGGGCATATAGTGGCACATCGGGTCCATATGACAGGCCATAGCAAGAAATGTTACAGAGAAAGGGCTTAGAAAAGTGGGAGCAGCAGGCAGGAGTACTATGACTCTCTTAAGGTAGCCAAATGCCTCGTCACCATGAGAAATTTTTTTTTGAAAACTCGAGGATATCATCGTTAAGGTAGCTCAAACAACGTTAAGGTTTACATGTAGTGGCATATTGCTCCTGCAGGACTGACCACAGTAATAATTAAAGAGTGGAAAGATACAAAGTACGTCGAGCAGCTGGCAGCAGTAACTATGACTCTCTTAGGTAGCCAAATGCCTCGTCACTCGGCGAAATTTATTTGAAAACTCGAGGAAATCGTCCTTGAAGTAACTCAGACAACGGTACCATGGACAGGTGGTGGCATATCGCTTCTGCAGGACTGACCACTGTACGAATTAAAGAGAGGAAAGATTCAAAGAAGGGGGAGCAGCTGGCTGCAGTAACTATGACTCTCTTAAGGTAGCCAAATGCCTCGTCATCCGGCGAGGTACATTTGGTAACTCGAGAGACTCGTAGTGGGAGTAACAGTGACGACGTTAACGTGGGCATATAGTGGCACATCGGGTCCATATGACAGGCCATAGCAAGAAATGTTACAGAGAAAGGGCTTAGAAAAGTGGGAGCAGCAGGCAGGAGTACTATGACTCTCTTAAGGTAGCCAAATGCCTCGTCACCATGAGAAATTTTTTTCTGAAAACTCGAGGATATCATCGTTAAGGTAGCTCAAACAACGTTAAGGTTTACATGTAGTGGCATATTGCTCCTGCAGGACTGACCACAGTAATAATTAAAGAGTGGAAAGATGCAAAGTACGTCGAGCAGCCGGCAGCAGTAACTATGACTCTCTTAAGGTAGCCAAATGCCTCGTCACTCGGCGAAATTTATTTGAAAACTCGAGGAAATCGTCGTTGAAGTAACTCAGACAACGGTAACATGGAAAGGTGGTGGCATATCGCTTCTGCAGGACTGACCACAGTACGAATTAAAGAGAGGAAAGATTCAAAGAAGGGGGAGCAGCTGGCTGCAGTAACTATGACTCTCTTAAGGTAGCCAAATGCCTCGTCATCCGGCGAGGTACATTTGCTAACTCGAGAGACTCGTAGTGGGAGTAACAGTGACAACGTTAACGTGGGCATATAGTGGCACATCGGGTCCATATGACAGGCCATAGCAAGAAATGTTACAGAGAAAGGGCTTAGAAAAGTGGGAGCAGCAGGCAGGAGTACTATGACTCTCTTAAGGTAGCCAAATGCCTCGTCACCATGAGAAATTTTTTTTTGAAAACTCGAGGATATCATCGTTAAGGTAGCTCAAACAACGTTAAGGTTTACATGTAGTGGCATATTGCTCCTGCAGGACTGACCACAGTAATAATTAAAGAGTGGAAAGATACAAAGTACGTCGAGCAGCTGGCAGCAGTAACTATGACTCTCTTAGGTAGCCAAATGCCTCGTCACTCGGCGAAATTTATTTGAAAACTCGAGGAAATCGTCCTTGAAGTAACTCAGACAACGGTACCATGGACAGGTGGTGGCATATCGCTTCTGCAGGACTGACCACAGTACGAATTAAAGAGAGGAAAGATTCAAAGAAGGGGGAGCAGCTGGCTGCAGTAACTATGACTCTCTTAAGGTAGCCAAATGCCTCGTCATCCGGCGAGGTACATTTGGTAACTCGAGAGACTCGTAGTGGGAGTAACAGTGACGACGTTAACGTGGGCATATAGTGGCACATCGGGTCCATATGACAGGCCATAGCAAGAAATGTTACAGAGAAAGGGCTTAGAAAAGTGGGAGCAGCAGGCAGGAGTACTATGACTCTCTTAAGGTAGCCAAATGCCTCGTCACCATGAGAAATTTTTTTTTGAAAACTCGAGGATATCATCGTTAAGGTAGCTCAAACAACGTTAAGGTTTACATGTAGTGGCATATTGCTCCTGCAGGACTGACCACAGTAATAATTAAAGAGTGGAAAGATACAAAGTACGTCGAGCAGCCGGCAGCAGTAACTATGACTCTCTTAAGGTAGCCAAATGCCTCGTCACTCGGCGAAATTTATTTGAAAACTCGAGGAAATCGTCGTTGAAGTAACTCAGACAACGGTAACATGGAAAGGTGGTGGCATATCGCTTCTGCAGGACTGACCACAGTACGAATTAAAGAGAGGAAAGATTCAAAGAAGGAGGAGCAGCTGGCTGCAGTAACTATGACTCTCTTAAGGTAGCCAAATGCCTCGTCATCCGGCGAGGTACATTTGCTAACTCGAGAGACTCGTAGTGGGAGTAACAGTGACAACGTTAACGTGGGCATATAGTGGCACATCGGGTCCATATGACAGGCCATAGCAAGAAATGTTACAGAGAAAGGGCTTAGAAAAGTGGGAGCAGCAGGCAGGAGTACTATGACTCTCTTAAGGTAGCCAAATGCCTCGTCACCATGAGAAATTTTTTTTTGAAAACTCGAGGATATCATCGTTAAGGTAGCTCAAACAACGTTAAGGTTTACATGTAGTGGCATATTGCTCCTGCAGGACTGACCGCAGTAATAATTAAAGAGTGGAAAGATACAAAGTACGTCGAGCAGCTGGCAGCAGTAACTATGACTCTCTTAGGTAGCCAAATGCCTCGTCACTCGGCGAAATTTATTTGAAAACTCGAGGAAATCGTCGTTGAAGTAACTCAGACAACGGTACCATGGACAGATGGGGGCATATCGGTTCTGCAGGACTGACCACAGTACGAATTAAAGAGAGGAAAGATTCAAAGAAGGGGGAGCAGCTGGCTGCAGTAACTATGACTCTCTTAAGGTAGCCAAATGCCTCGTCATCCGGCGAGGTACATTTGGTAACTCGAGAGACTCGTAGTGGGAGTAACAGTGACGACGTTAACGTGGGCATATAGTGGCACATCGGGTCCATATGACAGGCCATAGCAAGAAATGCTACAGAGAAAGGGCTTAGAAAAGTGGGAGCAGCAGGCAGGAGTACTATGACTCTCTTAAGGTAGCCAAATGCCTCGTCACCATGAGAAATTTTTTTTTGAAAACTCGAGGATATCATCGTTAAGGTAGCTCAAACAACGTTAAGGTTTACATGTAGTGGCATATTGCTCCTGCAGGACTGACCACAGTAATAATTAAAGAGTGGAAAGATACAAAGTACGTCGAGCAGCCGGCAGCAGTAACTATGACTCTCTTAAGGTAGCCAAATGCCTCGTCACTCGGCGAAATTTATTTGAAAACTCGAGGAAATCGTCGTTGAAGTAACTCAGACAACGGTAACATGGAAAGGTGGTGGCATATCGCTTCTGCAGGACTGACCACAGTACGAATTAAAGAGAGGAAAGATTCAAAGAAGGAGGAGCAGCTGGCTGCAGTAACTATGACTCTCTTAAGGTAGCCAAATGCCTCGTCATCCGGCGAGGTACATTTGCTAACTCGAGAGACTCGTAGTGGGAGTAACAGTGACAACGTTAACGTGGGCATATAGTGGCACATCGGGTCCATATGACAGGCCATAGCAAGAAATGTTACAGAGAAAGGGCTTAGAAAAGTGGGAGCAGCAGGCAGGAGTACTATGACTCTCTTAAGGTAGCCAAATGCCTCGTCACCATGAGAAATTTTTTTTTGAAAACTCGAGGATATCATCGTTAAGGTAGCTCAAACAACGTTAAGGTTTACATGTAGTGGCATATTGCTCCTGCAGGACTGACCGCAGTAATAATTAAAGAGTGGAAAGATACAAAGTACGTCGAGCAGCTGGCAGCAGTAACTATGACTCTCTTAGGTAGCCAAATGCCTCGTCACTCGGCGAAATTTATTTGAAAACTCGAGGAAATCGTCGTTGAAGTAACTCAGACAACGGTACCATGGACAGATGGGGGCATATCGGTTCTGCAGGACTGACCACAGTACGAATTAAAGAGAGGAAAGATTCAAAGAAGGGGGAGCAGCTGGCTGCAGTAACTATGACTCTCTTAAGGTAGCCAAATGCCTCGTCATCCGGCGAGGTACATTTGGTAACTCGAGAGACTCGTAGTGGGAGTAACAGTGACGACGTTAACGTGGGCATATAGTGGCACATCGGGTCCATATGACAGGCCATAGCAAGAAATGCTACAGAGAAAGGGCTTAGAAAAGTGGGAGCAGCAGGCAGGAGTACTATGACTCTCATAAGGTAGCCAAATGTCTCGTCGCCATGAGAAATTTTTTTTTGAAAACTCGAGGATATCATCGTTAAGGTAGCTCAAACAACGTTAAGGTTTACATGTAGTGGCATATTGCTCCTGCAGGACTGACCACAGTAATAATTAAAGAGTGGAAAGATACAAAGTACGTCGAGCAGCCGGCAGCAGTAACTATGACTCTCTTAAGGTAGCCAAATGCCTCGTCACTCGGCGAAATTTATTTGAAAACTCGAGGAAATCGTCGTTGAAGTAACTCAGACAACGGTAACATGGAAAGGTGGTGGCATATCGCTTCTGCAGGACTGACCACACTACGAATTAAAGAGAGGAAAGATTCAACGAAGGGGGAGCAGCTGGCTGCAGTAACTATGACTCTCTTAAGGTAGCCAAATGCCTCGTCATCCGGCGAGGTACATTTGGTAACTCGAGAGACTCGTAGTGGGAGTAACAGTGACGACGTTAACGTGGGCATATAGTGGCACATCGGGTCCATATGACAGGCCATAGCAAGAAATGTTACAGAGAAAGGGCTTAGAAAAGTGGGAGCAGCAGGCAGGAGTACTATGACTCTCTTAAGGTAGCCAAATGCCTCGTCACCATGAGAAATTTTTTTTTGAAAACTCGAGGATATCATCGTTAAGGTAGCTCAAACAACGTTAAGGTTTACATGTAGTGGCATATTGCTCCTGCAGGACTGACCACAGTAATAATTAAAGAGTGGAAAGATACAAAGTACGTCGAGCAGCTGGCAGCAGTAACTATGACTCTCTTAGGTAGCCAAATGCCTCGTCACTCGGCGAAATTTATTTGAAAACTCGAGGAAATCGTCCTTGAAGTAACTCAGACAACGGTACCATGGACAGGTGGTGGCATATCGCTTCTGCAGGACTGACCACAGTACGAATTAAAGAGAGGAAAGATTCAAAGAAGGGGGAGCAGCTGGCTGCAGTAACTATGACTCTCTTAAGGTAGCCAAATGCCTCGTCATCCGGCGAGGTACATTTGGTAACTCGAGAGACTCGTAGTGGGAGTAACAGTGACGACGTTAACGTGGGCATATAGTGGCACATCGGGTCCATATGACAGGCCATAGCAAGAAATGTTACAGAGAAAGGGCTTAGAAAAGTGGGAGCAGCAGGCAGGAGTACTATGACTCTCTTAAGGTAGCCAAATGCCTCGTCACCATGAGAAATTTTTTTCTGAAAACTCGAGGATATCATCGTTAAGGTAGCTCAAACAACGTTAAGGTTTACATGTAGTGGCATATTGCTCCTGCAGGACTGACCACAGTAATAATTAAAGAGTGGAAAGATACAAAGTACGTCGAGCAGCCGGCAGCAGTAACTATGACTCTCTTAAGGTAGCCAAATGCCTCGTCACTCGGCGAAATTTATTTGAAAACTCGAGGAAATCGTCGTTGAAGTACCTCAGACAACGGTAACATGGAAAGGTGGTGGCATATCGCTTCTGCAGGACTGACCACAGTACGAATTAAAGAGAGGAAAGATTCAAAGAAGGGGGAGCAGCTGGCTGCAGTAACTATGACTCTCTTAAGGTAGCCAAATGCCTCGTCATCCGGCGAGGTACATTTGCTAACTCGAGAGACTCGTAGTGGGAGTAACAGTGACAACGTTAACGTGGGCATATAGTGGCACATCGGGTCCATATGACAGGCCATAGCAAGAAATGTTACAGAGAAAGGGCTTAGAAAAGTGGGAGCAGCAGGCAGGAGTACTATGACTCTCTTAAGGTAGCCAAATGCCTCGTCACCATGAGAAATTTTTTTTTGAAAACTCGAGGATATCATCGTTAAGGTAGCTCAAACAACGTTAAGGTTTACATGTAGTGGCATATTGCTCCTGCAGGACTGACCACAGTAATAATTAAAGAGTGGAAAGATACAAAGCACGTCGAGCAGCTGGCAGCAGTAACTATGACTCTCTTAGGTAGCCAAATGCCTCGTCACTCGGCGAAATTTATTTGAAAACTCGAGGAAATCGTCGTTGAAGTAACTCAGACAACGGTAACATGGAAAGGTGGTGGCATATCGCTTCTGCAGGACTGACCACAGTACGAATTAAAGAGAGGAAAGATTCAAAGAAGGGGGAGCAGCTGGCTGCAGTAACTATGTCTCTCTTAAGGTAGCCAAATGCCTCGTCATCCGGCGAGGTACATTTGCTAACTCGAGAGACTCGTAGTGGGAGTAACAGTGACAACGTTAACGTGGGCATATAGTGGCACATCGGGTCCATATGACAGGCCATAGCAAGAAATGTTACAGAGAAAGGGCTTAGAAAAGTGGGAGCAGCAGGCAGGAGTACTATGACTCTCTTAAGGTAGCCAAATGCCTCGTCACCATGAGAAATTTTTTTTTGAAAACTCGAGGATATCATCGTTAAGGTAGCTCAAACAACGTTAAGGTTTACATGTAGTGGCATATTGCTCCTGCAGGACTGACCACAGTAATAATTAAAGAGTGGAAACATACAAAGTACGTCGAGCAGCTGGCAGCAGTAACTATGACTCTCTTAGGTAGCCAAATGCCTCGTCACTCGGCGAAATTTATTTGAAAACTCGAGGAAATCGTCCTTGAAGTAACTCAGACAACGGTACCATGGACAGGTGGTGGCATATCGCTTCTGCAGGACTGACCACAGTACGAATTAAAGAGAGGAAAGATTCAAAGAAGGGGGAGCAGCTGGCTGCAGTAACTATGACTCTCTTAAGGTGGCCAAATGCCTCGTCATCCGGCGAGGTACATTTGGTAACTCGAGAGACTCGTAGTGGGAGTAACAGTGACGACGTTAACGTGGGCATATAGTGGCACATCGGGTCCATATGACAGGACATAGCAAGAAATGTTACAGAGAAAGGGCTTAGAAAAGTGGGAGCAGCAGGCAGGAGTACTATGACTCTCTTAAGGTAGCCAAATGCCTCGTCACCATGAGAAATTTTTTTCTGAAAACTCGAGGATATCATCGTTAAGGTAGCTCAAACAACGTTAAGGTTTACATGTAGTGGCATATTGCTCCTGCAGGACTGACCACAGTAATAATTAAAGAGTGGAAAGATACAAAGTACGTCGAGCAGCCGGCAGCAGTAACTATGACTCTCTTAAGGTAGCCAAATGCCTCGTCACTCGGCGAAATTTATTTGAAAACTCGAGGAAATCGTCGTTGAAGTAACTCAGACAACGGTAACATGGAAAGGTGGTGGCATATCGCTTCTGCAGGACTGACCACAGTACGAATTAAAGAGAGGAAAGATTCAAAGAAGGGGGAGCAGCTGGCTGCAGTAACTATGACTCTCTTAAGGTAGCCAAATGCCTCGTCATCCGGCGAGGTACATTTGCTAACTCGAGAGACTCGTAGTGGGAGTAACAGTGACAACGTTAACGTGGGCATATAGTGGCACATCGGGTCCATATGACAGGCCATAGCAAGAAATGTTACAGAGAAAGGGCTTACAAAAGTGGGAGCAGCAGGCAGGAGTACTATGACTCTCTTAAGGTAGCCAAATGCCTCGTCACCATGAGAAATTTTTTTTTGAAAACTCGAGGATATCATCGTTAAGGTAGCTCAAACAACGTTAAGGTTTACATGTAGTGGCATATTGCTCCTGCAGGACTGACCGCAGTAATAATTAAAGAGTGGAAAGATACAAAGTACGTCGAGCAGCTGGCAGCAGTAACTATGACTCTCTTAGGTAGCCAAATGCCTCGTCACTCGGCGAAATTTATTTGAAAACTCGAGGAAATCGTCGTTGAAGTAACTCAGACAACGGTACCATGGACAGATGGGGGCATATCGGTTCTGCAGGACTGACCACAGTACGAATTAAAGAGAGGAAAGATTCAAAGAAGGGGGAGCAGCTGGCTGCAGTAACTATGACTCTCTTAAGGTAGCCAAATGCCTCGTCATCCGGCGAGGTACATTTGGTAACTCGAGAGACTCGTAGTGGGAGTAACAGTGACGACGTTAACGTGGGCATATAGTGGCACATCGGGTCCATATGACAGGCCATAGCAAGAAATGCTACAGAGAAAGGGCTTAGAAAAGTGGGAGCAGCAGGCAGGAGTACTATGACTCTCATAAGGTAGCCAAATGTCTCGTCGCCATGAGAAATTTTTTTTTGAAAACTCGAGGATATCATCGTTAAGGTAGCTCAAACAACGTTAAGGTTTACATGTAGTGGCATATTGCTCCTGCAGGACTGACCACAGTAATAATTAAAGAGTGGAAAGATACAAAGTACGTCGAGCAGCCGGCAGCAGTAACTATGACTCTCTTAAGGTAGCCAAATGCCTCGTCACTCGGCGAAATTTATTTGAAAACTCGAGGAAATCGTCGTTGAAGTAACTCAGACAACGGTAACATGGAAAGGTGGTGGCATATCGCTTCTGCAGGACTGACCACACTACGAATTAAAGAGAGGAAAGATTCAACGAAGGGGGAGCAGCTGGCTGCAGTAACTATGACTCTCTTAAGGTAGCCAAATGCCTCGTCATCCGGCGAGGTACATTTGGTAACTCGAGAGACTCGTAGTGGGAGTAACAGTGACGACGTTAACGTGGGCATATAGTGGCACATCGGGTCCATATGACAGGCCATAGCAAGAAATGTTACAGAGAAAGGGCTTAGAAAAGTGGGAGCAGCAGGCAGGAGTACTATGACTCTCTTAAGGTAGCCAAATGCCTCGTCACCATGAGAAATTTTTTTTTGAAAACTCGAGGATATCATCGTTAAGGTAGCTCAAACAACGTTAAGGTTTACATGTAGTGGCATATTGCTCCTGCAGGACTGACCACAGTAATAATTAAAGAGTGGAAAGATACAAAGTACGTCGAGCAGCTGGCAGCAGTAACTATGACTCTCTTAGGTAGCCAAATGCCTCGTCACTCGGCGAAATTTATTTGAAAACTCGAGGAAATCGTCCTTGAAGTAACTCAGACAACGGTACCATGGACAGGTGGTGGCATATCGCTTCTGCAGGACTGACCACAGTACGAATTAAAGAGAGGAAAGATTCAAAGAAGGGGGAGCAGCTGGCTGCAGTAACTATGACTCTCTTAAGGTAGCCAAATGCCTCGTCATCCGGCGAGGTACATTTGGTAACTCGAGAGACTCGTAGTGGGAGTAACAGTGACGACGTTAACGTGGGCATATAGTGGCACATCGGGTCCATATGACAGGCCATAGCAAGAAATGCTACAGAGAAAGGGCTTAGAAAAGTGGGAGCAGCAGGCAGGAGTACTATGACTCTCTTAAGGTAGCCAAATGTCTCGTCGCCATGAGAAATTTTTTTTTGAAAACTCGAGGATATCATCGTTAAGGTAGCTCAAACAACGTTAAGGTTTACATGTAGTGGCATATTGCTCCTGCAGGACTGACCACAGTAATAATTAAAGAGTGGAAAGATACAAAGTACGTCGAGCAGCCGGCAGCAGTAACTATGACTCTCTTAAGGTGCCAAATGCCTCGTCACTCGGCGAAATTTATTTGAAAACTCGAGGAAATCGTCGTTGAAGTAACTCAGACAACGGTAACATGGAAAGGTGGTGGCATATCGCTTCTGCAGGACTGACCACAGTACGAATTAAAGAGAGGAAAGATTCAAAGAAGGGGGAGCAGCTGGCTGCAGTAACTATGACTCTCTTAAGGTAGCCAAATGCCTCGTCATCCGGCGAGGTACATTTGCTAACTCGAGAGACTCGTAGTGGGAGTAACAGTGACAACGTTAACGTGGGCATATAGTGGCACATCGGGTCCATATGACAGGCCATAGCAAGAAATGTTACAGAGAAAGGGCTTACAAAAGTGGGAGCAGCAGGCAGGAGTACTATGACTCTCTTAAGGTAGCCAAATGCCTCGTCACCATGAGAAATTTTTTTTTGAAAACTCGAGGATATCATCGTTAAGGTAGCTCAAACAACGTTAAGGTTTACATGTAGTGGCATATTGCTCCTGCAGGACTGACCACAGTAATAATTAAAGAGTGGAAAGATACAAAGTACGTCGAGCAGCTGGCAGCAGTAACTATGACTCTCTTAGGTAGCCAAATGCCTCGTCACTCGGCGAAATTTATTTGAAAACTCGAGGAAATCGTCGTTGAAGTAACTCAGACAACGGTAACATGGAAAGGTGGTGGCATATCGCTTCTGCAGGACTAACCACACTACGAATTAAAGAGAGGAAAGATTCAACGAAGGGGGAGCAGCTGGCTGCAGTAACTATGACTCTCTTAAGGTAGCCAAATGCCTCGTCATCCGGCGAGGTACATTTGGTAACTCGAGAGACTCGTAGTGGGAGTAACAGTGACGACGTTAACGTGGGCATATAGTGGCACATCGGGTCCATATGACAGGCCATAGCAAGAAATGTTACAGAGAAAGGGCTTAGAAAAGTGGGAGCAGCAGGCAGGAGTACTATGACTCTCTTAAGGTAGCCAAATGCCTCGTCACCATGAGAAATTTTTTTCTGAAAACTCGAGGATATCATCGTTAAGGTAGCTCAAACAACGTTAAGGTTTACATGTAGTGGCATATTGCTCCTGCAGGACTGACCACAGTAATAATTAAAGAGTGGAAAGATACAAAGTACGTCGAGCAGCCGGCAGCAGTAACTATGACTCTCTTAAGGTAGCCAAATGCCTCGTCACTCGGCGAAATTTATTTGAAAACTCGAGGAAATCGTCGTTGAAGTAACTCAGACAACGGTAACATGGAAAGGTGGTGGCATATCGCTTCTGCAGGACTGACCACAGTACGAATTAAAGAGAGGAAAGATTCAAAGAAGGAGGAGCAGCTGGCTGCAGTAACTATGACTCTCTTAAGGTAGCCAAATGCCTCGTCATCCGGCGAGGTACATTTGCTAACTCGAGAGACTCGTAGTGGGAGTAACAGTGACAACGTTAACGTGGGCATATAGTGGCACATCGGGTCCATATGACAGGCCATAGCAAGAAATGTTACAGAGAAAGGGCTTACAAAAGTGGGAGCAGCAGGCAGGAGTACTATGACTCTCTTAAGGTAGACAAATGCCTCGTCACCATGAGAAATTTTTTTTTGAAAACTCGAGGATATCATCGTTAAGGTAGCTCAAACAACGTTAAGGTTTACATGTAGTGGCATATTGCTCCTGCAGGACTGACCGCAGTAATAATTAAAGAGTGGAAAGATACAAAGTACGTCGAGCAGCTGGCAGCAGTAACTATGACTCTCTTAGGTAGCCAAATGCCTCGTCACTCGGCGAAATTTATTTGAAAACTCGAGGAAATCGTCGTTGAAGTAACTCAGACAACGGTACCATGGACAGATGGGGGCATATCGGTTCTGCAGGACTGACCACAGTACGAATTAAAGAGAGGAAAGATTCAAATAAGGGGGAGCAGCTGGCTGCAGTAACTATGACTCTCTTAAGGTAGCCAAATGCCTCGTCATCCGGCGAGGTACATTTGGTAACTCGAGAGACTCGTAGTGGGAGTAACAGTGACGACGTTAACGTGGGCATATAGTGGCACATCGGGTCCATATGACAGGCCATAGCAAGAAATGCTACAGAGAAAGGGCTTAGAAAAGTGGGAGCAGCAGGCAGGAGTACTATGACTCTCATAAGGTAGCCAAATGTCTCGTCGCCATGAGAAATTTTTTTTTGAAAACTCGAGGATATCATCGTTAAGGTAGCTCAAACAACGTTAAGGTTTACATGTAGTGGCATATTGCTCCTGCAGGACTGACCACAGTAATAATTAAAGAGTGGAAAGATACAAAGTACGTCGAGCAGCCGGCAGCAGTAACTATGACTCTCTTAAGGTAGCCAAATGCCTCGTCACTCGGCGAAATTTATTTGAAAACTCGAGGAAATCGTCGTTGAAGTAACTCAGACAACGGTAACATGGAAAGGTGGTGGCATATCGCTTCTGCAGGACTGACCACACTACGAATTAAAGAGAGGAAAGATTCAACGAAGGGGGAGCAGCTGGCTGCAGTAACTATGACTCTCTTAAGGTAGCCAAATGCCTCGTCATCCGGCGAGGTACATTTGGTAACTCGAGAGACTCGTAGTGGGAGTAACAGTGACGACGTTAACGTGGGCATATAGTGGCACATCGGGTCCATATG
Source organism: Schistocerca americana (assembly GCF_021461395.2). Classification (NCBI taxonomy): domain Eukaryota; kingdom Metazoa; phylum Arthropoda; class Insecta; order Orthoptera; family Acrididae; genus Schistocerca; species Schistocerca americana. Next base: position 86,882,648 of record NC_060122.1, read on the forward strand.
ACAGGCCATAGCAAGAAATGTTACAGAGAAAGGGCTTAGAAAAGTGGGAGCAGCAGGCAGGAGTACTATGACTCTCTTAAGGTAGCCAAATGCCTCGTCACCATGAGAAATTTTTTTTTGAAAACTCGAGGATATCATCGTTAAGGTAGCTCAAACAACGTTAAGGTTTACATGTAGTGGCATATTGCTCCTGCAGGACTGACCACAGTAATAATTAAAGAGTGGAAAGATACAAAGTACGTCGAGCAGCTGGCAGCAGTAACTATGACTCTCTTAGGTAGCCAAATGCCTCGTCACTCGGCGAAATTTATTTGAAAACTCGAGGAAATCGTCCTTGAAGTAACTCAGACAACGGTACCATGGACAGGTGGTGGCATATCGCTTCTGCAGGACTGACCACAGTACGAATTAAAGAGAGGAAAGATTCAAAGAAGGGGGAGCAGCTGGCTGCAGTAACTATGACTCTCTTAAGGTAGCCAAATGCCTCGTCATCCGGCGAGGTACATTTGGTAACTCGAGAGACTCGTAGTGGGAGTAACAGTGACGACGTTAACGTGGGCATATAGTGGCACATCGGGTCCATATGACAGGCCATAGCAAGAAATGTTACAGAGAAAGGGCTTAGAAAAGTGGGAGCAGCAGGCAGGAGTACTATGACTCTCTTAAGGTAGCCAAATGCCTCGTCACCATGAGAAATTTTTTTTTGAAAACTCGAGGATATCATCGTTAAGGTAGCTCAAACAACGTTAAGGTTTACATGTAGTGGCATATTGCTCCTGCAGGACTGACCACAGTAATAATTAAAGAGTGGAAAGATACAAAGTACGTCGAGCAGCCGGCAGCAGTAACTATGACTCTCTTAAGGTAGCCAAATGCCTCGTCACTCGGCGAAATTTATTTGAAAACTCGAGGAAATCGTCGTTGAAGTAACTCAGACAACGGTAACATGGAAAGGTGGTGGCATATCGCTTCTGCAGGACTGACCACAGTACGAATTAAAGAGAGGAAAGATTCAAAGAAGGAGGAGCAGCTGGCTGCAGTAACTATGACTCTCTTAAGGTAGCCAAATGCCTCGTCATCCGGCGAGGTACATTTGCTAACTCGAGAGACTCGTAGTGGGAGTAACAGTGACAACGTTAACGTGGGCATATAGTGGCACATCGGGTCCATATGACAGGCCATAGCAAGAAATGTTACAGAGAAAGGGCTTAGAAAAGTGGGAGCAGCAGGCAGGAGTACTATGACTCTCTTAAGGTAGCCAAATGCCTCGTCACCATGAGAAATTTTTTTTTGAAAACTCGAGGATATCATCGTTAAGGTAGCTCAAACAACGTTAAGGTTTACATGTAGTGGCATATTGCTCCTGCAGGACTGACCGCAGTAATAATTAAAGAGTGGAAAGATACAAAGTACGTCGAGCAGCTGGCAGCAGTAACTATGACTCTCTTAGGTAGCCAAATGCCTCGTCACTCGGCGAAATTTATTTGAAAACTCGAGGAAATCGTCGTTGAAGTAACTCAGACAACGGTACCATGGACAGATGGGGGCATATCGGTTCTGCAGGACTGACCACAGTACGAATTAAAGAGAGGAAAGATTCAAAGAAGGGGGAGCAGCTGGCTGCAGTAACTATGACTCTCTTAAGGTAGCCAAATGCCTCGTCATCCGGCGAGGTACATTTGGTAACTCGAGAGACTCGTAGTGGGAGTAACAGTGACGACGTTAACGTGGGCATATAGTGGCACATCGGGTCCATATGACAGGCCATAGCAAGAAATGCTACAGAGAAAGGGCTTAGAAAAGTGGGAGCAGCAGGCAGGAGTACTATGACTCTCATAAGGTAGCCAAATGTCTCGTCGCCATGAGAAATTTTTTTTTGAAAACTCGAGGATATCATCGTTAAGGTAGCTCAAACAACGTTAAGGTTTACATGTAGTGGCATATTGCTCCTGCAGGACTGACCACAGTAATAATTAAAGAGTGGAAAGATACAAAGTACGTCGAGCAGCCGGCAGCAGTAACTATGACTCTCTTAAGGTAGCCAAATGCCTCGTCACTCGGCGAAATTTATTTGAAAACTCGAGGAAATCGTCGTTGAAGTAACTCAGACAACGGTAACATGGAAAGGTGGTGGCATATCGCTTCTGCAGGACTGACCACACTACGAATTAAAGAGAGGAAAGATTCAACGAAGGGGGAGCAGCTGGCTGCAGTAACTATGACTCTCTTAAGGTAGCCAAATGCCTCGTCATCCGGCGAGGTACATTTGGTAACTCGAGAGACTCGTAGTGGGAGTAACAGTGACGACGTTAACGTGGGCATATAGTGGCACATCGGGTCCATATGACAGGCCATAGAAAGAAATGTTACAGAGAAAGGGCTTAGAAAAGTGGGAGCAGCAGGCAGGAGTACTATGACTCTCTTAAGGTAGCCAAATGCCTCGTCACCATGAGAAATTTTTTTTTGAAAACTCGAGGATATCATCGTTAAGGTAGCTCAAACAACGTTAAGGTTTACATGTAGTGGCATATTGCTCCTGCAGGACTGACCACAGTAATAATTAAAGAGTGGAAAGATACAAAGTACGTCGAGCAGCTGGCAGCAGTAACTATGACTCTCTTAGGTAGCCAAATGCCTCGTCACTCGGCGAAATTTATTTGAAAACTCGAGGAAATCGTCCTTGAAGTAACTCAGACAACGGTACCATGGACAGGTGGTGGCATATCGCTTCTGCAGGACTGACCACAGTACGAATTAAAGAGAGGAAAGATTCAAAGAAGGGGGAGCAGCTGGCTGCAGTAACTATGACTCTCTTAAGGTAGCCAAATGCCTCGTCATCCGGCGAGGTACATTTGGAAACTCGAGAGACTCGTAGTGGGAGTAACAGTGACGACGTTAACGTGGGCATATAGTGGCACATCGGGTCCATATGACAGGCCATAGCAAGAAATGTTACAGAGAAAGGGCTTAGAAAAGTGGGAGCAGCAGGCAGGAGTACTATGACTCTCTTAAGGTAGCCAAATGCCTCGTCACCATGAGAAATTTTTTTCTGAAAACTCGAGGATATCATCGTTAAGGTAGCTCAAACAACGTTAAGGTTTACATGTAGTGGCATATTGCTCCTGCAGGACTGACCACAGTAATAATTAAAGAGTGGAAAGATACAAAGTACGTCGAGCAGCCGGCAGCAGTAACTATGACTCTCTTAAGGTAGCCAAATGCCTCGTCACTCGGCGAAATTTATTTGAAAACTCGAGGAAATCGTCGTTGAAGTAACTCAGACAACGGTAACATGGAAAGGTGGTGGCATATCGCTTCTGCAGGACTGACCACAGTACGAATTAAAGAGAGGAAAGATTCAAAGAAGGGGGAGCAGCTGGCTGCAGTAACTATGACTCTCTTAAGGTAGCCAAATGCCTCGTCATCCGGCGAGGTACATTTGCTAACTCGAGAGACTCGTAGTGGGAGTAACAGTGACAACGTTAACGTGGGCATATAGTGGCACATCGGGTCCATATGACAGGCCATAGCAAGAAATGTTACAGAGAAAGGGCTTAGAAAAGTGGGAGCAGCAGGCAGGAGTACTATGACTCTCTTAAGGTAGCCAAATGCCTCGTCACCATGAGAAATTTTTTTTTGAAAACTCGAGGATATCATCGTTAAGGTAGCTCAAACAACGTTAAGGTTTACATGTAGTGGCATATTGCTCCTGCAGGACTGACCACAGTAATAATTAAAGAGTGGAAAGATACAAAGTACGTCGAGCAGCTGGCAGCAGTAACTATGACTCTCTTAGGTAGCCAAATGCCTCGTCACTCGGCGAAATTTATTTGAAAACTCGAGGAAATCGTCCTTGAAGTAACTCAGACAACGGTACCATGGACAGGTGGTGGCATATCGCTTCTGCAGGACTGACCACAGTACGAATTAAAGAGAGGAAAGATTCAAAGAAGGGGGAGCAGCTGGCTGCAGTAACTATGACTCTCTTAAGGTGGCCAAATGCCTCGTCATCCGGCGAGGTACATTTGGTAACTCGAGAGACTCGTAGTGGGAGTAACAGTGACGACGTTAACGTGGGCATATAGTGGCACATCGGGTCCATATGACAGGCCATAGCAAGAAATGTTACAGAGAAAGGGCTTAGAAAAGTGGGAGCAGCAGGCAGGAGTACTATGACTCTCTTAAGGTAGCCAAATGCCTCGTCACCATGAGAAATTTTTTTCTGAAAACTCGAGGATATCATCGTTAAGGTAGCTCAAACAACGTTAAGGTTTACATGTAGTGGCATATTGCTCCTGCAGGACTGACCACAGTAATAATTAAAGAGTGGAAAGATACAAAGTACGTCGAGCAGCCGGCAGCAGTAACTATGACTCTCTTAAGGTAGCCAAATGCCTCGTCACTCGGCGAAATTTATTTGAAAACTCGAGGAAATCGTCGTTGAAGTAACTCAGACAACGGTAACATGGAAAGGTGGTGGCATATCGCTTCTGCAGGACTGACCACAGTACGAATTAAAGAGAGGAAAGATTCAAAGAAGGGGGAGCAGCTGGCTGCAGTAACTATGACTCTCTTAAGGTAGCCAAATGCCTCGTCATCCGGCGAGGTACATTTGCTAACTCGAGAGACTCGTAGTGGGAGTAACAGTGACAACGTTAACGTGGGCATATAGTGGCACATCGGGTCCATATGACAGGCCATAGCAAGAAATGTTACAGAGAAAGGGCTTAGAAAAGTGGGAGCAGCAGGCAGGAGTACTATGACTCTCTTAAGGTAGCCAAATGCCTCGTCACCATGAGAAATTTTTTTTTGAAAACTCGAGGATATCATCGTTAAGGTAGCTCAAACAACGTTAAGGTTTACATGTAGTGGCATATTGCTCCTGCAGGACTGACCACAGTAATAATTAAAGAGTGGAAAGATACAAAGTACGTCGAGCAGCTGGCAGCAGTAACTATGACTCTCTTAGGTAGCCAAATGCCTCGTCACTCGGCGAAATTTATTTGAAAACTCGAGGAAATCGTCCTTGAAGTAACTCAGACAACGGTACCATGGACAGGTGGTGGCATATCGCTTCTGCAGGACTGACCACAGTACGAATTAAAGAGAGGAAAGATTCAAAGAAGGGGGAGCAGCTGGCTGCAGTAACTATGACTCTCTTAAGGTAGCCAAATGCCTCGTCATCCGGCGAGGTACATTTGGTAACTCGAGAGACTCGTAGTGGGAGTAACAGTGACGACGTTAACGTGGGCATATAGTGGCACATCGGGTCCATATGACAGGCCATAGCAAGAAATGTTACAGAGAAAGGGCTTAGAAAAGTGGGAGCAGCAGGCAGGAGTACTATGACTCTCTTAAGGTAGCCAAATGCCTCGTCACCATGAGAAATTTTTTTCTGAGAACTCGAGGATATCATCGTTAAGGTAGCTCAAACAACGTTAAGGTTTACATGTAGTGGCATATTGCTCCTGCAGGACTGACCACAGTAATAATTAAAGAGTGGAAAGATACAAAGTACGTCGAGCAGCCGGCAGCAGTAACTATGACTCTCTTAAGGTAGCCAAATGCCTCGTCACTCGGCGAAATTTATTTGAAAACTCGAGGAAATCGTCGTTGAAGTAACTCAGACAACGGTAACATGGAAAGGTGGTGGCATATCGCTTCTGCAGGACTGACCACAGTACGAATTAAAGAGAGGAAAGATTCAAAGAAGGGGGAGCAGCTGGCTGCAGTAACTATGACTCTCTTAAGGTAGCCAAATGCCTCGTCATCCGGCGAGGTACATTTGCTAACTCGAGAGACTCGTAGTGGGAGTAACAGTGACAACGTTAACGTGGGCATATAGTGGCACATCGGGTCCATATGACAGGCCATAGCAAGAAATGTTACAGAGAAAGGGCTTAGAAAAGTGGGAGCAGCAGGCAGGAGTACTATGACTCTCTTAAGGTAGCCAAATGCCTCGTCACCATGAGAAATTTTTTTTTGAAAACTCGAGGATATCATCGTTAAGGTAGCTCAAACAACGTTAAGGTTTACATGTAGTGGCATATTGCTCCTGCAGGACTGACCACAGTAATAATTAAAGAGTGGAAAGATACAAAGTACGTCGAGCAGCTGGCAGCAGTAACTATGACTCTCTTAGGTAGCCAAATGCCTCGTCACTCGGCGAAATTTATTTGAAAACTCGAGGAAATCGTCCTTGAAGTAACTCAGACAACGGTACCATGGACAGGTGGTGGCATATCGCTTCTGCAGGACTGACCACAGTACGAATTAAAGAGAGGAAAGATTCAAAGAAGGGGGAGCAGCTGGCTGCAGTAACTATGACTCTCTTAAGGTAGCCAAATGCCTCGTCATCCGGCGAGGTACATTTGGTAACTCGAGAGACTCGTAGTGGGAGTAACAGTGACGACGTTAACGTGGGCATATAGTGGCACATCGGGTCCATATGACAGGCCATAGCAAGAAATGTTACAGAGAAAGGGCTTAGAAAAGTGGGAGCAGCAGGCAGGAGTACTATGACTCTCTTAAGGTAGCCAAATGCCTCGTCACCATGAGAAATTTTTTTCTGAAAACTCGAGGATATCATCGTTAAGGTAGCTCAAACAACGTTAAGGTTTACATGTAGTGGCATATTGCTCCTGCAGGACTGACCACAGTAATAATTAAAGAGTGGAAAGATACAAAGTACGTCGAGCAGCCGGCAGCAGTAACTATGACTCTCTTAAGGTAGCCAAATGCCTCGTCACTCGGCGAAATTTATTTGAAAACTCGAGGAAATCGTCGTTGAAGTAACTCAGACAACGGTAACATGGAAAGGTGGTGGCATATCGCTTCTGCAGGACTGACCACAGTACGAATTAAAGAGAGGAAAGATTCAAAGAAGGGGGAGCAGCTGGCTGCAGTAACTATGACTCTCTTAAGGTAGCCAAATGCCTCGTCATCCGGCGAGGTACATTTGCTAACTCGAGAGACTCGTAGTGGGAGTAACAGTGACAACGTTAACGTGGGCATATAGTGGCACATCGGGTCCATATGACAGGCCATAGCAAGAAATTTTACAGAGAAAGGGCTTAGAAAAGTGGGAGCAGCAGGCAGGAGTACTATGACTCTCTTAAGGTAGCCAAATGCCTCGTCACCATGAGAAATTTTTTTTTGAAAACTCGAGGATATCATCGTTAAGGTAGCTCAAACAACGTTAAGGTTTACATGTAGTGGCATATTGCTCCTGCAGGACTGACCACAGTAATAATTAAAGAGTGGAAAGATACAAAGTACGTCGAGCAGCTGGCAGCAGTAACTATGACTCTCTTAGGTAGCCAAATGCCTCGTCACTCGGCGAAATTTATTTGAAAACTCGAGGAAATCGTCCTTGAAGTAACTCAGACAACGGTACCATGGACAGGTGGTGGCATATCGCTTCTGCAGGACTGACCACAGTACGAATTAAAGAGAGGAAAGATTCAAAGAAGGGGGAGCAGCTGGCTGCAGTAACTATGACTCTCTTAAGGTGGCCAAATGCCTCGTCATCCGGCGAGGTACATTTGGTAACTCGAGAGACTCGTAGTGGGAGTAACAGTGACGACGTTAACGTGGGCATATAGTGGCACATCGGGTCCATATGACAGGCCATAGCAAGAAATGTTACAGAGAAAGGGCTTAGAAAAGTGGGAGCAGCAGGCAGGAGTACTATGACTCTCTTAAGGTAGCCAAATGCCTCGTCACCATGAGAAATTTTTTTCTGAAAACTCGAGGATATCATCGTTAAGGTAGCTCAAACAACGTTAAGGTTTACATGTAGTGGCATATTGCTCCTGCAGGACTGACCACAGTAATAATTAAAGAGTGGAAAGATACAAAGTACGTCGAGCAGCCGGCAGCAGTAACTATGACTCTCTTAAGGTAGCCAAATGCCTCGTCACTCGGCGAAATTTATTTGAAAACTCGAGGAAATCGTCGTTGAAGTAACTCAGACAACGGTAACATGGAAAGGTGGTGGCATATCGCTTCTGCAGGACTGACCACAGTACGAATTAAAGAGAGGAAAGATTCAAAGAAGGGGGAGCAGCTGGCTGCAGTAACTATGACTCTCTTAAGGTAGCCAAATGCCTCGTCATCCGGCGAGGTACATTTGCTAACTCGAGAGACTCGTAGTGGGAGTAACAGTGACAACGTTAACGTGGGCATATAGTGGCACATCGGGTCCATATGACAGGCCATAGCAAGAAATGTTACAGAGAAAGGGCTTACAAAAGTGGGAGCAGCAGGCAGGAGTACTATGACTCTCTTAAGGTAGCCAAATGCCTCGTCACCATGAGAAATTTTTTTTTGAAAACTCGAGGATATCATCGTTAAGGTAGCTCAAACAACGTTAAGGTTTACATGTAGTGGCATATTGCTCCTGCAGGACTGACCGCAGTAATAATTAAAGAGTGGAAAGATACAAAGTACGTCGAGCAGCTGGCAGCAGTAACTATGACTCTCTTAGGTAGCCAAATGCCTCGTCACTCGGCGAAATTTATTTGAAAACTCGAGGAAATCGTCGTTGAAGTAACTCAGACAACGGTACCATGGACAGATGGGGGCATATCGGTTCTGCAGGACTGACCACAGTACGAATTAAAGAGAGGAAAGATTCAAAGAAGGGGGAGCAGCTGGCTGCAGTAACTATGACTCTCTTAAGGTAGCCAAATGCCTCGTCATCCGGCGAGGTACATTTGGTAACTCGAGAGACTCGTAGTGGGAGTAACAGTGACGACGTTAACGTGGGCATATAGTGGCACATCGGGTCCATATGACAGGCCATAGCAAGAAATGCTACAGAGAAAGGGCTTAGAAAAGTGGGAGCAGCAGGCAGGAGTACTATGACTCTCATAAGGTAGCCAAATGTCTCGTCGCCATGAGAAATTTTTTTTTGAAAACTCGAGGATATCATCGTTAAGGTAGCTCAAACAACGTTAAGGTTTACATGTAGTGGCATATTGCTCCTGCAGGACTGACCACAGTAATAATTAAAGAGTGGAAAGATACAAAGTACGTCGAGCAGCTGGCAGCAGTAACTATGACTCTCTTAGGTAGCCAAATGCCTCGTCACTCGGCGAAATTTATTTGAAAACTCGAGGAAATCGTCGTTGAAGTAACTCAGACAACGGTACCATGGACAGATGGGGGCATATCGGTTCTGCAGGACTGACCACGGTACGAATTAAAGAGAGGAAAGATTCAAAGAAGGGGGAGCAGCTGGCTGCAGTAACTATGACTCTCTTAAGGTAGCCAAATGCCTCGTCATCTGGCGAGGTACATTTGGTAACTCGAGAGACTCGTAGTGGGAGTAACAGTGACGACGTTAACGTGGGCATATAGTGGCACATCGGGTCCATATGACAGGCCATAGCAAGAAATGCTACAGAGAAAGGGCTTAGAAAAGTGGGAGCAGCAGGCAGGAGTACTATGACTCTCATAAGGTAGCCAAATGTCTCGTCGCCATGAGAAATTTTTTTTTGAAAACTCGAGGATATCATCGTTAAGGTAGCTCAAACAACGTTAAGGTTTACATGTAGTGGCATATTGCTCCTGCAGGACTGACCACAGTAATAATTAAAGAGTGGAAAGATACAAAGTACGTCGAGCAGCCGGCAGCAGTAACTATGACTCTCTTAAGGTAGCCAAATGCCTCGTCACTCGGCGAAATTTATTTGAAAACTCGAGGAAATCGTCGTTGAAGTAACTCAGACAACGGTAACATGGAAAGGTGGTGGCATATCGCTTCTGCAGGACTGACCACACTACGAATTAAAGAGAGGAAAGATTCAACGAAGGGGGAGCAGCTGGCTGCAGTAACTATGACTCTCTTAAGGTAGCCAAATGCCTCGTCATCCGGCGAGGTACATTTGGTAACTCGAGAGACTCGTAGTGGGAGTAACAGTGACGACGTTAACGTGGGCATATAGTGGCACATCGGGTCCATATGACAGGCCATAGCAAGAAATGTTACAGAGAAAGGGCTTAGAAAAGTGGGAGCAGCAGGCAGGAGTACTATGACTCTCTTAAGGTAGCCAAATGCCTCGTCACCATGAGAAATTTTTTTTTGAAAACTCGAGGATATCATCGTTAAGGTAGCTCAAACAACGTTAAGGTTTACATGTAGTGGCATATTGCTCCTGCAGGACTGACCACAGTAATAATTAAAGAGTGGAAAGATACAAAGTACGTCGAGCAGCTGGCAGCAGTAACTATGACTCTCTTAGGTAGCCAAATGCCTCGTCACTCGGCGAAATTTATTTGAAAACTCGAGGAAATCGTCCTTGAAGTAACTCAGACAACGGTACCATGGACAGGTGGTGGCATATCGCTTCTGCAGGACTGACCACAGTACGAATTAAAGAGAGGAAAGATTCAAAGAAGGGGGAGCAGCTGGCTGCAGTAACTATGACTCTCTTAAGGTAGCCAAATGCCTCGTCATCCGGCGAGGTACATTTGGTAACTCGAGAGACTCGTAGTGGGAGTAACAGTGACGACGTTAACGTGGGCATATAGTGGCACATCGGGTCCATATGACAGGCCATAGCAAGAAATGTTACAGAGAAAGGGCTTAGAAAAGTGGGAGCAGCAGGCAGGAGTACTATGACTCTCTTAAGGTAGCCAAAGGCCTCGTCACCATGAGAAATTTTTTTCTGAAAACTCGAGGATATCATCGTTAAGGTAGCTCAAACAACGTTAAGGTTTACATGTAGTGGCATATTGCTCCTGCAGGACTGACCACAGTAATAATTAAAGAGTGGAAAGATACAAAGTACGTCGAGCAGCCGGCAGCAGTAACTATGACTCTCTTAAGGTAGCCAAATGCCTCGTCACTCGGCGAAATGTATTTGAAAACTCGAGGAAATCGTCCTTGAAGTAACTCAGACAACGGTACCATGGACAGGTGTTGGCGTATCGCTTCTGCAGGACTGACCACAGTACGAATTAAAGAGAGGAAAGATTCAAAGAAGGGGGAGCAGCTGGCTGCAGTAACTATGACTCTCTTAAGGTAGCCAAATGCGCGTCATCCGGCGAGGTACATTTGGTAACTCGAGAGACTCGTAGTGGGAGTAACAGTGACGACGTTAACGTGGGCATATAGTTGCACATCGGGTCCATATGACAGGCCATAGCAAGAAATGCTACAGAGAAAGGGCTTAGAAAAGTGGGAGCAGCAGGCAGGAGTACTATGACTCTCTTAAGGTAGCCAAATGTCTCGTCGCCATGAGAAATTTTTTTTTGAAAACTCGAGGATATCATCGTTAAGGTAGCTCAAACAACGTTAAGGTTTACATGTAGTGGCATATTGCTCCTGCAGGACTGACCACAGTAATAATTAAAGAGTGGAAAGATACAAAGTACGTCGAGCAGCCGGCAGCAGTAACTATGACTCTCTTAAGGTAGCCAAATGCCTCGTCACTCGGCGAAATTTATTTGAAAACTCGAGGAAATCGTCGTTGAAGTAACTCAGACAACGGTAACATGGAAAGGTGGTGGCATATCGCTTCTGCAGGACTGACCACACTACGAATTAAAGAGAGGAAAGATTCAACGAAGGGGGAGCAGCTGGCTGCAGTAACTATGACTCTCTTAAGGTAGCCAAATGCCTCGTCATCCGGCGAGGTACATTTGGTAACTCGAGAGACTCGTAGTGGGAGTAACAGTGACGACGTTAACGTGGGCATATAGTGGCACATCGGGTCCATATGACAGGCCATAGCAAGAAATGTTACAGAGAAAGGGCTTAGAAAAGTGGGAGCAGCAGGCAGGAGTACTATGACTCTCTTAAGGTAGCCAAATGCCTCGTCACCATGAGAAATTTTTTTTTGAAAACTCGAGGATATCATCGTTAAGGTAGCTCAAACAACGTTAAGGTTTACATGTAGTGGCATATTGCTCCTGCAGGACTGACCACAGTAATAATTAAAGAGTGGAAAGATACAAAGTACGTCGAGCAGCTGGCAGCAGTAACTATGACTCTCTTAGGTAGCCAAATGCCTCGTCACTCGGCGAAATTTATTTGAAAACTCGAGGAAATCGTCCTTGAAGTAACTCAGACAACGGTACCATGGACAGGTGGTGGCATATCGCTTCTGCAGGACTGACCACAGTACGAATTAAAGAGAGGAAAGATTCAAAGAAGGGGGAGCAGCTGGCTGCAGTAACTATGACTCTCTTAAGGTAGCCAAATGCCTCGTCATCCGGCGAGGTACATTTGGTAACTCGAGAGACTCGTAGTGGGAGTAACAGTGACGACGTTAACGTGGGCATATAGTGGCACATCGGGTCCATATGACAGGCCATAGCAAGAAATGTTACAGAGAAAGGGCTTAGAAAAGTGGGAGCAGCAGGCAGGAGTACTATGACTCTCTTAAGGTAGCCAAAGGCCTCGTCACCATGAGAAATTTTTTTCTGAAAACTCGAGGATATCATCGTTAAGGTAGCTCAAACAACGTTAAGGTTTACATGTAGTGGCATATTGCTCCTGCAGGACTGACCACAGTAATAATTAAAGAGTGGAAAGATACAAAGTACGTCGAGCAGCCGGCAGCAGTAACTATGACTCTCTTAAGGTAGCCAAATGCCTCGTCACTCGGCGAAATGTATTTGAAAACTCGAGGAAATCGTCCTTGAAGTAACTCAGACAACGGTACCATGGACAGGTGTTGGCGTATCGCTTCTGCAGGACTGACCACAGTACGAATTAAAGAGAGGAAAGATTCAAAGAAGGGGGAGCAGCTGGCTGCAGTAACTATGACTCTCTTAAGGTAGCCAAATGCGCGTCATCCGGCGAGGTACATTTGGTAACTCGAGAGACTCGTAGTGGGAGTAACAGTGACGACGTTAACGTGGGCATATAGTTGCACATCGGGTCCATATGACAGGCCATAGCAAGAAATGCTACAGAGAAAGGGCTTAGAAAAGTGGGAGCAGCAGGCAGGAGTACTATGACTCTCTTAAGGTAGCCAAATGTCTCGTCGCCATGAGAAATTTTTTTTTGAAAACTCGAGGATATCATCGTTAAGGTAGCTCAAACAACGTTAAGGTTTACATGTAGTGGCATATTGCTCCTGCAGGACTGACCACAGTAATAATTAAAGAGTGGAAAGATACAAAGTACGTCGAGCAGCCGGCAGCAGTAACTATGACTCTCTTAAGGTAGCCAAATGCCTCGTCACTCGGCGAAATTTATTTGAAAACTCGAGGAAATCGTCGTTGAAGTAACTCAGACAACGGTAACATGGAAAGGTGGTGGCATATCGCTTCTGCAGGACTGACCACACTACGAATTAAAGAGAGGAAAGATTCAACGAAGGGGGAGCAGCTGGCTGCAGTAACTATGACTCTCTTAAGGTAGCCAAATGCCTCGTCATCCGGCGAGGTACATTTGGTAACTCGAGAGACTCGTAGTGGGAGTAACAGTGACGACGTTAACGTGGGCATATAGTGGCACATCGGGTCCATATGACAGGCCATAGCAAGAAATGTTACAGAGAAAGGGCTTAGAAAAGTGGGAGCAGCAGGCAGGAGTACTATGACTCTCTTAAGGTAGCCAAATGCCTCGTCACCATGAGAAATTTTTTTTTGAAAACTCGAGGATATCATCGTTAAGGTAGCTCAAACAACGTTAAGGTTTACATGTAGTGGCATATTGCTCCTGCAGGACTGACCACAGTAATAATTAAAGAGTGGAAAGATACAAAGTACGTCGAGCAGCCGGCAGCAGTAACTATGACTCTCTTAAGGTAGCCAAATGCCTCGTCACTCGGCGAAATTTATTTGACAACTCGAGGAAATCGTCGTTGAAGTAACTCAGACAACGGTAACATGGAAAGGTGGTGGCATATCGCTTCTGCAGGACTGACCACAGTACGAATTAAAGAGAGGAAAGATTCAAAGAAGGGGGAGCAGCTGGCTGCAGTAACTATGACTCTCTTAAGGTAGCCAAATGCCTCGTCATCCGGCGAGGTACATTTGCTAACTCGAGAGACTCGTAGTGGGAGTAACAGTGACGACGTTAACGTGGGCATATAGTGGCACATCGGGTCCATATGACAGGCCATAGCAAGAAATGTTACAGAGAAAGGGCTTACAAAAGTGGGAGCAGTAGGCAGGAGTACTATGACTCTCTTAAGGTAGCCAAATGCCTCGTCACCATGAGAAATTTTTTTTTGAAAACTCGAGGATATCATCGTTAAGGTAGCTCAAACAACGTTAAGGTTTACATGTAGTGGCATATTGCTCCTGCAGGACTGACCACAGTAATAATTAAAGAGTGGAAAGATACAAAGTACGTCGAGCAGCCGGCAGCAGTAACTATGACTCTCTTGGCGGGAGTAACTATGACTCTCTTAAGGTGGCCAAGTGGCGGCGGTGTGGCTGCATCCGGACTTGGCTTTTCGAAGTGCGGTCTTGATGTAGTCGTGCTGCTGCTGCGAGGTGCCTTCCTTGGGTTATAGTTACAGGGAGAGTGATGCGCAATACATGGGCCTAGCCCTCTTAGCCTCTCCTCTCCTGCGGTCTTCTCCCCTTCTCGTGGGCCCGCTGATTTTCGCAGAGTGGAAGACCGCACCAGGGGCTTGGGGGGGTTACCAGCCCCCCCTCGCATTATCCCTTTATAGTTGGGGGCAGCCGACAAGAAACAAGAGATGGTGGCCCTTCCGCTGAAGGTGCCACCCCAGCTACCCCAGCACCTATCCGGCCAACCGGCCGTAACGAAAATGCGATAGTTTGTGTAGCTCCCTTTGCTTGCAGTGAGTGCCACCGCACTTTTACAACGAAGAACGGTCTCGGGGTCCATCGCCGCCGCCAACACCCTGCGGCCGCCAACGCTGAGATCGTGACGGAGAGGCATCGCGCGAGGTGGGCGGAGGAAGAAGTCCTGTCGCTCGCCAAGGCAGAGGCCGAGCTGTTCCTTGAGAGGGACGCCCGGTTCTTCTTTGTAAATCAAGAACTTACCAGGATGTTCCCCGACCGAACGCTTGAGGCAATCAAGTGCCGACGGCGGCAAGCTGCCCACAAGCAGCTTGTCCGCCAATTCATGGAGGCACTTGAGATCGGTCGGGGCGAAGAGCCGGCGTCCCGCCGTGGAGCAGCGAGCTCGCTGCCTGACGCGGGCGAGGCCGCTGCGCCGCCCGTCGACGCAGCCGAGGACTTCGCGGCCGACACCACCGGGCCGCCGCCGGAGGGGCCGACTGACGCCGCCATCTGGGAGCATCTGGCGGGGCTACCTGCTTCCGCCCAGCGTTTCTCTGCCCTGGATCGAGTCATTGGTCTGGGGCGGGGCACGCCGCCCGATGTCATCCTGGGCATGCTCCCGGATGCCCTTGCGTCGGTCGGGTCCAGGGGGGAGAGGTCGATCACCAGGACACAGCGGCCGCGCCAACCATCCAAGCGGCCGCCTGCCGCCCCGCCGCTGCAGAAGCGCAAGCGGCGCCGCTGGGAATACGCGCGGACACAGGACGCCTTCCGTAGGTCGCGTGCGCGTTGTGTGCGCGGCTTGCTGGACGGCACCCTGCTGCAGCCGCCACCCGACATCCCCGGTCTGCTGGACTTCTGGGCGGACCTCTTCACGAAGAAGCCGATCTCCACCGCCGGCTTCATCCGTGACCGCCTTCTCCCGCACTCGGAGCCTGTCGCTCCTGAGTGCCTATGGGGGCCGGTCACACGTGAGGAGGTCGCTGCTGCCTTGCCGCCCAGGGGATCGGCAGCCGGGCCGGACGGCCTGACTCCAGCGGAGCTGCGGCGCCTGCCGCATGAAGTCCTGGTGAAACTCTTGAACCTCTTCCTCCTGGCCCGCGCCCTCCCCGAGCGTCTGCTTCGCGCCCGGACGTCACTTCTCCCCAAAACGGCTGCACCAACATCCCCCGCTGACTTTCGCCCCATTACGGTCTGCTCGGTGTTGGCGCGAACCTTTCACAAGGTTCTCGCGTCACGCCTGATGCGTGCATGTGCTGTGGACGAACGTCAGCGGGCATTCATCCCCCGGGATGGGATGTTGGAAAACACCTTCATCTTGGACACTGCTCTCACCGACGCAGTCCGCTCCTGTCGCTCTGTTTTTGTGGCATCGATCGACGTCTCTAAAGCGTTCGATTCGGTGGACCATGCCGCCCTCCGCCCCGTGCTGAGGGCTCATGGCCTGCCGGATTGCTTTATTGAGTACGTCGAAAGGTGTTACGAGGGTAGCACGACGGTGATAGCGGGCGGCGCCGACGTGGGCGTGCCCCTGCAGCCGGCTAGGGGTGTGCGTCAGGGTGACCCCCTCTCCCCCCTCCTTTTCAATTTTGCGGTGGACTATGTTTTGAGTCAACTTCCCTCCCACATCGGAGCTCGGATCCTTGGTCGCAGAGTTAACGCTGCGGCCTTCGCAGATGACGTCCTGCTTTTTGCATCGACCGCGAGGGGATTGCAGTCCCTCATCGACGCAGCCGTCGCAGCCCTCGCCCATCTGGGGCTGCAGATCAACGCCCGGAAGTGTTTCACCCTCGCCTTAGTCGCGTCTGGGCGCGACAAGAAGGTGAAGGTCGACGCCGACGTTACCTTCAAAGCGGGCAACGCCACCGTGCCCGCCCTACGTGTGGGTGAAACCTTCCGGTACCTGGGACTGCAATTCTCCACCGCTGGTCGCTGCGTTTTCAACCCACGACGCCACCTGGTGGAGCAGCTGGACGTCATCTCCCGAGCTCCGCTCAAGCCGCAACAGCGCCTCCACGCCCTCACCACCGTACTTCTGCCTGGCCTGTACCATGGGCTGGCCCTCAGCCGCACCCGAGTGGGTGCGTTGAAAGCGGCAGATGTGACCATCCGTGCCGCCGTCAGGAGATGGTTCCGCCTTCCGGCGGACACTCCCCTGGGCTACTTCCACGCTCCTGTAGCCCAGGGAGGCCTCGGCATCCCATCATGCCGATGGATGGGGCCAACACTTCGCCGGTCCCGTCTCCTGGCGCTGAAGAGGATTGGGCCAGCCGCCGACGGTGCAGGCCGGGACGAGGTGCAGCGTGAGATTGAGGCGCTGGAGCGGCATCTTATGTGGGAGGGCCACCTCCTCAAATCGTCGACGCAGGTTGGAGAGATGTGGGCCGCGCGCTTGCACGTTGCCTTTGACGGTGCGGCGCTGTCATCTTCCGCCGCCGTCAAGGGGCAACACCAGTGGGTCGCTGACACCAGTCGCCTGCTATCTGGGCGTAACTTCATCGACGCTCTCCGCGCCCGCATCAACGCCTTCCCCACGAAGGCACGGCGCAGTCGCGGGCGGGAGGCGGACACCAGATGCCGCGCGGGCTGCCAGGCCGTAGAGACCGCCAACCACGTGTTACAGGCTTGCTTCAGGACGCACGGGTCCCGGGTTAAGCGGCATGACGCGATCGTGCGCTATGTCGCCCGTGGACTCGCGCAGAGGGGCTTCAACGTCTCTGTGGAGCCCCACCTCCGCACACCTGAGGGAATCCGCAAGCCTGACGTGGTGGCGGTTAAAGACGGCATCGCCCGCGTCATCGACGCCCAGGTAGTCGGAGACCATCTCCGGCTCGACTGGTGTCACTCCGAGAAAGCGGCCTACTACAACACGCCTTCCATCAGGCGTGCCATCTCCAACCTGCACCGTGACGTTGAGGAGGTTACAGTGTCCACCGCGACATTGAATTGGAGGGGTGTATGGTCTCCAGCGTCGGCCGGAGATCTCTCCGCACTTGGATTTAGACCCCGAGAACTGGCGGTGCTTAGCACGAGAGTACTGCAAAGCTGCTGCACGAGCTATCGCATTTTCGAATATATGACGGCGCACAGTCCGATGGAGCGAGCCGGCGTCGGATAGGATGCTGGTTATTTTCTTCGCCTTGACTCCTGGGGCCTATCCACAGGAGGAATAAACCGTCTTTGTTCTTCCTTCTTTATGTCTTTAATTTGTGTTTTTGTTGTTCTTCCGCACTAATATATATGTATATGTGTATGTTAGTTTTATACTTTTATCTTGTGGTACCGCCCTGTAAGTCCCCACCTCGGTGGCGGACATGGCGTCAAACACCTGCCACGCATTATATATGTATATGTATATATTTTTGTGTTATTCAAGTAATTGAATAAAGACGGCTGTTGAATAGCCAAATGCCTCGTCACTCGGCGAAATTTATTTGAAAACTCGAGGAAATCGTCGTTGAAGTAACTCAGACAACGGTAACATGGAAAGGTGGTGGCATATCGCTTCTGCAGGACTGACCACACTACGAATTAAAGAGAGGAAAGATTCAACGAAGGGGGAGCAGCTGGCTGCAGTAACTATGACTCTCTTAAGGTAGCCAAATGCCTCGTCATCCGGCGAGGTACATTTGGTAACTCGAGAGACTCGTAGTGGGAGTAACAGTGACGACGTTAACGTGGGCATATAGTGGCACATCGGGTCCATATGACAGGCCATAGCAAGAAATGTTACAGAGAAAGGGCTTAGAAAAGTGGGAGCAGCAGGCAGGAGTACTATGACTCTCTTAAGGTAGCCAAATGCCTCGTCACCATGAGAAATTTTTTTTTGAAAACTCGAGGATATCATCGTTAAGGTAGCTCAAACAACGTTAAGGTTTACATGTAGTGGCATATTGCTCCTGCAGGACTGACCACAGTAATAATTAAAGAGTGGAAAGATACAAAGTACGTCGAGCAGCCGGCAGCAGTAACTATGACTCTCTTAAGGTAGCCAAATGCCTCGTCACTCGGCAAAATTTATTTGAAAACTCGAGGAAATCGTCGTTGAAGTAACTCAGACAACGGTAACATGGAAAGGTGGTGGCATATCGCTTCTGCAGGACTGACCACACTACGAATTAAAGAGAGGAAAGATTCAACGAAGGGGGAGCAGCTGGCTGCAGTAACTATGACTCTCTTAAGGTAGCCAAATGCCTCGTCATCCGGCGAGGTACATTTGGTAACTCGAGAGACTCGTAGTGGGAGTAACAGTGACGACGTTAACGTGGGCATATAGTGGCACATCGGGTCCATATGACAGGCCATAGCAAGAAATGTTACAGAGAAAGGGCTTAGAAAAGTGGGAGCAGCAGGCAGGAGTACTATGACTCTCTTAAGGTAGCCAAATGCCTCGTCACCATGAGAAATTTTTTTTTGAAAACTCGAGGATATCATCGTTAAGGTAGCTCAAACAACGTTAAGGTTTACATGTAGTGGCATATTGCTCCTGCAGGACTGACCACAGTAATAATTAAAGAGTGGAAAGATACAAAGTACGTCGAGCAGCCGGCAGCAGTAACTATGACTCTCTTAAGGTAGCCAAATGCCTCGTCACTCGGCGAAATTTATTTGAAAACTCGAGGAAATCGTCGTTGAAGTAACTCAGACAACGGTAACATGGAAAGGTGGTGGCATATCGCTTCTGCAGGACTGACCACACTACGAATTAAAGAGAGGAAAGATTCAACGAAGGGGGAGCAGCTGGCTGCAGTAACTATGACTCTCTTAAGGTAGCCAAATGCCTCGTCATCCGGCGAGGTACATTTGGTAACTCGAGAGACTCGTAGTGGGAGTAACAGTGACGACGTTAACGTGGGCATATAGTGGCACATCGGGTCCATATGACAGGCCATAGCAAGAAATGTTACAGAGAAAGGGCTTAGAAAAGTGGGAGCAGCAGGCAGGAGTACTATGACTCTCTTAAGGTAGCCAAATGCCTCGTCACCATGAGAAATTTTTTTTTGAAAACTCGAGGATATCATCGTTAAGGTAGCTCAAACAACGTTAAGGTTTACATGTAGTGGCATATTGCTCCTGCAGGACTGACCACAGTAATAATTAAAGAGTGGAAAGATACAAAGTACGTCGAGCAGCTGGCAGCAGTAACTATGACTCTCTTAGGTAGCCAAATGCCTCGTCACTCGGCGAAATTTATTTGAAAACTCGAGGAAATCGTCCTTGAAGTAACTCAGACAACGGTACCATGGACAGGTGGTGGCATATCGCTTCTGCAGGACTGACCACAGTACGAATTAAAGAGAGGAAAGATTCAAAGAAGGGGGAGCAGCTGGCTGCAGTAACTATGACTCTCTTAAGGTAGCCAAATGCCTCGTCATCCGGCGAGGTACATTTGGTAACTCGAGAGACTCGTAGTGGGAGTAACAGTGACGACGTTAACGTGGGCATATAGTGGCACATCGGGTCCATATGACAGGCCATAGCAAGAAATGTTACAGAGAAAGGGCTTAGAAAAGTGGGAGCAGCAGGCAGGAGTACTATGACTCTCTTAAGGTAGCCAAATGCCTCGTCACCATGAGAAATTTTTTTCTGAAAACTCGAGGATATCATCGTTAAGGTAGCTCAAACAACGTTAAGGTTTACATGTAGTGGCATATTGCTCCTGCAGGACTGACCACAGTAATAATTAAAGAGTGGAAAGATACAAAGTACGTCGAGCAGCCGGCAGCAGTAACTATGACTCACTTAAGGTAGCCAAATGCCTCGTCACTCGGCGAAATTTATTTGAAAACTCGAGGAAATCGTCGTTGAAGTAACTCAGACAACGGTAACATGGAAAGGTGGTGGCATATCGCTTCTGCAGGACTGACCACAGTACGAATTAAAGAGAGGAAAGATTCAAAGAAGGGGGAGCAGCTGGCTGCAGTAACTATGACTCTCTTAAGGTAGCCAAATGCCTCGTCATCCGGCGAGGTACATTTGCTAACTCGAGAGACTCGTAGTGGGAGTAACAGTGACAACGTTAACGTGGGCATATAGTGGCACATCGGGTCCATATGACAGGCCATAGCAAGAAATGTTACAGAGAAAGGGCTTACAAAAGTGGGAGCAGCAGGCAGGAGTACTATGACTCTCTTAAGGTAGCCAAATGCCTCGTCACCATGAGAAATTTTTTTTTGAAAACTCGAGGATATCATCGTTAAGGTAGCTCAAACAACGTTAAGGTTTACATGTAGTGGCATATTGCTCCTGCAGGACTGACCACAGTAATAATTAAAGAGTGGAAAGATACAAAGTACGTCGAGCAGCTGGCAGCAGTAACTATGACTCTCTTAGGTAGCCAAATGCCTCGTCACTCGGCGAAATTTATTTGAAAACTCGAGGAAATCGTCCTTGAAGTAACTCAGACAACGGTACCATGGACAGGTGGTGGCATATCGCTTCTGCAGGACTGACCACAGTACGAATTAAAGAGAGGAAAGATTCAAAGAAGGGGGAGCAGCTGGCTGCAGTAACTATGACTCTCTTAAGGTAGCCAAATGCCTCGTCATCCGGCGAGGTACATTTGGTAACTCGAGAGACTCGTAGTGGGAGTAACAGTGACGACGTTAACGTGGGCATATAGTGGCACATCGGGTCCATATGACAGGCCATAGCAAGAAATGTTACAGAGAAAGGGCTTAGAAAAGTGGGAGCAGCAGGCAGGAGTACTATGACTCTCTTAAGGTAGCCAAATGCCTCGTCACCATGAGAAATTTTTTTCTGAAAACTCGAGGATATCATCGTTAAGGTAGCTCAAACAACGTTAAGGTTTACATGTAGTGGCATATTGCTCCTGCAGGACTGACCACAGTAATAATTAAAGAGTGGAAAGATACAAAGTACGTCGAGCAGCCGGCAGCAGTAACTATGACTCTCTTAAGGTAGCCAAATGCCTCGTCACTCGGCGAAATTTATTTGAAAACTCGAGGAAATCGTCGTTGAAGTAACTCAGACAACGGTAACATGGAAAGGTGGTGGCATATCGCTTCTGCAGGACTGACCACAGTACGAATTAAAGAGAGGAAAGATTCAAAGAAGGGGGAGCAGCTGGCTGCAGTAACTATGACTCTCTTAAGGTAGCCAAATGCCTCGTCATCCGGCGAGGTACATTTGCTAACTCGAGAGACTCGTAGTGGGAGTAACAGTGACAACGTTAACGTGGGCATATAGTGGCACATCGGGTCCATATGACAGGCCATAGCAAGAAATGTTACAGAGAAAGGGCTTAGAAAAGTGGGAGCAGCAGGCAGGAGTACTATGACTCTCTTAAGGTAGCCAAATGCCTCGTCACCATGAGAAATTTTTTTTTGAAAACTCGAGGATATCATCGTTAAGGTAGCTCAAACAACGTTAAGGTTTACATGTAGTGGCATATTGCTCCTGCAGGACTGACCACAGTAATAATTAAAGAGTGGAAAGATACAAAGTACGTCGAGCAGCTGGCAGCAGTAACTATGACTCTCTTAGGTAGCCAAATGCCTCGTCACTCGGCGAAATTTATTTGAAAACTCGAGGAAATCGTCCTTGAAGTAACTCAGACAACGGTACCATGGACAGGTGGTGGCATATCGGTTCTGCAGGACTGACCACAGTACGAATTAAAGAGAGGAAAGATTCAAAGAAGGGGGAGCAGCTGGCTGCAGTAACTATGACTCTCTTAAGGTAGCCAAATGCCTCGTCATCCGGCGAGGTACATTTGCTAACTCGAGAGACTCGTAGTGGGAGTAACAGTGACAACGTTAACGTGGGCATATAGTGGCACATCGGGTCCATATGACAGGCCATAGCAAGAAATGTTACAGAGAAAGGGCTTACAAAAGTGGGAGCAGCAGGCAGGAGTACTATGACTCTCTTAAGGTAGCCAAATGCCTCGTCACCATGAGAAATTTTTTTTTGAAAACTCGAGGATATCATCGTTAAGGTAGCTCAAACAACGTTAAGGTTTACATGTAGTGGCATATTGCTCCTGCAGGACTGACCGCAGTAATAATTAAAGAGTGGAAAGATACAAAGTACGTCGAGCAGCTGGCAGCAGTAACTATGACTCTCTTAGGTAGCCAAATGCCTCGTCACTCGGCGAAATTTATTTGAAAACTCGAGGAAATCGTCGTTGAAGTAACTCAGACAACGGTACCATGGACAGATGGGGGCATATCGGTTCTGCAGGACTGACCACAGTACGAATTAAAGAGAGTAAAGATTCAAAGAAGGGGGAGCAGCTGGCTGCAGTAACTATGACTCTCTTAAGGTAGCCAAATGCCTCGTCATCCGGCGAGGTACATTTGGTAACTCGAGAGACTCGTAGTGGGAGTAACAGTGACGACGTTAACGTGGGCATATAGTGGCACATCGGGTCCATATGACAGGCCATAGCAAGAAATGCTACAGAGAAAGGGCTTAGAAAAGTGGGAGCAGCAGGCAGGAGTACTATGACTCTCATAAGGTAGCCAAATGTCTCGTCGCCATGAGAAATTTTTTTTTGAAAACTCGAGGATATCATCGTTAAGGTAGCTCAAACAACGTTAAGGTTTACATGTAGTGGCATATTGCTCCTGCAGGACTGACCACAGTAATAATTAAAGAGTGGAAAGATACAAAGTACGTCGAGCAGCCGGCAGCAGTAACTATGACTCTCTTAAGGTAGCCAAATGCCTCGTCACTCGGCGAAATTTATTTGAAAACTCGAGGAAATCGTCGTTGAAGTAACTCAGACAACGGTAACATGGAAAGGTGGTGGCATATCGCTTCTGCAGGACTGACCACACTACGAATTAAAGAGAGGAAAGATTCAACGAAGGGGGAGCAGCTGGCTGCAGTAACTATGACTCTCTTAAGGTAGCCAAATGCCTCGTCATCCGGCGAGGTACATTTGGTAACTCGAGAGACTCGTAGTGGGAGTAACAGTGACGACGTTAACGTGGGCATATAGTGGCACATCGGGTCCATATGACAGGCCATAGCAAGAAATGTTACAGAGAAAGGGCTTAGAAAAGTGGGAGCAGCAGGCAGGAGTACTATGACTCTCTTAAGGTAGCCAAATGACTCGTCACCATGAGAAATTTTTTTTTGAAAACTCGAGGATATCATCGTTAAGGTAGCTCAAACAACGTTAAGGTTTACATGTAGTGGCATATTGCTCCTGCAGGACTGACCACAGTAATAATTAAAGAGTGGAAAGATACAAAGTACGTCGAGCAGCTGGCAGCAGTAACTATGACTCTCTTAGGTAGCCAAATGCCTCGTCACTCGGCGAAATTTATTTGAAAACTCGAGGAAATCGTCCTTGAAGTAACTCAGACAACGGTACCATGGACAGGTGGTGGCATATCGCTTCTGCAGGACTGACCACAGTACGAATTAAAGAGAGGAAAGATTCAAAGAAGGGGGAGCAGCTGGCTGCAGTAACTATGACTCTCTTAAGGTAGCCAAATGCCTCGTCATCCGGCGAGGTACATTTGGTAACTCGAGAGACTCGTAGTGGGAGTAACAGTGACGACGTTAACGTGGGCATATAGTGGCACATCGGGTCCATATGACAGGCCATAGCAAGAAATGTTACAGAGAAAGGGCTTAGAAAAGTGGGAGCAGCAGGCAGGAGTACTATGACTCTCTTAAGGTAGCCAAATGCCTCGTCACCATGAGAAATTTTTTTCTGAAAACTCGAGGATACCATCGTTAAGGTAGCTCAAACAACGTTAAGGTTTACATGTAGTGGCATATTGCTCCTGCAGGACTGACCACAGTAATAATTAAAGAGTGGAAAGATACAAAGTACGTCGAGCAGCCGGCAGCAGTAACTATGACTCTCTTAAGGTAGCCAAATGCCTCGTCACTCGGCGAAATGTATTTGAAAACTCGAGGAAATCGTCCTTGAAGTAACTCAGACAACGGTACCATGGACAGGTGTTGGCATATCGCTTCTGCAGGACTGACCACAGTGCGAATTAAAGAGAGGAAAGATTCAAAGAAGGGGGAGCAGCTGGCTGCAGTAACTATGACTCTCTTAAGGTAGCCAAATGCGCGTCATCCGGCGAGGTACATTTGGTAACTCGAGAGACTCGTAGTGGGAGTAACAGTGACGACGTTAACGTGGGCATATAGTAGCACATCGGGTCCATATGACAGGCCATAGCAAGAAATGCTACAGAGAAAGGGCTTAGAAAAGTGGGAGCAGCAGGCAGGAGTACTATGACTCTCTTAAGGTAGCCAAATGTCTCGTCGCCATGAGAAATTTTTTTTTGAAAACTCGAGGATATCATCGTTAAGGTAGCTCAAACAACGTTAAGGTATACATGTAGTGGCATATTGCTCCTGCAGGACTGACCACAGTAATAATTAAAGAGTGGAAAGATACAAAGTACGTCGAGCAGCCGGCAGCAGTAACTATGACTCTCTTAAGGTAGCCAAATGCCTCGTCACTCGGCGAAATTTATTTGAAAACTCGAGGAAATCGTCGTTGAAGTAACTCAGACAACGGTAACATGGAAAGGTGGTGGCATATCGCTTCTGCAGGACTGACCACAGTACGAATTAAAGAGAGGAAAGATTCAAAGAAGGGGGAGCAGCTGGCTGCAGTAACTATGACTCTCTTAAGGTAGCCAAATGCCTCGTCATCCGGCGAGGTACATTTGCTAACTCGAGAGACTCGTAGTGGGAGTAACAGTGACGACGTTAACGTGGGCATATAGTGGCACATCGGGTCCATATGACAGGCCATAGCAAGAAATGTTACAGAGAAAGGGCTTACAAAAGTGGGAGCAGCAGGCAGGAGTACTATGACTCTCTTAAGGTAGCCAAATGCCTCGTCACCATGAGAAATTTTTTTTTGAAAACTCGAGGATATCATCGTTAAGGTAGCTCAAACAACGTTAAGGTTTACATGTAGTGGCATATTGCTCCTGCAGGACTGACCACAGTAATAATTAAAGAGTGGAAAGATACAAAGTACGTCGAGCAGCCGGCAGCAGTAACTATGACTCTCTTAAGGTAGCCAAATGCCTCGTCACTCGGCGAAATTTATTTGAAAACTCGAGGAAATCGTCGTTGAAGTAACTCAGACAACGGTAACATGGAAAGGTGGTGGCATATCGCTTCTGCAGGACTGACCACACTACGAATTAAAGAGAGGAAAGATTCAACGAAGGGGGAGCAGCTGGCTGCAGTAACTATGACTCTCTTAAGGTAGCCAAATGCCTCGTCATCCGGCGAGGTACATTTGGTAACTCGAGAGACTCGTAGTGGGAGTAACAGTGACGACGTTAACGTGGGCATATAGTGGCACATCGGGTCCATATGACAGGCCATAGCAAGAAATGTTACAGAGAAAGGGCTTAGAAAAGTGGGAGCAGCAGGCAGGAGTACTATGACTCTCTTAAGGTAGCCAAATGTCTCGTCGCCATGAGAAATTTTTTTTTGAAAACTCGAGGATATCATCGTTAAGGTAGCTCAAACAACGTTAAGGTTTACATGTAGTGGCATATTGCTCCTGCAGGACTGACCACAGTAATAATTAAAGAGTGGAAAGATACAAAGTACGTCGAGCAGCCGGCAGCAGTAACTATGACTCTCTTAAGGTAGCCAAATGCCTCGTCACTCGGCGAAATTTATTTGAAAACTCGAGGAAATCGTCGTTGAAGTAACTCAGACAACGGTAACATGGAAAGGTGGTGGCATATCGCTTCTGCAGGACTGACCACAGTACGAATTAAAGAGAGGAAAGATTCAAAGAAGGGGGAGCAGCTGGCTGCAGTAACTATGACTCTCTTAAGGTAGCCAAATGCCTCGTCATCCGGCGAGGTACATTTGCTAACTCGAGAGACTCGTAGTGGGAGTAACAGTGACGACGTTAACGTGGGCATATAGTGGCACATCGGGTCCATATGACAGGCCATAGCAAGAAATGTTACAGAGAAAGGGCTTAGAAAAGTGGGAGCAGCAGGCAGGAGTACTATGACTCTCTTAAGGTAGCCAAATGTCTCGTCGCCATGAGAAATTTTTTTTTGAAAACTCGAGGATATCATCGTTAAGGTAGCTCAAACAACGTTAAGGTTTACATGTAGTGGCATATTGCTCCTGCAGGACTGACCACAGTAATAATTAAAGAGTGGAAAGATACAAAGTACGTCGAGCAGCCGGCAGCAGTAACTATGACTCTCTTAAGGTAGCCAAATGCCTCGTCACTCGGCGAAATTTATTTGAAAACTCGAGGAAATCGTCGTTGAAGTAACTCAGACAACGGTAACATGGAAAGGTGGTGGCATATCGCTTCTGCAGGACTGACCACAGTACGAATTAAAGAGAGGAAAGATTCAAAGAAGGGGGAGCAGCTGGCTGCAGTAACTATGACTCTCTTAAGGTAGCCAAATGCCTCGTCATCCGGCGAGGTACATTTGCTAACTCGAGAGACTCGTAGTGGGAGTAACAGTGACGACGTTAACGTGGGCATATAGTGGCACATCGGGTCCATATGACAGGCCATAGCAAGAAATGTTACAGAGAAAGGGCTTAGAAAAGTGGGAGCAGCAGGCAGGAGTACTATGACTCTCTTAAGGTAGCCAAATGCCTCGTCACCATGAGAAATTTTTTTTTGAAAACTCGAGGATATCATCGTTAAGGTAGCTCAAACAACGTTAAGGTTTACATGTAGTGGCATATTGCTCCTGCAGGACTGACCACAGTAATAATTAAAGAGTGGAAAGATACAAAGTACGTCGAGCAGCCGGCAGCAGTAACTATGACTCTCTTAAGGTAGCCAAATGCCTCGTCACTCGGCGAAATTTATTTGAAAACTCGAGGAAATCGTCGTTGAAGTAACTCAGACAACGGTAACATGGAAAGGTGGTGGCATATCGCTTCTGCAGGACTGACCACACTACGAATTAAAGAGAGGAAAGATTCAACGATGGGGAGCAGCTGGCTGCAGTAACTATGACTCTCTTAAGGTAGCCAAATGCCTCGTCATCCGGCGAGGTACATTTGGTAACTCGAGAGACTCGTAGTGGGAGTAACAGTGACGACGTTAACGTGGGCATATAGTGGCACATCGGGTCCATATGACAGGCCATAGCAAGAAATGTTACAGAGAAAGGGCTTAGAAAAGTGGGAGCAGCAGGCAGGAGTACTATGACTCTCTTAAGGTAGCCAAATGTCTCGTCGCCATGAGAAATTTTTTTTTGAAAACTCGAGGATATCATCGTTAAGGTAGCTCAAACAACGTTAAGGTTTACATGTAGTGGCATATTGCTCCTGCAGGACTGACCACAGTAATAATTAAAGAGTTTAAAGATACAAAGTACGTCGAGCAGCCGGCAGCAGTAACTATGACTCTCTTAAGGTAGCCAAATGCCTCGTCACTCGGCGAAATTTATTTGAAAACTCGAGGAAATCGTCGTTGAAGTAACTCAGACAACGGTAACATGGAAAGGTGGTGGCATATCGCTTCTGCAGGACTGACCACAGTACGAATTAAAGAGAGGAAAGATTCAAAGAAGGGGGAGCAGCTGGCTGCAGTAACTATGACTCTCTTAAGGTAGCCAAATGCCTCGTCATCCGGCGAGGTACATTTGCTAACTCGAGAGACTCGTAGTGGGAGTAACAGTGACGACGTTAACGTGGGCATATAGTGGCACATCGGGTCCATATGACAGGCCATAGCAAGAAATGTTACAGAGAAAGGGCTTACAAAAGTGGGAGCAGCAGGCAGGAGTACTATGACTCTCTTAAGGTAGCCAAATGCCTCGTCACCATGAGAAATTTTTTTTTGAAAACTCGAGGATATCATCGTTAAGGTAGCTCAAACAACGTTAAGGTTTACATGTAGTGGCATATTGCTCCTGCAGGACTGACCACAGTAATAATTAAAGAGTGGAAAGATACAAAGTACGTCGAGCAGCCGGCAGCAGTAACTATGACTCTCTTAAGGTAGCCAAATGCCTCGTCACTCGGCGAAATTTATTTGAAAACTCGAGGAAATCGTCGTTGAAGTAACTCAGACAACGGTAACATGGAAAGGTGGTGGCATATCGCTTCTGCAGGACTGACCACACTACGAATTAAAGAGAGGAAAGATTCAACGAAGGGGGAGCAGCTGGCTGCAGTAACTATGACTCTCTTAAGGTAGCCAAATGCCTCGTCATCCGGCGAGGTACATTTGGTAACTCGAGAGACTCGTAGTGGGAGTAACAGTGACGACGTTAACGTGGGCATATAGTGGCACATCGGGTCCATATGACAGGCCATAGCAAGAAATGTTACAGAGAAAGGGCTTAGAAAAGTGGGAGCAGCAGGCAGGAGTACTATGACTCTCTTAAGGTAGCCAAATGTCTCGTCGCCATGAGAAATTTTTTTTTGAAAACTCGAGGATATCATCGTTAAGGTAGCTCAAACAACGTTAAGGTTTACATGTAGTGGCATATTGCTCCTGCAGGACTGACCACAGTAATAATTAAAGAGTTTAAAGATACAAAGTACGTCGAGCAGCCGGCAGCAGTAACTATGACTCTCTTAAGGTAGCCAAATGCCTCGTCACTCGGCGAAATTTATTTGAAAACTCGAGGAAATCGTCGTTGAAGTAACTCAGACAACGGTAACATGGAAAGGTGGTGGCATATCGCTTCTGCAGGACTGACCACACTACGAATTAAAGAGAGGAAAGATTCAACGAAGGGGGAGCAGCTGGCTGCAGTAACTATGACTCTCTTAAGGTAGCCAAATGCCTCGTCATCCGGCGAGGTACATTTGGTAACTCGAGAGACTCGTAGTGGGAGTAACAGTGACGACGTTAACGTGGGCATATAGTGGCACATCGGGTCCATATGACAGGCCATAGCAAGAAATGTTACAGAGAAAGGGCTTAGAAAAGTGGGAGCAGCAGGCAGGAGTACTATGACTCTCTTAAGGTAGCCAAATGCCTCGTCACCATGAGAAATTTTTTTCTGAAAACTCGAGGATATCATCGTTAAGGTAGCTCAAACAACGTTAAGGTTTACATGTAGTGGCATATTGCTCCTGCAGGACTGACCACAGTAATAATTAAAGAGTGGAAAGATACAAAGTACGTCGAGCAGCCGGCAGCAGTAACTATGACTCTCTTAAGGTAGCCAAATGCCTCGTCACTCGGCGAAATGTATTTGAAAACTCGAGGAAATCGTCCTTGAAGTAACTCAGACAACGGTACCATGGACAGGTGTTGGCATATCGCTTCTGCAGGACTGACCACAGTACGAATTAAAGAGAGGAAAGATTCAAAGAAGGGGGAGCAGCTGGCTGCAGTAACTATGACTCTTTTAAGGTAGCCAAATGCCTCGTCATCCGGCGAGGTACATTTGGTAACTCGAGAGACTCGTAGTGGGAGTAACAGTGACGACGTTAACGTGGGCATATAGTGGCACATCGGGTCCATATGACAGGCCATAGCATAAAATGTTACAGAGAAATTGCTTAGAAAAGTGGGAGCAGCAGGCAGGAGTACTATGACTCTCTTAAGGTAGCCAAATGCCTCGTCACCATGAGAAATTTTTTTTTGAAAACTCGAGGATATCATCGTTAAGGTAGCTCAAACAACGTTAAGGTTTACATGTAGTGGCATATTGCTCCTGCAGGACTGACCACAGTAATAATTAAAGAGTGGAAAGATACAAAGTACGTCGAGCAGCCGGCAGCAGTAACTATGACTCTCTTAAGGTAGCCAAATGCCTCGTCACTCGGCGAAATTTATTTGAAAACTCGAGGAAATCGTCGTTGAAGTAACTCAGACAACGGTAACATGGAAAGGTGGTGGCATATCGCTTCTGCAGGACTGACCACACTACGAATTAAAGAGAGGAAAGATTCAACGAAGGGGGAGCAGCTGGCTGCAGTAACTATGACTCTCTTAAGGTAGCCAAATGCCTCGTCATCTGGCGAGGTACATTTGGTAACTCGAGAGACTCGTAGTGGGAGTAACAGTGACGACGTTAACGTGGGCATATAGTGGCACATCGGGTCCATATGACAGGCCATAGCAAGAAATGTTACAGAGAAAGGGCTTAGAAAAGTGGGAGCAGCAGGCAGGAGTACTATGACTCTCTTAAGGTAGCCAAATGCCTCGTCACCATGAGAAATTTTTTTTTGAAAACTCGAGGATATCATCGTTAAGGTAGCTCAAACAACGTTAAGGTTTACATGTAGTGGCATATTGCTCCTGCAGGACTGACCACAGTAATAATTAAAGAGTGGAAAGATACAAAGTACGTCGAGCAGCCGGCAGCAGTAACTATGACTCTCTTAAGGTAGCCAAATGCCTCGTCACTCGGCGAAATTTATTTGAAAACTCGAGGAAATCGTCGTTGAAGTAACTCAGACAACGGTAACATGGAAAGGTGGTGGCATATCGCTTCTGCAGGACTGACCACAGTACGAATTAAAGAGAGGAAAGATTCAAAGAAGGGGGAGCAGCTGGCTGCAGTAACTATGACTCTCTTAAGGTAGCCAAATGCCTCGTCATCCGGCGAGGTACATTTGCTAACTCGAGAGACTCGTAGTGGGAGTAACAGTGACGACGTTAACGTGGGCATATAGTGGCACATCGGGTCCATATGACAGGCCATAGCAAGAAATGTTACAGAGAAAGGGCTTACAAAAGTGGGAGCAGCAGGCAGGAGTACTATGACTCTCTTAAGGTAGCCAAATGCCTCGTCACCATGAGAAATTTTTTTCTGAAAACTCGAGGATATCATCGTTAAGGTAGCTCAAACAACGTTAAGGTTTACATGTAGTGGCATATTGCTCCTGCAGGACTGACCACAGTAATAATTAAAGAGTGGAAAGATACAAAGTACGTCGAGCAGCCGGCAGCAGTAACTATGACTCTCTTAAGGTAGCCAAATGCCTCGTCACTCGGCGAAATTTATTTGAAAACTCGAGGAAATCGTCGTTGAAGTAACTCAGACAACGGTAACATGGAAAGGTGGTGGCATATCGCTTCTGCAGGACTGACCACACTACGAATTAAAGAGAGGAAAGATTCAACGAAGGGGGAGCAGCTGGCTGCAGTAACTATGACTCTCTTAAGGTAGCCAAATGCCTCGTCATCCGGCGAGGTACATTTGGTAACTCGAGAGACTCGTAGTGGGAGTAACAGTGACGACGTTAACGTGGGCATATAGTGGCACATCGGGTCCATATGACAGGCCATAGCAAGAAATGTTACAGAGAAAGGGCTTAGAAAAGTGGGAGCAGCAGGCAGGAGTACTATGACTCTCTTAAGGTAGCCAAATGCCTCGTCACCATGAGAAATTTTTTTCTGAAAACTCGAGGATATCATCGTTAAGGTAGCTCAAACAACGTCAAGGTTTACATGTAGTGGCATATTGCTCCTGCAGGACTGACCACAGTAATAATTAAAGAGTGGAAAGATACAAAGTACGTCGAGCAGCCGGCAGCAGTAACTATGACTCTCTTAAGGTAGCCAAATGCCTCGTCACTCGGCGAAATGTATTTGAAAACTCGAGGAAATCGTCCTTGAAGTAACTCAGACAACGGTACCATGGACAGGTGTTGGCATATCGCTTCTGCAGGACTGACCACAGTACGAATTAAAGAGAGGAAAGATTCAAAGAAGGGGGAGCAGCTGGCTGCAGTAACTATGACTCTTTTAAGGTAGCCAAATGCCTCGTCATCCGGCGAGGTACATTTGGTAACTCGAGAGACTCGTAGTGGGAGTAACAGTGACGACGTTAACGTGGGCATATAGTGGCACATCGGGTCCATATGACAGGCCATAGCAAGAAATGTTACAGAGAAATTGCTTAGAAAAGTGGGAGCAGCAGGCAGGAGTACTATGACTCTCTTAAGGTAGCCAAATGCCTCGTCACCATGAGAAATTTTTTTTTGAAAACTCGAGGATATCATCGTTAAGGTAGCTCAAACAACGTTAAGGTTTACATGTAGTGGCATATTGCTCCTGCAGGACTGACCACAGTAATAATTAAAGAGTGGAAAGATACAAAGTACGTCGAGCAGCCGGCAGCAGTAACTATGACTCTCTTAAGGTAGCCAAATGCCTCGTCACTCGGCGAAATTTATTTGAAATCTCGAGGAAATCGTCGTTGAAGTAACTCAGACAACGGTAACATGGAAAGGTGGTGGCATATCGCTTCTGCAGGACTGACCACAGTACGAATTAAAGAGAGGAAAGATTCAAAGAAGGGGGAGCAGCTGGCTGCAGTAACTATGACTCTCTTAAGGTAGCCAAATGCGCGTCATCCGGCGAGGTACATTTGGTAACTCGAGAGACTCGTAGTGGGAGTAACAGTGACGACGTTAACGTGGGCATATAGTTGCACATCGGGTCCATATGACAGGCCATAGCAAGAAATGCTACAGAGAAAGGGCTTAGAAAAGTGGGAGCAGCAGGCAGGAGTACTATGACTCTCTTAAGGTAGCCAAATGTCTCGTCGCCATGAGAAATTTTTTTTTGAAAACTCGAGGATATCATCGTTAAGGTAGCTCAAACAACGTTAAGGTTTACATGTAGTGGCATATTGCTCCTGCAGGACTGACCACAGTAATAATTAAAGAGTGGAAAGATACAAAGTACGTCGAGCAGCCGGCAGCAGTAACTATGACTCTCTTAAGGTAGCCAAATGCCTCGTCACTCGGCGAAATTTATTTGAAAACTCGAGGAAATCGTCGTTGAAGTAACTCAGACAACGGTAACATGGAAAGGTGGTGGCATATCGCTTCTGCAGGACTGACCACAGTACGAATTAAAGAGAGGAAAGATTCAAAGAAGGGGGAGCAGCTGGCTGCAGTAACTATGACTCTCTTAAGGTAGCCAAATGCCTCGTCATCCGGCGAGGTACATTTGCTAACTCGAGAGACTCGTAGTGGGAGTAACAGTGACGACGTTAACGTGGGCATATAGTGGCACATCGGGTCCATATGACAGGCCATAGCAAGAAATGTTACAGAGAAAGGGCTTAGAAAAGTGGGAGCAGCAGGCAGGAGTACTATGACTCTCTTAAGGTAGCCAAATGCCTCGTCACCATGAGAAATTTTTTTTTGAAAACTCGAGGATATCATCGTTAAGGTAGCTCAAACAACGTTAAGGTTTACATGTAGTGGCATATTGCTCCTGCAGGACTGACCACAGTGATAATTAATGAGTGGAAAGATACAAAGTACGTCGAGCAGCCGGCAGCAGTAACTATGACTCTCTTAAGGTAGCCAAATGCCTCGTCACTCGGCGAAATTTATTTGAAAACTCGAGGAAATCGTCGTTGAAGTAACTCAGACAAAGGTAACATGGAAAGGTGGTGGCATATCGCTTCTGCAGGACTGACCACAGTACGAATTAAAGAGAGGAAAGATTCAAAGAAGGGGGAGCAGCTGGCTGCAGTAACTATGACTCTCTTAAGGTAGCCAAATGCCTCGTCATCCGGCGAGGTACATTTGCTAACTCGAGAGACTCGTAGTGGGAGTAACAGTGACGACGTTAACGTGGGCATATAGTGGCACATCGGGTCCATATGACAGGCCATAGCAAGAAATGTTACAGAGAAAGGGCTTAGAAAAGTGGGAGCAGCAGGCAGGAGTACTATGACTCTCTTAAGGTAGCCAAATGCCTCGTCACCATGAGAAATTTTTTTCTGAAAACTCGAGGATATCATCGTTAAGGTAGCTCAAACAACGTTAAGGTTTACATGTAGTGGCATATTGCTCCTGCAGGACTGACCACAGTAATAATTAAAGAGTGGAAAGATACAAAGTACGTCGAGCAGCCGGCAGCAGTAACTATGACTCTCTTAAGGTAGCCAAATGCCTCGTCACTCGGCGAAATTTATTTGAAAACTCGAGGAAATCGTCGTTGAAGTAACTCAGACAACGGTAACATGGAAAGGTGGTGGCATATCGCTTCTGCAGGACTGACCACAGTACGAATTAAAGAGAGGAAAGATTCAAAGAAGGGGGAGCAGCTGGCTGCAGTAACTATGACTCTCTTAAGGTAGCCAAATGCCTCGTCATCCGGCGAGGTACATTTGCTAACTCGAGAGACTCGTAGTGGGAGTAACAGTGACGACGTTAACGTGGGCATATAGTGGCACATCGGGTCCATATGACAGGCCATAGCAAGAAATGTTACAGAGAAAGGGCTTACAAAAGTGGGAGCAGCAGGCAGGAGTACTATGACTCTCTTAAGGTAGCCAAATGCCTCGTCACCATGAGAAATTTTTTTTTGGAAACTCGAGGATATCATCGTTAAGGTAGCTCAAACAACGTTAAGGTTTACATGTAGTGGCATATTGCTCCTGCAGGACTGACCACAGTGATAATTAAAGAGTGGAAAGATACAAAGTACGTCGAGCAGCCGGCAGCAGTAACTATGACTCTCTTAAGGTAGCCAAATGCCTCGTCACTCGGCGAAATTTATTTGAAAACTCGAGGAAATCGTCGTTGAAGTAACTCAGACAAAGGTAACATGGAAAGGTGGTGGCATATCGCTTCTGCAGGACTGACCACAGTACGAATTAAAGAGAGGAAAGATTCAAAGAAGGGGGAGCAGCTGGCTGCAGTAACTATGACTCTCTTAAGGTAGCCAAATGCCTCGTCATCCGGCGAGGTACATTTGCTAACTCGAGAGACTCGTAGTGGGAGTAACAGTGACGACGTTAACGTGGGCATATAGTGGCACATCGGGTCCATACGACAGGCCATAGCAAGAAATGTTACAGAGAAAGGGCTTACAAAAGTGGGAGCAGCAGGCAGGAGTACTATGACTCTCTTAAGGTAGCCAAATGCCTCGTCACCATGAGAAATTTTTTTCTGAAAACTCGAGGATATCATCGTTAAGGTAGCTCAAACAACGTTAAGGTTTACATGTAGTGGCATATTGCTCCTGCAGGACTGACCACAGTAATAATTAAAGAGTGGAAAGATACAAAGTACGTCGAGCAGCCGGCAGCAGTAACTATGACTCTCTTAAGGTAGCCAAATGCCTCGTCACTCGGCGAAATTTATTTGAAAACTCGAGGAAATCGTCGTTGAAGTAACTCAGACAACGGTAACATGGAAAGGTGGTGGCATATCGCTTCTGCAGGACTGACCACACTACGAATTAAAGAGAGGAAAGATTCAACGAAGGGGGAGCAGCTGGCTGCAGTAACTATGACTCTCTTAAGGTAGCCAAATGCCTCGTCATCCGGCGAGGTACATTTGGTAACTCGAGAGACTCGTAGTGGGAGTAACAGTGACGACGTTAACGTGGGCATATAGTGGCACATCGGGTCCATATGACAGGCCATAGCAAGAAATGTTACAGAGAAAGGGCTTAGAAAAGTGGGAGCAGCAGGCAGGAGTACTATGACTCTCTTAAGGTAGCCAAATGCCTCGTCACCATGAGAAATTTTTTTCTGAAAACTCGAGGATATCATCGTTAAGGTAGCTCAAACAACGTTAAGGTTTACATGTAGTGGCATATTGCTCCTGCAGGACTGACCACAGTAATAATTAAAGAGTGGAAAGATACAAAGTACGTCGAGCAGCCGGCAGCAGTAACTATGACTCTCTTAAGGTAGCCAAATGCCTCGTCACTCGGCGAAATGTATTTGAAAACTCGAGGAAATCGTCCTTGAAGTAACTCAGACAACGGTACCATGGACAGGTGTTGGCATATCGCTTCTGCAGGACTGACCACAGTACGAATTAAAGAGAGGAAAGATTCAAAGAAGGGGGAGCAGCTGGCTGCAGTAACTATGACTCTTTTAAGGTAGCCAAATGCCTCGTCATCCGGCGAGGTACATTTGGTAACTCGAGAGACTCGTAGTGGGAGTAACAGTGACGACGTTAACGTGGGCATATAGTGGCACATCGGGTCCATATGACAGGCCATAGCAAGAAATGTTACAGAGAAATTGCTTAGAAAAGTGGGAGCAGCAGGCAGGAGTACTATGACTCTCTTAAGGTAGCCAAATGCCTCGTCACCATGAGAAATTTTTTTTTGAAAACTCGAGGATATCATCGTTAAGGTAGCTCAAACAACGTTAAGGTTTACATGTAGTGGCATATTGCTCCTGCAGGACTGACCACAGTAATAATTAAAGAGTGGAAAGATACAAAGTACGTCGAGCAGCCGGCAGCAGTAACTATGACTCTCTTAAGGTAGCCAAATGCCTCGTCACTCGGCGAAATTTATTTGAAATCTCGAGGAAATCGTCGTTGAAGTAACTCAGACAACGGTAACATGGAAAGGTGGTGGCATATCGCTTCTGCAGGACTGACCACAGTACGAATTAAAGAGAGGAAAGATTCAAAGAAGGGGGAGCAGCTGGCTGCAGTAACTATGACTCTCTTAAGGTAGCCAAATGCGCGTCATCCGGCGAGGTACATTTGGTAACTCGAGAGACTCGTAGTGGGAGTAACAGTGACGACGTTAACGTGGGCATATAGTTGCACATCGGGTCCATATGACAGGCCATAGCAAGAAATGCTACAGAGAAAGGGCTTAGAAAAGTGGGAGCAGCAGGCAGGAGTACTATGACTCTCTTAAGGTAGCCAAATGTCTCGTCGCCATGAGAAATTTTTTTTTGAAAACTCGAGGATATCATCGTTAAGGTAGCTCAAACAACGTTAAGGTTTACATGTAGTGGCATATTGCTCCTGCAGGACTGACCACAGTAATAATTAAAGAGTGGAAAGATACAAAGTACGTCGAGCAGCCGGCAGCAGTAACTATGACTCTCTTAAGGTAGCCAAATGCCTCGTCACTCGGCGAAATTTATTTGAAAACTCGAGGAAATCGTCGTTGAAGTAACTCAGACAACGGTAACATGGAAAGGTGGTGGCATATCGCTTCTGCAGGACTGACCACAGTACGAATTAAAGAGAGGAAAGATTCAAAGAAGGGGGAGCAGCTGGCTGCAGTAACTATGACTCTCTTAAGGTAGCCAAATGCCTCGTCATCCGGCGAGGTACATTTGCTAACTCGAGAGACTCGTAGTGGGAGTAACAGTGACGACGTTAACGTGGGCATATAGTGGCACATCGGGTCCATATGACAGGCCATAGCAAGAAATGTTACAGAGAAAGGGCTTACAAAAGTGGGAGCAGCAGGCAGGAGTACTATGACTCTCTTAAGGTAGCCAAATGCCTCGTCACCATGAGAAATTTTTTTTTGAAAACTCGAGGATATCATCGTTAAGGTAGCTCAAACAACGTTAAGGTTTACATGTAGTGGCATATTGCTCCTGCAGGACTGACCACAGTGATAATTAAAGAGTGGAAAGATACAAAGTACGTCGAGCAGCCGGCAGCAGTAACTATGACTCTCTTAAGGTAGCCAAATGCCTCGTCACTCGGCGAAATTTATTTGAAAACTCGAGGAAATCGTCGTTGAAGTAACTCAGACAAAGGTAACATGGAAAGGTGGTGGCATATCGCTTCTGCAGGACTGACCACACTACGAATTAAAGAGAGGAAAGATTCAACGAAGGGGGAGCAGCTGGCTGCAGTAACTATGACTCTCTTAAGGTAGCCAAATGCCTCGTCATCCGGCGAGGTACATTTGGTAACTCGAGAGACTCGTAGTGGGAGTAACAGTGACGACGTTAACGTGGGCATATAGTGGCACATCGGGTCCATATGACAGGCCATAGCAAGAAATGTTACAGAGAAAGGGCTTAGAAAAGTGGGAGCAGCAGGCAGGAGTACTATGACTCTCTTAAGGTAGCCAAATGTCTCGTCGCCATGAGAAATTTTTTTTTGAAAACTCGAGGATATCATCGTTAAGGTAGCTCAAACAACGTTAAGGTTTACATGTAGTGGCATATTGCTCCTGCAGGACTGACCACAGTAATAATTAAAGAGTGGAAAGATACAAAGTACGTCGAGCAGCCGGCAGCAGTAACTATGACTCTCTTAAGGAAGCCAAATGCCTCGTCACTCGGCGAAATGTATTTGAAATCTCGAGGAAATCGTCGTTGAAGTAACTCAGACAACGGTAACATGGAAAGGTGGTGGCATATCGCTTCTGCAGGACTGACCACAGTACGAATTAAAGAGAGGAAAGATTCAAAGAAGGGGGAGCAGCTGGCTGCAGTAACTATGACTCTCTTAAGGTAGCCAAATGCGCGTCATCCGGCGAGGTACATTTGGTAACTCGAGAG
The DNA here is from genome assembly GCF_021461395.2 of Schistocerca americana. NCBI lineage: Eukaryota > Metazoa > Arthropoda > Insecta > Orthoptera > Acrididae > Schistocerca > Schistocerca americana. Next base: position 86,921,545 of record NC_060122.1, read on the forward strand.
ACTCGTAGTGGGAGTAACAGTGACGACGTTAACGTGGGCATATAGTTGCACATCGGGACCATATGACAGGCCATAGCAAGAAATGCTACAGAGAAAGGGCTTAGAAAAGTGGGAGCAGCAGGCAGGAGTACTATGACTCTCTTAAGGTAGCCAAATGTCTCGTCGCCATGAGAAATTTTTTTTTGAAAACTCGAGGATATCATCGTTAAGGTAGCTCAAACAACGTTAAGGTTTACATGTAGTGGCATATTGCTCCTGCAGGACTGACCACAGTAATAATTAAAGAGTGGAAAGATACAAAGTACGTCGAGCAGCCGGCAGCAGTAACTATGACTCTCTTAAGGTAGCCAAATGCCTCGTCACTCGGCGAAATTTATTTGAAAACTCGAGGAAATCGTCGTTGAAGTAACTCAGACAACGGTAACATGGAAAGGTGGTGGCATATCGCTTCTGCAGGACTGACCACACTACGAATTAAAGAGAGGAAAGATTCAACGAAGGGGGAGCAGCTGGCTGCAGTAACTATGACTCTCTTAAGGTAGCCAAATGCCTCGTCATCCGGCGAGGTACATTTGGTAACTCGAGAGACTCGTAGTGGGAGTAACAGTGACGACGTTAACGTGGGCATATAGTGGCACATCGGGTCCATATGACAGGCCATAGCAAGAAATGTTACAGAGAAAGGGCTTAGAAAAGTGGGAGCAGCAGGCAGGAGTACTATGACTCTCTTAAGGTAGCCAAATGTCTCGTCGCCATGAGAAATTTTTTTTTGAAAACTCGAGGATATCATCGTTAAGGTAGCTCAAACAACGTTAAGGTTTACATGTAGTGGCATATTGCTCCTGCAGGACTGACCACAGTAATAATTAAAGAGTGGAAAGATACAAAGTACGTCGAGCAGCCGGCAGCAGTAACTATGACTCTCTTAAGGTAGCCAAATGCCTCGTCACTCGGCGAAATTTATTTGAAAACTCGAGGAAATCGTCGTTGAAGTAACTCAGACAACGGTAACATGGAAAGGTGGTGGCATATCGCTTCTGCAGGACTGACCACACTACGAATTAAAGAGAGGAAAGATTCAACGAAGGGGGAGCAGCTGGCTGCAGTAACTATGACTCTCTTAAGGTAGCCAAATGCCTCGTCATCCGGCGAGGTACATTTGGTAACTCGAGAGACTCGTAGTGGGAGTAACAGTGACGACGTTAACGTGGGCATATAGTGGCACATCGGGTCCATATGACAGGCCATAGCAAGAAATGTTACAGAGAAAGGGCTTAGAAAAGTGGGAGCAGCAGGCAGGAGTACTATGACTCTCTTAAGGTAGCCAAATGCCTCGTCACCATGAGAAATTTTTTTCTGAAAACTCGAGGATATCATCGTTAAGGTAGCTCAAACAACGTTAAGGTTTACATGTAGTGGCATATTGCTCCTGCAGGACTGACCACAGTAATAATTAAAGAGTGGAAAGATACAAAGTACGTCGAGCAGCCGGCAGCAGTAACTATGACTCTCTTAAGGTAGCCAAATGCCTCGTCACTCGGCGAAATTTATTTGAAATCTCGAGGAAATCGTCGTTGAAGTAACTCAGACAACGGTAACATGGAAAGGTGGTGGCATATCGCTTCTGCAGGACTGACCACAGTACGAATTAAAGAGAGGAAAGATTCAAAGAAGGGGGAGCAGCTGGCTGCAGTAACTATGACTCTCTTAAGGTAGCCAAATGCGCGTCATCCGGCGAGGTACATTTGGTAACTCGAGAGACTCGTAGTGGGAGTAACAGTGACGACGTTAACGTGGGCATATAGTTGCACATCGGGTCCATATGACAGGCCATAGCAAGAAATGCTACAGAGAAAGGGCTTAGAAAAGTGGGAGCAGCAGGCAGGAGTACTATGTCTCTCTTAAGGTAGCCAAATGTCTCGTCGCCATGAGAAATTTTTTTTTGAAAACTCGAGGATATCATCGTTAAGGTAGCTCAAACAACGTTAAGGTTTACATGTAGTGGCATATTGCTCCTGCAGGACTGACCACAGTAATAATTAAAGAGTGGAAAGATACAAAGTACGTCGAGCAGCCGGCAGCAGTAACTATGACTCTCTTAAGGTAGCCAAATGCCTCGTCACTCGGCGAAATTTATTTGAAATCTCGAGGAAATCGTCGTTGAAGTAACTCAGACAACGGTAACATGGAAAGGTGGTGGCATATCGCTTCTGCAGGACTGACCACAGTACGAATTAAAGAGAGGAAAGATTCAAAGAAGGGGGAGCAGCTGGCTGCAGTAACTATGACTCTCTTAAGGTAGCCAAATGCCTCGTCATCCGGCGAGGTACATTTGCTAACTCGAGAGACTCGTAGTGGGAGTAACAGTGACGACGTTAACGTGGGCATATAGTGGCACATCGGGTCCATATGACAGGCCATAGCAAGAAATGTTACAGAGAAAGGGCTTACAAAAGTGGGAGCAGCAGGCAGGAGTACTATGACTCTCTTAAGGTAGCCAAATGCCTCGTCACCATGAGAAATTTTTTTTTGAAAACTCGAGGATATCATCGTTAAGGTAGCTCAAACAACGTTAAGGTTTACATGTAGTGGCATATTGCTCCTGCAGGACTGACCACAGTGATAATTAAAGAGTGGAAAGATACAAAGTACGTCGAGCAGCCGGCAGCAGTAACTATGACTCTCTTAAGGTAGCCAAATGCCTCGTCACTCGGCGAAATTTATTTGAAAACTCGAGGAAATCGTCGTTGATGTAACTCAGACAACGGTAACATGGAAAGGTGGTGGCATATCGCTTCTGCAGGACTGACCACACTACGAATTTAAGAGAGGAAAGATTCAACGAAGGGGGAGCAGCTGGCTGCAGTAACTATGACTCTCTTAAGGTAGCCAAATGCCTCGTCATCCGGCGAGGTACATTTGGTAACTCGAGAGACTCGTAGTGGGAGTAACAGTGACGACGTTAACGTGGGCATATAGTGGCACATCGGGTCCATATGACAGGCCATAGCAAGAAATGTTACAGAGAAAGGGCTTAGAAAAGTGGGAGCAGCAGGCAGGAGTACTATGACTCTCTTAAGGTAGCCAAATGTCTCGTCGCCATGAGAAATTTTTTTTTGAAAACTCGAGGATATCATCGTTAAGGTAGCTCAAACAACGTTAAGGTTTACATGTAGTGGCATATTGCTCCTGCAGGACTGACCACAGTAATAATTAAAGAGTGGAAAGATACAAAGTACGTCGAGCAGCCGGCAGCAGTAACTATGACTCTCTTAAGGTAGCCAAATGCCTCGTCACTCGGCGAAATTTATTTGAAATCTCGAGGAAATCGTCGTTGAAGTAACTCAGACAACGGTAACATGGAAAGGTGGTGGCATATCGCTTCTGCAGGACTGACCACAGTACGAATTAAAGAGAGGAAAGATTCAAAGAAGGGGGAGCAGCTGGCTGCAGTAACTATGACTCTCTTAAGGTAGCCAAATGCGCGTCATCCGGCGAGGTACATTTGGTAACTCGAGAGACTCGTAGTGGGAGTAACAGTGACGACGTTAACGTGGGCATATAGTTGCACATCGGGTCCATATGACAGGCCATAGCAAGAAATGTTAAGAGAAAGGGCTTAGAAAAGTGGGAGCAGCAGGCAGGAGTACTATGACTCTCTTAAGGTAGCCAAATGTCTCGTCGCCATGAGAAATTTTTTTTTGAAAACTCGAGGATATCATCGTTAAGGTAGCTCAAACAACGTTAAGGTTTACATGTAGTGGCATATTGCTCCTGCAGGACTGACCACAGTAATAATTAAAGAGTGGAAAGATACAAAGTACGTCGAGCAGCCGGCAGCAGTAACTATGACTCTCTTAAGGTAGCCAAATGCCTCGTCACTCGGCGAAATTTATTTGAAAACTCGAGGAAATCGTCGTTGAAGTAACTCAGACAACGGTAACATGGAAAGGTGGTGGCATATCGCTTCTGCAGGACTGACCACAGTACGAATTAAAGAGAGGAAAGATTCAAAGAAGGGGGAGCAGCTGGCTGCAGTAACTATGACTCTCTTAAGGTAGCCAAATGCCTCGTCATCCGGCGAGGTACATTTGCTAACTCGAGAGACTCGTAGTGGGAGTAACAGTGACGACGTTAACGTGGGCATATAGTGGCACATCGGGTCCATATGACAGGCCATAGCAAGAAATGTTACAGAGAAAGGGCTTACAAAAGTGGGAGCAGCAGGCAGGAGTACTATGACTCTCTTAAGGTAGCCAAATGCCTCGTCACCATGAGAAATTTTTTTTTGAAAACTCGAGGATATCATCGTTAAGGTAGCTCAAACAACGTTAAGGTTTACATGTAGTGGCATATTGCTCCTGCAGGACTGACCACAGTGATAATTAAAGAGTGGAAAGATACAAAGTACGTCGAGCAGCCGGCAGCAGTAACTATGACTCTCTTAAGGTAGCCAAATGCCTCGTCACTCGGCGAAATTTATTTGAAAACTCGAGGAAATCGTCGTTGATGTAACTCAGACAACGGTAACATGGAAAGGTGGTGGCATATCGCTTCTGCAGGACTGACCACACTACGAATTAAAGAGAGGAAAGATTCAACGAAGGGGGAGCAGCTGGCTGCAGTAACTATGACTCTCTTAAGGTAGCCAAATGCCTCGTCATCCGGCGAGGTACATTTGGTAACTCGAGAGACTCGTAGTGGGAGTAACAGTGACGACGTTAACGTGGGCATATAGTTGCACATCGGGTCCATATGACAGGCCATAGCAAGAAATGCTACAGAGAAAGGGCTTAGAAAAGTGGGAGCAGCAGGCAGGAGTACTATGACTCTCTTAAGGTAGCCAAATGTCTCGTCGCCATGAGAAATTTTTTTTTGAAAACTCGAGGATATCATCGTTAAGGTAGCTCAAACAACGTTAAGGTTTACATGTAGTGGCATATTGCTCCTGCAGGACTGACCACAGTAATAATTAAAGAGTGGAAAGATACAAAGTACGTCGAGCAGCCGGCAGCAGTAACTATGACTCTCTTAAGGTAGCCAAATGCCTCGTCACTCGGCGAAATTTATTTGAAAACTCGAGGAAATCGTCGTTGAAGTAACTCAGACAACGGTAACATGGAAAGGTGGTGGCATATCGCTTCTGCAGGACTGACCACAGTACGAATTAAAGAGAGGAAAGATTCAAAGAAGGGGGAGCAGCTGGCTGCAGTAACTATGACTCTCTTAAGGTAGCCAAATGCCTCGTCATCCGGCGAGGTACATTTGCTAACTCGAGAGACTCGTAGTGGGAGTAACAGTGACGACGTTAACGTGGGCATATAGTGGCACATCGGGTCCATATGACAGGCCATAGCAAGAAATGTTACAGAGAAAGGGCTTACAAAAGTGGGAGCAGCAGGCAGGAGTACTATGACTCTCTTAAGGTAGCCAAATGCCTCGTCACCATGAGAAATTTTTTTTTGAAAACTCGAGGATATCATCGTTAAGGTAGCTCAAACAACGTTAAGGTTTACATGTAGTGGCATATTGCTCCTGCAGGACTGACCACAGTAATAATTAAAGAGTGGAAAGATACAAAGTACGTCGAGCAGCCGGCAGCAGTAACTATGACTCTCTTAAGGTAGCCAAATGCCTCGTCACTCGGCGAAATTTATTTGAAAACTCGAGGAAATCGTCGTTGAAGTAACTCAGACAACGGTAACATGGAAAGGTGGTGGCATATCGCTTCTGCAGGACTGACCACACTACGAATTAAAGAGAGGAAAGATTCAACGAAGGGGGAGCAGCTGGCTGCAGTAACTATGACTCTCTTAAGGTAGCCAAATGCCTCGTCATCCGGCGAGGTACATTTGGTAACTCGAGAGACTCGTAGTGGGAGTAACAGTGACGACGTTAACGTGGGCATATAGTGGCACATCGGGTCCATATGACAGGCCATAGCAAGAAATGTTACAGAGAAAGGGATTAGAAAAGTGGGAGCAGCAGGCAGGAGTACTATGACTCTCTTAAGGTAGCCAAATGTCTCGTCGCCATGAGAAATTTTTTTTTGAAAACTCGAGGATATCATCGTTAAGGTAGCTCAAACAACGTTAAGGTTTACATGTAGTGGCATATTGCTCCTGCAGGACTGACCACAGTAGTAATTAAAGAGTGGAAAGATACAAAGTACGTCGAGCAGCCGGCAGCAGTAACTATGACTCTCTTAAGGTAGCCAAATGCCTCGTCACTCGGCGAAATTTATTTGAAAACTCGAGGAAATCGTCGTTGAAGTAACTCAGACAACGGTAACATGGAAAGGTGGTGGCATATCGCTTCTGCAGGACTGACCACAGTACGAATTAAAGAGAGGAAAGATTCAAAGAAGGGGGAGCAGCTGGCTGCAGTAACTATGACTCTCTTAAGGTAGCCAAATGCGCGTCATCCGGCGAGGTACATTTGGTAACTCGAGAGACTCGTAGTGGGAGTAACAGTGACGACGTTAACGTGGGCATATAGTTGCACATCGGGTCCATATGACAGGCCATAGCAAGAAATGTTAAGAGAAAGGGCTTAGAAAAGTGGGAGCAGCAGGCAGGAGTACTATGACTCTCTTAAGGTAGCCAAATGTCTCGTCGCCATGAGAAATTTTTTTTTGAAAACTCGAGGATATCATCGTTAAGGTAGCTCAAACAACGTTAAGGTTTACATGTAGTGGCATATTGCTCCTGCAGGACTGACCACAGTAATAATTAAAGAGTGGAAAGATACAAAGTACGTCGAGCAGCCGGCAGCAGTAACTATGACTCTCTTAAGGTAGCCAAATGCCTCGTCACTCGGCGAAATTTATTTGAAAACTCGAGGAAATCGTCGTTGAAGTAACTCAGACAACGGTAACATGGAAAGGTGGTGGCATATCGCTTCTGCAGGACTGACCACAGTACGAATTAAAGAGAGGAAAGATTCAAAGAAGGGGGAGCAGCTGGCTGCAGTAACTATGACTCTCTTAAGGTAGCCAAATGCCTCGTCATCCGGCGAGGTACATTTGCTAACTCGAGAGACTCGTAGTGGGAGTAACAGTGACGACGTTAACGTGGGCATATAGTGGCACATCGGGTCCATATGACAGGCCATAGCAAGAAATGTTACAGAGAAAGGGCTTACAAAAGTGGGAGCAGCAGGCAGGAGTACTATGACTCTCTTAAGGTAGCCAAATGCCTCGTCACCATGAGAAATTTTTTTTTGAAAACTCGAGGATATCATCGTTAAGGTAGCTCAAACAACGTTAAGGTTTACATGTAGTGGCATATTGCTCCTGCAGGACTGACCACAGTGATAATTAAAGAGTGGAAAGATACAAAGTACGTCGAGCAGCCGGCAGCAGTAACTATGACTCTCTTAAGGTAGCCAAATGCCTCGTCACTCGGCGAAATTTATTTGAAAACTCGAGGAAATCGTCGTTGATGTAACTCAGACAACGGTAACATGGAAAGGTGGTGGCATATCGCTTCTGCAGGACTGACCACACTACGAATTAAAGAGAGGAAAGATTCAACGAAGGGGGAGCAGCTGGCTGCAGTAACTATGACTCTCTTAAGGTAGCCAAATGCCTCGTCATCCGGCGAGGTACATTTGGTAACTCGAGAGACTCGTAGTGGGAGTAACAGTGACGACGTTAACGTGGGCATATAGTTGCACATCGGGTCCATATGACAGGCCATAGCAAGAAATGCTACAGAGAAAGGGCTTAGAAAAGTGGGAGCAGCAGGCAGGAGTACTATGACTCTCTTAAGGTAGCCAAATGTCTCGTCGCCATGAGAAATTTTTTTTTGAAAACTCGAGGATATCATCGTTAAGGTAGCTCAAACAACGTTAAGGTTTACATGTAGTGGCATATTGCTCCTGCAGGACTGACCACAGTAATAATTAAAGAGTGGAAAGATACAAAGTACGTCGAGCAGCCGGCAGCAGTAACTATGACTCTCTTAAGGTAGCCAAATGCCTCGTCACTCGGCGAAATTTATTTGAAAACTCGAGGAAATCGTCGTTGAAGTAACTCAGACAACGGTAACATGGAAAGGTGGTGGCATATCGCTTCTGCAGGACTGACCACAGTACGAATTAAAGAGAGGAAAGATTCAAAGAAGGGGGAGCAGCTGGCTGCAGTAACTATGACTCTCTTAAGGTAGCCAAATGCCTCGTCATCCGGCGAGGTACATTTGCTAACTCGAGAGACTCGTAGTGGGAGTAACAGTGACGACGTTAACGTGGGCATATAGTGGCACATAGGGTCCATATGACAGGCCATAGCAAGAAATGTTACAGAGAAAGGGCTTACAAAAGTGGGAGCAGCAGGCAGGAGTACTATGACTCTCTTAAGGTAGCCAAATGCCTCGTCACCATGAGAAATTTTTTTTTGAAAACTCGAGGATATCATCGTTAAGGTAGCTCAAACAACGTTAAGGTTTACATGTAGTGGCATATTGCTCCTGCAGGACTGACCACAGTAATAATTAAAGAGTGGAAAGATACAAAGTACGTCGAGCAGCCGGCAGCAGTAACTATGACTCTCTTAAGGTAGCCAAATGCCTCGTCACTCGGCGAAATTTATTTGAAAACTCGAGGAAATCGTCGTTGAAGTAACTCAGACAACGGTAACATGGAAAGGTGGTGGCATATCGCTTCTGCAGGACTGACCACACTACGAATTAAAGAGAGGAAAGATTCAACGAAGGGGGAGCAGCTGGCTGCAGTAACTATGACTCTCTTAAGGTAGCCAAATGCCTCGTCATCCGGCGAGGTACATTTGGTAACTCGAGAGACTCGTAGTGGGAGTAACAGTGACGACGTTAACGTGGGCATATAGTGGCACATCGGGTCCATATGACAGGCCATAGCAAGAAATGTTACAGAGAAATTGCTTAGAAAAGTGGGAGCAGCAGGCAGGAGTACTATGACTCTCTTAAGGTAGCCAAATGCCTCGTCACCATGAGAAATTTTTTTTTGAAAACTCGAGGATATCATCGTTAAGGTAGCTCAAACAACGTTAAGGTTTACATGTAGTGGCATATTGCTCCTGCAGGACTGACCACAGTAATAATTAAAGAGTGGAAAGATACAAAGTACGTCGAGCAGCCGGCAGCAGTAACTATGACTCTCTTAAGGTAGCCAAATGCCTCGTCACTCGGCGAAATTTATTTGAAATCTCGAGGAAATCGTCGTTGAAGTAACTCAGACAACGGTAACATGGAAAGGTGGTGGCATATCGCTTCTGCAGGACTGACCACAGTACGAATTAAAGAGAGGAAAGATTCAAAGAAGGGGGAGCAGCTGGCTGCAGTAACTATGACTCTCTTAAGGTAGCCAAATGCGCGTCATCCGGCGAGGTACATTTGGTAACTCGAGAGACTCGTAGTGGGAGTAACTGTGACGACGTTAACGTGGGCATATAGTTGCACATCGGGTCCATATGACAGGCCATAGCAAGAAATGCTACAGAGAAAGGGCTTAGAAAAGTGGGAGCAGCAGGCAGGAGTACTATGACTCTCTTAAGGTAGCCAAATGTCTCGTCGCCATGAGAAATTTTTTTTTGAAAACTCGAGGATATCATCGTTAAGGTAGCTCAAACAACGTTAAGGTTTACATGTAGTGGCATATTGCTCCTGCAGGACTGACCACAGTAATAATTAAAGAGTGGAAAGATACAAAGTACGTCGAGCAGCCGGCAGCAGTAACTATGACTCTCTTAAGGTAGCCAAATGCCTCGTCACTCGGCGAAATTTATTTGAAAACTCGAGGAAATCGTCGTTGAAGTAACTCAGACAACGGTAACATGGAAAGGTGGTGGCATATCGCTTCTGCAGGACTGACCACACTACGAATTAAAGAGAGGAAAGATTCAACGAAGGGGGAGCAGCTGGCTGCAGTAACTATGACTCTCTTAAGGTAGCCAAATGCCTCGTCATCCGGCGAGGTACATTTGGTAACTCGAGAGACTCGTAGTGGGAGTAACAGTGACGACGTTAACGTGGGCATATAGTGGCACATCGGGTCCATATGACAGGCCATAGCAAGAAATGTTACAGAGAAAGGGCTTAGAAAAGTGGGAGCAGCAGGCAGGAGTACTATGACTCTCTTAAGGTAGCCAAATGCCTCGTCACCATGAGAAATTTTTTTTTGAAAACTCGAGGATATCATCGTTAAGGTAGCTCAAACAACGTTAAGGTTTACATGTAGTGGCATATTGCTCCTGCAGGACTGACCACAGTAATAATTAAAGAGTGGAAAGATACAAAGTACGTCGAGCAGCCGGCAGCAGTAACTATGACTCTCTTAAGGTAGCCAAATGCCTCGTCACTCGGCGAAATTTATTTGAAAACTCGAGGAAATCGTCGTTGAAGTAACTCAGACAACGGTAACATGGAAAGGTGGTGGCATATCGCTTCTGCAGGACTGACCACAGTACGAATTAAAGAGAGGAAAGATTCAAAGAAGGGGGAGCAGCTGGCTGCAGTAACTATGACTCTCTTAAGGTAGCCAAATGCCTCGTCATCCGGCGAGGTACATTTGCTAACTCGAGAGACTCGTAGTGGGAGTAACAGTGACGACGTTAACGTGGGCATATAGTGGCACATCGGGTCCATATGACAGGCCATAGCAAGAAATGTTACAGAGAAAGGGCTTAGAAAAGTGGGAGCAGCAGGCAGGAGTACTATGACTCTCTTAAGGTAGCCAAATGCCTCGTCACCATGAGAAATTTTTTTCTGAAAACTCGAGGATATCATCGTTAAGGTAGCTCAAACAACGTTAAGGTTTACATGTAGTGGCATATTGCTCCTGCAGGACTGACCACAGTAATAATTAAAGAGTGGAAAGATACAAAGTACGTCGAGCAGCCGGCAGCAGTAACTATGACTCTCTTAAGGTAGCCAAATGCCTCGTCACTCGGCGAAATTTATTTGAAAACTCGAGGAAATCGTCGTTGAAGTAACTCAGACAACGGTAACATGGAAAGGTGGTGGCATATCGCTTCTGCAGGACTGACCACACTACGAATTAAAGAGAGGAAAGATTCAACGAAGGGGGAGCAGCTGGCTGCAGTAACTATGACTCTCTTAAGGTAGCCAAATGCCTCGTCATCCGGCGAGGTACATTTGGTAACTCGAGAGACTCGTAGTGGGAGTAACAGTGACGACGTTAACGTGGGCATATAGTGGCACATCGGGTCCATATGACAGGCCATAGCAAGAAATGTTACAGAGAAAGGGCTTAGAAAAGTGGGAGCAGCAGGCAGGAGTACTATGACTCTCTTAAGGTAGCCAAATGCCTCGTCACCATGAGAAATTTTTTTTTGAAAACTCGAGGATATCATCGTTAAGGTAGCTCAAACAACGTTAAGGTTTACATGTAGTGGCATATTGCTCCTGCAGGACTGACCACAGTAATAATTAAAGAGTGGAAAGATACAAAGTACGTCGAGCAGCCGGCAGCAGTAACTATGACTCTCTTAAGGTAGCCAAATGCCTCGTCACTCGGCGAAATTTATTTGAAAACTCGAGGAAATCGTCGTTGAAGTAACTCAGACAACGGTAACATGGAAAGGTGGTGGCATATCGCTTCTGCAGGACTGACCACACTACGAATTAAAGAGAGGAAAGATTCAACGAAGGGGGAGCAGCTGGCTGCAGTAACTATGACTCTCTTAAGGTAGCCAAATGCCTCGTCATCCGGCGAGGTACATTTGGTAACTCGAGAGACTCGTAGTGGGAGTAACAGTGACGACGTTAACGTGGGCATATAGTGGCACATCGGGTCCATATGACAGGCCATAGCAAGAAATGTTACAGAGAAAGGGCTTAGAAAAGTGGGAGCAGCAGGCAGGAGTACTATGACTCTCTTAAGGTAGCCAAATGTCTCGTCGCCATGAGAAATTTTTTTTTGAAAACTCGAGGATATCATCGTTAAGGTAGCTCAAACAACGTTAAGGTTTACATGTAGTGGCATATTGCTCCTGCAGGACTGACCACAGTAGTAATTAAAGAGTGGAAAGATACAAAGTACGTCGAGCAGCCGGCAGCAGTAACTATGACTCTCTTAAGGTAGCCAAATGCCTCGTCACTCGGCGAAATTTATTTGAAAACTCGAGGAAATCGTCGTTGAAGTAACTCAGACAACGGTAACATGGAAAGGTGGTGGCATATCGCTTCTGCAGGACTGACCACACTACGAATTAAAGAGAGGAAAGACTCAACGAAGGGGGAGCAGCTGGCTGCAGTAACTATGACTCTCTTAAGGTAGCCAAATGCCTCGTCATCCGGCGAGGTACATTTGGTAACTCGAGAGACTCGTAGTGGGAGTAACAGTGACGACGTTAACGTGGGCATATAGTGGCACATCGGGTCCATATGACAGGCCATAGCAAGAAATGTTACAGAGAAAGGGCTTAGAAAAGTGGGAGCAGCAGGCAGGAGTACTATGACTCTCTTAAGGTAGCCAAATGTCTCGTCGCCATGAGAAATTTTTTTTTGAAAACTCGAGGATATCATCGTTAAGGTAGCTCAAACAACGTTAAGGTTTACATGTAGTGGCATATTGCTCCTGCAGGACTGACCACAGTAATAATTAAAGAGTGGAAAGATACAAAGTACGTCGAGCAGCCGGCAGCAGTAACTATGACTCTCTTAAGGTAGCCAAATGCCTCGTCACTCGGCGAAATTTATTTGAAAACTCGAGGAAATCGTCGTTGAAGTAACTCAGACAACGGTAACATGGAAAGGTGGTGGCATATCGCTTCTGCAGGACTGACCACACTACGAATTAAAGAGAGGAAAGATTCAACGAAGGGGGAGCAGCTGGCTGCAGTAACTATGACTCTCTTAAGGTAGCCAAATGCCTCGTCATCCGGCGAGGTACATTTGGTAACTCGAGAGACTCGTAGTGGGAGTAACAGTGACGACGTTAACGTGGGCATATAGTGGCACATCGGGTCCATATGACAGGCCATAGCAAGAAATGTTACAGAGAAAGGGCTTAGAAAAGTGGGAGCAGCAGGCAGGAGTACTATGACTCTCTTAAGGTAGCCAAATGCCTCGTCACCATGAGAAATTTTTTTCTGAAAACTCGAGGATATCATCGTTAAGGTAGCTCAAACAACGTTAAGGTTTACATGTAGTGGCATATTGCTCCTGCAGGACTGACCACAGTAATAATTAAAGAGTGGAAAGATACAAAGTACGTCGAGCAGCCGGCAGCAGTAACTATGACTCTCTTAAGGTAGCCAAATGCCTCGTCACTCGGCGAAATGTATTTGAAAACTCGAGGAAATCGTCCTTGAAGTAACTCAGACAACGGTACCATGGACAGGTGTTGGCATATCGCTTCTGCAGGACTGACCACAGTACGAATTAAAGAGAGGAAAGATTCAAAGAAGGGGGAGCAGCTGGCTGCAGTAACTATGACTCTCTTAAGGTAGCCAAATGCCTCGTCATCCGGCGAGGTACATTTGGTAACTCGAGAGACTCGTAGTGGGAGTAACAGTGACGACGTTAACGTGGGCATATAGTGGCACATCGGGTCCATATGACAGGCCATAGCAAGAAATGTTACAGAGAAATTGCTTAGAAAAGTGGGAGCAGCAGGCAGGAGTACTATGACTCTCTTAAGGTAGCCAAATGCCTCGTCACCATGAGAAATTTTTTTTTGAAAACTCGAGGATATCATCGTTAAGGTAGCTCAAACAACGTTAAGGTTTACATGTAGTGGCATATTGCTCCTGCAGGACTGACCACAGTAATAATTAAAGAGTGGAAAGATACAAAGTACGTCGAGCAGCCGGCAGCAGTAACTATGACTCTCTTAAGGTAGCCAAATGCCTCGTCACTCGGCGAAATTTATTTGAAATCTCGAGGAAATCGTCGTTGAAGTAACTCAGACAACGGTAACATGGAAAGGTGGTGGCATATCGCTTCTGCAGGACTGACCACAGTACGAATTAAAGAGAGGAAAGATTCAAAGAAGGGGGAGCAGCTGGCTGCAGTAACTATGACTCTCTTAAGGTAGCCAAATGCGCGTCATCCGGCGAGGTACATTTGGTAACTCGAGAGACTCGTAGTGGGAGTAACTGTGACGACGTTAACGTGGGCATATAGTTGCACATCGGGTCCATATGACAGGCCATAGCAAGAAATGCTACAGAGAAAGGGCTTAGAAAAGTGGGAGCAGCAGGCAGGAGTACTATGACTCTCTTAAGGTAGCCAAATGTCTCGTCGCCATGAGAAATTTTTTTTTGAAAACTCGAGGATATCATCGTTAAGGTAGCTCAAACAACGTTAAGGTTTACATGTAGTGGCATATTGCTCCTGCAGGACTGACCACAGTAATAATTAAAGAGTGGAAAGATACAAAGTACGTCGAGCAGCCGGCAGCAGTAACTATGACTCTCTTAAGGTAGCCAAATGCCTCGTCACTCGGCGAAATTTATTTGAAAACTCGAGGAAATCGTCGTTGAAGTAACTCAGACAACGGTAACATGGAAAGGTGGTGGCATATCGCTTCTGCAGGACTGACCACACTACGAATTAAAGAGAGGAAAGATTCAACGAAGGGGGAGCAGCTGGCTGCAGTAACTATGACTCTCTTAAGGTAGCCAAATGCCTCGTCATCCGGCGAGGTACATTTGGTAACTCGAGAGACTCGTAGTGGGAGTAACAGTGACGACGTTAACGTGGGCATATAGTGGCACATCGGGTCCATATGACAGGCCATAGCAAGAAATGTTACAGAGAAAGGGCTTAGAAAAGTGGGAGCAGCAGGCAGGAGTACTATGACTCTCTTAAGGTAGCCAAATGCCTCGTCACCATGAGAAATTTTTTTTTGAAAACTCGAGGATATCATCGTTAAGGTAGCTCAAACAACGTTAAGGTTTACATGTAGTGGCATATTGCTCCTGCAGGACTGACCACAGTAATAATTAAAGAGTGGAAAGATACAAAGTACGTCGAGCAGCCGGCAGCAGTAACTATGACTCTCTTAAGGTAGCCAAATGCCTCGTCACTCGGCGAAATTTATTTGAAAACTCGAGGAAATCGTCGTTGAAGTAACTCAGACAACGGTAACATGGAAAGGTGGTGGCATATCGCTTCTGCAGGACTGACCACAGTACGAATTAAAGAGAGGAAAGATTCAAAGAAGGGGGAGCAGCTGGCTGCAGTAACTATGACTCTCTTAAGGTAGCCAAATGCCTCGTCATCCGGCGAGGTACATTTGCTAACTCGAGAGACTCGTAGTGGGAGTAACAGTGACGACGTTAACGTGGGCATATAGTGGCACATCGGGTCCATATGACAGGCCATAGCAAGAAATGTTACAGAGAAAGGGCTTAGAAAAGTGGGAGCAGCAGGCAGGAGTACTATGACTCTCTTAAGGTAGCCAAATGCCTCGTCACCATGAGAAATTTTTTTCTGAAAACTCGAGGATATCATCGTTAAGGTAGCTCAAACAACGTTAAGGTTTACATGTAGTGGTATATTGCTCCTGCAGGACTGACCACAGTAATAATTAAAGAGTGGAAAGATACAAAGTACGTCGAGCAGCCGGCAGCAGTAACTATGACTCTCTTAAGGTAGCCAAATGCCTCGTCACTCGGCGAAATTTATTTGAAAACTCGAGGAAATCGTCGTTGAAGTAACTCAGACAACGGTAACATGGAAAGGTGGTGGCATATCGCTTCTGCAGGACTGACCACACTACGAATTAAAGAGAGGAAAGATTCAACGAAGGGGGAGCAGCTGGCTGCAGTAACTATGACTCTCTTAAGGTAGCCAAATGCCTCGTCATCCGGCGAGGTACATTTGGTAACTCGAGAGACTCGTAGTGGGAGTAACAGTGACGACGTTAACGTGGGCATATAGTGGCACATCGGGTCCATATGACAGGCCATAGCAAGAAATGTTACAGAGAAAGGGCTTAGAAAAGTGGGAGCAGCAGGCAGGAGTACTATGACTCTCTTAAGGTAGCCAAATGTCTCGTCGCCATGAGAAACTTTTTTTTTGAAAACTCGAGGATATCATCGTTAAGGTAGCTCAAACAACGTTAAGGTTTACATGTAGTGGCATATTGCTCCTGCAGGACTGACCACAGTAGTAATTAAAGAGTGGAAAGATACAAAGTACGTCGAGCAGCCGGCAGCAGTAACTATGACTCTCTTAAGGTAGCCAAATGCCTCGTCACTCGGCGAAATTTATTTGAAAACTCGAGGAAATCGTCGTTGAAGTAACTCAGACAACGGTAACATGGAAAGGTGGTGGCATATCGCTTCTGCAGGACTGACCACACTACGAATTAAAGAGAGGAAAGACTCAACGAAGGGGGAGCAGCTGGCTGCAGTAACTATGACTCTCTTAAGGTAGCCAAATGCCTCGTCATCCGGCGAGGTACATTTGGTAACTCGAGAGACTCGTAGTGGGAGTAACAGTGACGACGTTAACGTGGGCATATAGTGGCACATCGGGTCCATATGACAGGCCATAGCAAGAAATGTTACAGAGAAAGGGCTTAGAAAAGTGGGAGCAGCAGGCAGGAGTACTATGACTCTCTTAAGGTAGCCAAATGTCTCGTCGCCATGAGAAATTTCTTTTTGAAAACTCGAGGATATCATCGTTAAGGTAGCTCAAACAACGTTAAGGTTTACATGTAGTGGCATATTGCTCCTGCAGGACTGACCACAGTAATAATTAAAGAGTGGAAAGATACAAAGTACGTCGAGCAGCCGGCAGCAGTAACTATGACTCTCTTAAGGTAGCCAAATGCCTCGTCACTCGGCGAAATTTATTTGAAAACTCGAGGAAATCGTCGTTGAAGTAACTCAGACAACGGTAACATGGAAAGGTGGTGGCATATCGCTTCTGCAGGACTGACCACACTACGAATTAAAGAGAGGAAAGATTCAACGAAGGGGGAGCAGCTGGCTGCAGTAACTATGACTCTCTTAAGGTAGCCAAATGCCTCGTCATCCGGCGAGGTACATTTGGTAACTCGAGAGACTCGTAGTGGGAGTAACAGTGACGACGTTAACGTGGGCATATAGTGGCACATCGGGTCCATATGACAGGCCATAGCAAGAAATGTTACAGAGAAAGGGCTTAGAAAAGTGGGAGCAGCAGGCAGGAGTACTATGACTCTCTTAAGGTAGCCAAATGCCTCGTCACCATGAGAAATTTTTTTCTGAAAACTCGAGGATATCATCGTTAAGGTAGCTCAAACAACGTTAAGGTTTACATGTAGTGGCATATTGCTCCTGCAGGACTGACCACAGTAATAATTAAAGAGTGGAAAGATACAAAGTACGTCGAGCAGCCGGCAGCAGTAACTATGACTCTCTTAAGGTAGCCAAATGCCTCGTCACTCGGCGAAATGTATTTGAAAACTCGAGGAAATCGTCCTTGAAGTAACTCAGACAACGGTACCATGGACAGGTGTTGGCATATCGCTTCTGCAGGACTGACCACAGTACGAATTAAAGAGAGGAAAGATTCAAAGAAGGGGGAGCAGCTGGCTGCAGTAACTATGACTCTCTTAAGGTAGCCAAATGCCTCGTCATCCGGCGAGGTACATTTGGTAACTCGAGAGACTCGTAGTGGGAGTAACAGTGACGACGTTAACGTGGGCATATAGTGGCACATCGGGTCCATATGACAGGCCATAGCAAGAAATGTTACAGAGAAATTGCTTAGAAAAGTGGGAGCAGCAGGCAGGAGTACTATGACTCTCTTAAGGTAGCCAAATGCCTCGTCACCATGAGAAATTTTTTTTTGAAAACTCGAGGATATCATCGTTAAGGTAGCTCAAACAACGTTAAGGTTTACATGTAGTGGCATATTGCTCCTGCAGGACTGACCACAGTAATAATTAAAGAGTGGAAAGATACAAAGTACGTCGAGCAGCCGGCAGCAGTAACTATGACTCTCTTAAGGTAGCCAAATGCCTCGTCACTCGGCGAAATTTATTTGAAATCTCGAGGAAATCGTCGTTGAAGTAACTCAGACAACGGTAACATGGAAAGGTGGTGGCATATCGCTTCTGCAGGACTGACCACAGTACGAATTAAAGAGAGGAAAGATTCAAAGAAGGGGGAGCAGCTGGCTGCAGTAACTATGACTCTCTTAAGGTAGCCAAATGCGCGTCATCCGGCGAGGTACATTTGGTAACTCGAGAGACTCGTAGTGGGAGTAACTGTGACGACGTTAACGTGGGCATATAGTTGCACATCGGGTCCATATGACAGGCCATAGCAAGAAATGCTACAGAGAAAGGGCTTAGAAAAGTGGGAGCAGCAGGCAGGAGTACTATGACTCTCTTAAGGTAGCCAAATGTCTCGTCGCCATGAGAAATTTTTTTTTGAAAACTCGAGGATATCATCGTTAAGGTAGCTCAAACAACGTTAAGGTTTACATGTAGTGGCATATTGCTCCTGCAGGACTGACCACAGTAATAATTAAAGAGTGGAAAGATACAAAGTACGTCGAGCAGCCGGCAGCAGTAACTATGACTCTCTTAAGGTAGCCAAATGCCTCGTCACTCGGCGAAATTTATTTGAAAACTCGAGGAAATCGTCGTTGAAGTAACTCAGACAACGGTAACATGGAAAGGTGGTGGCATATCGCTTCTGCAGGACTGACCACACTACGAATTAAAGAGAGGAAAGATTCAACGAAGGGGGAGCAGCTGGCTGCAGTAACTATGACTCTCTTAAGGTAGCCAAATGCCTCGTCATCCGGCGAGGTACATTTGGTAACTCGAGAGACTCGTAGTGGGAGTAACAGTGACGACGTTAACGTGGGCATATAGTGGCACATCGGGTCCATATGACAGGCCATAGCAAGAAATGTTACAGAGAAAGGGCTTAGAAAAGTGGGAGC
Organism: Schistocerca americana; assembly: GCF_021461395.2. Taxonomy (NCBI): domain Eukaryota; kingdom Metazoa; phylum Arthropoda; class Insecta; order Orthoptera; family Acrididae; genus Schistocerca; species Schistocerca americana. The sequence continues at coordinate 86,940,438 of NC_060122.1, forward strand.
AGCAGGCAGGAGTACTATGACTCTCTTAAGGTAGCCAAATGCCTCGTCACCATGAGAAATTTTTTTTTGAAAACTCGAGGATATCATCGTTAAGGTAGCTCAAACAACGTTAAGGTTTACATGTAGTGGCATATTGCTCCTGCAGGACTGACCACAGTAATAATTAAAGAGTGGAAAGATACAAAGTACGTCGAGCAGCCGGCAGCAGTAACTATGACTCTCTTAAGGTAGCCAAATGCCTCGTCACTCGGCGAAATTTATTTGAAAACTCGAGGAAATCGTCGTTGAAGTAACTCAGACAACGGTAACATGGAAAGGTGGTGGCATATCGCTTCTGCAGGACTGACCACAGTACGAATTAAAGAGAGGAAAGATTCAAAGAAGGGGGAGCAGCTGGCTGCAGTAACTATGACTCTCTTAAGGTAGCCAAATGCCTCGTCATCCGGCGAGGTACATTTGCTAACTCGAGAGACTCGTAGTGGGAGTAACAGTGACGACGTTAACGTGGGCATATAGTGGCACATCGGGTCCATATGACAGGCCATAGCAAGAAATGTTACAGAGAAAGGGCTTAGAAAAGTGGGAGCAGCAGGCAGGAGTACTATGACTCTCTTAAGGTAGCCAAATGCCTCGTCACCATGAGAAATTTTTTTCTGAAAACTCGAGGATATCATCGTTAAGGTAGCTCAAACAACGTTAAGGTTTACATGTAGTGGCATATTGCTCCTGCAGGACTGACCACAGTAATAATTAAAGAGTGGAAAGATACAAAGTACGTCGAGCAGCCGGCAGCAGTAACTATGACTCTCTTAAGGTAGCCAAATGCCTCGTCACTCGGCGAAATTTATTTGAAAACTCGAGGAAATCGTCGTTGAAGTAACTCAGACAACGGTAACATGGAAAGGTGGTGGCATATCGCTTCTGCAGGACTGACCACACTACGAATTAAAGAGAGGAAAGATTCAACGAAGGGGGAGCAGCTGGCTGCAGTAACTATGACTCTCTTAAGGTAGCCAAATGCCTCGTCATCCGGCGAGGTACATTTGGTAACTCGAGAGACTCGTAGTGGGAGTAACAGTGACGACGTTAACGTGGGCATATAGTGGCACATCGGGTCCATATGACAGGCCATAGCAAGAAATGTTACAGAGAAAGGGCTTAGAAAAGTGGGAGCAGCAGGCAGGAGTACTATGACTCTCTTAAGGTAGCCAAATGCCTCGTCACCATGAGAAATTTTTTTTTGAAAACTCGAGGATATCATCGTTAAGGTAGCTCAAACAACGTTAAGGTTTACATGTAGTGGCATATTGCTCCTGCAGGACTGACCACAGTAATAATTAAAGAGTGGAAAGATACAAAGTACGTCGAGCAGCCGGCAGCAGTAACTATGACTCTCTTAAGGTAGCCAAATGCCTCGTCACTCGGCGAAATTTATTTGAAAACTCGAGGAAATCGTCGTTGAAGTAACTCAGACAACGGTAACATGGAAAGGTGGTGGCATATCGCTTCTGCAGGACTGACCACAGTACGAATTAAAGAGAGGAAAGATTCAAAGAAGGGGGAGCAGCTGGCTGCAGTAACTATGACTCTCTTAAGGTAGCCAAATGCCTCGTCATCCGGCGAGGTACATTTGCTAACTCGAGAGACTCGTAGTGGGAGTAACAGTGACGACGTTAACGTGGGCATATAGTGGCACATCGGGTCCATATGACAGGCCATAGCAAGAAATGTTACAGAGAAAGGGCTTAGAAAAGTGGGAGCAGCAGGCAGGAGTACTATGACTCTCTTAAGGTAGCCAAATGCCTCGTCACCATGAGAAATTTTTTTCTGAAAACTCGAGGATATCATCGTTAAGGTAGCTCAAACAACGTTAAGGTTTACATGTAGTGGCATATTGCTCCTGCAGGACTGACCACAGTAATAATTAAAGAGTGGAAAGATACAAAGTACGTCGAGCAGCCGGCAGCAGTAACTATGACTCTCTTAAGGTAGCCAAATGCCTCGTCACTCGGCGAAATTTATTTGAAAACTCGAGGAAATCGTCGTTGAAGTAACTCAGACAACGGTAACATGGAAAGGTGGTGGCATATCGCTTCTGCAGGACTGACCACACTACGAATTAAAGAGAGGAAAGATTCAACGAAGGGGGAGCAGCTGGCTGCAGTAACTATGACTCTCTTAAGGTAGCCAAATGCCTCGTCATCCGGCGAGGTACATTTGGTAACTCGAGAGACTCGTAGTGGGAGTAACAGTGACGACGTTAACGTGGGCATATAGTGGCACATCGGGTCCATATGACAGGCCATAGCAAGAAATGTTACAGAGAAAGGGCTTAGAAAAGTGGGAGCAGCAGGCAGGAGTACTATGACTCTCTTAAGGTAGCCAAATGCCTCGTCACCATGAGAAATTTTTTTTTGAAAACTCGAGGATATCATCGTTAAGGTAGCTCAAACAACGTTAAGGTTTACATGTAGTGGCATATTGCTCCTGCAGGACTGACCACAGTAATAATTAAAGAGTGGAAAGATACAAAGTACGTCGAGCAGCCGGCAGCAGTAACTATGACTCTCTTAAGGTAGCCAAATGCCTCGTCACTCGGCGAAATTTATTTGAAAACTCGAGGAAATCGTCGTTGAAGTAACTCAGACAACGGTAACATGGAAAGGTGGTGGCATATCGCTTCTGCAGGACTGACCACAGTACGAATTAAAGAGAGGAAAGATTCAAAGAAGGGGGAGCAGCTGGCTGCAGTAACTATGACTCTCTTAAGGTAGCCAAATGCCTCGTCATCCGGCGAGGTACATTTGGTAACTCGAGAGACTCGTAGTGGGAGTAACAGTGACGACGTTAACGTGGGCATATAGTGGCACATCGGGTCCATATGACAGGCCATAGCAAGAAATGTTACAGAGAAAGGGCTTAGAAAAGTGGGAGCAGCAGGCAGGAGTACTATGACTCTCTTAAGGTAGCCAAATGCCTCGTCACCATGAGAAATTTTTTTCTGAAAACTCGAGGATATCATCGTTAAGGTAGCTCAAACAACGTTAAGGTTTACATGTAGTGGCATATTGCTCCTGCAGGACTGACCACAGTAATAATTAAAGAGTGGAAAGATACAAAGTACGTCGAGCAGCCGGCAGCAGTAACTATGACTCTCTTAAGGTAGCCAAATGCCTCGTCACTCGGCGAAATTTATTTGAAAACTCGAGGAAATCGTCGTTGAAGTAACTCAGACAACGGTAACATGGAAAGGTGGTGGCATATCGCTTCTGCAGGACTGACCACACTACGAATTAAAGAGAGGAAAGATTCAACGAAGGGGGAGCAGCTGGCTGCAGTAACTATGACTCTCTTAAGGTAGCCAAATGCCTCGTCATCCGGCGAGGTACATTTGGTAACTCGAGAGACTCGTAGTGGGAGTAACAGTGACGACGTTAACGTGGGCATATAGTGGCACATCGGGTCCATATGACAGGCCATAGCAAGAAATGTTACAGAGAAAGGGCTTAGAAAAGTGGGAGCAGCAGGCAGGAGTACTATGACTCTCTTAAGGTAGCCAAATGCCTCGTCACCATGAGAAATTTTTTTTTGAAAACTCGAGGATATCATCGTTAAGGTAGCTCAAACAACGTTAAGGTTTACATGTAGTGGCATATTGCTCCTGCAGGACTGACCACAGTAATAATTAAAGAGTGGAAAGATACAAAGTACGTCGAGCAGCCGGCAGCAGTAACTATGACTCTCTTAAGGTAGCCAAATGCCTCGTCACTCGGCGAAATTTATTTGAAAACTCGAGGAAATCGTCGTTGAAGTAACTCAGACAACGGTAACATGGAAAGGTGGTGGCATATCGCTTCTGCAGGACTGACCACAGTACGAATTAAAGAGAGGAAAGATTCAAAGAAGGGGGAGCAGCTGGCTGCAGTAACTATGACTCTCTTAAGGTAGCCAAATGCCTCGTCATCCGGCGAGGTACATTTGCTAACTCGAGAGACTCGTAGTGGGAGTAACAGTGACGACGTTAACGTGGGCATATAGTGGCACATCGGGTCCATATGACAGGCCATAGCAAGAAATGTTACAGAGAAAGGGCTTAGAAAAGTGGGAGCAGCAGGCAGGAGTACTATGACTCTCTTAAGGTAGCCAAATGCCTCGTCACCATGAGAAATTTTTTTCTGAAAACTCGAGGATATCATCGTTAAGGTAGCTCAAACAACGTTAAGGTTTACATGTAGTGGCATATTGCTCCTGCAGGACTGACCACAGTAATAATTAAAGAGTGGAAAGATACAAAGTACGTCGAGCAGCCGGCAGCAGTAACTATGACTCTCTTAAGGTAGCCAAATGCCTCGTCACTCGGCGAAATTTATTTGAAAACTCGAGGAAATCGTCGTTGAAGTAACTCAGACAACGGTAACATGGAAAGGTGGTGGCATATCGCTTCTGCAGGACTGACCACACTACGAATTAAAGAGAGGAAAGATTCAACGAAGGGGGAGCAGCTGGCTGCAGTAACTATGACTCTCTTAAGGTAGCCAAATGCCTCGTCATCCGGCGAGGTACATTTGGTAACTCGAGAGACTCGTAGTGGGAGTAACAGTGACGACGTTAACGTGGGCATATAGTGGCACATCGGGTCCATATGACAGGCCATAGCAAGAAATGTTACAGAGAAAGGGCTTAGAAAAGTGGGAGCAGCAGGCAGGAGTACTATGACTCTCTTAAGGTAGCCAAATGCCTCGTCACCATGAGAAATTTTTTTTTGAAAACTCGAGGATATCATCGTTAAGGTAGCTCAAACAACGTTAAGGTTTACATGTAGTGGCATATTGCTCCTGCAGGACTGACCACAGTAATAATTAAAGAGTGGAAAGATACAAAGTACGTCGAGCAGCCGGCAGCAGTAACTATGACTCTCTTAAGGTAGCCAAATGCCTCGTCACTCGGCGAAATTTATTTGAAAACTCGAGGAAATCGTCGTTGAAGTAACTCAGACAACGGTAACATGGAAAGGTGGTGGCATATCGCTTCTGCAGGACTGACCACAGTACGAATTAAAGAGAGGAAAGATTCAAAGAAGGGGGAGCAGCTGGCTGCAGTAACTATGACTCTCTTAAGGTAGCCAAATGCCTCGTCATCCGGCGAGGTACATTTGCTAACTCGAGAGACTCGTAGTGGGAGTAACAGTGACGACGTTAACGTGGGCATATAGTGGCACATCGGGTCCATATGACAGGCCATAGCAAGAAATGTTACAGAGAAAGGGCTTAGAAAAGTGGGAGCAGCAGGCAGGAGTACTATGACTCTCTTAAGGTAGCCAAATGCCTCGTCACCATGAGAAATTTTTTTCTGAAAACTCGAGGATATCATCGTTAAGGTAGCTCAAACAACGTTAAGGTTTACATGTAGTGGCATATTGCTCCTGCAGGACTGACCACAGTAATAATTAAAGAGTGGAAAGATACAAAGTACGTCGAGCAGCCGGCAGCAGTAACTATGACTCTCTTAAGGTAGCCAAATGCCTCGTCACTCGGCGAAATTTATTTGAAATCTCGAGGAAATCGTCGTTGAAGTAACTCAGACAACGGTAACATGGAAAGGTGGTGGCATATCGCTTCTGCAGGACTGACCACACTACGAATTAAAGAGAGGAAAGATTCAACGAAGGGGGAGCAGCTGGCTGCAGTAACTATGACTCTCTTAAGGTAGCCAAATGCCTCGTCATCCGGCGAGGTACATTTGGTAACTCGAGAGACTCGTAGTGGGAGTAACAGTGACGACGTTAACGTGGGCATATAGTGGCACATCGGGTCCATATGACAGGCCATAGCAAGAAATGTTACAGAGAAAGGGCTTAGAAAAGTGGGAGCAGCAGGCAGGAGTACTATGACTCTCTTAAGGTAGCCAAATGTCTCGTCGCCATGAGAAATTTTTTTTTGAAAACTCGAGGATATCATCGTTAAGGTAGCTCAAACAACGTTAAGGTTTACATGTAGTGGCATATTGCTCCTGCAGGACTGACCACAGTAATAATTAAAGAGTGGAAAGATACAAAGTACGTCGAGCAGCCGGCAGCAGTAACTATGACTCTCTTAAGGTAGCCAAATGCCTCGTCACTCGGCGAAATTTATTTGAAAACTCGAGGAAATCGTCGTTGAAGTAACTCAGACAACGGTAACATGGAAAGGTGGTGGCATATCGCTTCTGCAGGACTGACCACACTACGAATTAAAGAGAGGAAAGATTCAACGAAGGGGGAGCAGCTGGCTGCAGTAACTATGACTCTCTTAAGGTAGCCAAATGCCTCGTCATCCGGCGAGGTACATTTGGTAACTCGAGAGACTCGTAGTGGGAGTAACAGTGACGACGTTAACGTGGGCATATAGTGGCACATCGGGTCCATATGACAGGCCATAGCAAGAAATGTTACAGAGAAAGGGCTTAGAAAAGTGGGAGCAGCAGGCAGGAGTACTATGACTCTCTTAAGGTAGCCAAATGCCTCGTCACCATGAGAAATTTTTTTCTGAAAACTCGAGGATATCATCGTTAAGGTAGCTCAAACAACGTTAAGGTTTACATGTAGTGGCATATTGCTCCTGCAGGACTGACCACAGTAATAATTAAAGAGTGGAAAGATACAAAGTACGTCGAGCAGCCGGCAGCAGTAACTATGACTCTCTTAAGGTAGCCAAATGCCTCGTCACTCGGCGAAATGTATTTGAAAACTCGAGGAAATCGTCCTTGAAGTAACTCAGACAACGGTACCATGGACAGGTGTTGGCATATCGCTTCTGCAGGACTGACCACAGTACGAATTAAAGAGAGGAAAGATTCAAAGAAGGGGGAGCAGCTGGCTGCAGTAACTATGACTCTCTTAAGGTAGCCAAATGCCTCGTCATCCGGCGAGGTACATTTGGTAACTCGAGAGACTCGTAGTGGGAGTAACAGTGACGACGTTAACGTGGGCATATAGTGGCACATCGGGTCCATATGACAGGCCATAGCAAGAAATGTTACAGAGAAATTGCTTAGAAAAGTGGGAGCAGCAGGCAGGAGTACTATGACTCTCTTAAGGTAGCCAAATGCCTCGTCACCATGAGAAATTTTTTTTTGAAAACTCGAGGATATCATCGTTAAGGTAGCTCAAACAACGTTAAGGTTTACATGTAGTGGCATATTGCTCCTGCAGGACTGACCACAGTAATAATTAAAGAGTGGAAAGATACAAAGTACGTCGAGCAGCCGGCAGCAGTAACTATGACTCTCTTAAGGTAGCCAAATGCCTCGTCACTCGGCGAAATTTATTTGAAATCTCGAGGAAATCGTCGTTGAAGTAACTCAGACAACGGTAACATGGAAAGGTGGTGGCATATCGCTTCTGCAGGACTGACCACAGTACGAATTAAAGAGAGGAAAGATTCAAAGAAGGGGGAGCAGCTGGCTGCAGTAACTATGACTCTCTTAAGGTAGCCAAATGCGCGTCATCCGGCGAGGTACATTTGGTAACTCGAGAGACTCGTAGTGGGAGTAACTGTGACGACGTTAACGTGGGCATATAGTTGCACATCGGGTCCATATGACAGGCCATAGCAAGAAATGCTACAGAGAAAGGGCTTAGAAAAGTGGGAGCAGCAGGCAGGAGTACTATGACTCTCTTAAGGTAGCCAAATGTCTCGTCGCCATGAGAAATTTTTTTTTGAAAACTCGAGGATATCATCGTTAAGGTAGCTCAAACAACGTTAAGGTTTACATGTAGTGGCATATTGCTCCTGCAGGACTGACCACAGTAATAATTAAAGAGTGGAAAGATACAAAGTACGTCGAGCAGCCGGCAGCAGTAACTATGACTCTCTTAAGGTAGCCAAATGCCTCGTCACTCGGCGAAATTTATTTGAAAACTCGAGGAAATCGTCGTTGAAGTAACTCAGACAACGGTAACATGGAAAGGTGGTGGCATATCGCTTCTGCAGGACTGACCACACTACGAATTAAAGAGAGGAAAGATTCAACGAAGGGGGAGCAGCTGGCTGCAGTAACTATGACTCTCTTAAGGTAGCCAAATGCCTCGTCATCCGGCGAGGTACATTTGCTAACTCGAGAGACTCGTAGTGGGAGTAACAGTGACGACGTTAACGTGGGCATATAGTGGCACATCGGGTCCATATGACAGGCCATAGCAAGAAATGTTACAGAGAAAGGGCTTAGAAAAGTGGGAGCAGCAGGCAGGAGTACTATGACTCTCTTAAGGTAGCCAAATGCCTCGTCACCATGAGAAATTTTTTTCTGAAAACTCGAGGATATCATCGTTAAGGTAGCTCAAACAACGTTAAGGTTTACATGTAGTGGCATATTGCTCCTGCAGGACTGACCACAGTAATAATTAAAGAGTGGAAAGATACAAAGTACGTCGAGCAGCCGGCAGCAGTAACTATGACTCTCTTAAGGTAGCCAAATGCCTCGTCACTCGGCGAAATTTATTTGAAAACTCGAGGAAATCGTCGTTGAAGTAACTCAGACAACGGTAACATGGAAAGGTGGTGGCATATCGCTTCTGCAGGACTGACCACACTACGAATTAAAGAGAGGAAAGATTCAACGAAGGGGGAGCAGCTGGCTGCAGTAACTATGACTCTCTTAAGGTAGCCAAATGCCTCGTCATCCGGCGAGGTACATTTGGTAACTCGAGAGACTCGTAGTGGGAGTAACAGTGACGACGTTAACGTGGGCATATAGTGGCACATCGGGTCCATATGACAGGCCATAGCAAGAAATGTTACAGAGAAAGGGCTTAGAAAAGTGGGAGCAGCAGGCAGGAGTACTATGACTCTCTTAAGGTAGCCAAATGCCTCGTCACCATGAGAAATTTTTTTTTGAAAACTCGAGGATATCATCGTTAAGGTAGCTCAAACAACGTTAAGGTTTACATGTAGTGGCATATTGCTCCTGCAGGACTGACCACAGTAATAATTAAAGAGTGGAAAGATACAAAGTACGTCGAGCAGCCGGCAGCAGTAACTATGACTCTCTTAAGGTAGCCAAATGCCTCGTCACTCGGCGAAATTTATTTGAAAACTCGAGGAAATCGTCGTTGAAGTAACTCAGACAACGGTAACATGGAAAGGTGGTGGCATATCGCTTCTGCAGGACTGACCACAGTACGAATTAAAGAGAGGAAAGATTCAAAGAAGGGGGAGCAGCTGGCTGCAGTAACTATGACTCTCTTAAGGTAGCCAAATGCCTCGTCATCCGGCGAGGTACATTTGCTAACTCGAGAGACTCGTAGTGGGAGTAACAGTGACGACGTTAACGTGGGCATATAGTGGCACATCGGGTCCATATGACAGGCCATAGCAAGAAATGTTACAGAGAAAGGGCTTAGAAAAGTGGGAGCAGCAGGCAGGAGTACTATGACTCTCTTAAGGTAGCCAAATGCCTCGTCACCATGAGAAATTTTTTTTTGAAAACTCGAGGATATCATCGTTAAGGTAGCTCAAACAACGTTAAGGTTTACATGTAGTGGCATATTGCTCCTGCAGGACTGACCACAGTAATAATTAAAGAGTGGAAAGATACAAAGTACGTCGAGCAGCCGGCAGCAGTAACTATGACTCTCTTAAGGTAGCCAAATGCCTCGTCACTCGGCGAAATTTATTTGAAAACTCGAGGAAATCGTCGTTGAAGTAACTCAGACAACGGTAACATGGAAAGGTGGTGGCATATCGCTTCTGCAGGACTGACCACAGTACGAATTAAAGAGAGGAAAGATTCAAAGAAGGGGGAGCAGCTGGCTGCAGTAACTATGACTCTCTTAAGGTAGCCAAATGCCTCGTCATCCGGCGAGGTACATTTGCTAACTCGAGAGACTCGTAGTGGGAGTAACAGTGACGACGTTAACGTGGGCATATAGTGGCACATCGGGTCCATATGACAGGCCATAGCAAGAAATGTTACAGAGAAAGGGCTTAGAAAAGTGGGAGCAGCAGGCAGGAGTACTATGACTCTCTTAAGGTAGCCAAATGCCTCGTCACCATGAGAAATTTTTTTCTGAAAACTCGAGGATATCATCGTTAAGGTAGCTCAAACAACGTTAAGGTTTACATGTAGTGGCATATTGCTCCTGCAGGACTGACCACAGTAATAATTAAAGAGTGGAAAGATACAAAGTACGTCGAGCAGCCGGCAGCAGTAACTATGACTCTCTTAAGGTAGCCAAATGCCTCGTCACTCGGCGAAATTTATTTGAAATCTCGAGGAAATCGTCGTTGAAGTAACTCAGACAACGGTAACATGGAAAGGTGGTGGCATATCGCTTCTGCAGGACTGACCACACTACGAATTAAAGAGAGGAAAGATTCAACGAAGGGGGAGCAGCTGGCTGCAGTAACTATGACTCTCTTAAGGTAGCCAAATGCCTCGTCATCCGGCGAGGTACATTTGGTAACTCGAGAGACTCGTAGTGGGAGTAACAGTGACGACGTTAACGTGGGCATATAGTGGCACATCGGGTCCATATGACAGGCCATAGCAAGAAATGTTACAGAGAAAGGGCTTAGAAAAGTGGGAGCAGCAGGCAGGAGTACTATGACTCTCTTAAGGTAGCCAAATGTCTCGTCGCCATGAGAAATTTTTTTTTGAAAACTCGAGGATATCATCGTTAAGGTAGCTCAAACAACGTTAAGGTTTACATGTAGTGGCATATTGCTCCTGCAGGACTGACCACAGTAATAATTAAAGAGTGGAAAGATACAAAGTACGTCGAGCAGCCGGCAGCAGTAACTATGACTCTCTTAAGGTAGCCAAATGCCTCGTCACTCGGCGAAATTTATTTGAAAACTCGAGGAAATCGTCGTTGAAGTAACTCAGACAACGGTAACATGGAAAGGTGGTGGCATATCGCTTCTGCAGGACTGACCACACTACGAATTAAAGAGAGGAAAGATTCAACGAAGGGGGAGCAGCTGGCTGCAGTAACTATGACTCTCTTAAGGTAGCCAAATGCCTCGTCATCCGGCGAGGTACATTTGGTAACTCGAGAGACTCGTAGTGGGAGTAACAGTGACGACGTTAACGTGGGCATATAGTGGCACATCGGGTCCATATGACAGGCCATAGCAAGAAATGTTACAGAGAAAGGGCTTAGAAAAGTGGGAGCAGCAGGCAGGAGTACTATGACTCTCTTAAGGTAGCCAAATGCCTCGTCACCATGAGAAATTTTTTTCTGAAAACTCGAGGATATCATCGTTAAGGTAGCTCAAACAACGTTAAGGTTTACATGTAGTGGCATATTGCTCCTGCAGGACTGACCACAGTAATAATTAAAGAGTGGAAAGATACAAAGTACGTCGAGCAGCCGGCAGCAGTAACTATGACTCTCTTAAGGTAGCCAAATGCCTCGTCACTCGGCGAAATGTATTTGAAAACTCGAGGAAATCGTCGTTGAAGTAACTCAGACAACGGTAACATGGAAAGGTGGTGGCATATCGCTTCTGCAGGACTGACCACAGTACGAATTAAAGAGAGGAAAGATTCAAAGAAGGGGGAGCAGCTGGCTGCAGTAACTATGACTCTCTTAAGGTAGCCAAATGCCTCGTCATCCGGCGAGGTACATTTGCTAACTCGAGAGACTCGTAGTGGGAGTAACAGTGACGACGTTAACGTGGGCATATAGTGGCACATCGGGTCCATATGACAGGCCATAGCAAGAAATGTTACAGAGAAAGGGCTTAGAAAAGTGGGAGCAGCAGGCAGGAGTACTATGACTCTCTTAAGGTAGCCAAATGCCTCGTCACCATGAGAAATTTTTTTCTGAAAACTCGAGGATATCATCGTTAAGGTAGCTCAAACAACGTTAAGGTTTACATGTAGTGGCATATTGCTCCTGCAGGACTGACCACAGTAATAATTAAAGAGTGGAAAGATACAAAGTACGTCGAGCAGCCGGCAGCAGTAACTATGACTCTCTTAAGGTAGCCAAATGCCTCGTCACTCGGCGAAATTTATTTGAAATCTCGAGGAAATCGTCGTTGAAGTAACTCAGACAACGGTAACATGGAAAGGTGGTGGCATATCGCTTCTGCAGGACTGACCACACTACGAATTAAAGAGAGGAAAGATTCAACGAAGGGGGAGCAGCTGGCTGCAGTAACTATGACTCTCTTAAGGTAGCCAAATGCCTCGTCATCCGGCGAGGTACATTTGGTAACTCGAGAGACTCGTAGTGGGAGTAACAGTGACGACGTTAACGTGGGCATATAGTGGCACATCGGGTCCATATGACAGGCCATAGCAAGAAATGTTACAGAGAAAGGGCTTAGAAAAGTGGGAGCAGCAGGCAGGAGTACTATGACTCTCTTAAGGTAGCCAAATGTCTCGTCGCCATGAGAAATTTTTTTTTGAAAACTCGAGGATATCATCGTTAAGGTAGCTCAAACAACGTTAAGGTTTACATGTAGTGGCATATTGCTCCTGCAGGACTGACCACAGTAATAATTAAAGAGTGGAAAGATACAAAGTACGTCGAGCAGCCGGCAGCAGTAACTATGACTCTCTTAAGGTAGCCAAATGCCTCGTCACTCGGCGAAATTTATTTGAAAACTCGAGGAAATCGTCGTTGAAGTAACTCAGACAACGGTAACATGGAAAGGTGGTGGCATATCGCTTCTGCAGGACTGACCACACTACGAATTAAAGAGAGGAAAGATTCAACGAAGGGGGAGCAGCTGGCTGCAGTAACTATGACTCTCTTAAGGTAGCCAAATGCCTCGTCATCCGGCGAGGTACATTTGGTAACTCGAGAGACTCGTAGTGGGAGTAACAGTGACGACGTTAACGTGGGCATATAGTGGCACATCGGGTCCATATGACAGGCCATAGCAAGAAATGTTACAGAGAAAGGGCTTAGAAAAGTGGGAGCAGCAGGCAGGAGTACTATGACTCTCTTAAGGTAGCCAAATGCCTCGTCACCATGAGAAATTTTTTTCTGAAAACTCGAGGATATCATCGTTAAGGTAGCTCAAACAACGTTAAGGTTTACATGTAGTGGCATATTGCTCCTGCAGGACTGACCACAGTAATAATTAAAGAGTGGAAAGATACAAAGTACGTCGAGCAGCCGGCAGCAGTAACTATGACTCTCTTAAGGTAGCCAAATGCCTCGTCACCATGAGAAATTTTTTTTTGAAAACTCGAGGATATCATCGTTAAGGTAGCTCAAACAACGTTAAGGTTTACATGTAGTGGCATATTGCTCCTGCAGGACTGACCACAGTAATAATTAAAGAGTGGAAAGATACAAAGTACGTCGAGCAGCCGGCAGCAGTAACTATGACTCTCTTAAGGTAGCCAAATGCCTCGTCACTCGGCGAAATTTATTTGAAAACTCGAGGAAATCGTCGTTGAAGTAACTCAGACAACGGTAACATGGAAAGGTGGTGGCATATCGCTTCTGCAGGACTGACCACAGTACGAATTAAAGAGAGGAAAGATTCAAAGAAGGGGGAGCAGCTGGCTGCAGTAACTATGACTCTCTTAAGGTAGCCAAATGCCTCGTCATCCGGCGAGGTACATTTGCTAACTCGAGAGACTCGTAGTGGGAGTAACAGTGACGACGTTAACGTGGGCATATAGTGGCACATCGGGTCCATATGACAGGCCATAGCAAGAAATGTTACAGAGAAAGGGCTTAGAAAAGTGGGAGCAGCAGGCAGGAGTACTATGACTCTCTTAAGGTAGCCAAATGCCTCGTCACCATGAGAAATTTTTTTCTGAAAACTCGAGGATATCATCGTTAAGGTAGCTCAAACAACGTTAAGGTTTACATGTAGTGGCATATTGCTCCTGCAGGACTGACCACAGTAATAATTAAAGAGTGGAAAGATACAAAGTACGTCGAGCAGCCGGCAGCAGTAACTATGACTCTCTTAAGGTAGCCAAATGCCTCGTCACTCGGCGAAATTTATTTGAAATCTCGAGGAAATCGTCGTTGAAGTAACTCAGACAACGGTAACATGGAAAGGTGGTGGCATATCGCTTCTGCAGGACTGACCACACTACGAATTAAAGAGAGGAAAGATTCAACGAAGGGGGAGCAGCTGGCTGCAGTAACTATGACTCTCTTAAGGTAGCCAAATGCCTCGTCATCCGGCGAGGTACATTTGGTAACTCGAGAGACTCGTAGTGGGAGTAACAGTGACGACGTTAACGTGGGCATATAGTGGCACATCGGGTCCATATGACAGGCCATAGCAAGAAATGTTACAGAGAAAGGGCTTAGAAAAGTGGGAGCAGCAGGCAGGAGTACTATGACTCTCTTAAGGTAGCCAAATGTCTCGTCGCCATGAGAAATTTTTTTTTGAAAACTCGAGGATATCATCGTTAAGGTAGCTCAAACAACGTTAAGGTTTACATGTAGTGGCATATTGCTCCTGCAGGACTGACCACAGTAATAATTAAAGAGTGGAAAGATACAAAGTACGTCGAGCAGCCGGCAGCAGTAACTATGACTCTCTTAAGGTAGCCAAATGCCTCGTCACTCGGCGAAATTTATTTGAAAACTCGAGGAAATCGTCGTTGAAGTAACTCAGACAACGGTAACATGGAAAGGTGGTGGCATATCGCTTCTGCAGGACTGACCACACTACGAATTAAAGAGAGGAAAGATTCAACGAAGGGGGAGCAGCTGGCTGCAGTAACTATGACTCTCTTAAGGTAGCCAAATGCCTCGTCATCCGGCGAGGTACATTTGGTAACTCGAGAGACTCGTAGTGGGAGTAACAGTGACGACGTTAACGTGGGCATATAGTGGCACATCGGGTCCATATGACAGGCCATAGCAAGAAATGTTACAGAGAAAGGGCTTAGAAAAGTGGGAGCAGCAGGCAGGAGTACTATGACTCTCTTAAGGTAGCCAAATGCCTCGTCACCATGAGAAATTTTTTTCTGAAAACTCGAGGATATCATCGTTAAGGTAGCTCAAACAACGTTAAGGTTTACATGTAGTGGCATATTGCTCCTGCAGGACTGACCACAGTAATAATTAAAGAGTGGAAAGATACAAAGTACGTCGAGCAGCCGGCAGCAGTAACTATGACTCTCTTAAGGTAGCCAAATGCCTCGTCACTCGGCGAAATGTATTTGAAAACTCGAGGAAATCGTCCTTGAAGTAACTCAGACAACGGTACCATGGACAGGTGTTGGCATATCGCTTCTGCAGGACTGACCACAGTACGAATTAAAGAGAGGAAAGATTCAAAGAAGGGGGAGCAGCTGGCTGCAGTAACTATGACTCTCTTAAGGTAGCCAAATGCCTCGTCATCCGGCGAGGTACATTTGGTAACTCGAGAGACTCGTAGTGGGAGTAACAGTGACGACGTTAACGTGGGCATATAGTGGCACATCGGGTCCATATGACAGGCCATAGCAAGAAATGTTACAGAGAAATTGCTTAGAAAAGTGGGAGCAGCAGGCAGGAGTACTATGACTCTCTTAAGGTAGCCAAATGCCTCGTCACCATGAGAAATTTTTTTTTGAAAACTCGAGGATATCATCGTTAAGGTAGCTCAAACAACGTTAAGGTTTACATGTAGTGGCATATTGCTCCTGCAGGACTGACCACAGTAATAATTAAAGAGTGGAAAGATACAAAGTACGTCGAGCAGCCGGCAGCAGTAACTATGACTCTCTTAAGGTAGCCAAATGCCTCGTCACTCGGCGAAATTTATTTGAAATCTCGAGGAAATCGTCGTTGAAGTAACTCAGACAACGGTAACATGGAAAGGTGGTGGCATATCGCTTCTGCAGGACTGACCACAGTACGAATTAAAGAGAGGAAAGATTCAAAGAAGGGGGAGCAGCTGGCTGCAGTAACTATGACTCTCTTAAGGTAGCCAAATGCGCGTCATCCGGCGAGGTACATTTGGTAACTCGAGAGACTCGTAGTGGGAGTAACTGTGACGACGTTAACGTGGGCATATAGTTGCACATCGGGTCCATATGACAGGCCATAGCAAGAAATGCTACAGAGAAAGGGCTTAGAAAAGTGGGAGCAGCAGGCAGGAGTACTATGACTCTCTTAAGGTAGCCAAATGTCTCGTCGCCATGAGAAATTTTTTTCTGAAAACTCGAGGATATCATCGTTAAGGTAGCTCAAACAACGTTAAGGTTTACATGTAGTGGCATATTGCTCCTGCAGGACTGACCACAGTAATAATTAAAGAGTGGAAAGATACAAAGTACGTCGAGCAGCCGGCAGCAGTAACTATGACTCTCTTAAGGTAGCCAAATGCCTCGTCACTCGGCGAAATTTATTTGAAAACTCGAGGAAATCGTCGTTGAAGTAACTCAGACAACGGTAACATGGAAAGGTGGTGGCATATCGCTTCTGCAGGACTGACCACACTACGAATTAAAGAGAGGAAAGATTCAACGAAGGGGGAGCAGCTGGCTGCAGTAACTATGACTCTCTTAAGGTAGCCAAATGCCTCGTCATCCGGCGAGGTACATTTGGTAACTCGAGAGACTCGTAGTGGGAGTAACAGTGACGACGTTAACGTGGGCATATAGTGGCACATCGGGTCCATATGACAGGCCATAGCAAGAAATGTTACAGAGAAATTGCTTAGAAAAGTGGGAGCAGCAGGCAGGAGTACTATGACTCTCTTAAGGTAGCCAAATGCCTCGTCACCATGAGAAATTGTTTTTTGAAAACTCGAGGATATCATCGTTAAGGTAGCTCAAACAACGTTAAGGTTTACATGTAGTGGCATATTGCTCCTGCAGGACTGACCACAGTAATAATTAAAGAGTGGAAAGATACAAAGTACGTCGAGCAGCCGGCAGCAGTAACTATGACTCTCTTAAGGTAGCCAAATGCCTCGTCACTCGGCGAAATTTATTTGAAATCTCGAGGAAATCGTCGTTGAAGTAACTCAGACAACGGTAACATGGAAAGGTGGTGGCATATCGCTTCTGCAGGACTGACCACAGTACGAATTAAAGAGAGGAAAGATTCAAAGAAGGGGGAGCAGCTGGCTGCAGTAACTATGACTCTCTTAAGGTAGCCAAATGCGCGTCATCCGGCGAGGTACATTTGGTAACTCGAGAGACTCGTAGTGGGAGTAACTGTGACGACGTTAACGTGGGCATATAGTTGCACATCGGGTCCATATGACAGGCCATAGCAAGAAATGCTACAGAGAAAGGGCTTAGAAAAGTGGGAGCAGCAGGCAGGAGTACTATGACTCTCTTAAGGTAGCCAAATGTCTCGTCGCCATGAGAAATTTTTTTCTGAAAACTCGAGGATATCATCGTTAAGGTAGCTCAAACAACGTTAAGGTTTACATGTAGTGGCATATTGCTCCTGCAGGACTGACCACAGTAATAATTAAAGAGTGGAAAGATACAAAGTACGTCGAGCAGCCGGCAGCAGTAACTATGACTCTCTTAAGGTAGCCAAATGCCTCGTCACTCGGCGAAATTTATTTGAAAACTCGAGGAAATCGTCGTTGAAGTAACTCAGACAACGGTAACATGGAAAGGTGGTGGCATATCGCTTCTGCAGGACTGACCACACTACGAATTAAAGAGAGGAAAGATTCAACGAAGGGGGAGCAGCTGGCTGCAGTAACTATGACTCTCTTAAGGTAGCCAAATGCCTCGTCATCCGGCGAGGTACATTTGGTAACTCGAGAGACTCGTAGTGGGAGTAACAGTGACGACGTTAACGTGGGCATATAGTGGCACATCGGGTCCATATGACAGGCCATAGCAAGAAATGTTACAGAGAAAGGGCTTAGAAAAGTGGGAGCAGCAGGCAGGAGTACTATGACTCTCTTAAGGTAGCCAAATGCCTCGTCACCATGAGAAATTTTTTTTTGAAAACTCGAGGATATCATCGTTAAGGTAGCTCAAACAACGTTAAGGTTTACATGTAGTGGCATATTGCTCCTGCAGGACTGACCACAGTAATAATTAAAGAGTGGAAAGATACAAAGTACGTCGAGCAGCCGGCAGCAGTAACTATGACTCTCTTAAGGTAGCCAAATGCCTCGTCACTCGGCGAAATTTATTTGAAAACTCGAGGAAATCGTCGTTGAAGTAACTCAGACAACGGTAACATGGAAAGGTGGTGGCATATCGCTTCTGCAGGACTGACCACAGTACGAATTAAAGAGAGGAAAGATTCAAAGAAGGGGGAGCAGCTGGCTGCAGTAACTATGACTCTCTTAAGGTAGCCAAATGCCTCGTCATCCGGCGAGGTACATTTGCTAACTCGAGAGACTCGTAGTGGGAGTAACAGTGACGACGTTAACGTGGGCATATAGTGGCACATCGGGTCCATATGACAGGCCATAGCAAGAAATGTTACAGAGAAAGGGCTTAGAAAAGTGGGAGCAGCAGGCAGGAGTACTATGACTCTCTTAAGGTAGCCAAATGCCTCGTCACCATGAGAAATTTTTTTTTGAAAACTCGAGGATATCATCGTTAAGGTAGCTCAAACAACGTTAAGGTTTACATGTAGTGGCATATTGCTCCTGCAGGACTGACCACAGTAATAATTAAAGAGTGGAAAGATACAAAGTACGTCGAGCAGCCGGCAGCAGTAACTATGACTCTCTTAAGGTAGCCAAATGCCTCGTCACTCGGCGAAATTTATTTGAAAACTCGAGGAAATCGTCGTTGAAGTAACTCAGACAACGGTAACATGGAAAGGTGGTGGCATATCGCTTCTGCAGGACTGACCACAGTACGAATTAAAGAGAGGAAAGATTCAAAGAAGGGGGAGCAGCTGGCTGCAGTAACTATGACTCTCTTAAGGTAGCCAAATGCCTCGTCATCCGGCGAGGTACATTTGCTAACTCGAGAGACTCGTAGTGGGAGTAACAGTGACGACGTTAACGTGGGCATATAGTGGCACATCGGGTCCATATGACAGGCCATAGCAAGAAATGTTACAGAGAAAGGGCTTAGAAAAGTGGGAGCAGCAGGCAGGAGTACTATGACTCTCTTAAGGTAGCCAAATGCCTCGTCACCATGAGAAATTTTTTTCTGAAAACTCGAGGATATCATCGTTAAGGTAGCTCAAACAACGTTAAGGTTTACATGTAGTGGCATATTGCTCCTGCAGGACTGACCACAGTAATAATTAAAGAGTGGAAAGATACAAAGTACGTCGAGCAGCCGGCAGCAGTAACTATGACTCTCTTAAGGTAGCCAAATGCCTCGTCACTCGGCGAAATTTATTTGAAAACTCGAGGAAATCGTCGTTGAAGTAACTCAGACAACGGTAACATGGAAAGGTGGTGGCATATCGCTTCTGCAGGACTGACCACACTACGAATTAAAGAGAGGAAAGATTCAACGAAGGGGGAGCAGCTGGCTGCAGTAACTATGACTCTCTTAAGGTAGCCAAATGCCTCGTCATCCGGCGAGGTACATTTGGTAACTCGAGAGACTCGTAGTGGGAGTAACAGTGACGACGTTAACGTGGGCATATAGTGGCACATCGGGTCCATATGACAGGCCATAGCAAGAAATGTTACAGAGAAAGGGCTTAGAAAAGTGGGAGCAGCAGGCAGGAGTACTATGACTCTCTTAAGGTAGCCAAATGCCTCGTCACCATGAGAAATTTTTTTTTGAAAACTCGAGGATATCATCGTTAAGGTAGCTCAAACAACGTTAAGGTTTACATGTAGTGGCATATTGCTCCTGCAGGACTGACCACAGTAATAATTAAAGAGTGGAAAGATACAAAGTACGTCGAGCAGCCGGCAGCAGTAACTATGACTCTCTTAAGGTAGCCAAATGCCTCGTCACTCGGCGAAATTTATTTGAAAACTCGAGGAAATCGTCGTTGAAGTAACTCAGACAACGGTAACATGGAAAGGTGGTGGCATATCGCTTCTGCAGGACTGACCACAGTACGAATTAAAGAGAGGAAAGATTCAAAGAAGGGGGAGCAGCTGGCTGCAGTAACTATGACTCTCTTAAGGTAGCCAAATGCCTCGTCATCCGGCGAGGTACATTTGGTAACTCGAGAGACTCGTAGTGGGAGTAACAGTGACGACGTTAACGTGGGCATATAGTGGCACATCGGGTCCATATGACAGGCCATAGCAAGAAATGTTACAGAGAAATTGCTTAGAAAAGTGGGAGCAGCAGGCAGGAGTACTATGACTCTCTTAAGGTAGCCAAATGCCTCGTCACCATGAGAAATTTTTTTTTGAAAACTCGAGGATATCATCGTTAAGGTAGCTCAAACAACGTTAAGGTTTACATGTAGTGGCATATTGCTCCTGCAGGACTGACCACAGTAATAATTAAAGAGTGGAAAGATACAAAGTACGTCGAGCAGCCGGCAGCAGTAACTATGACTCTCTTAAGGTAGCCAAATGCCTCGTCACTCGGCGAAATTTATTTGAAATCTCGAGGAAATCGTCGTTGAAGTAACTCAGACAACGGTAACATGGAAAGGTGGTGGCATATCGCTTCTGCAGGACTGACCACACTACGAATTAAAGAGAGGAAAGATTCAACGAAGGGGGAGCAGCTGGCTGCAGTAACTATGACTCTCTTAAGGTAGCCAAATGCCTCGTCATCCGGCGAGGTACATTTGGTAACTCGAGAGACTCGTAGTGGGAGTAACAGTGACGACGTTAACGTGGGCATATAGTGGCACATCGGGTCCATATGACAGGCCATAGCAAGAAATGTTACAGAGAAAGGGCTTAGAAAAGTGGGAGCAGCAGGCAGGAGTACTATGACACTCTTAAGGTAGCCAAATGTCTCGTCGCCATGAGAAATTTTTTTTTGAAAACTCGAGGATATCATCGTTAAGGTAGCTCAAACAACGTTAAGGTTTACATGTAGTGGCATATTGCTCCTGCAGGACTGACCACAGTAATAATTAAAGAGTGGAAAGATACAAAGTACGTCGAGCAGCCGGCAGCAGTAACTATGACTCTCTTAAGGTAGCCAAATGCCTCGTCACTCGGCGAAATTTATTTGAAAACTCGAGGAAATCGTCGTTGAAGTAACTCAGACAACGGTAACATGGAAAGGTGGTGGCATATCGCTTCTGCAGGACTGACCACACTACGAATTAAAGAGAGGAAAGATTCAACGAAGGGGGAGCAGCTGGCTGCAGTAACTATGACTCTCTTAAGGTAGCCAAATGCCTCGTCATCCGGCGAGGTACATTTGGTAACTCGAGAGACTCGTAGTGGGAGTAACAGTGACGACGTTAACGTGGGCATATAGTGGCACATCGGGTCCATATGACAGGCCATAGCAAGAAATGTTACAGAGAAAGGGCTTAGAAAAGTGGGAGCAGCAGGCAGGAGTACTATGACTCTCTTAAGGTAGCCAAATGCCTCGTCACCATGAGAAATTTTTTTCTGAAAACTCGAGGATATCATCGTTAAGGTAGCTCAAACAACGTTAAGGTTTACATGTAGTGGCATATTGCTCCTGCAGGACTGACCACAGTAATAATTAAAGAGTGGAAAGATACAAAGTACGTCGAGCAGCCGGCAGCAGTAACTATGACTCTCTTAAGGTAGCCAAATGCCTCGTCACTCGGCGAAATGTATTTGAAAACTCGAGGAAATCGTCCTTGAAGTAACTCAGACAACGGTACCATGGACAGGTGTTGGCATATCGCTTCTGCAGGACTGACCACAGTACGAATTAAAGAGAGGAAAGATTCAAAGAAGGGGGAGCAGCTGGCTGCAGTAACTATGACTCTCTTAAGGTAGCCAAATGCCTCGTCATCCGGCGAGGTACATTTGGTAACTCGAGAGACTCGTAGTGGGAGTAACAGTGACGACGTTAACGTGGGCATATAGTGGCACATCGGGTCCATATGACAGGCCATAGCAAGAAATGTTACAGAGAAATTGCTTAGAAAAGTGGGAGCAGCAGGCAGGAGTACTATGACTCTCTTAAGGTAGCCAAATGCCTCGTCACCATGAGAAATTTTTTTTTGAAAACTCGAGGATATCATCGTTAAGGTAGCTCAAACAACGTTAAGGTTTACATGTAGTGGCATATTGCTCCTGCAGGACTGACCACAGTAATAATTAAAGAGTGGAAAGATACAAAGTACGTCGAGCAGCCGGCAGCAGTAACTATGACTCTCTTAAGGTAGCCAAATGCCTCGTCACTCGGCGAAATTTATTTGAAATCTCGAGGAAATCGTCGTTGAAGTAACTCAGACAACGGTAACATGGAAAGGTGGTGGCATATCGCTTCTGCAGGACTGACCACAGTACGAATTAAAGAGAGGAAAGATTCAAAGAAGGGGGAGCAGCTGGCTGCAGTAACTATGACTCTCTTAAGGTAGCCAAATGCGCGTCATCCGGCGAGGTACATTTGGTAACTCGAGAGACTCGTAGTGGGAGTAACTGTGACGACGTTAACGTGGGCATATAGTTGCACATCGGGTCCATATGACAGGCCATAGCAAGAAATGCTACAGAGAAAGGGCTTAGAAAAGTGGGAGCAGCAGGCAGGAGTACTATGACTCTCTTAAGGTAGCCAAATGTCTCGTCGCCATGAGAAATTTTTTTTTGAAAACTCGAGGATATCATCGTTAAGGTAGCTCAAACAACGTTAAGGTTTACATGTAGTGGCATATTGCTCCTGCAGGACTGACCACAGTAATAATTAAAGAGTGGAAAGATACAAAGTACGTCGAGCAGCCGGCAGCAGTAACTATGACTCTCTTAAGGTAGCCAAATGCCTCGTCACTCGGCGAAATTTATTTGAAAACTCGAGGAAATCGTCGTTGAAGTAACTCAGACAACGGTAACATGGAAAGGTGGTGGCATATCGCTTCTGCAGGACTGACCACACTACGAATTAAAGAGAGGAAAGATTCAACGAAGGGGGAGCAGCTGGCTGCAGTAACTATGACTCTCTTAAGGTAGCCAAATGCCTCGTCATCCGGCGAGGTACATTTGGTAACTCGAGAGACTCGTAGTGGGAGTAACAGTGACGACGTTAACGTGGGCATATAGTGGCACATCGGGTCCATATGACAGGCCATAGCAAGAAATGTTACAGAGAAAGGGCTTAGAAAAGTGGGAGCAGCAGGCAGGAGTACTATGACTCTCTTAAGGTAGCCAAATGCCTCGTCACCATGAGAAATTTTTTTTTGAAAACTCGAGGATATCATCGTTAAGGTAGCTCAAACAACGTTAAGGTTTACATGTAGTGGCATATTGCTCCTGCAGGACTGACCACAGTAATAATTAAAGAGTGGAAAGATACAAAGTACGTCGAGCAGCCGGCAGCAGTAACTATGACTCTCTTAAGGTAGCCAAATGCCTCGTCACTCGGCGAAATTTATTTGAAAACTCGAGGAAATCGTCGTTGAAGTAACTCAGACAACGGTAACATGGAAAGGTGGTGGCATATCGCTTCTGCAGGACTGACCACAGTACGAATTAAAGAGAGGAAAGATTCAAAGAAGGGGGAGCAGCTGGCTGCAGTAACTATGACTCTCTTAAGGTAGCCAAATGCCTCGTCATCCGGCGAGGTACATTTGCTAACTCGAGAGACTCGTAGTGGGAGTAACAGTGACGACGTTAACGTGGGCATATAGTGGCACATCGGGTCCATATGACAGGCCATAGCAAGAAATGTTACAGAGAAAGGGCTTAGAAAAGTGGGAGCAGCAGGCAGGAGTACTATGACTCTCTTAAGGTAGCCAAATGCCTCGTCACCATGAGAAATTTTTTTCTGAAAACTCGAGGATATCATCGTTAAGGTAGCTCAAACAACGTTAAGGTTTACATGTAGTGGCATATTGCTCCTGCAGGACTGACCACAGTAATAATTAAAGAGTGGAAAGATACAAAGTACGTCGAGCAGCCGGCAGCAGTAACTATGACTCTCTTAAGGTAGCCAAATGCCTCGTCACTCGGCGAAATTTATTTGAAAACTCGAGGAAATCGTCGTTGAAGTAACTCAGACAACGGTAACATGGAAAGGTGGTGGCATATCGCTTCTGCAGGACTGACCACACTACGAATTAAAGAGAGGAAAGATTCAACGAAGGGGGAGCAGCTGGCTGCAGTAACTATGACTCTCTTAAGGTAGCCAAATGCCTCGTCATCCGGCGAGGTACATTTGGTAACTCGAGAGACTCGTAGTGGGAGTAACAGTGACGACGTTAACGTGGGCATATAGTGGCACATCGGGTCCATATGACAGGCCATAGCAAGAAATGTTACAGAGAAAGGGCTTAGAAAAGTGGGAGCAGCAGGCAGGAGTACTATGACTCTCTTAAGGTAGCCAAATGCCTCGTCACCATGAGAAATTTTTTTTTGAAAACTCGAGGATATCATCGTTAAGGTAGCTCAAACAACGTTAAGGTTTACATGTAGTGGCATATTGCTCCTGCAGGACTGACCACAGTAATAATTAAAGAGTGGAAAGATACAAAGTACGTCGAGCAGCCGGCAGCAGTAACTATGACTCTCTTAAGGTAGCCAAATGCCTCGTCACTCGGCGAAATTTATTTGAAAACTCGAGGAAATCGTCGTTGAAGTAACTCAGACAACGGTAACATGGAAAGGTGGTGGCATATCGCTTCTGCAGGACTGACCACAGTACGAATTAAAGAGAGGAAAGATTCAAAGAAGGGGGAGCAGCTGGCTGCAGTAACTATGACTCTCTTAAGGTAGCCAAATGCCTCGTCATCCGGCGAGGTACATTTGCTAACTCGAGAGACTCGTAGTGGGAGTAACAGTGACGACGTTAACGTGGGCATATAGTGGCACATCGGGTCCATATGACAGGCCATAGCAAGAAATGTTACAGAGAAAGGGCTTAGAAAAGTGGGAGCAGCAGGCAGGAGTACTATGACTCTCTTAAGGTAGCCAAATGCCTCGTCACCATGAGAAATTTTTTTCTGAAAACTCGAGGATATCATCGTTAAGGTAGCTCAAACAACGTTAAGGTTTACATGTAGTGGCATATTGCTCCTGCAGGACTGACCACAGTAATAATTAAAGAGTGGAAAGATACAAAGTACGTCGAGCAGCCGGCAGCAGTAACTATGACTCTCTTAAGGTAGCCAAATGCCTCGTCACTCGGCGAAATGTATTTGAAAACTCGAGGAAATCGTCCTTGAAGTAACTCAGACAACGGTACCATGGACAGGTGTTGGCATATCGCTTCTGCAGGACTGACCCCAGTACGAATTAAAGAGAGGAAAGATTCAAAGAAGGGGGAGCAGCTGGCTGCAGTAACTATGACTCTCTTAAGGTAGCCAAATGCCTCGTCATCCGGCGAGGTACATTTGGTAACTCGAGAGACTCGTAGTGGGAGTAACAGTGACGACGTTAACGTGGGCATATAGTGGCACATCGGGTCCATATGACAGGCCATAGCAAGAAATGTTACAGAGAAATTGCTTAGAAAAGTGGGAGCAGCAGGCAGGAGTACTATGACTCTCTTAAGGTAGCCAAATGCCTCGTCACCATGAGAAATTTTTTTTTGAAAACTCGAGGATATCATCGTTAAGGTAGCTCAAACAACGTTAAGGTTTACATGTAGTGGCATATTGCTCCTGCAGGACTGACCACAGTAATAATTAAAGAGTGGAAAGATACAAAGTACGTCGAGCAGCCGGCAGCAGTAACTATGACTCTCTTAAGGTAGCCAAATGCCTCGTCACTCGGCGAAATTTATTTGAAATCTCGAGGAAATCGTCGTTGAAGTAACTCAGACAACGGTAACATGGAAAGGTGGTGGCATATCGCTTCTGCAGGACTGACCACAGTACGAATTAAAGAGAGGAAAGATTCAAAGAAGGGGGAGCAGCTGGCTGCAGTAACTATGACTCTCTTAAGGTAGCCAAATGCGCGTCATCCGGCGAGGTACATTTGGTAACTCGAGAGACTCGTAGTGGGAGTAACTGTGACGACGTTAACGTGGGCATATAGTTGCACATCGGGTCCATATGACAGGCCATAGCAAGAAATGCTACAGAGAAAGGGCTTAGAAAAGTGGGAGCAGCAGGCAGGAGTACTATGACTCTCTTAAGGTAGCCAAATGTCTCGTCGCCATGAGAAATTTTTTTTTGAAAACTCGAGGATATCATCGTTAAGGTAGCTCAAACAACGTTAAGGTTTACATGTAGTGGCATATTGCTCCTGCAGGACTGACCACAGTAATAATTAAAGAGTGGAAAGATACAAAGTACGTCGAGCAGCCGGCAGCAGTAACTATGACTCTCTTAAGGTAGCCAAATGCCTCGTCACTCGGCGAAATTTATTTGAAAACTCGAGGAAATCGTCGTTGAAGTAACTCAGACAACGGTAACATGGAAAGGTGGTGGCATATCGCTTCTGCAGGACTGACCACACTACGAATTAAAGAGAGGAAAGATTCAACGAAGGGGGAGCAGCTGGCTGCAGTAACTATGACTCTCTTAAGGTAGCCAAATGCCTCGTCATCCGGCGAGGTACATTTGGTAACTCGAGAGACTCGTAGTGGGAGTAACAGTGACGACGTTAACGTGGGCATATAGTGGCACATCGGGTCCATATGACAGGCCATAGCAAGAAATGTTACAGAGAAAGGGCTTAGAAAAGTGGGAGCAGCAGGCAGGAGTACTATGACTCTCTTAAGGTAGCCAAATGCCTCGTCACCATGAGAAATTTTTTTTTGAAAACTCGAGGATATCATCGTTAAGGTAGCTCAAACAACGTTAAGGTTTACATGTAGTGGCATATTGCTCCTGCAGGACTGACCACAGTAATAATTAAAGAGTGGAAAGATACAAAGTACGTCGAGCAGCCGGCAGCAGTAACTATGACTCTCTTAAGGTAGCCAAATGCCTCGTCACTCGGCGAAATTTATTTGAAAACTCGAGGAAATCGTCGTTGAAGTAACTCAGACAACGGTAACATGGAAAGGTGGTGGCATATCGCTTCTGCAGGACTGACCACAGTACGAATTAAAGAGAGGAAAGATTCAAAGAAGGGGGAGCAGCTGGCTGCAGTAACTATGACTCTCTTAAGGTAGCCAAATGCCTCGTCATCCGGCGAGGTACATTTGCTAACTCGAGAGACTCGTAGTGGGAGTAACAGTGACGACGTTAACGTGGGCATATAGTGGCACATCGGGTCCATATGACAGGCCATAGCAAGAAATGTTACAGAGAAAGGGCTTACAAAAGTGGGAGCAGCAGGCAGGAGTACTATGACTCTCTTAAGGTAGCCAAATGCCTCGTCACCATGAGAAATTTTTTTTTGAAAACTCGAGGATATCATCGTTAAGGTAGCTCAAACAACGTTAAGGTTTACATGTAGTGGCATATTGCTCCTGCAGGACTGACCACAGTAATAATTAAAGAGTGGAAAGATACAAAGTACGTCGAGCAGCCGGCAGCAGTAACTATGACTCTCTTAAGGTAGCCAAATGCCTCGTCACTCGGCGAAATTTATTTGAAAACTCGAGGAAATCGTCGTTGAAGTAACTCAGACAACGGTAACATGGAAAGGTGGTGGCATATCGCTTCTGCAGGACTGACCACACTACGAATTAAAGAGAGGAAAGATTCAACGAAGGGGGAGCAGCTGGCTGCAGTAACTATGACTCTCTTAAGGTAGCCAAATGCCTCGTCATCCGGCGAGGTACATTTGGTAACTCGAGAGACTCGTAGTGGGAGTAACAGTGACGACGTTAACGTGGGCATATAGTGGCACATCGGGTCCATATGACAGGCCATAGCAAGAAATGTTACAGAGAAAGGGCTTAGAAAAGTGGGAGCAGCAGGCAGGAGTACTATGACTCTCTTAAGGTAGCCAAATGTCTCGTCGCCATGTGAAATTTTTTTTTGAAAACTCGAGGATATCATCGTTAAGGTAGCTCAAACAACGTTAAGGTTTACATGTAGTGGCATATTGCTCCTGCAGGACTGACCACAGTAATAATTAAAGAGTGGAAAGATACAAAGTACGTCGAGCAGCCGGCAGCAGTAACTATGACTCTCTTAAGGTAGCCAAATGCCTCGTCACTCGGCGAAATTTATTTGAAAACTCGAGGAAATCGTCGTTGAAGTAACTCAGACAACGGTAACATGGAAAGGTGGTGGCATATCGCTTCTGCAGGACTGACCACACTACGAATTAAAGAGAGGAAAGATTCAACGAAGGGGGAGCAGCTGGCTGCAGTAACTATGACTCTCTTAAGGTAGCCAAATGCCTCGTCATCCGGCGAGGTACATTTGGTAACTCGAGAGACTCGTAGTGGGAGTAACAGTGACGACGTTAACGTGGGCATATAGTGGCACATCGGGTCCATATGACAGGCCATAGCAAGAAATGTTACAGAGAAAGGGCTTAGAAAAGTGGGAGCAGCAGGCAGGAGTACTATGACTCTCTTAAGGTAGCCAAATGCCTCGTCACCATGAGAAATTTTTTTTTGAAAACTCGAGGATATCATCGTTAAGGTAGCTCAAACAACGTTAAGGTTTACATGTAGTGGCATATTGCTCCTGCAGGACTGACCACAGTAATAATTAAAGAGTGGAAAGATACAAAGTACGTCGAGCAGCCGGCAGCAGTAACTATGACTCTCTTAAGGTAGCCAAATGCCTCGTCACTCGGCGAAATTTATTTGAAAACTCGAGGAAATCGTCGTTGAAGTAACTCAGACAACGGTAACATGGAAAGGTGGTGGCATATCGCTTCTGCATGACTGACCACAGTACGAATTAAAGAGAGGAAAGATTCAAAGAAGGGGGAGCAGCTGGCTGCAGTAACTATGACTCTCTTAAGGTAGCCAAATGCCTCGTCATCCGGCGAGGTACATTTGGTAACTCGAGAGACTCGTAGTGGGAGTAACAGTGACGACGTTAACGTGGGCATATAGTGGCACATCGGGTCCATATGACAGGCCATAGCAAGAAATGTTACAGAGAAATTGCTTAGAAAAGTGGGAGCAGCAGGCAGGAGTACTATGACTCTCTTAAGGTAGCCAAATGCCTCGTCACCATGAGAAATTTTTTTTTGAAAACTCGAGGATATCATCGTTAAGGTAGCTCAAACAACGTTAAGGTTTACATGTAGTGGCATATTGCTCCTGCAGGACTGACCACAGTAATAATTAAAGAGTGGAAAGATACAAAGTACGTCGAGCAGCCGGCAGCAGTAACTATGACTCTCTTAAGGTAGCCAAATGCCTCGTCACTCGGCGAAATTTATTTGAAAACTCGAGGAAATCGTCGTTGAAGTAACTCAGACAACGGTAACATGGAAAGGTGGTGGCATATCGCTTCTGCAGGACTGACCACACTACGAATTAAAGAGAGGAAAGATTCAACGAAGGGGGAGCAGCTGGCTGCAGTAACTATGACTCTCTTAAGGTAGCCAAATGCCTCGTCATCCGGCGAGGTACATTTGGTAACTCGAGAGACTCGTAGTGGGAGTAACAGTGACGACGTTAACGTGGGCATATAGTGGCACATCGGGTCCATATGACAGGCCATAGCAAGAAATGTTACAGAGAAAGGGCTTAGAAAAGTGGGAGCAGCAGGCAGGAGTACTATGACTCTCTTAAGGTAGCCAAATGCCTCGTCACCATGAGAAATTTTTTTTTGAAAACTCGAGGATATCATCGTTAAGGTAGCTCAAACAACGTTAAGGTTTACATGTAGTGGCATATTGCTCCTGCAGGACTGACCACAGTAATAATTAAAGAGTGGAAAGATACAAAGTACGTCGAGCAGCCGGCAGCAGTAACTATGACTCTCTTAAGGTAGCCAAATGCCTCGTCACTCGGCGAAATTTATTTGAAAACTCGAGGAAATCGTCGTTGAAGTAACTCAGACAACGGTAACATGGAAAGGTGGTGGCATATCGCTTCTGCAGGACTGACCACAGTACGAATTAAAGAGAGGAAAGATTCAAAGAAGGGGGAGCAGCTGGCTGCAGTAACTATGACTCTCTTAAGGTAGCCAAATGCCTCGTCATCCGGCGAGGTACATTTGCTAACTCGAGAGACTCGTAGTGGGAGTAACAGTGACGACGTTAACGTGGGCATATAGTGGCACATCGGGTCCATATGACAGGCCATAGCAAGAAATGTTACAGAGAAAGGGCTTAGAAAAGTGGGAGCAGCAGGCAGGAGTACTATGACTCTCTTAAGGTAGCCAAATGCCTCGTCACCATGAGAAATTTTTTTCTGAAAACTCGAGGATATCATCGTTAAGGTAGCTCAAACAACGTTAAGGTTTACATGTAGTGGCATATTGCTCCTGCAGGACTGACCACAGTAATAATTAAAGAGTGGAAAGATACAAAGTACGTCGAGCAGCCGGCAGCAGTAACTATGACTCTCTTAAGGTAGCCAAATGCCTCGTCACTCGGCGAAATGTATTTGAAAACTCGAGGAAATCGTCCTTGAAGTAACTCAGACAACGGTACCATGGACAGGTGTTGGCATATCGCTTCTGCAGGACTGACCCCAGTACGAATTAAAGAGAGGAAAGATTCAAAGAAGGGGGAGCAGCTGGCTGCAGTAACTATGACTCTCTTAAGGTAGCCAAATGCCTCGTCATCCGGCGAGGTACATTTGCTAACTCGAGAGACTCGTAGTGGGAGTAACAGTGACGACGTTAACGTGGGCATATAGTGGCACATCGGGTCCATATGACAGGCCATAGCAAGAAATGTTACAGAGAAAGGGCTTACAAAAGTGGGAGCAGCAGGCAGGAGTACTATGACTCTCTTAAGGTAGCCAAATGCCTCGTCACCATGAGAAATTTTTTTTTGAAAACTCGAGGATATCATCGTTAAGGTAGCTCAAACAACGTTAAGGTTTACATGTAGTGGCATATTGCTCCTGCAGGACTGACCACAGTAATAATTAAAGAGTGGAAAGATACAAAGTACGTCGAGCAGCCGGCAGCAGTAACTATGACTCTCTTAAGGTAGCCAAATGCCTCGTCACTCGGCGAAATTTATTTGAAAACTCGAGGAAATCGTCGTTGAAGTAACTCAGACAACGGTAACATGGAAAGGTGGTGGCATATCGCTTCTGCAGGACTGACCACACTACGAATTAAAGAGAGGAAAGATTCAACGAAGGGGGAGCAGCTGGCTGCAGTAACTATGACTCTCTTAAGGTAGCCAAATGCCTCGTCATCCGGCGAGGTACATTTGGTAACTCGAGAGACTCGTAGTGGGAGTAACAGTGACGACGTTAACGTGGGCATATAGTGGCACATCGGGTCCATATGACAGGCCATAGCAAGAAATGTTACAGAGAAAGGGCTTAGAAAAGTGGGAGCAGCAGGCAGGAGTACTATGACTCTCTTAAGGTAGCCAAATGTCTCGTCGCCATGTGAAATTTTTTTTTGAAAACTCGAGGATATCATCGTTAAGGTAGCTCAAACAACGTTAAGGTTTACATGTAGTGGCATATTGCTCCTGCAGGACTGACCACAGTAATAATTAAAGAGTGGAAAGATACAAAGTACGTCGAGCAGCCGGCAGCAGTAACTATGACTCTCTTAAGGTAGCCAAATGCCTCGTCACTCGGCGAAATTTATTTGAAAACTCGAGGAAATCGTCGTTGAAGTAACTCAGACAACGGTAACATGGAAAGGTGGTGGCATATCGCTTCTGCAGGACTGACCACACTACGAATTAAAGAGAGGAAAGATTCAACGAAGGGGGAGCAGCTGGCTGCAGTAACTATGACTCTCTTAAGGTAGCCAAATGCCTCGTCATCCGGCGAGGTACATTTGGTAACTCGAGAGACTCGTAGTGGGAGTAACAGTGACGACGTTAACGTGGGCATATAGTGGCACATCGGGTCCATATGACAGGCCATAGCAAGAAATGTTACAGAGAAAGGGCTTAGAAAAGTGGGAGCAGCAGGCAGGAGTACTATGACTCTCTTAAGGTAGCCAAATGCCTCGTCACCATGAGAAATTTTTTTTTGAAAACTCGAGGATATCATCGTTAAGGTAGCTCAAACAACGTTAAGGTTTACATGTAGTGGCATATTGCTCCTGCAGGACTGACCACAGTAATAATTAAAGAGTGGAAAGATACAAAGTACGTCGAGCAGCCGGCAGCAGTAACTATGACTCTCTTAAGGTAGCCAAATGCCTCGTCACTCGGCGAAATTTATTTGAAAACTCGAGGAAATCGTCGTTGAAGTAACTCAGACAACGGTAACATGGAAAGGTGGTGGCATATCGCTTCTGCAGGACTGACCACAGTACGAATTAAAGAGAGGAAAGATTCAAAGAAGGGGGAGCAGCTGGCTGCAGTAACTATGACTCTCTTAAGGTAGCCAAATGCCTCGTCATCCGGCGAGGTACATTTGCTAACTCGAGAGACTCGTAGTGGGAGTAACAGTGACGACGTTAACGTGGGCATATAGTGGCACATCGGGTCCATATGACAGGCCATAGCAAGAAATGTTACAGAGAAAGGGCTTAGAAAAGTGGGAGCAGCAGGCAGGAGTACTATGACTCTCTTAAGGTAGCCAAATGCCTCGTCACCATGAGAAATTTTTTTCTGAAAACTCGAGGATATCATCGTTAAGGTAGCTCAAACAACGTTAAGGTTTACATGTAGTGGCATATTGCTCCTGCAGGACTGACCACAGTAATAATTAAAGAGTGGAAAGATACAAAGTACGTCGAGCAGCCGGCAGCAGTAACTATGACTCTCTTAAGGTAGCCAAATGCCTCGTCACTCGGCGAAATGTATTTGAAAACTCGAGGAAATCGTCCTTGAAGTAACTCAGACAACGGTACCATGGACAGGTGTTGGCATATCGCTTCTGCAGGACTGACCCCAGTACGAATTAAAGAGAGGAAAGATTCAAAGAAGGGGGAGCAGCTGGCTGCAGTAACTATGACTCTCTTAAGGTAGCCAAATGCCTCGTCATCCGGCGAGGTACATTTGCTAACTCGAGAGACTCGTAGTGGGAGTAACAGTGACGACGTTAACGTGGGCATATAGTGGCACATCGGGTCCATATGACAGGCCATAGCAAGAAATGTTACAGAGAAAGGGCTTACAAAAGTGGGAGCAGCAGGCAGGAGTACTATGACTCTCTTAAGGTAGCCAAATGCCTCGTCACCATGAGAAATTTTTTTTTGAAAACTCGAGGATATCATCGTTAAGGTAGCTCAAACAACGTTAAGGTTTACATGTAGTGGCATATTGCTCCTGCAGGACTGACCACAGTAATAATTAAAGAGTGGAAAGATACAAAGTACGTCGAGCAGCCGGCAGCAGTAACTATGACTCTCTTAAGGTAGCCAAATGCCTCGTCACTCGGCGAAATTTATTTGAAAACTCGAGGAAATCGTCGTTGAAGTAACTCAGACAACGGTAACATGGAAAGGTGGTGGCATATCGCTTCTGCAGGACTGACCACACTACGAATTAAAGAGAGGAAAGATTCAACGAAGGGGGAGCAGCTGGCTGCAGTAACTATGACTCTCTTAAGGTAGCCAAATGCCTCGTCATCCGGCGAGGTACATTTGGTAACTCGAGAGACTCGTAGTGGGAGTAACAGTGACGACGTTAACGTGGGCATATAGTGGCACATCGGGTCCATATGACAGGCCATAGCAAGAAATGTTACAGAGAAAGGGCTTAGAAAAGTGGGAGCAGCAGGCAGGAGTACTATGACTCTCTTAAGGTAGCCAAATGTCTCGTCGCCATGTGAAATTTTTTTTTGAAAACTCGAGGATATCATCGTTAAGGTAGCTCAAACAACGTTAAGGTTTACATGTAGTGGCATATTGCTCCTGCAGGACTGACCACAGTAATAATTAAAGAGTGGAAAGATACAAAGTACGTCGAGCAGCCGGCAGCAGTAACTATGACTCTCTTAAGGTAGCCAAATGCCTCGTCACTCGGCGAAATTTATTTGAAAACTCGAGGAAATCGTCGTTGAAGTAACTCAGACAACGGTAACATGGAAAGGTGGTGGCATATCGCTTCTGCAGGACTGACCACACTACGAATTAAAGAGAGGAAAGATTCAACGAAGGGGGAGCAGCTGGCTGCAGTAACTATGACTCTCTTAAGGTAGCCAAATGGCTCGTCATCCGGCGAGGTACATTTGGTAACTCGAGAGACTCGTAGTGGGAGTAACAGTGACGACGTTAACGTGGGCATATAGTGGCACATCGGGTCCATATGACAGGCCATAGCAAGAAATGTTACAGAGAAAGGGCTTAGAAAAGTGGGAGCAGCAGGCAGGAGTACTATGACTCTCTTAAGGTAGCCAAATGCCTCGTCACCATGAGAAATTTTTTTTTGAAAACTCGAGGATATCATCGTTAAGGTAGCTCAAACAACGTTAAGGTTTACATGTAGTGGCATATTGCTCCTGCAGGACTGACCACAGTAATAATTAAAGAGTGGAAAGATACAAAGTACGTCGAGCAGCCGGCAGCAGTAACTATGACTCTCTTAAGGTAGCCAAATGCCTCGTCACTCGGCGAAATTTATTTGAAAACTCGAGGAAATCGTCGTTGAAGTAACTCAGACAACGGTAACATGGAAAGGTGGTGGCATATCGCTTCTGCATGACTGACCACAGTACGAATTAAAGAGAGGAAAGATTCAAAGAAGGGGGAGCAGCTGGCTGCAGTAACTATGACTCTCTTAAGGTAGCCAAATGCCTCGTCATCCGGCGAGGTACATTTGGTAACTCGAGAGACTCGTAGTGGGAGTAACAGTGACGACGTTAACGTGGGCATATAGTGGCACATCGGGTCCATATGACAGGCCATAGCAAGAAATGTTACAGAGAAATTGCTTAGAAAAGTGGGAGCAGCAGGCAGGAGTACTATGACTCTCTTAAGGTAGCCAAATGCCTCGTCACCATGAGAAATTTTTTTTTGAAAACTCGAGGATATCATCGTTAAGGTAGCTCAAACAACGTTAAGGTTTACATGTAGTGGCATATTGCTCCTGCAGGACTGACCACAGTAATAATTAAAGAGTGGAAAGATACAAAGTACGTCGAGCAGCCGGCAGCAGTAACTATGACTCTCTTAAGGTAGCCAAATGCCTCGTCACTCGGCGAAATTTATTTGAAAACTCGAGGAAATCGTCGTTGAAGTAACTCAGACAACGGTAACATGGAAAGGTGGTGGCATATCGCTTCTGCAGGACTGACCACACTACGAATTAAAGAGAGGAAAGATTCAACGAAGGGGGAGCAGCTGGCTGCAGTAACTATGACTCTCTTAAGGTAGCCAAATGCCTCGTCATCCGGCGAGGTACATTTGGTAACTCGAGAGACTCGTAGTGGGAGTAACAGTGACGACGTTAACGTGGGCATATAGTGGCACATCGGGTCCATATGACAGGCCATAGCAAGAAATGTTACAGAGAAAGGGCTTAGAAAAGTGGGAGCAGCAGGCAGGAGTACTATGACTCTCTTAAGGTAGCCAAATGCCTCGTCACCATGAGAAATTTTTTTTTGAAAACTCGAGGATATCATCGTTAAGGTAGCTCAAACAACGTTAAGGTTTACATGTAGTGGCATATTGCTCCTGCAGGACTGACCACAGTAATAATTAAAGAGTGGAAAGATACAAAGTACGTCGAGCAGCCGGCAGCAGTAACTATGACTCTCTTAAGGTAGCCAAATGCCTCGTCACTCGGCGAAATTTATTTGAAAACTCGAGGAAATCGTCGTTGAAGTAACTCAGACAACGGTAACATGGAAAGGTGGTGGCATATCGCTTCTGCAGGACTGACCACAGTACGAATTAAAGAGAGGAAAGATTCAAAGAAGGGGGAGCAGCTGGCTGCAGTAACTATGACTCTCTTAAGGTAGCCAAATGCCTCGTCATCCGGCGAGGTACATTTGCTAACTCGAGAGACTCGTAGTGGGAGTAACAGTGACGACGTTAACGTGGGCATATAGTGGCACATCGGGTCCATATGACAGGCCATAGCAAGAAATGTTACAGAGAAAGGGCTTAGAAAAGTGGGAGCAGCAGGCAGGAGTACTATGACTCTCTTAAGGTAGCCAAATGCCTCGTCACCATGAGAAATTTTTTTCTGAAAACTCGAGGATATCATCGTTAAGGTAGCTCAAACAACGTTAAGGTTTACATGTAGTGGCATATTGCTCCTGCAGGACTGACCACAGTAATAATTAAAGAGTGGAAAGATACAAAGTACGTCGAGCAGCCGGCAGCAGTAACTATGACTCTCTTAAGGTAGCCAAATGCCTCGTCACTCGGCGAAATGTATTTGAAAACTCGAGGAAATCGTCCTTGAAGTAACTCAGACAACGGTACCATGGACAGGTGTTGGCATATCGCTTCTGCAGGACTGACCCCAGTACGAATTAAAGAGAGGAAAGATTCAAAGAAGGGGGAGCAGCTGGCTGCAGTAACTATGACTCTCTTAAGGTAGCCAAATGCCTCGTCATCCGGCGAGGTACATTTGGTAACTCGAGAGACTCGTAGTGGGAGTAACAGTGACGACGTTAACATGGGCATATAGTGGCACATCGGGTCCATATGACAGGCCATAGCAAGAAATGTTACAGAGAAATTGCTTAGAAAAGTGGGAGCAGCAGGCAGGAGTACTATGACTCTCTTAAGGTAGCCAAATGCCTCGTCACCATGAGAAATTTTTTTTTGAAAACTCGAGGATATCATCGTTAAGGTAGCTCAAACAACGTTAAGGTTTACATGTAGTGGCATATTGCTCCTGCAGGACTGACCACAGTAATAATTAAAGAGTGGAAAGATACAAAGTACGTCGAGCAGCCGGCAGCAGTAACTATGACTCTCTTAAGGTAGCCAAATGCCTCGTCACTCGGCGAAATTTATTTGAAATCTCGAGGAAATCGTCGTTGAAGTAACTCAGACAACGGTAACATGGAAAGGTGGTGGCATATCGCTTCTGCAGGACTGACCACAGTACGAATTAAAGAGAGGAAAGATTCAAAGAAGGGGGAGCAGCTGGCTGCAGTAACTATGACTCTCTTAAGGTAGCCAAATGCGCGTCATCCGGCGAGGTACATTTGGTAACTCGAGAGACTCGTAGTGGGAGTAACTGTGACGACGTTAACGTGGGCATATAGTTGCACATCGGGTCCATATGACAGGCCATAGCAAGAAATGCTACAGAGAAAGGGCTTAGAAAAGTGGGAGCAGCAGGCAGGAGTACTATGACTCTCTTAAGGTAGCCAAATGTCTCGTCGCCATGAGAAATTTTTTTTTGAAAACTCGAGGATATCATCGTTAAGGTAGCTCAAACAACGTTAAGGTTTACATGTAGTGGCATATTGCTCCTGCAGGACTGACCACAGTAATAATTAAAGAGTGGAAAGATACAAAGTACGTCGAGCAGCCGGCAGCAGTAACTATGACTCTCTTAAGGTAGCCAAATGCCTCGTCACTCGGCGAAATTTATTTGAAAACTCGAGGAAATCGTCGTTGAAGTAACTCAGACAACGGTAACATGGAAAGGTGGTGGCATATCGCTTCTGCAGGACTGACCACAGTACGAATTAAAGAGAGGAAAGATTCAAAGAAGGGGGAGCAGCTGGCTGCAGTAACTATGACTCTCTTAAGGTAGCCAAATGCCTCGTCATCCGGCGAGGTACATTTGCTAACTCGAGAGACTCGTAGTGGGAGTAACAGTGACGACGTTAACGTGGGCATATAGTGGCACATCGGGTCCATATGACAGGCCATAGCAAGAAATGTTACAGAGAAAGGGCTTAGAAAAGTGGGAGCAGCAGGCAGGAGTACTATGACTCTCTTAAGGTAGCCAAATGCCTCGTCACCATGAGAAATTTTTTTCTGAAAACTCGAGGATATCATCGTTAAGGTAGCTCAAACAACGTTAAGGTTTACATGTAGTGGCATATTGCTCCTGCAGGACTGACCACAGTAATAATTAAAGAGTGGAAAGATACAAAGTACGTCGAGCAGCCGGCAGCAGTAACTATGACTCTCTTAAGGTAGCCAAATGCCTCGTCACTCGGCGAAATGTATTTGAAAACTCGAGGAAATCGTCCTTGAAGTAACTCAGACAACGGTACCATGGACAGGTGTTGGCATATCGCTTCTGCAGGACTGACCCCAGTACGAATTAAAGAGAGGAAAGATTCAAAGAAGGGGGAGCAGCTGGCTGCAGTAACTATGACTCTCTTAAGGTAGCCAAATGCCTCGTCATCCGGCGAGGTACATTTGGTAACTCGAGAGACTCGTAGTGGGAGTAACAGTGACGACGTTAACGTGGGCATATAGTGGCACATCGGGTCCATATGACAGGCCATAGCAAGAAATGTTACAGAGAAATTGCTTAGAAAAGTGGGAGCAGCAGGCAGGAGTACTATGACTCTCTTAAGGTAGCCAAATGCCTCGTCACCATGAGAAATTTTTTTTTGAAAACTCGAGGATATCATCGTTAAGGTAGCTCAAACAACGTTAAGGTTTACATGTAGTGGCATATTGCTCCTGCAGGACTGACCACAGTAATAATTAAAGAGTGGAAAGATACAAAGTACGTCGAGCAGCCGGCAGCAGTAACTATGACTCTCTTAAGGTAGCCAAATGCCTCGTCACTCGGCGAAATTTATTTGAAATCTCGAGGAAATCGTCGTTGAAGTAACTCAGACAACGGTAACATGGAAAGGTGGTGGCATATCGCTTCTGCAGGACTGACCACAGTACGAATTAAAGAGAGGAAAGATTCAAAGAAGGGGGAGCAGCTGGCTGCAGTAACTATGACTCTCTTAAGGTAGCCAAATGCGCGTCATCCGGCGAGGTACATTTGGTAACTCGAGAGACTCGTAGTGGGAGTAACTGTGACGACGTTAACGTGGGCATATAGTTGCACATCGGGTCCATATGACAGGCCATAGCAAGAAATGCTACAGAGAAAGGGCTTAGAAAAGTGGGAGCAGCAGGCAGGAGTACTATGACTCTCTTAAGGTAGCCAAATGTCTCGTCGCCATGAGAAATTTTTTTTTGAAAACTCGAGGATATCATCGTTAAGGTAGCTCAAACAACGTTAAGGTTTACATGTAGTGGCATATTGCTCCTGCAGGACTGACCACAGTAATAATTAAAGAGTGGAAAGATACAAAGTACGTCGAGCAGCCGGCAGCAGTAACTATGACTCTCTTAAGGTAGCCAAATGCCTCGTCACTCGGCGAAATTTATTTGAAAACTCGAGGAAATCGTCGTTGAAGTAACTCAGACAACGGTAACATGGAAAGGTGGTGGCATATCGCTTCTGCAGGACAGACCACACTACGAATTAAAGAGAGGAAAGATTCAACGAAGGGGGAGCAGCTGGCTGCAGTAACTATGACTCTCTTAAGGTAGCCAAATGCCTCGTCATCCGGCGAGGTACATTTGGTAACTCGAGAGACTCGTAGTGGGAGTAACAGTGACGACGTTAACGTGGGCATATAGTGGCACATCGGGTCCATATGACAGGCCATAGCAAGAAATGTTACAGAGAAAGGGCTTAGAAAAGTGGGAGCAGCAGGCAGGAGTACTATGACTCTCTTAAGGTAGCCAAATGCCTCGTCACCATGAGAAATTTTTTTTTGAAAACTCGAGGATATCATCGTTAAGGTAGCTCAAACAACGTTAAGGTTTACATGTAGTGGCATATTGCTCCTGCAGGACTGACCACAGTAATAATTAAAGAGTGGAAAGATACAAAGTACGTCGAGCAGCCGGCAGCAGTAACTATGACTCTCTTAAGGTAGCCAAATGCCTCGTCACTCGGCGAAATTTATTTGAAAACTCGAGGAAATCGTCGTTGAAGTAACTCAGACAACGGTAACATGGAAAGGTGGTGGCATATCGCTTCTGCAGGACTGACCACAGTACGAATTAAAGAGAGGAAAGATTCAAAGAAGGGGGAGCAGCTGGCTGCAGTAACTATGACTCTCTTAAGGTAGCCAAATGCCTCGTCATCCGGCGAGGTACATTTGCTAACTCGAGAGACTCGTAGTGGGAGTAACAGTGACGACGTTAACGTGGGCATATAGTGGCACATCGGGTCCATATGACAGGCCATAGCAAGAAATGTTACAG
Organism: Schistocerca americana; assembly: GCF_021461395.2. Lineage (NCBI taxonomy): Eukaryota > Metazoa > Arthropoda > Insecta > Orthoptera > Acrididae > Schistocerca > Schistocerca americana. Next base: position 86,980,519 of record NC_060122.1, read on the forward strand.
AGAAAGGGCTTAGAAAAGTGGGAGCAGCAGGCAGGAGTACTATGACTCTCTTAAGGTAGCCAAATGTCTCGTCGCCATGAGAAATTTTTTTTTGAAAACTCGAGGATATCATCGTTAAGGTAGCTCAAACAACGTTAAGGTTTACATGTAGTGGCATATTGCTCCTGCAGGACTGACCACAGTAATAATTAAAGAGTGGAAAGATACAAAGTACGTCGAGCAGCCGGCAGCAGTAACTATGACTCTCTTAAGGTAGCCAAATGCCTCGTCACTCGGCGAAATTTATTTGAAAACTCGAGGAAATCGTCGTTGAAGTAACTCAGACAACGGTAACATGGAAAGGTGGTGGCATATCGCTTCTGCAGGACTGACCACACTACGAATTAAAGAGAGGAAAGATTCAACGAAGGGGGAGCAGCTGGCTGCAGTAACTATGACTCTCTTAAGGTAGCCAAATGCCTCGTCATCCGGCGAGGTACATTTGGTAACTCGAGAGACTCGTAGTGGGAGTAACAGTGACGACGTTAACGTGGGCATATAGTGGCACATCGGGTCCATATGACAGGCCATAGCAAGAAATGTTACAGAGAAAGGGCTTAGAAAAGTGGGAGCAGCAGGCAGGAGTACTATGACTCTCTTAAGGTAGCCAAATGCCTCGTCACCATGAGAAATTTTTTTTTGAAAACTCGAGGATATCATCGTTAAGGTAGCTCAAACAACGTTAAGGTTTACATGTAGTGGCATATTGCTCCTGCAGGACTGACCACAGTAATAATTAAAGAGTGGAAAGATACAAAGTACGTCGAGCAGCCGGCAGCAGTAACTATGACTCTCTTAAGGTAGCCAAATGCCTCGTCACTCGGCGAAATTTATTTGAAAACTCGAGGAAATCGTCGTTGAAGTAACTCAGACAACGGTAACATGGAAAGGTGGTGGCATATCGCTTCTGCAGGACTGACCACAGTACGAATTAAAGAGAGGAAAGATTCAAAGAAGGGGGAGCAGCTGGCTGCAGTAACTATGACTCTCTTAAGGTAGCCAAATGCCTCGTCATCCGGCGAGGTACATTTGCTAACTCGAGAGACTCGTAGTGGGAGTAACAGTGACGACGTTAACGTGGGCATATAGTGGCACATCGGGTCCATATGACAGGCCATAGCAAGAAATGTTACAGAGAAAGGGCTTACAAAAGTGGGAGCAGCAGGCAGGAGTACTATGACTCTCTTAAGGTAGCCAAATGCCTCGTCACCATGAGAAATATTTTTTTTGAAAACTCGAGGATATCATCGTTAAGGTAGCTCAAACAACGTTAAGGTTTACATGTAGTGGCATATTGCTCCTGCAGGACTGACCACAGTAATAATTAAAGAGTGGAAAGATACAAAGTACGTCGAGCAGCCGGCAGCAGTAACTATGACTCTCTTAAGGTAGCCAAATGCCTCGTCACTCGGCGAAATTTATTTGAAAACTCGAGGAAATCGTCGTTGAAGTAACTCAGACAACGGTAACATGGAAAGGTGGTGGCATATCGCTTCTGCAGGACTGACCACACTACGAATTAAAGAGAGGAAAGATTCAACGAAGGGGGAGCAGCTGGCTGCAGTAACTATGACTCTCTTAAGGTAGCCAAATGCCTCGTCATCCGGCGAGGTACATTTGGTAACTCGAGAGACTCGTAGTGGGAGTAACAGTGACGACGTTAACGTGGGCATATAGTGGCACATCGGGTCCATATGACAGGCCATAGCAAGAAATGTTACAGAGAAAGGGCTTAGAAAAGTGGGAGCAGCAGGCAGGAGTACTATGACTCTCTTAAGGTAGCCAAATGCCTCGTCACCATGAGAAATTTTTTTTTGAAAACTCGAGGATATCATCGTTAAGGTAGCTCAAACAACGTTAAGGTTTACATGTAGTGGCATATTGCTCCTGCAGGACTGACCACAGTAATAATTAAAGAGTGGAAAGATACAAAGTACGTCGAGCAGCCGGCAGCAGTAACTATGACTCTCTTAAGGTAGCCAAATGCCTCGTCACTCGGCGAAATTTATTTGAAAACTCGAGGAAATCGTCGTTGAAGTAACTCAGACAACGGTAACATGGAAAGGTGGTGGCATATCGCTTCTGCAGGACTGACCACAGTACGAATTAAAGAGAGGAAAGATTCAAAGAAGGGGGAGCAGCTGGCTGCAGTAACTATGACTCTCTTAAGGTAGCCAAATGCCTCGTCATCCGGCGAGGTACATTTGCTAACTCGAGAGACTCGTAGTGGGAGTAACAGTGACGACGTTAACGTGGGCATATAGTGGCACATCGGGTCCATATGACAGGCCATAGCAAGAAATGTTACAGAGAAAGGGCTTACAAAAGTGGGAGCAGCAGGCAGGAGTACTATGACTCTCTTAAGGTAGCCAAATGCCTCGTCACCATGAGAAATTTTTTTTTGAAAACTCGAGGATATCATCGTTAAGGTAGCTCAAACAACGTTAAGGTTTACATGTAGTGGCATATTGCTCCTGCAGGACTGACCACAGTAATAATTAAAGAGTGGAAAGATACAAAGTACGTCGAGCAGCCGGCAGCAGTAACTATGACTCTCTTAAGGTAGCCAAATGCCTCGTCACTCGGCGAAATTTATTTGAAAACTCGAGGAAATCGTCGTTGAAGTTACTCAGACAACGGTAACATGGAAAGGTGGTGGCATATCGCTTCTGCAGGACTGACCACACTACGAATTAAAGAGAGGAAAGATTCAACGAAGGGGGAGCAGCTGGCTGCAGTAACTATGACTCTCTTAAGGTAGCCAAATGCCTCGTCATCCGGCGAGGTACATTTGGTAACTCGAGAGACTCGTAGTGGGAGTAACAGTGACGACGTTAACGTGGGCATATAGTGGCACATCGGGTCCATATGACAGGCCATAGCAAGAAATGTTACAGAGAAAGGGCTTAGAAAAGTGGGAGCAGCAGGCAGGAGTACTATGACTCTCTTAAGGTAGCCAAATGGTTCGTCGCCATGTGAAATTTTTTTTTGAAAACTCGAGGATATCATCGTTAAGGTAGCTCAAACAACGTTAAGGTTTACATGTAGTGGCATATTGCTCCTGCAGGACTGACCACAGTAATAATTAAAGAGTGGAAAGATACAAAGTACGTCGAGCAGCCGGCAGCAGTAACTATGACTCTCTTAAGGTAGCCAAATGCCTCGTCACTCGGCGAAATTTATTTGAAAACTCGAGGAAATCGTCGTTGAAGTAACTCAGACAACGGTAACATGGAAAGGTGGTGGCATATCGCTTCTGCAGGACTGACCACACTACGAATTAAAGAGAGGAAAGATTCAACGAAGGGGGAGCAGCTGGCTGCAGTAACTATGACTCTCTTAAGGTAGCCAAATGGCTCGTCATCCGGCGAGGTACATTTGGTAACTCGAGAGACTCGTAGTGGGAGTAACAGTGACGACGTTAACGTGGGCATATAGTGGCACATCGGGTCCATATGACAGGCCATAGCAAGAAATGTTACAGAGAAAGGGCTTAGAAAAGTGGGAGCAGCAGGCAGGAGTACTATGACTCTCTTAAGGTAGCCAAATGCCTCGTCACCATGAGAAATTTTTTTTTGAAAACTCGAGGATATCATCGTTAAGGTAGCTCAAACAACGTTAAGGTTTACATGTAGTGGCATATTGCTCCTGCAGGACTGACCACAGTAATAATTAAAGAGTGGAAAGATACAAAGTACGTCGAGCAGCCGGCAGCAGTAACTATGACTCTCTTAAGGTAGCCAAATGCCTCGTCACTCGGCGAAATTTATTTGAAAACTCGAGGAAATCGTCGTTGAAGTAACTCAGACAACGGTAACATGGAAAGGTGGTGGCATATCGCTTCTGCATGACTGACCACAGTACGAATTAAAGAGAGGAAAGATTCAAAGAAGGGGGAGCAGCTGGCTGCAGTAACTATGACTCTCTTAAGGTAGCCAAATGCCTCGTCATCCGGCGAGGTACATTTGGTAACTCGAGAGACTCGTAGTGGGAGTAACAGTGACGACGTTAACGTGGGCATATAGTGGCACATCGGGTCCATATGACAGGCCATAGCAAGAAATGTTACAGAGAAATTGCTTAGAAAAGTGGGAGCAGCAGGCAGGAGTACTATGACTCTCTTAAGGTAGCCAAATGCCTCGTCACCATGAGAAATTTTTTTTTGAAAACTCGAGGATATCATCGTTAAGGTAGCTCAAACAACGTTAAGGTTTACATGTAGTGGCATATTGCTCCTGCAGGACTGACCACAGTAATAATTAAAGAGTGGAAAGATACAAAGTACGTCGAGCAGCCGGCAGCAGTAACTATGACTCTCTTAAGGTAGCCAAATGCCTCGTCACTCGGCGAAATTTATTTGAAATCTCGAGGAAATCGTCGTTGAAGTAACTCAGACAACGGTAACATGGAAAGGTGGTGGCATATCGCTTCTGCAGGACTGACCACACTACGAATTAAAGAGAGGAAAGATTCAACGAAGGGGGAGCAGCTGGCTGCAGTAACTATGACTCTCTTAAGGTAGCCAAATGCCTCGTCATCCGGCGAGGTACATTTGCTAACTCGAGAGACTCGTAGTGGGAGTAACAGTGACGACGTTAACGTGGGCATATAGTGGCACATCGGGTCCATATGACAGGCCATAGCAAGAAATGTTACAGAGAAAGGGCTTAGAAAAGTGGGAGCAGCAGGCAGGAGTACTATGACTCTCTTAAGGTAGCCAAATGTCTCGTCGCCATGAGAAATTTTTTTTTGAAAACTCGAGGATATCATCGTTAAGGTAGCTCAAACAACGTTAAGGTTTACATGTAGTGGCATATTGCTCCTGCAGGACTGACCACAGTAATAATTAAAGAGTGGAAAGATACAAAGTACGTCGAGCAGCCGGCAGCAGTAACTATGACTCTCTTAAGGTAGCCAAATGCCTCGTCACTCGGCGAAATTTATTTGAAAACTCGAGGAAATCGTCGTTGAAGTTACTCAGACAACGGTAACATGGAAAGGTGGTGGCATATCGCTTCTGCAGGACTGACCACACTACGAATTAAAGAGAGGAAAGATTCAACGAAGGGGGAGCAGCTGGCTGCAGTAACTATGACTCTCTTAAGGTAGCCAAATGCCTCGTCATCCGGCGAGGTACATTTGGTAACTCGAGAGACTCGTAGTGGGAGTAACAGTGACGACGTTAACGTGGGCATATAGTGGCACATCGGGTCCATATGACAGGCCATAGCAAGAAATGTTACAGAGAAAGGGCTTAGAAAAGTGGGAGCAGCAGGCAGGAGTACTATGACTCTCTTAAGGTAGCCAAATGGTTCGTCGCCATGTGAAATTTTTTTTTGAAAACTCGAGGATATCATCGTTAAGGTAGCTCAAACAACGTTAAGGTTTACATGTAGTGGCATATTGCTCCTGCAGGACTGACCACAGTAATAATTAAAGAGTGGAAAGATACAAAGTACGTCGAGCAGCCGGCAGCAGTAACTATGACTCTCTTAAGGTAGCCAAATGCCTCGTCACTCGGCGAAATTTATTTGAAAACTCGAGGAAATCGTCGTTGAAGTAACTCAGACAACGGTAACATGGAAAGGTGGTGGCATATCGCTTCTGCAGGACTGACCACACTACGAATTAAAGAGAGGAAAGATTCAACGAAGGGGGAGCAGCTGGCTGCAGTAACTATGACTCTCTTAAGGTAGCCAAATGGCTCGTCATCCGGCGAGGTACATTTGGTAACTCGAGAGACTCGTAGTGGGAGTAACAGTGACGACGTTAACGTGGGCATATAGTGGCACATCGGGTCCATATGACAGGCCATAGCAAGAAATGTTACAGAGAAAGGGCTTAGAAAAGTGGGAGCAGCAGGCAGGAGTACTATGACTCTCTTAAGGTAGCCAAATGCCTCGTCACCATGAGAAATTTTTTTTTGAAAACTCGAGGATATCATCGTTAAGGTAGCTCAAACAACGTTAAGGTTTACATGTAGTGGCATATTGCTCCTGCAGGACTGACCACAGTAATAATTAAAGAGTGGAAAGATACAAAGTACGTCGAGCAGCCGGCAGCAGTAACTATGACTCTCTTAAGGTAGCCAAATGCCTCGTCACTCGGCGAAATTTATTTGAAAACTCGAGGAAATCGTCGTTGAAGTAACTCAGACAACGGTAACATGGAAAGGTGGTGGCATATCGCTTCTGCATGACTGACCACAGTACGAATTAAAGAGAGGAAAGATTCAAAGAAGGGGGAGCAGCTGGCTGCAGTAACTATGACTCTCTTAAGGTAGCCAAATGCCTCGTCATCCGGCGAGGTACATTTGGTAACTCGAGAGACTCGTAGTGGGAGTAACAGTGACGACGTTAACGTGGGCATATAGTGGCACATCGGGTCCATATGACAGGCCATAGCAAGAAATGTTACAGAGAAATTGCTTAGAAAAGTGGGAGCAGCAGGCAGGAGTACTATGACTCTCTTAAGGTAGCCAAATGCCTCGTCACCATGAGAAATTTTTTTTTGAAAACTCGAGGATATCATCGTTAAGGTAGCTCAAACAACGTTAAGGTTTACATGTAGTGGCATATTGCTCCTGCAGGACTGACCACAGTAATAATTAAAGAGTGGAAAGATACAAAGTACGTCGAGCAGCCGGCAGCAGTAACTATGACTCTCTTAAGGTAGCCAAATGCCTCGTCACTCGGCGAAATTTATTTGAAATCTCGAGGAAATCGTCGTTGAAGTAACTCAGACAACGGTAACATGGAAAGGTGGTGGCATATCGCTTCTGCAGGACTGACCACACTACGAATTAAAGAGAGGAAAGATTCAACGAAGGGGGAGCAGCTGGCTGCAGTAACTATGACTCTCTTAAGGTAGCCAAATGCCTCGTCATCCGGCGAGGTACATTTGCTAACTCGAGAGACTCGTAGTGGGAGTAACAGTGACGACGTTAACGTGGGCATATAGTGGCACATCGGGTCCATATGACAGGCCATAGCAAGAAATGTTACAGAGAAAGGGCTTAGAAAAGTGGGAGCAGCAGGCAGGAGTACTATGACTCTCTTAAGGTAGCCAAATGTCTCGTCGCCATGAGAAATTTTTTTTTGAAAACTCGAGGATATCATCGTTAAGGTAGCTCAAACAACGTTAAGGTTTACATGTAGTGGCATATTGCTCCTGCAGGACTGACCACAGTAATAATTAAAGAGTGGAAAGATACAAAGTACGTCGAGCAGCCGGCAGCAGTAACTATGACTCTCTTAAGGTAGCCAAATGCCTCGTCACTCGGCGAAATTTATTTGAAAACTCGAGGAAATCGTCGTTGAAGTAACTCAGACAACGGTAACATGGAAAGGTGGTGGCATATCGCTTCTGCAGGACTGACCACACTACGAATTAAAGAGAGGAAAGATTCAACGAAGGGGGAGCAGCTGGCTGCAGTAACTATGACTCTCTTAAGGTAGCCAAATGCCTCGTCATCCGGCGAGGTACATTTGGTAACTCGAGAGACTCGTAGTGGGAGTAACAGTGACGACGTTAACGTGGGCATATAGTGGCACATCGGGTCCATATGACAGGCCATAGCAAGAAATGTTACAGAGAAAGGGCTTAGAAAAGTGGGAGCAGCAGGCAGGAGTACTATGACTCTCTTAAGGTAGCCAAATGCCTCGTCACCATGAGAAATTTTTTTTTGAAAACTCGAGGATATCATCGTTAAGGTAGCTCAAACAACGTTAAGGTTTACATGTAGTGGCATATTGCTCCTGCAGGACTGACCACAGTAATAATTAAAGAGTGGAAAGATACAAAGTACGTCGAGCAGCCGGCAGCAGTAACTATGACTCTCTTAAGGTAGCCAAATGCCTCGTCACTCGGCGAAATTTATTTGAAAACTCGAGGAAATCGTCGTTGAAGTAACTCAGACAACGGTAACATGGAAAGGTGGTGGCATATCGCTTCTGCATGACTGACCACAGTACGAATTAAAGAGAGGAAAGATTCAAAGAAGGGGGAGCAGCTGGCTGCAGTAACTATGACTCTCTTAAGGTAGCCAAATGCCTCGTCATCCGGCGAGGTACATTTGGTAACTCGAGAGACTCGTAGTGGGAGTAACAGTGACGACGTTAACGTGGGCATATAGTGGCACATCGGGTCCATATGACAGGCCATAGCAAGAAATGTTACAGAGAAATTGCTTAGAAAAGTGGGAGCAGCAGGCAGGAGTACTATGACTCTCTTAAGGTAGCCAAATGCCTCGTCACCATGAGAAATTTTTTTTTGAAAACTCGAGGATATCATCGTTAAGGTAGCTCAAACAACGTTAAGGTTTACATGTAGTGGCATATTGCTCCTGCAGGACTGACCACAGTAATAATTAAAGAGTGGAAAGATACAACGTACGTCGAGCAGCCGGCAGCAGTAACTATGACTCTCTTAAGGTAGCCAAATGCCTCGTCACTCGGCGAAATTTATTTGAAATCTCGAGGAAATCGTCGTTGAAGTAACTCAGACAACGGTAACATGGAAAGGTGGTGGCATATCGCTTCTGCAGGACTGACCACAGTACGAATTAAAGAGAGGAAAGATTCAAAGAAGGGGGAGCAGCTGGCTGCAGTAACTATGACTCTCTTAAGGTAGCCAAATGCGCGTCATCCGGCGAGGTACATTTGGTAACTCGAGAGACTCGTAGTGGGAGTAACAGTGACGACGTTAACGTGGGCATATAGTTGCACATCGGGTCCATATGACAGGCCATAGCAAGAAATGCTACAGAGAAAGGGCTTAGAAAAGTGGGAGCAGCAGGCAGGAGTACTATGACTCTCTTAAGGTAGCCAAATGTCTCGTCGCCATGAGAAATTTTTTTTTGAAAACTCGAGGATATCATCGTTAAGGTAGCTCAAACAACGTTAAGGTTTACATGTAGTGGCATATTGCTCCTGCAGGACTGACCACAGTAATAATTAAAGAGTGGAAAGATACAAAGTACGTCGAGCAGCCGGCAGCAGTAACTATGACTCTCTTAAGGTAGCCAAATGCCTCGTCACTCGGCGAAATTTATTTGAAAACTCGAGGAAATCGTCGTTGAAGTAACTCAGACAACGGTAACATGGAAAGGTGGTGGCATATCGCTTCTGCAGGACTGACCACACTACGAATTAAAGAGAGGAAAGATTCAACGAAGGGGGAGCAGCTGGCTGCAGTAACTATGACTCTCTTAAGGTAGCCAAATGCCTCGTCATCCGGCGAGGTACATTTGGTAACTCGAGAGACTCGTAGTGGGAGTAACAGTGACGACGTTAACGTGGGCATATAGTGGCACATCGGGTCCATATGACAGGCCATAGCAAGAAATGTTACAGAGAAAGGGCTTAGAAAAGTGGGAGCAGCAGGCAGGAGTACTATGACTCTCTTAAGGTAGCCAAATGCCTCGTCACCATGAGAAATTTTTTTTTGAAAACTCGAGGATATCATCGTTAAGGTAGCTCAAACAACGTTAAGGTTTACATGTAGTGGCATATTGCTCCTGCAGGACTGACCACAGTAATAATTAAAGAGTGGAAAGATACAAAGTACGTCGAGCAGCCGGCAGCAGTAACTATGACTCTCTTAAGGTAGCCAAATGCCTCGTCACTCGGCGAAATTTATTTGAAAACTCGAGGAAATCGTCGTTGAAGTAACTCAGACAACGGTAACATGGAAAGGTGGTGGCATATCGCTTCTGCAGGACTGACCACACTACGAATTAAAGAGAGGAAAGATTCAACGAAGGGGGAGCAGCTGGCTGCAGTAACTATGACTCTCTTAAGGTAGCCAAATGCCTCGTCATCCGGCGAGGTACATTTGGTAACTCGAGAGACTCGTAGTGGGAGTAACAGTGACGACGTTAACGTGGGCATATAGTGGCACATCGGGTCCATATGACAGGCCATAGCAAGAAATGTTACAGAGAAAGGGCTTAGAAAAGTGGGAGCAGCAGGCAGGAGTACTATGACTCTCTTAAGGTAGCCAAATGCCTCGTCACCATGAGAAATTTTTTTTTGAAAACTCGAGGATATCATCGTTAAGGTAGCTCAAACAACGTTAAGGTTTACATGTAGTGGCATATTGCTCCTGCAGGACTGACCACAGTAATAATTAAAGAGTGGAAAGATACAAAGTACGTCGAGCAGCCGGCAGCAGTAACTATGACTCTCTTAAGGTAGCCAAATGCCTCGTCACTCGGCGAAATTTATTTGAAAACTCGAGGAAATCGTCGTTGAAGTAACTCAGACAACGGTAACATGGAAAGGTGGTGGCATATCGCTTCTGCATGACTGACCACAGTACGAATTAAAGAGAGGAAAGATTCAAAGAAGGGGGAGCAGCTGGCTGCAGTAACTATGACTCTCTTAAGGTAGCCAAATGCCTCGTCATCCGGCGAGGTACATTTGCTAACTCGAGAGACTCGTAGTGGGAGTAACAGTGACGACGTTAACGTGGGCATATAGTGGCACATCGGGTCCATATGACAGGCCATAGCAAGAAATGTTACAGAGAAATTGCTTAGAAAAGTGGGAGCAGCAGGCAGGAGTACTATGACTCTCTTAAGGTAGCCAAATGCCTCGTCACCATGAGAAATTTTTTTTTGAAAACTCGAGGATATCATCGTTAAGGTAGCTCAAACAACGTTAAGGTTTACATGTAGTGGCATATTGCTCCTGCAGGACTGACCACAGTAATAATTAAAGAGTGGAAAGATACAACGTACGTCGAGCAGCCGGCAGCAGTAACTATGACTCTCTTAAGGTAGCCAAATGCCTCGTCACTCGGCGAAATTTATTTGAAATCTCGAGGAAATCGTCGTTGAAGTAACTCAGACAACGGTAACATGGAAAGGTGGTGGCATATCGCTTCTGCAGGACTGACCACAGTACGAATTAAAGAGAGGAAAGATTCAAAGAAGGGGGAGCAGCTGGCTGCAGTAACTATGACTCTCTTAAGGTAGCCAAATGCGCGTCATCCGGCGAGGTACATTTGGTAACTCGAGAGACTCGTAGTGGGAGTAACAGTGACGACGTTAACGTGGGCATATAGTTGCACATCGGGTCCATATGACAGGCCATAGCAAGAAATGCTACAGAGAAAGGGCTTAGAAAAGTGGGAGCAGCAGGCAGGAGTACTATGACTCTCTTAAGGTAGCCAAATGCCTCGTCACCATGAGAAATTTTTTTTTGAAAACTCGAGGATATCATCGTTAAGGTAGCTCAAACAACGTTAAGGTTTACATGTAGTGGCATATTGCTCCTGCAGGACTGACCACAGTAATAATTAAAGAGTGGAAAGATACAAAGTACGTCGAGCAGCCGGCAGCAGTAACTATGACTCTCTTAAGGTAGCCAAATGCCTCGTCACTCGGCGAAATTTATTTGAAAACTCGAGGAAATCGTCGTTGAAGTAACTCAGACAACGGTAACATGGAAAGGTGGTGGCATATCGCTTCTGCAGGACTGACCACACTACGAATTAAAGAGAGGAAAGATTCAACGAAGGGGGAGCAGCTGGCTGCAGTAACTATGACTCTCTTAAGGTAGCCAAATGCCTCGTCATCCGGCGAGGTACATTTGGTAACTCGAGAGACTCGTAGTGGGAGTAACAGTGACGACGTTAACGTGGGCATATAGTGGCACATCGGGTCCATATGACAGGCCATAGCAAGAAATGTTACAGAGAAAGGGCTTAGAAAAGTGGGAGCAGCAGGCAGGAGTACTATGACTCTCTTAAGGTAGCCAAATGCCTCGTCACCATGAGAAATTTTTTTTTGAAAACTCGAGGATATCATCGTTAAGGTAGCTCAAACAACGTTAAGGTTTACATGTAGTGGCATATTGCTCCTGCAGGACTGACCACAGTAATAATTAAAGAGTGGAAAGATACAAAGTACGTCGAGCAGCCGGCAGCAGTAACTATGACTCTCTTAAGGTAGCCAAATGCCTCGTCACTCGGCGAAATTTATTTGAAAACTCGAGGAAATCGTCGTTGAAGTAACTCAGACAACGGTAACATGGAAAGGTGGTGGCATATCGCTTCTGAAGGACTGACCACACTACGAATTAAAGAGAGGAAAGATTCAACGAAGGGGGAGCAGCTGGCTGCAGTAACTATGACTCTCTTAAGGTAGCCAAATGCCTCGTCATCCGGCGAGGTACATTTGCTAACTCGAGAGACTCGTAGTGGGAGTAACAGTGACGACGTTAACGTGGGCATATAGTGGCACATCGGGTCCATATGACAGGCCATAGCAAGAAATGTTACAGAGAAAGGGCTTACAAAAGTGGGAGCAGCAGGCAGGAGTACTATGACTCTCTTAAGGTAGCCAAATGCCTCGTCACCATGAGAAATTTTTTTTTGAAAACTCGAGGATATCATCGTTAAGGTAGCTCAAACAACGTTAAGGTTTACATGTAGTGGCATATTGCTCCTGCAGGACTGACCACAGTAATAATTAAAGAGTGGAAAGATACAAAGTACGTCGAGCAGCCGGCAGCAGTAACTATGACTCTCTTAAGGTAGCCAAATGCCTCGTCACTCGGCGAAATTTATTTGAAAACTCGAGGAAATCGTCGTTGAAGTAACTCAGACAACGGTAACATGGAAAGGTGGTGGCATATCGCTTCTGCAGGACTGACCACACTACGAATTAAAGAGAGGAAAGATTCAACGAAGGGGGAGCAGCTGGCTGCAGTAACTATGACTCTCTTAAGGTAGCCAAATGCCTCGTCATCCGGCGAGGTACATTTGGTAACTCGAGAGACTCGTAGTGGGAGTAACAGTGACGACGTTAACGTGGGCATATAGTGGCACATCGGGTCCATATGACAGGCCATAGCAAGAAATGTTACAGAGAAAGGGCTTAGAAAAGTGGGAGCAGCAGGCAGGAGTACTATGACTCTCTTAAGGTAGCCAAATGTCTCGTCGCCATGAGAAATTTTTTTTTGAAAACTCGAGGATATCATCGTTAAGGTAGCTCAAACAACGTTAAGGTTTACATGTAGTGGCATATTGCTCCTGCAGGACTGACCACAGTAATAATTAAAGAGTGGAAAGATACAAAGTACGTCGAGCAGCCGACAGCAGTAACTATGACTCTCTTAAGGTAGCCAAATGCCTCGGCACTCGGCGAAATTTATTTGAAAACTCGAGGAAATCGTCGTTGAAGTAACTCAGACAACGGTAACATGGAAAGGTGGTGGCATATCGCTTCTGCAGGACTGACCACACTACGAATTAAAGAGAGGAAAGATTCAACGAAGGGGGAGCAGCTGGCTGCAGTAACTATGACTCTCTTAAGGTAGCCAAATGCCTCGTCATCCGGCGAGGTACATTTGGTAACTCGAGAGATTCGTAGTGGGAGTAACAGTGACGACGTTAACGTGGGCATATAGTGGCAAATCGGGTCCATATGACAGGCCATAGCAAGAAATGTTACAGAGAAAGGGCTTAGAAAAGTGGGAGCAGCAGGCAGGAGTACTATGACTCTCTTAAGGTAGCCAAATGCCTCGTCACCATGAGAAATTTTTTTTTGAAAACTCGAGGATATCATCGTTAAGGTAGCTCAAACAACGTTAAGGTTTACATGTAGTGGCATATTGCTCCTGCAGGACTGACCACAGTAATAATTAAAGAGTGGAAAGATACAAAGTACGTCGAGCAGCCGGCAGCAGTAACTATGACTCTCTTAAGGTAGCCAAATGCCTCGTCACTCGGAGAAATTTATTTGAAAACTCGAGGAAATCGTCGTTGAAGTAACTCAGACAACGGTAACATGGAAAGGTGGTGGCATATCGCTTCTGCATGACTGACCACAGTACGAATTAAAGAGAGGAAAGATTCAAAGAAGGGGGAGCAGCTGGCTGCAGTAACTATGACTCTCTTAAGGTAGCCAAATGCCTCGTCATCCGGCGAGGTACATTTGCTAACTCGAGAGACTCGTAGTGGGAGTAACAGTGACGACGTTAACGTGGGCATATAGTGGCACATCGGGTCCATATGACAGGCCATAGCAAGAAATGTTACAGAGAAAGGGCTTACAAAAGTGGGAGCAGCAGGCAGGAGTACTATGACTCTCTTAAGGTAGCCAAATGCCTCGTCACCATGAGAAATTTTTTTTTGAAAACTCGAGGATATCATCGTTAAGGTAGCTCAAACAACGTTAAGGTTTACATGTAGTGGCATATTGCTCCTGCGGGACTGAACACAGTAATAATTAAAGAGTGGAAAGATGCAAAGTACGTCGAGCAGCTGGCAGCAGTAACTATGACTCTCTTAGGTAGCCAAATGCCTCGTCACTCGGCGAAATTTATTTGAAAACTCGAGGAAATCGTCCTTGAAGTAACTCAGACAACGGTACCATGGACAGATGGGGGCATATCGGTTCTGCAGGACTGACCACAGTACGAATTAAAGAGAGGAAAGATTCAAAGAAGGGGGAGCAGCTGGCTGCAGTAACTATGACTCTCTTAAGGTAGCCAAATGCCTCGTCATCCGGCGAGGTACATTTGCTAACTCGAGAGACTCGTAGTGGGAGTAACAGTGACGACGTTAACGTGGGCATATAGTGGCACATCGGGTCCATATGACAGGCCATAGCAAGAAATGTTACAGAGAAAGGGCTTACAAAAGTGGGAGCAGCAGGCAGGAGTACTATGACTCTCTTAAGGTAGCCAAATGCCTCGTCACCATGAGAAATTTTTTTTTGAAAACTCGAGGATATCATCGTTAAGGTATCTCAAACAACGTTAAGGTTTACATGTAGTGGCATATTGCTCCTGCAGGACTGACCACAGTAATAATTAAAGAGTGGAAAGATACAAAGTACGTCGAGCAGCCGGCAGCAGTAACTATGACTCTCTTAAGGTAGCCAAATGCCTCGTCACTCGGCGAAATTTATTTGAAAACTCGAGGAAATCGTCGTTGAAGTAACTCAGACAACGGTAACATGGAAAGGTGGTGGCATATCGCTTCTGCAGGACTGACCACACTACGAATTAAAGAGAGGAAAGATTCAACGAAGGGGGAGCAGCTGGCTGCAGTAACTATGACTCTCTTAAGGTAGCCAAATGCCTCGTCATCCGGCGAGGTACATTTGGTAACTCGAGAGACTCGTAGTGGGAGTAACAGTGACGACGTTAACGTGGGCATATAGTGGCACATCGGGTCCATATGACAGGCCATAGCAAGAAATGTTACAGAGAAAGGGCTTAGAAAAGTGGGAGCAGCAGGCAGGAGTACTATGACTCTCTTAAGGTAGCCAAATGTCTCGTCGCCATGAGAAATTTTTTTTTGAAAACTCGAGGATATCATCGTTAAGGTAGCTCAAACAACGTTAAGGTTTACATGTAGTGGCATATTGCTCCTGCAGGACTGACCACAGTAATAATTAAAGAGTGGAAAGATACAAAGTACGTCGAGCAGCCGGCAGCAGTAACTATGACTCTCTTAAGGTAGCCAAATGCCTCGTCACTCGGCGAAATTTATTTGAAAACTCGAGGAAATCGTCGTTGAAGTAACTCAGACAACGGTAACATGGAAAGGTGGTGGCATATCGCTTCTGCAGGACTGACCACACTACGAATTAAAGAGAGGAAAGATTCAACGAAGGGGGAGCAGCTGGCTGCAGTAACTATGACTCTCTTAAGGTAGCCAAATGCCTCGTCATCCGGCGAGGTACATTTGCTAACTCGAGAGACTCGTAGTGGGAGTAACAGTGACGACGTTAACCTAGGCATATAGTGGCACATCGGGTCCATATGACAGGCCATAGCAAGAAATGTTACAGAGAAAGGGCTTAGAAAAGTGGGAGCAGCAGGCAGGAGTACTATGACTCTCTTAAGGTAGCCAAATGCCTCGTCACCATGAGAAATTTTTTTTTGAAAACTCGAGGATATCATCGTTAAGGTAGCTCAAACAACGTTAAGGTTTACATGTAGTGGCATATTGCTCCTGCAGGACTGACCACAGTAATAATTAAAGAGTGGAAAGATACAAAGTACGTCGAGCAGCCGGCAGCAGTAACTATGACTCTCTTAAGGTAGCCAAATGCCTCGTCACTCGGCGAAATTTATTTGAAAACTCGAGGAAATCGTCGTTGAAGTAACTCAGACAACGGTAACATGGAAAGGTGGTGGCATATCGCTTCTGCATGACTGACCACAGTACGAATTAAAGAGAGGAAAGATTCAAAGAAGGGGGAGCAGCTGGCTGCAGTAACTATGACTCTCTTAAGGTAGCCAAATGCCTCGTCATCCGGCGAGGTACATTTGCTAACTCGAGAGACTCGTAGTGGGAGTAACAGTGACGACGTTAACGTGGGCATATAGTGGCACATCGGGTCCATATCACAGGCCATAGCAAGAAATGTTACAGAGAAAGGGCTTACAAAAGTGGGAGCAGCAGGCAGGAGTACTATGACTCTCTTAAGGTAGCCAAATGCCTCGTCACCATGAGAAATTTTTTTTTGAAAACTCGAGGATATCATCGTTAAGGTAGCTCAAACAACGTTAAGGTTTACATGTAGTGGCATATTGCTCCTGCGGGACTGAACACAGTAATAATTAAAGAGTGGAAAGATGCAAAGTACGTCGAGCAGCTGGCAGCAGTAACTATGACTCTCTTAGGTAGCCAAATGCCTCGTCACTCGGCGAAATTTATTTGAAAACTCGAGGAAATCGTCCTTGAAGTAACTCAGACAACGGTACCATGGACAGATGGGGGCATATCGTTTCTGCAGGACTGACCACAGTACGAATTAAAGAGAGGAAAGATTCAAAGAAGGGGGAGCAGCTGGCTGCAGTAACTATGACTCTCTTAAGGTAGCCAAATGCCTCGTCATCCGGCGAGGTACATTTGCTAACTCGAGAGACTCGTAGTGGGAGTAACAGTGACGACGTTAACGTGGGCATATAGTGGCACATCGGGTCCATATGACAGGCCATAGCAAGAAATGTTACAGAGAAAGGGCTTACAAAAGTGGGAGCAGCAGGCAGGAGTACTATGACTCTCTTAAGGTAGCCAAATGCCTCGTCACCATGAGAAATTTTTTTTTGAAAACTCGAGGATATCATCGTTAAGGTAGCTCAAACAACGTTAAGGTTTACATGTAGTGGCATATTGCTCCTGCAGGACTGACCACAGTAATAATTAAAGAGTGGAAAGATACAAAGTACGTCGAGCAGCCGGCAGCAGTAACTATGACTCTCTTAAGGTAGCCAAATGCCTCGTCACTCGGCGAAATTTATTTGAAAACTCGAGGAAATCGTCGTTGAAGTAACTCAGACAACGGTAACATGGAAAGGTGGTGGCATATCGCTTCTGCAGGACTGACCACACTACGAATTAAAGAGAGGAAAGATTCAACGATGGGGGAGCAGCTGGCTGCAGTAACTATGACTCTCTTAAGGTAGCCAAATGCCTCGTCATCCGGCGAGGTACATTTGGTAACTCGAGAGACTCGTAGTGGGAGTAACAGTGACGACGTTAACGTGGGCATATAGTGGCACATCGGGTCCATATGACAGGCCATAGCAAGAAATGTTACAGAGAAAGGGCTTAGAAAAGTGGGAGCAGCAGGCAGGAGTACTATGACTCTCTTAAGGTAGCCAAATGCCTCGTCACCATGAGAAATTTTTTTTTGAAAACTCGAGGATATCATCGTTAAGGTAGCTCAAACAACGTTAAGGTTTACATGTAGTGGCATATTGCTCCTGCAGGACTGACCACAGTAATAATTAAAGAGTGGAAAGATACAAAGTACGTCGAGCAGCCGGCAGCAGTAACTATGACTCTCTTAAGGTAGCCAAATGCCTCGTCACTCGGCGAAATTTATTTGAAAACTCGAGGAAATCGTCGTTGAAGTAACTCAGACAACGGTAACATGGAAAGGTGGTGGCATATCGCTTCTGCAGGACTGACCACACTACGAATTAAAGAGAGGAAAGATTCAACGAAGGGGGAGCAGCTGGCTGCAGTAACTATGACTCTCTTAAGGTAGCCAAATGCCTCGTCATCCGGCGAGGTACATTTGGTAACTCGAGAGACTCGTAGTGGGAGTAACAGTGACGACGTTAACGTGGGCATATAGTGGCACATCGGGTCCATATGACAGGCCATAGCAAGAAATGTTACAGAGAAAGGGCTTAGAAAAGTGGGAGCAGCAGGCAGGAGTACTATGACTCTCTTAAGGTAGCCAAATGCCTCGTCACCATGAGAAATTTTTTTTTGAAAACTCGAGGATATCATCGTTAAGGTAGCTCAAACAACGTTAAGGTTTACATGTAGTGGCATATTGCTCCTGCAGGACTGACCACAGTAATAATTAAAGAGTGGAAAGATACAAAGTACGTCGAGCAGCCGGCAGCAGTAACTATGACTCTCTTAAGGTAGCCAAATGCCTCGTCACTCGGCGAAATTTATTTGAAAACTCGAGGAAATCGTCGTTGAAGTAACTCAGACAACGGTAACATGGAAAGGTGGTGGCATATCGCTTCTGCAGGACTGACCACACTACGAATTAAAGAGAGGAAAGATTCAAAGAAGGGGGAGCAGCTGGCTGCAGTAACTATGACTCTCTTAAGGTAGCCAAATGCCTCGTCATCCGGCGAGGTACATTTGCTAACTCGAGAGACTCGTAGTGGGAGTAACAGTGACGACGTTAACGTGGGCATATAGTGGCACATCGGGTCCATATGACAGGCCATAGCAAGAAATGTTACAGAGAAAGGGCTTACAAAAGTGGGAGCAGCAGGCAGGAGTACTATGACTCTCTTAAGGTAGCCAAATGCCTCGTCACCATGAGAAATTTTTTTTTGAAAACTCGAGGATATCATCGTTAAGGTAGCTCAAACAACGTTAAGGTTTACATGTAGTGGCATATTGCTCCTGCGGGACTGAACACAGTAATAATTAAAGAGTGGAAAGATGCAAAGTACGTCGAGCAGCTGGCAGCAGTAACTATGACTCTCTTAGGTAGCCAAATGCCTCGTCACTCGGCGAAATTTATTTGAAAACTCGAGGAAATCGTCCTTGAAGTAACTCAGACAACGGTACCATGGACAGATGGGGGCATATCGGTTCTGCAGGACTGACCACAGTACGAATTAAAGAGAGGAAAGATTCAAAGAAGGGGGAGCAGCTGGCTGCAGTAACTATGACTCTCTTAAGGTAGCCAAATGCCTCGTCATCCGGCGAGGTACATTTGGTAACTCGAGAGACTCGTAGTGGGAGTAACAGTGACGACGTTAACGTGGGCATATAGTGGCACATCGGGTCCATGTGACAGGCCATAGCAAGAAATGCTACAGAGAAAGGGCTTAGAAAAGTGGGAGCAGCAGGCAGGAGTACTATGACTCTCTTAAGGTAGCCAAATGTCTCGTCGCCATGAGAAATTTTTTTTTGAAAACTCGAGGATATCATCGTTAAGGTAGCTCAAACAACGTTAAGGTTTACATGTAATGGCATATTGCTCCTGCAGGACTGACCACAGTAATAATTAAAGAGTGGAAAGATACAAAGTACGTCGAGCAGCCGGCAGCAGTAACTATGACTCTCTTAAGGTAGCCAAATGCCTCGTCACTCGGCGAAATTTATTTGAAAACTCGAGGAAATCGTCGTTGAAGTAACTCAGACAACGGTAACATGGAAAGGTGGTGGCATATCGCTTCTGCAGGACTGACCACACTACGAATTAAAGAGAGGAAAGATTCAACGAAGGGGGAGCAGCTGGCTGCAGTAACTATGACTCTCTTAAGGTAGCCAAATGCCTCGTCATCTGGCGAGGTACATTTGGTAACTCGAGAGACTCGTAGTGGGAGTAACAGTGACGACGTTAACGTGGGCATATAGTGGCACATCGGGTCCATATAACAGGCCATAGCAAGAAATGTTACAGAGAAAGGGCTTAGAAAAGTGGGAGCAGCAGGCAGGAGTACTATGACTCTCTTAAGGTAGCCAAATGCCTCGTCACCATGAGAAATTTTTTTTTGAAAACTCGAGGATATCATCGTTAAGGTAGCTCAAACAACGTTAAGGTTTACATGTAGTGGCATATTGCTCCTGCAGGACTGACCACAGTAATAATTAAAGAGTGGAAAGATACAAAGCACGTCGAGCAGCTGGCAGCAGTAACTATGACTCTCTTAGGTAGCCAAATGCCTCGTCACTCGGCGAAATTTATTTGAAAACTCGAGGAAATCGTCCTTGAAGTAACTCAGACAACGGTACCATGGACAGGTGGTGGCATATCGCTTCTGCAGGACTGACCACAGTACGAATTAAAGAGAGGAAAGATTCAAAGAAGGGGGAGCAGCTGGCTGCAGTAACTATGACTCTCTTAAGGTAGCCAAATGCCTCGTCATCCGGCGAGGTACATTTGGTAACTCGAGAGACTCGTAGTGGGAGTAACAGTGACGACGTTAACGTGGGCATATAGTGGCACATCGGGTCCATATGACAGGCCATAGCAAGAAATGTTACAGAGAAAGGGCTTAGAAAAGTGGGAGCAGCAGGCAGGAGTACTATGACTCTCTTAAGGTAGCCAAATGCCTCGTCACCATGAGAAATTTTTTTTTGAAAACTCGAGGATATCATCGTTAAGGTAGCTCAAACAACGTTAAGGTTTACATGTAGTGGCATATTGCTCCTGCAGGACTGACCACAGTAATAATTAAAGAGTGGAAAGATACAAAGTACGTCGAGCAGCCGGCAGCAGTAACTATGACTCTCTTAAGGTAGCCAAATGCCTCGTCACTCGGCGAAATTTATTTGAAAACTCGAGGAAATCGTCGTTGAAGTAACTCAGACAACGGTAACATGGAAAGGTGGTGGCATATCGCTTCTGCAGGACTGACCACACTACGAATTAAAGAGAGGAAAGATTCAAAGAAGGGGGAGCAGCTGGCTGCAGTAACTATGACTCTCTTAAGGTAGCCAAATGCCTCGTCATCCGGCGAGGTACATTTGCTAACTCGAGAGACTCGTAGTGGGAGTAACAGTGACGACGTTAACGTGGGCATATAGTGGCACATCGGGTCCATATGACAGGCCATAGCAAGAAATGTTACAGAGAAAGGGCTTACAAAAGTGGGAGCAGCAGGCAGGAGTACTATGACTCTCTTAAGGTAGCCAAATGCCTCGTCACCATGAGAAATTTTTTTTTGAAAACTCGAGGATATCATCGTTAAGGTAGCTCAAACAACGTTAAGGTTTACATGTAGTGGCATATTGCTCCTGCGGGACTGAACACAGTAATAATTAAAGAGTGGAAAGATGCAAAGTACGTCGAGCAGCTGGCAGCAGTAACTATGACTCTCTTAGGTAGCCAAATGCCTCGTCACTCGGCGAAATTTATTTGAAAACTCGAGGAAATCGTCCTTGAAGTAACTCAGACAACGGTACCATGGACAGATGGGGGCATATCGGTTCTGCAGGACTGACCACAGTACGAATTAAAGAGAGGAAAGATTCAAAGAAGGGGGAGCAGCTGGCTGCAGTAACTATGACTCTCTTAAGGTAGCCAAATGCCTCGTCATCCGGCGAGGTACATTTGGTAACTCGAGAGACTCGTAGTGGGAGTAACAGTGACGACGTTAACGTGGGCATATAGTGGCACATCGGGTCCATGTGACAGGCCATAGCAAGAAATGCTACAGAGAAAGGGCTTAGAAAAGTGGGAGCAGCAGGCAGGAGTACTATGACTCTCTTAAGGTAGCCAAATGTCTCGTCGCCATGAGAAATTTTTTTTTGAAAACTCGAGGATATCATCGTTAAGGTAGCTCAAACAACGTTAAGGTTTACATGTAATTGCATATTGCTCCTGCAGGACTGACCACAGTAATAATTAAAGAGTGGAAAGATACAAAGTACGTCGAGCAGCCGGCAGCAGTAACTATGACTCTCTTAAGGTAGCCAAATGCCTCGTCACTCGGCGAAATTTATTTGAAAACTCGAGGAAATCGTCGTTGAAGTAACTCAGACAACGGTAACATGGAAAGGTGGTGGCATATCGCTTCTGCAGGACTGACCACACTACGAATTAAAGAGAGGAAAGATTCAACGAAGGGGGAGCAGCTGGCTGCAGTAACTATGACTCTCTTAAGGTAGCCAAATGCCTCGTCATCTGGCGAGGTACATTTGGTAACTCGAGAGACTCGTAGTGGGAGTAACAGTGACGACGTTAACGTGGGCATATAGTGGCACATCGGGTCCATATAACAGGCCATAGCAAGAAATGTTACAGAGAAAGGGCTTAGAAAAGTGGGAGCAGCAGGCAGGAGTACTATGACTCTCTTAAGGTAGCCAAATGCCTCGTCACCATGAGAAATTTTTTTTTGAAAACTCGAGGATATCATCGTTAAGGTAGCTCAAACAACGTTAAGGTTTACATGTAGTGGCATATTGCTCCTGCGGGACTGAACACAGTAATAATTAAAGAGTGGAAAGATGCAAAGTACGTCGAGCAGCTGGCAGCAGTAACTATGACTCTCTTAGGTAGCCAAATGCCTCGTCACTCGGCGAAATTTATTTGAAAACTCGAGGAAATCGTCCTTGAAGTAACTCAGACAACGGTACCATGGACAGATGGGGGCATATCGGTTCTGCAGGACTGACCACAGTACGAATTAAAGAGAGGAAAGATTCAAAGAAGGGGGAGCAGCTGGCTGCAGTAACTATGACTCTCTTAAGGTAGCCAAATGCCTCGTCATCCGGCGAGGTACATTTGGTAACTCGAGAGACTCGTAGTGGGAGTAACAGTGACGACGTTAACGTGGGCATATAGTGGCACATCGGGTCCATGTGACAGGCCATAGCAAGAAATGCTACAGAGAAAGGGCTTAGAAAAGTGGGAGCAGCAGGCAGGAGTACTATGACTCTCTTAAGGTAGCCAAATGTCTCGTCGCCATGAGAAATTTTTTTTTGAAAACTCGAGGATATCATCGTTAAGGTAGCTCAAACAACGTTAAGGTTTACATGTAATGGCATATTGCTCCTGCAGGACTGACCACAGTAATAATTAAAGAGTGGAAAGATACAAAGTACGTCGAGCAGCCGGCAGCAGTAACTATGACTCTCTTAAGGTAGCCAAATGCCTCGTCACTCGGCGAAATTTATTTGAAAACTCGAGGAAATCGTCGTTGAAGTAACTCAGACAACGGTAACATGGAAAGGTGGTGGCATATCGCTTCTGCAGGACTGACCACACTACGAATTAAAGAGAGGAAAGATTCAACGAAGGGGGAGCAGCTGGCTGCAGTAACTATGACTCTCTTAAGGTAGCCAAATGCCTCGTCATCTGGCGAGGTACATTTGGTAACTCGAGAGACTCGTAGTGGGAGTAACAGTGACGACGTTAACGTGGGCATATAGTGGCACATCGGGTCCATATAACAGGCCATAGCAAGAAATGTTACAGAGAAAGGGCTTAGAAAAGTGGGAGCAGCAGGCAGGAGTACTATGACTCTCTTAAGGTAGCCAAATGCCTCGTCACCATGAGAAATTTTTTTTTGAAAACTCGAGGATATCATCGTTAAGGTAGCTCAAACAACGTTAAGGTTTACATGTAGTGGCATATTGCTCCTGCAGGACTGACCACAGTAATAATTAAAGAGTGGAAAGATACAAAGCACGTCGAGCAGCTGGCAGCAGTAACTATGACTCTCTTAGGTAGCCAAATGCCTCGTCACTCGGCGAAATTTATTTGAAAACTCGAGGAAATCGTCCTTGAAGTAACTCAGACAACGGTACCATGGACAGGTGGTGGCATATCGCTTCTGCAGGACTGACCACAGTACGAATTAAAGAGAGGAAAGATTCAAAGAAGGGGGAGCAGCTGGCTGCAGTAACTATGACTCTCTTAAGGTAGCCAAATGCCTCGTCATCCGGCGAGGTACATTTGGTAACTCGAGAGACTCGTAGTGGGAGTAACAGTGACGACGTTAACGTGGGCATATAGTGGCACATCGGGTCCATATGACAGGCCATAGCAAGAAATGTTACAGAGAAAGGGCTTAGAAAAGTGGGAGCAGCAGGCAGGAGTACTATGACTCTCTTAAGGTAGCTAAATGCCTCGTCACCATGAGAAATTTTTTTCTGAAAACTCGAGGATATCATCGTTAAGGTAGCTCAAACAACGTTAAGGTTTACATGTAGTGGCATATTGCTCCTGCAGGACTGACCACAGTAATAATTAAAGAGTGGAAAGATACAAAGTACGTCGAGCAGCTGGCAGCAGTAACTATGACTCTCTTAGGTAGCCAAATGCCTCGTCACTCGGCGAAATTTATTTGAAAACTCGAGGAAATCGTCGTTGAAGTAACTCAGACAACGGTACCATGGAAAGGTGGTGGCATATCGCTTCTGCAGGACTGACCACAGTACGAATTAAAGAGAGGAAAGATTCAAAGAAGGGGGAGCAGCTGGCTGCAGTAACTATGACTCTCTTAAGGTAGCCAAATGCCTCGTCATCCGGCGAGGTACATTTGCTAACTCGAGAGACTCGTAGTGGGAGTAACAGTGACGACGTTAACGTGGGCATATAGTGGCACATCGGGTCCATATGACAGGCCATAGCAAGAAATGTTACAGAGAAAGGGCTTACAAAAGTGGGAGCAGCAGGCAGGAGTACTATGACTCTCTTAAGGTAGCCAAATGCCTCGTCACCATGAGAAATTTTTTTTTGAAAACTCGAGGATATCATCGTTAAGGTAGCTCAAACAACGTTAAGGTTTACATGTAGTGGCATATTGCTCCTGCGGGACTGAACACAGTAATAATTAAAGAGTGGAAAGATGCAAAGTACGTCGAGCAGCCGGCAGCAGTAACTATGACTCTCTTAAGGTAGCCAAATGCCTCGTCACTCGGCGAAATTTATTTGAAAACTCGAGGAAATCGTCGTTGAAGTAACTCAGACAACGGTAACATGGAAAGGTGGTGGCATATCGCTTCTGCAGGACTGACCACACTACGAATTAAAGAGAGGAAAGATTCAAAGAAGGGGGAGCAGCTGGCTGCAGTAACTATGACTCTCTTAAGGTAGCCAAATGCCTCGTCATCCGGCGAGGTACATTTGCTAACTCGAGAGACTCGAAGTTTGAGTAACAGTGACGACGTTAACGTGGGCATATAGTGGCACATCGGGTCCATATGACAGGCCATAGCAAGAAATGTTACAGAGAAAGGGCTTACAAAAGTGGGAGCAGCAGGCAGGAGTACTATGACTCTCTTAAGGTAGCCAAATGCCTCGTCACCATGAGAAATTTTTTTTTGAAAACTCGAGGATATCATCGTTAAGGTAGCTCAAACAACGTTAAGGTTTACATGTAGTGGCATATTGCTCCTGCGGGACTGAACACAGTAATAATTAAAGAGTGGAAAGATACAAAGTACGTCGAGCAGCTGGCAGCAGTAACTATGACTCTCTTAGGTAGCCAAATGCCTCGTCACTCGGCGAAATTTATTTGAAAACTCGAGGAAATCGTCGTTGAAGTAACTCAGACAACGGTACCATGGAAAGGTGGTGGCATATCGCTTCTGCAGGACTGACCACAGTACGAATTAAAGAGAGGAAAGATTCAAAGAAGGGGGAGCAGCTGGCTGCAGTAACTATGACTCTCTTAAGGTAGCCAAATGCCTCGTCATCCGGCGAGGTACATTTGCTAACTCGAGAGACTCGTAGTGGGAGTAACAGTGACGACGTTAACGTGGGCATATAGTGGCACATCGGGTCCATATGACAGGCCATAGCAAGAAATGTTACAGAGAAAGGGCTTACAAAAGTGGGAGCAGCAGGCAGGAGTACTATGACTCTCTTAAGGTAGCCAAATGCCTCGTCACCATGAGAAATTTTTTTTTGAAAACTCGAGGATATCATCGTTAAGGTAGCTCAAACAACGTTAAGGTTTACATGTAGTGGCATATTGCTCCTGCGGGACTGAACACAGTAATAATTAAAGAGTGGAAAGATGCAAAGTACGTCGAGCAGCCGGCAGCAGTAACTATGACTCTCTTAAGGTAGCCAAATGCCTCGTCACTCGGCGAAATTTATTTGAAAACTCGAGGAAATCGTCGTTGAAGTAACTCAGACAACGGTAACATGGAAAGGTGGTGGCATATCGCTTCTGCAGGACTGACCACACTACGAATTAAAGAGAGGAAAGATTCAAAGAAGGGGGAGCAGCTGGCTGCAGTAACTATGACTCTCTTAAGGTAGCCAAATGCCTCGTCATCCGGCGAGGTACATTTGCTAACTCGAGAGACTCGTAGTTTGAGTAACAGTGACGACGTTAACGTGGGCATATAGTGGCACATCGGGTCCATATGACAGGCCATAGCAAGAAATGTTACAGAGAAAGGGCTTACAAAAGTGGGAGCAGCAGGCAGGAGTACTATGACTCTCTTAAGGTAGCCAAATGCCTCGTCACCATGAGAAATTTTTTTTTGAAAACTCGAGGATATCATCGTTAAGGTAGCTCAAACAACGTTAAGGTTTACATGTAGTGGCATATTGCTCCTGCGGGACTGAACACAGTAATAATTAAAGAGTGGAAAGATACAAAGTACGTCGAGCAGCCGGCAGCAGTAACTATGACTCTCTTAAGGTAGCCAAATGCCTCGTCACTCGGCGAAATTTATTTGAAAACTCGAGGAAATCGTCGTTGAAGTAACTCAGACAACGGTAACATGGAAAGGTGGTGGCATATCGCTTCTGCAGGACTGACCACACTACGAATTAAAGAGAGGAAAGATTCAAAGAAGGGGGAGCAGCTGGCTGCAGTAACTATGACTCTCTTAAGGTAGCCAAATGCCTCGTCATCTGGCGAGGTACATTTGGTAACTCGAGAGACTCGTAGTGGGAGTAACAGTGACGACGTTAACGTGGGCATATAGTGGCACATCGGGTCCATATAACAGGCCATAGCAAGAAATGTTACAGAGAAAGGGCTTAGAAAAGTGGGAGCAGCAGGCAGGAGTACTATGACTCTCTTAAGGTAGCCAAATGCCTCGTCACCATGAGAAATTTTTTTTTGAAAACTCGAGGATATCATCGTTAAGGTAGCTCAAACAACGTTAAGGTTTACATGTAGTGGCATATTGCTCCTGCAGGACTGACCACAGTAATAATTAAAGAGTGGAAAGATACAAAGCACGTCGAGCAGCTGGCAGCAGTAACTATGACTCTCTTAGGTAGCCAAATGCCTCGTCACTCGGCGAAATTTATTTGAAAACTCGAGGAAATCGTCCTTGAAGTAACTCAGACAACGGTACCATGGACAGGTGGTGGCATATCGCTTCTGCAGGACTGACCACAGTACGAATTAAAGAGAGGAAAGATTCAAAGAAGGGGGAGCAGCTGGCTGCAGTAACTATGACTCTCTTAAGGTAGCCAAATGCCTCGTCATCCGGCGAGGTACATTTGGTAACTCGAGAGACTCGTAGTGGGAGTAACAGTGACGACGTTAACGTGGGCATATAGTGGCACATCGGGTCCATATAACAGGCCATAGCAAGAAATGTTACAGAGAAAGGGCTTAGAAAAGTGGGAGCAGCAGGCAGGAGTACTATGACTCTCTTAAGGTAGCCAAATGCCTCGTCACCATGAGAAATTTTTTTTTGAAAACTCGAGGATATCATCGTTAAGGTAGCTCAAACAACGTTAAGGTTTACATGTAGTGGCATATTGCTCCTGCAGGACTGACCACAGTAATAATTAAAGAGTGGAAAGATACAAAGCACGTCGAGCAGCTGGCAGCAGTAACTATGACACTCTTAGGTAGCCAAATGCCTCGTCACTCGGCGAAATTTATTTGAAAACTCGAGGAAATCGTCGTTGAAGTAACTCAGACAACGGTAACATGGAAAGGTGGTGGCATATCGCTTCTGCAGGACTGACCACAGTACGAATTAAAGAGAGGAAAGATTCAAAGAAGGGGGAGCAGCTGGCTGCAGTAACTATGACTCTCTTAAGGTAGCCAAATGCCTCGTCATCCGGCGAGGTACATTTGCTAACTCGAGAGACTCGTAGTGGGAGTAACAGTGACAACGTTAACGTGGGCATATAGTGGCACATCGGGTCCA
The DNA here is from genome assembly GCF_021461395.2 of Schistocerca americana. Lineage (NCBI taxonomy): Eukaryota > Metazoa > Arthropoda > Insecta > Orthoptera > Acrididae > Schistocerca > Schistocerca americana. The sequence continues at coordinate 87,008,653 of NC_060122.1, forward strand.
TATGACAGGCCATAGCAAGAAATGTTACAGAGAAAGGGCTTACAAAAGTGGGAGCAGCAGGCAGGAGTACTATGACTCTCTTAAGGTAGCCAAATGCCTCGTCACCATGAGAAATTTTTTTTTGAAAACTCGAGGATATCATCGTTAAGGTAGCTCAAACAACGTTAAGGTTTACATGTAGTGGCATATTGCTCCTGCAGGACTGACCACAGTAATAATTAAAGAGTGGAAAGATACAAAGTACGTCGAGCAGCTGGCAGCAGTAACTATGACTCTCTTAGGTAGCCAAATGCCTCGTCACTCGGCGAAATTTATTTGAAAACTCGAGGAAATCGTCGTTGAAGTAACTCAGACAACGGTACCATGGACAGATGGGGGCATATCGGTTCTGCAGGACTGACCACAGTACGAATTAAAGAGAGGAAAGATTCAAAGAAGGGGGAGCAGCTGGCTGCAGTAACTATGACTCTCTTAAGGTAGCCAAATGCCTCGTCATCCGGCGAGGTACATTTGGTAACTCCAGAGACTCGTAGTGGGAGTAACAGTGACGACGTTAACGTGGGCATATAGTGGCACATCGGGTCCATATGACAGGCCATAGCAAGAAATGCTACAGAGAAAGGGCTTAGAAAAGTGGGAGCAGCTGGCAGGAGTACTATGACTCTCTTAAGGTAGCCAAATGTCTCATCGCCATGAGAAATTTTTTTTTGAAAACTCGAGGATACCATCGTTAAGGTAGCTCAAACAACGTTAAGGTTTACATGTAGTGGCATATTGCTCCTGCAGGACTGACCACAGTAATAATTAAAGAGTGGAAAGATACAAAGTACGTCGAGCAGCCGGCAGCAGTAACTATGACTCTCTTAAGGTAGCCAAATGCCTCGTCACTCGGCGAAATTTATTTGAAAACTCGAGGAAATCGTCGTTGAAGTAACTCAGACAACGGTAACATGGAAAGGTGGTGGCATATCGCTTCTGCAGGACTGACCACAGTACGAATTAAAGAGAGGAAAGATTCAACGAAGGGGGAGCAGCTGGCTGCAGTAACTATGACTCTCTTAAGGTAGCCAAATGCCTCGTCATCCGGCGAGGTACATTTGGTAACTCGAGAGACTCGTAGTGGGAGTAACAGTGACGACGTTAACGTGGGCATATAGTGGCACATCGGGTCCATATGACAGGCCATAGCAAGAAATGTTACAGAGAAAGGGCTTAGAAAAGTGGGAGCAGCAGGCAGGAGTACTATGACTCTCTTAAGGTAGCCAAATGCCTCGTCACCATGAGAAATTTTTTTTTGAAAACTCGAGGATATCATCGTTAAGGTAGCTCAAACAACGTTAAGGTTTACATGTAGTGGCATATTGCTCCTGCAGGACTGACCACAGTAATAATTAAAGAGTGGAAAGATACAAAGTACGTCGAGCAGCTGGCAGCAGTAACTATGACTCTCTTAGGTAGCCAAATGCCTCGTCACTCGGCGAAATTTATTTGAAAACTCGAGGAAATCGTCCTTGAAGTAACTCAGACAACGGTACCATGGACAGGTGGTGGCATATCGCTTCTGCAGGACTGACCACAGTACGAATTAAAGAGAGGAAAGATTCAAAGAAGGGGGAGCAGCTGGCTGCAGTAACTATGACTCTCTTAAGGTAGCCAAATGCCTCGTCATCCGGCGAGGTACATTTGGTAACTCGAGAGACTCGTAGTGGGAGTAACAGTGACGACGTTAACGTGGGCATATAGTGGCACATCGGGTCCATATGACAGGCCATAGCAAGAAATGTTACAGAGAAAGGGCTTACAAAAGTGGGAGCAGCAGGCAGGAGTACTATGACTCTCTTAAGGTAGCCAAATGCCTCGTCACCATGAGAAATTTTTTTCTGAAAACTCGAGGATATCATCGTTAAGGTAGCTCAAACAACGTTAAGGTTTACATGTAGTGGCATATTGCTCCTGCAGGACTGACCACAGTAATAATTAAAGAGTGGAAAGATACAAAGTACGTCGAGCAGCCGGCAGCAGTAACTATGACTCTCTTAAGGTAGCCAAATGCCTCGTCACTCGGCGAAATTTATTTGAAAACTCGAGGAAATCGTCGTTGAAGTAACTCAGACAACGGTAACATGGAAAGGTGGTGGCATATCGCTTCTGCAGGACTGACCACAGTACGAATTAAAGAGAGGAAAGATTCAATAAAGGGGGAGCAGCTGGCTGCAGTAACTATGACTCTCTTAAGGTAGCCAAATGCCTCGTCATCCGGCGAGGTACATTTGGTAACTCGAGAGACTCGTAGTGGCAGTAACAGTGACAACGTTAACTTGGGCATATAGTGGCACATCGGGTCCTTAGGACAGGCCATAGCAAGAATGATGGAGAGAAAGGGCTTAGAAAAGTATGAGCAGCAGGCAGGAGTACTATGACTCTCTTAAGGTAGCCAAATGCCTCGTCACCATGTGAAATTTTTTTTTGAAAACTCGAGGATATCATCTTTAAGGTAGCTCAAACAACGTTAAGGTTTACATGTAGTGGCATATTGCTCCTGCAGGACTGACCACAGTAATAATTAAAGAGTGGAAAGATACAAAGTACGTCGAGCAGCTGGCAGCAGTAACTATGACTCTCTTAGGTAGCCAAATGCCTCGTCACTCGGCGAAATTTATTTGAAAACTCGAGGAAATCGTCGTTGAAGTAACTCAGACAACGGTACCATGGACAGATGGGGGCATATCGGTTCTGCAGGACTGACCACAGTACGAATTAAAGAGAGGAAAGATTCAAAGAAGGGGGAGCAGCTGGCTGCAGTAACTATGACTCTCTTAAGGTAGCCAAATGCCTCGTCATCCGGCGAGGTACATTTGGTAACTCGAGAGACTCGTAGTGGGAGTAACAGTGACGACGTTAACGTGGGCATATAGTGGCACATCGGGTCCATATGACAGGCCATAGCAAGAAGTGTTAAGAGAAAGGGCTTAGAAAAGTGGGAGCAGCAGGCAGGAGTACTATGACTCTCTTAAGGTAGCCAAATGCCTCGTCACCATGAGAAATTTTTTTTTGAAAACTCGAGGATATCATCGTTAAGGTAGCTCAAACAACGTTAAGGTTTACATGTAGTGGCATATTGCTCCTGCAGGACTGACCACAGTAATAATTAAAGAGTGGAAAGATACAAAGTACGTCGAGCAGCCGGCAGCAGTAACTATGACTCTCTTAAGGTAGCCAAATGCCTCGTCACTCGGCGAAATTTATTTGAAAACTCGAGGAAATCGTCGTTGAAGTAACTCAGACAACGGTAACATGGAAAGGTGGTGGCATATCGCTTCTGCAGGACTGACCACAGTACGAATTAAAGAGAGGAAAGATTCAAAGAAGGGGGAGCAGCTGGCTGCAGTAACTATGACTCTCTTAAGGTAGCCAAATGCCTCGTCATCCGGCGAGGTACATTTGCTAACTCGAGAGACTCGTAGTGGGAGTAATAGTGACAACGTTAACGTGGGCATATAGTGGCACATCGGGTCCTTAGGACAGGCCATAGCAAGAATGATGGAGAGAAAGGGCTTAGAAAAGTGGGAGCAGCAGGCAGGAGTACTATGACTCTCTTAAGGTATCCAAATGCCTCGTCACCATGTGAAATTTTTTTTTGAAAACTCGAGGATATCATCGTTAAGGTAGCTCAAACAACGTTAAGGTTTACATGTAGTGGCATATTGCTCCTGCAGGACTGACCACAGTAATAATTAAAGAGTGGAAAGATACAAAGTACGTCGAGCAGCTGGCAGCAGTAACTATGACTCTCTTAGGTAGCCAAATGCCTCGTCACTCGGCGAAATTTATTTGAAAACTCGAGGAAATCGTCGTTGAAGTAACTCAGACAACGGTACCATGGACAGATGGGGGCATATCGGTTCTGCAGGACTGACTACAGTACGAATTAAAGAGAGGAAAGATTCAAAGAAGGGGGAGCAGCTGGCTGCAGTAACTATGACTCTCTTAAGGTAGCCAAATGCCTCGTCATCCGGCGAGGTACATTTGGTAACTCGAGAGACTCGTAGTGGGAGTAACAGTGACGACGTTAACGTGGGCATATAGTGGCACATCGGGTCCATATGACAGGCCATAGCAAGAAATGTTAAGAGAAAGGGCTTAGAAAAGTGGGAGCAGCAGGCAGGAGCACTATGACTCTCTTAAGGTAGCCAAATGCCTCGTCACCATGAGAATTTTTTTTTTGAAAACTCGAGGATATCATCGTTAAGGTAGCTCAAACAACGTTAAGGTTTACATGTAGTGGCATATTGCTCCTGCAGGACTGACCACAGTAATAATTAAAGAGTGGAAAGATACAAAGTACGTCGAGCAGCCGGCAGCAGTAACTATGACTCTCTTAAGGTAGCCAAATGCCTCGTCACTCGGCGAAATTTATTTGAAAACTCGAGGAAATCGTCGTTGAAGTAACTCAGACAACGGTAACATGGAAAGGTGGTGGCATATCGCTTCTGCAGGACTGACCACAGTACGAATTAAAGAGAGGAAAGATTCAACGAAGGGGGAGCAGCTGGCTGCAGTAACTATGACTCTCTTAAGGTAGCCAAATGCCTCGTCATCCGGCGAGGTACATTTGGTAACTCGAGAGACTCGTAGTGGGAGTAACAGTGACGACGTTAACGTGGGCATATAGTGGCACATCGGGTCCATATGACAGGCCATAGCAAGAAATGTTACAGAGAAAGGGCTTAGAAAAGTGGGAGCAGCAGGCAGGAGTACTATGACTCTCTTAAGGTAGCCAAATGCCTCGTCACCATGAGAAATTTTTTTTTGAAAACTCGAGGATATCATCGTTAAGGTAGCTCAAACAACGTTAAGGTTTACATGTAGTGGCATATTGCTCCTGCAGGACTGACCACAGTAATAATTAAAGAGTGGAAAGATACAAAGTACGTCGAGCAGCTGGCAGCAGTAACTATGACTCTCTTAGGTAGCCAAATGCCTCGTCACTCGGCGAAATTTATTTGAAAACTCGAGGAAATCGTCCTTGAAGTAACTCAGACAACGGTACCATGGACAGGTGGTGGCATATCGCTTCTGCAGGACTGACCACAGTACGAATTAAAGAGAGGAAAGATTCAAAGAAGGGGGAGCAGCTGGCTGCAGTAACTATGACTCTCTTAAGGTAGCCAAATGCCTCGTCATCCGGCGAGGTACATTTGGTAACTCGAGAGACTCGTAGTGGGAGTAACAGTGACGACGTTAACGTGGGCATATAGTGGCACATCGGGTCCATATGACAGGCCATAGCAAGAAGTGTTAAGAGAAAGGATTTAGAAAAGTGGGAGCAGCAGGCAGGAGTACTATGACTCTCTTAAGGTAGCCAAATGCCTCGTCACCATGAGAAATTTTTTTTTGAAAACTCGAGGATATCATCGTTAAGGTAGCTCAAACAACGTTAAGGTTTACATGTAGTGGCATATTGCTCCTGCAGGACTGACCACAGTAATAATTAAAGAGTGGAAAGATACAAAGTACGTCGAGCAGCCGGCAGCAGTAACTATGACTCTCTTAAGGTAGCCAAATGCCTCGTCACTCGGCGAAATTTATTTGAAAACTCGAGGAAATCGTCGTTGAAGTAACTCAGACAACGGTACCATGGACAGGTGGTGGCATATCGCTTCTGCAGGACTGACCACAGTACGAATTAAAGAGAGGAAAGATTCAAAGAAGGGGGAGCAGCTGGCTGCAGTAACTATGACTCTCTTAAGGTAGCCAAATGCCTCGTCATCCGGCGAGGTACATTTGCTAACTCGAGAGACTCGTAGTGGGAGTAATAGTGACAACGTTAACGTGGGCATATAGTGGCACATCGGGTCCTTAGGACAGGCCATAGCAAGAATGATGGAGAGAAAGGGCTTAGAAAAGTGGGAGCAGCAGGCAGGAGTACTATGACTCTCTTAAGGTATCCAAATGCCTCGTCACCATGTGAAATTTTTTTTTGAAAACTCGAGGATATCATCGTTAAGGTAGCTCAAACAACGTTAAGGTTTACATGTAGTGGCATATTGCTCCTGCAGGACTGACCACAGTAATAATTAAAGAGTGGAAAGATACAAAGTACGTCGAGCAGCTGGCAGCAGTAACTATGACTCTCTTAGGTAGCCAAATGCCTCGTCACTCGGCGAAATTTATTTGAAAACTCGAGGAAATCGTCGTTGAAGTAACTCAGACAACGGTACCATGGACAGATGGGGGCATATCGGTTCTGCAGGACTGACTACAGTACGAATTAAAGAGAGGAAAGATTCAAAGAAGGGGGAGCAGCTGGCTGCAGTAACTATGACTCTCTTAAGGTAGCCAAATGCCTCGTCATCCGGCGAGGTACATTTGGTAACTCGAGAGACTCGTAGTGGGAGTAACAGTGACGACGTTAACGTGGGCATATAGTGGCACATCGGGTCCATATGACAGGCCATAGCAAGAAATGTTAAGAGAAAGGGCTTAGAAAAGTGGGAGCAGCAGGCAGGAGCACTATGACTCTCTTAAGGTAGCCAAATGCCTCGTCACCATGAGAATTTTTTTTTTGAAAACTCGAGGATATCATCGTTAAGGTAGCTCAAACAACGTTAAGGTTTACATGTAGTGGCATATTGCTCCTGCAGGACTGACCACAGTAATAATTAAAGAGTGGAAAGATACAAAGTACGTCGAGCAGCCGGCAGCAGTAACTATGACTCTCTTAAGGTAGCCAAATGCCTCGTCACTCGGCGAAATTTATTTGAAAACTCGAGGAAATCGTCGTTGAAGTAACTCAGACAACGGTAACATGGAAAGGTGGTGGCATATCGCTTCTGCAGGACTGACCACAGTACGAATTAAAGAGAGGAAAGATTCAACGAAGGGGGAGCAGCTGGCTGCAGTAACTATGACTCTCTTAAGGTAGCCAAATGCCTCGTCATCCGGCGAGGTACATTTGGTAACTCGAGAGACTCGTAGTGGGAGTAACAGTGACGACGTTAACGTGGGCATATAGTGGCACATCGGGTCCATATGACAGGCCATAGCAAGAAATGTTACAGAGAAAGGGCTTAGAAAAGTGGGAGCAGCAGGCAGGAGTACTATGACTCTCTTAAGGTAGCCAAATGCCTCGTCACCATGAGAAATTTTTTTTTGAAAACTCGAGGATATCATCGTTAAGGTAGCTCAAACAACGTTAAGGTTTACATGTAGTGGCATATTGCTCCTGCAGGACTGACCACAGTAATAATTAAAGAGTGGAAAGATACAAAGTACGTCGAGCAGCTGGCAGCAGTAACTATGACTCTCTTAGGTAGCCAAATGCCTCGTCACTCGGCGAAATTTATTTGAAAACTCGAGGAAATCGTCCTTGAAGTAACTCAGACAACGGTACCATGGACAGGTGGTGGCATATCGCTTCTGCAGGACTGACCACAGTACGAATTAAAGAGAGGAAAGATTCAAAGAAGGGGGAGCAGCTGGCTGCAGTAACTATGACTCTCTTAAGGTAGCCAAATGCCTCGTCATCCGGCGAGGTACATTTGGTAACTCGAGAGACTCGTAGTGGGAGTAACAGTGACGACGTTAACGTGGGCATATAGTGGCACATCGGGTCCATATGACAGGCCATAGCAAGAAGTGTTAAGAGAAAGGATTTAGAAAAGTGGGAGCAGCAGGCAGGAGTACTATGACTCTCTTAAGGTAGCCAAATGCCTCGTCACCATGAGAAATTTTTTTTTGAAAACTCGAGGATATCATCGTTAAGGTAGCTCAAACAACGTTAAGGTTTACATGTAGTGGCATATTGCTCCTGCAGGACTGACCACAGTAATAATTAAAGAGTGGAAAGATACAAAGTACGTCGAGCAGCCGGCAGCAGTAACTATGACTCTCTTAAGGTAGCCAAATGCCTCGTCACTCGGCGAAATTTATTTGAAAACTCGAGGAAATCGTCGTTGAAGTAACTCAGACAACGGTAACATGGAAAGGTGGTGGCATATCGCTTCTGCAGGACTGACCACAGTACGAATTAAAGAGAGGAAAGATTCAAAGAAGGGGGAGCAGCTGGCTGCAGTAACTATGACTCTCTTAAGGTAGCCAAATGCCTCGTCATCCGGCGAGGTACATTTGCTAACTCGAGAGACTCGTAGTGGGAGTAATAGTGACAACGTTAACGTGGGCATATAGTGGCACATCGGGTCCTTAGGACAGGCCATAGCAAGAATGATGGAGAGAAAGGGCTTAGAAAAGTGGGAGCAGCAGGCAGGAGTACTATGACTCTCTTAAGGTATCCAAATGCCTCGTCACCATGTGAAATTTTTTTTTGAAAACTCGAGGATATCATCGTTAAGGTAGCTCAAACAACGTTAAGGTTTACATGTAGTGGCATATTGCTCCTGCAGGACTGACCACAGTAATAATTAAAGAGTGGAAAGATACAAAGTACGTCGAGCAGCTGGCAGCAGTAACTATGACTCTCTTAGGTAGCCAAATGCCTCGTCACTCGGCGAAATTTATTTGAAAACTCGAGGAAATCGTCGTTGAAGTAACTCAGACAACGGTACCATGGACAGATGGGGGCATATCGGTTCTGCAGGACTGACTACAGTACGAATTAAAGAGAGGAAAGATTCAAAGAAGGGGGAGCAGCTGGCTGCAGTAACTATGACTCTCTTAAGGTAGCCAAATGCCTCGTCATCCGGCGAGGTACATTTGGTAACTCGAGAGACTCGTAGTGGGAGTAACAGTGACGACGTTAACGTGGGCATATAGTGGCACATCGGGTCCATATGACAGGCCATAGCAAGAAATGTTAAGAGAAAGGGCTTAGAAAAGTGGGAGCAGCAGGCAGGAGCACTATGACTCTCTTAAGGTAGCCAAATGCCTCGTCACCATGAGAATTTTTTTTTTGAAAACTCGAGGATATCATCGTTAAGGTAGCTCAAACAACGTTAAGGTTTACATGTAGTGGCATATTGCTCCTGCAGGACTGACCACAGTAATAATTAAAGAGTGGAAAGATACAAAGTACGTCGAGCAGCCGGCAGCAGTAACTATGACTCTCTTAAGGTAGCCAAATGCCTCGTCACTCGGCGAAATTTATTTGAAAACTCGAGGAAATCGTCGTTGAAGTAACTCAGACAACGGTAACATGGAAAGGTGGTGGCATATCGCTTCTGCAGGACTGACCACAGTACGAATTAAAGAGAGGAAAGATTCAAAGAAGGGGGAGCAGCTGGCTGCAGTAACTATGACTCTCTTAAGGTAGCCAAATGCCTCGTCATCCGGCGAGGTACATTTGCTAACTCGAGAGACTCGTAGTGGGAGTAACAGTGACAACGTTAACGTGGGCATATAGTGGCACATCGGGTTCCTTAGGACAGGCCATAGCAAGAATGATGGAGAGAAAGGGCTTAGAAAAGTATGAGCAGCAGGCAGGAGTACTATGACTCTCTTAAGGTAGCCAAATGCCTCGTCACCATGAGAAATTTTTTTTTGAAAACTCGAGGATATCATCGTTAAGGTAGCTCAAACAACGTTAAGGTTTACATGTAGTGGCATATTGCTCCTGCAGGACTGACCACAGTAATAATTAAAGAGTGGAAAGATACAAAGTACGTCGAGCAGCTGGCAGCAGTAACTATGACTCTCTTAGGTAGCCAAATGCCTCGTCACTCGGCGAAATTTATTTGAAAACTCGAGGAAATCATCGTTGAAGTAACTCAGACAACGGTAACATGGAAAGGTGGTGGCATATCGCTTCTGCAGGACTGACCACACTACGAATTAAAGAGAGGAAAGATTCAACGAAGGGGGAGCAGCTGGCTGCAGTAACTATGACTCTCTTAAGGTAGCCAAATGCCTCGTCATCCGGCGAGGTACATTTGGTAACTCGAGAGACTCGTAGTGGGAGTAACAGTGACGACGTTAACGTGGGCATATAGTGGCACATCGGGTCCATATGACAGGCCATAGCAAGAAATGTTACAGAGAAAGGGCTTACAAAAGTGGGAGCAGCAGGCAGGAGTACTATGACTCTCTTAAGGTAGCCAAATGCCTCGTCACCATGAGAAATTTTTTTCTGAAAACTCGAGGATATCATCGTTAAGGTAGCTCAAACAACGTTAAGGTTTACATGTAGTGGCATATTGCTCCTGCAGGACTGACCACAGTAATAATTAAAGAGTGGAAAGATACAAAGTACGTCGAGCAGCCGGCAGCAGTAACTATGACTCTCTTAAGGTAGCCAAATGCCTCGTCACTCGGCGAAATTTATTTGAAAACTCGAGGAAATCGTCGTTGAAGTAACTCAGACAACGGTAACATGGAAAGGTGGTTGCATATCGCTTCTGCAGGACTGACCACAGTACGAATTAAAGAGAGGAAAGATTCAATAAAGGGGGAGCAGCTGGCTGCAGTAACTATGACTCTCTTAAGGTAGCCAAATGCCTCGTCATCCGGCGAGGTACATTTGGTAACTCGAGAGACTCGTAGTGGCAGTAACAGTGACAACGTTAACGTGGGCATATAGTGGCACATCGGGTCCTTAGGACAGGCCATAGCAAGAATGATGGAGATAAAGGGCTTAGAAAAGTATGAGCAGCAGGCAGGAGTACTATGACTCTCTTAAGGTAGCCACATGCCTCGTCACCATGTGAAATTTTTTTTTGAAAACTCGAGGATATCATCGTTAAGGTAGCTCAAACAACGTTAAGGTTTACATGTAGTGGCATATTGCTCCTGCAGGACTGACCACAGTAATAATTAAAGAGTGGAAAGATACAAAGTACGTCGAGCAGCTGGCAGCAGTAACTATGACTCTCTTAGGTAGCCAAATGCCTCGTCACTCGGCGAAATTTATTTGAAAACTCGAGGAAATCGTCGTTGAAGTAACTCAGACAACGGTACCATGGACAGATGGGGGCATATCGGTTCTGCAGGACTGACCACAGTACGAATTCAAGAGAGGAAAGATTCAAAGAAGGGGGAGCAGCTGGCTGCAGTAACTATGACTCTCTTAAGGTAGCCAAATGCCTCGTCATCCGGCGAGGTACATTTGGTAACTCGAGAGACTCGTAGTGGGAGTAACAGTGACGACGTTAACGTGGGCATATAGTGGCACATTGGGTCCATATGACAGGCCATAGCAAGAAATGCTACAGAGAAAGGGCTTAGAAAAGTGGGAGCAGCAGGCAGGAGTACTATGACTCTCTTAAGGTAGCCAAATGTCTCGTCGCCATGAGAAATTTTTTTTTGAAAACTCGAGGATATCATCGTTAAGGTAGCTCAAACAACGTTAAGGTTTACATGTAGTGGCATATTGCTCCTGCAGGACTGACCACAGTTATAATTAAAGAGTGGAAAGATACAAAGTACGTCGAGCAGCCGGCAGCAGTAACTATGACTCTCTTAAGGTAGCCAAATGCCTCGTCACTCGGCGAAATTTATTTGAAAACTCGAGGAAATCGTCGTTGAAGTAACTCAGACAACGGTAACATGGAAAGGTGGTGGCATATCGCTTCTGCAGGACTGACCACACTACGAATTAAAGAGAGGAAAGATTCAACGAAGGGGGAGCAGCTGGCTGCAGTAACTATGACTCTCTTAAGGTAGCCAAATGCCTCGTCATCCGGCGAGGTACATTTGGTAACTCGAGAGACTCGTAGTGGGAGTAACAGTGACGACGTTAACGTGGGCATATAGTGGCACATCGGGTCCATATGACAGGCCATAGCAAGAAGTGTTAAGAGAAAGGGCTTAGAAAAGTGGGAGCAGCAGGCAGGAGTACTATGACTCTCTTAAGGTAGCCAAATGCCTCGTCACCATGAGAAATTTTTTTTTGAAAACTCGAGGATATCATCGTTAAGGTAGCTCAAACAACGTTAAGGTTTACATGTAGTGGCATATTGCTCCTGCAGGACTGACCACAGTAATAATTAAAGAGTGGAAAGATACAAAGTACGTCGAGCAGCCGGCAGCAGTAACTATGACTCTCTTAAGGTAGCCAAATGCCTCGTCACTCGGCGAAATTTATTTGAAAACTCGAGGAAATCGTCGTTGAAGTAACTCAGACAACGGTAACATGGAAAGGTGGTGGCATATCGCTTCTGCAGGACTGACCACACTACGAATTAAAGAGAGGAAAGATTCAACGAAGGGGGAGCAGCTGGCTGCAGTAACTATGACTCTCTTAAGGTAGCCAAATGCCTCATCATCCGGCGAGGTACATTTGGTAACTCGAGAGACTCGTAGTGGGAGTAACAGTGACGACGTTAACGTGGGCATATAGTGGCACATCGGGTCCATATGACAGGCCATAGCAAGAAGTGTTAAGAGAAAGGGCTTAGAAAAGTGGGAGCAGCAGGCAGGAGTACTATGACTCTCTTAAGGTAGCCAAATGCCTCGTCACCATGAGAAATTTTTTTTTGAAAACTCGAGGATATCATCGTTAAGGTAGCTCAAACAACGTTAAGGTTTACATGTAGTGGCATATTGCTCCTGCAGGACTGACCACAGTAATAATTAAAGAGTGGAAAGATACAAAGTACGTCGAGCAGCCGGCAGCAGTAACTATGACTCTCTTAAGGTAGCCAAATGCCTCGTCACTCGGCGAAATTTATTTGAAAACTCGAGGAAATCGTCGTTGAAGTAACTCAGACAACGGTAACATGGAAAGGTGGTGGCATATCGCTTCTGCAGGACTGACCACAGTACGAATTAAAGAGAGGAAAGATTCAAAGAAGGGGGAGCAGCTGGCTGCAGTAACTATGACTCTCTTAAGGTAGCCAAATGCCTCGTCATCCGGCGAGGTACATTTGCTAACTCGAGAGACTCGTAGTGGGAGTAATAGTGACAACGTTAACGTGGGCATATAGTGGCACATCGGGTCCTTAGGACAGGCCATAGCAAGAATGATGGAGAGAAAGGGCTTAGAAAAGTATGAGCAGCAGGCAGGAGTACTATGACTCTCTTAAGGTAGCCAAATGCCTCGTCACCATGTGAAATTTTTTTTTGAAAACTCGAGGATATCATCGTTAAGGTAGCTCAAACAACGTTAAGGTTTACATGTAGTGGCATATTGCTCCTGCAGGACTGACCACAGTTATAATTAAAGAGTGGAAAGATACAAAGTACGTCGAGCAGCCGGCAGCAGTAACTATGACTCTCTTAAGGTAGCCAAATGCCTCGTCACTCGGCGAAATTTATTTGAAAACTCGAGGAAATCGTCGTTGAAGTAACTCAGACAACGGTAACATGGAAAGGTGGTGGCATATCGCTTCTGCAGGACTGACCACACTACGAATTAAAGAGAGGAAAGATTCAACGAAGGGGGAGCAGCTGGCTGCAGTAACTATGACTCTCTTAAGGTAGCCAAATGCCTCGTCATCCGGCGAGGTACATTTGGTAACTCGAGAGACTCGTAGTGGGAGTAACAGTGACGACGTTAACGTGGGCATATAGTGGCACATCGGGTCCATATGACAGGCCATAGCAAGAAGTGTTAAGAGAAAGGGCTTAGAAAAGTGGGAGCAGCAGGCAGGAGTACTATGACTCTCTTAAGGTAGCCAAATGCCTCGTCACCATGAGAAATTTTTTTTTGAAAACTCGAGGATATCATCGTTAAGGTAGCTCAAACAACGTTAAGGTTTACATGTAGTGGCATATTGCTCCTGCAGGACTGACCACAGTAATAATTAAAGAGTGGAAAGATACAAAGTACGTCGAGCAGCCGGCAGCAGTAACTATGACTCTCTTAAGGTAGCCAAATGCCTCGTCACTCGGCGAAATTTATTTGAAAACTCGAGGAAATCGTCGTTGAAGTAACTCAGACAACGGTAACATGGAAAGGTGGTGGCATATCGCTTCTGCAGGACTGACCACACTACGAATTAAAGAGAGGAAAGATTCAACGAAGGGGGAGCAGCTGGCTGCAGTAACTATGACTCTCTTAAGGTAGCCAAATGCCTCATCATCCGGCGAGGTACATTTGGTAACTCGAGAGACTCGTAGTGGGAGTAACAGTGACGACGTTAACGTGGGCATATAGTGGCACATCGGGTCCATATGACAGGCCATAGCAAGAAGTGTTAAGAGAAAGGGCTTAGAAAAGTGGGAGCAGCAGGCAGGAGTACTATGACTCTCTTAAGGTAGCCAAATGCCTCGTCACCATGAGAAATTTTTTTTTGAAAACTCGAGGATATCATCGTTAAGGTAGCTCAAACAACGTTAAGGTTTACATGTAGTGGCATATTGCTCCTGCAGGACTGACCACAGTAATAATTAAAGAGTGGAAAGATACAAAGTACGTCGAGCAGCCGGCAGCAGTAACTATGACTCTCTTAAGGTAGCCAAATGCCTCGTCACTCGGCGAAATTTATTTGAAAACTCGAGGAAATCGTCGTTGAAGTAACTCAGACAACGGTAACATGGAAAGGTGGTGGCATATCGCTTCTGCAGGACTGACCACAGTACGAATTAAAGAGAGGAAAGATTCAAAGAAGGGGGAGCAGCTGGCTGCAGTAACTATGACTCTCTTAAGGTAGCCAAATGCCTCGTCATCCGGCGAGGTACATTTGCTAACTCGAGAGACTCGTAGTGGGAGTAATAGTGACAACGTTAACGTGGGCATATAGTGGCACATCGGGTCCTTAGGACAGGCCATAGCAAGAATGATGGAGAGAAAGGGCTTAGAAAAGTATGAGCAGCAGGCAGGAGTACTATGACTCTCTTAAGGTAGCCAAATGCCTCGTCACCATGTGAAATTTTTTTTTGAAAACTCGAGGATATCATCGTTAAGGTAGCTCAAACAACGTTAAGGTTTACATGTAGTGGCATATTGCTCCTGCAGGACTGACCACAGTTATAATTAAAGAGTGGAAAGATACAAAGTACGTCGAGCAGCCGGCAGCAGTAACTATGACTCTCTTAAGGTAGCCAAATGCCTCGTCACTCGGCGAAATTTATTTGAAAACTCGAGGAAATCGTCGTTGAAGTAACTCAGACAACGGTAACATGGAAAGGTGGTGGCATATCGCTTCTGCAGGACTGACCACACTACGAATTAAAGAGAGGAAAGATTCAACGAAGGGGGAGCAGCTGGCTGCAGTAACTATGACTCTCTTAAGGTAGCCAAATGCCTCGTCATCCGGCGAGGTACATTTGGTAACTCGAGAGACTCGTAGTGGGAGTAACAGTGACGACGTTAACGTGGGCATATAGTGGCACATCGGGTCCATATGACAGGCCATAGCAAGAAGTGTTAAGAGAAAGGGCTTAGAAAAGTGGGAGCAGCAGGCAGGAGTACTATGACTCTCTTAAGGTAGCCAAATGCCTCGTCACCATGAGAAATTTTTTTTTGAAAACTCGAGGATATCATCGTTAAGGTAGCTCAAACAACGTTAAGGTTTACATGTAGTGGCATATTGCTCCTGCAGGACTGACCACAGTAATAATTAAAGAGTGGAAAGATACAAAGTACGTCGAGCAGCCGGCAGCAGTAACTATGACTCTCTTAAGGTAGCCAAATGCCTCGTCACTCGGCGAAATTTATTTGAAAACTCGAGGAAATCGTCGTTGAAGTAACTCAGACAACGGTAACATGGAAAGGTGGTGGCATATCGCTTCTGCAGGACTGACCACACTACGAATTAAAGAGAGGAAAGATTCAACGAAGGGGGAGCAGCTGGCTGCAGTAACTATGACTCTCTTAAGGTAGCCAAATGCCTCATCATCCGGCGAGGTACATTTGGTAACTCGAGAGACTCGTAGTGGGAGTAACAGTGACGACGTTAACGTGGGCATATAGTGGCACATCGGGTCCATATGACAGGCCATAGCAAGAAGTGTTAAGAGAAAGGGCTTAGAAAAGTGGGAGCAGCAGGCAGGAGTACTATGACTCTCTTAAGGTAGCCAAATGCCTCGTCACCATGAGAAATTTTTTTTTGAAAACTCGAGGATATCATCGTTAAGGTAGCTCAAACAACGTTAAGGTTTACATGTAGTGGCATATTGCTCCTGCAGGACTGACCACAGTAATAATTAAAGAGTGGAAAGATACAAAGTACGTCGAGCAGCCGGCAGCAGTAACTATGACTCTCTTAAGGTAGCCAAATGCCTCGTCACTCGGCGAAATTTATTTGAAAACTCGAGGAAATCGTCGTTGAAGTAACTCAGACAACGGTAACATGGAAAGGTGGTGGCATATCGCTTCTGCAGGACTGACCACAGTACGAATTAAAGAGAGGAAAGATTCAAAGAAGGGGGAGCAGCTGGCTGCAGTAACTATGACTCTCTTAAGGTAGCCAAATGCCTCGTCATCCGGCGAGGTACATTTGCTAACTCGAGAGACTCGTAGTGGGAGTAATAGTGACAACGTTAACGTGGGCATATAGTGGCACATCGGGTCCTTAGGACAGGCCATAGCAAGAATGATGGAGAGAAAGGGCTTAGAAAAGTATGAGCAGCAGGCAGGAGTACTATGACTCTCTTAAGGTAGCCAAATGCCTCGTCACCATGTGAAATTTTTTTTTGAAAACTCGAGGATATCATCGTTAAGGTAGCTCAAACAACGTTAAGGTTTACATGTAGTGGCATATTGCTCCTGCAGGACTGACCACAGTAATAATTAAAGAGTGGAAAGATACAAAGTACGTCGAGCAGCTGGCAGCAGTAACTATGACTCTCTTAGGTAGCCAAATGCCTCGTCACTCGGCGAAATTTATTTGAAAACTCGAGGAAATCGTCGTTGAAGTAACTCAGACAACGGTACCATGGACAGATGGGGGCATATCGGTTCTGCAGGACTGACTACAGTACGAATTAAAGAGAGGAAAGATTCAAAGAAGGGGGAGCAGCTGGCTGCAGTAACTATGACTCTCTTAAGGTAGCCAAATGCCTCGTCATCCGGCGAGGTACATTTGGTAACTCGAGAGACTCGTAGTGGGAGTAACAGTGACGACGTTAACGTGGGCATATAGTGGCACATCGGGTCCATATGACAGGCCATAGCAAGAAATGTTAAGAGAAAGGGCTTAGAAAAGTGGGAGCAGCAGGCAGGAGCACTATGACTCTCTTAAGGTAGCCAAATGCCTCGTCACCATGAGAATTTTTTTTTTGAAAACTCGAGGATATCATCGTTAAGGTAGCTCAAACAACGTTAAGGTTTACATGTAGTGGCATATTGCTCCTGCAGGACTGACCACAGTAATAATTAAAGAGTGGAAAGATACAAAGTACGTCGAGCAGCCGGCAGCAGTAACTATGACTCTCTTAAGGTAGCCAAATGCCTCGTCACTCGGCGAAATTTATTTGAAAACTCGAGGAAATCGTCGTTGAAGTAACTCAGACAACGGTAACATGGAAAGGTGGTGGCATATCGCTTCTGCAGGACTGACCACAGTACGAATTAAAGAGAGGAAAGATTCAAAGAAGGGGGAGCAGCTGGCTGCAGTAACTATGACTCTCTTAAGGTAGCCAAATGCCTCGTCATCCGGCGAGGTACATTTGCTAACTCGAGAGACTCGTAGTGGGAGTAACAGTGACAACGTTAACGTGGGCATATAGTGGCACATCGGGTTCCTTAGGACAGGCCATAGCAAGAATGATGGAGAGAAAGGGCTTAGAAAGGTATGAGCAGCAGGCAGGAGTACTATGACTCTCTTAAGGTAGCCAAATGCCTCGTCACCATGAGAAATTTTTTTTTGAAAACTCGAGGATATCATCGTTAAGGTAGCTCAAACAACGTTAAGGTTTACATGTAGTGGCATATTGCTCCTGCAGGACTGACCACAGTAATAATTAAAGAGTGGAAAGATACAAAGTACGTCGAGCAGCTGGCAGCAGTAACTATGACTCTCTTAGGTAGCCAAATGCCTCGTCACTCGGCGAAATTTATTTGAAAACTCGAGGAAATCGTCGTTGAAGTAACTCAGACAACGGTACCATGGACAGATGGGGGCATATCGGTTCTGCAGGACTGACCACAGTACGAATTAAAGAGAGGAAAGATTCAAAGAAGGGGGAGCAGCTGGCTGCAGTAACTATGACTCTCTTAAGGTAGCCAAATGCCTCGTCATCCGGCGAGGTACATTTGGTAACTCCAGAGACTCGTAGTGGGAGTAACAGTGACGACGTTAACGTGGGCATATAGTGGCACATCGGGTCCATATGACAGGCCATAGCAAGAAATGCTACAGAGAAAGGGCTTAGAAAAGTGGGAGCAGCAGGCAGGAGTACTATGACTCTCTTAAGGTAGCCAAATGCCTCGTCACCATGAGAAATTTTTTTCTGAAAACTCGAGGATATCATCGTTAAGGTAGCTCAAACAACGTTAAGGTTTACATGTAGTGGCATATTGCTCCTGCAGGACTGACCACAGTAATAATTAAAGAGTGGAAAGATACGAAGTACGTCGAGCAGCCGGCAGCAGTAACTATGACTCTCTTAAGGTAGCCAAATGCCTCGTCACTCGGCGAAATTTATTTGAAAACTCGAGGAAATCGTCGTTGAAGTAACTCAGACAACGGTAACATGGAAAGGTGGTGGCATATAGCTTCTGCAGGACTGACCACAGTACGAATTAAAGAGAGGAAAGATTCAAAGAAGGGGGAGCAGCTGGCTGCAGTAACTATGACTCTCTTAAGGTAGCCAAATGCCTCGTCATCCGGCGAGGTACATTTGCTAACTCGAGAGACTCGTAGTGGGAGTAATAGTGACAACGTTAACGTGGGCATATAGTGGCACATCGGGTCTTTAGGACAGGCCATAGCAAGAATGATGGAGAGAAAGGGCTTAGAAAAGTATGAGCAGCAGGCAGGAGTACTATGACTCTCTTAAGGTAGCCAAATGCCTCGTCATCCGGCGAGGTACATTTGGTAACTCGAGAGACTCGTAGTGGGAGTAACAGTGACGACGTTAACGTGGGCATATAGTGGCACATCGGGTCCATATGACAGGCCATAGCAAGAAATGTTAAGAGAAAGGGCTTAGAAAAGTGGGAGCAGCAGGCAGGAGCACTATGACTCTCTTAAGGTAGCCAAATGCCTCGTCACCATGAGAATTTTTTTTTTGAAAACTCGAGGATATCATCGTTAAGGTAGCTCAAACAACGTTAAGGTTTACATGTAGTGGCATATTGCTCCTGCAGGACTGACCACAGTAATAATTAAAGAGTGGAAAGATACAAAGTACGTCGAGCAGCCGGCAGCAGTAACTATGACTCTCTTAAGGTAGCCAAATGCCTCGTCACTCGGCGAAATTTATTTGAAAACTCGAGGAAATCGTCGTTGAAGTAACTCAGACAACGGTAACATGGAAAGGTGGTGGCATATCGCTTCTGCAGGACTGACCACAGTACGAATTAAAGAGAGGAAAGATTCAAAGAAGGGGGAGCAGCTGGCTGCAGTAACTATGACTCTCTTAAGGCAGCCAAATGCCTCTACATCCGGCGAGGTACATTTGCTAACTCGAGAGACTCGTAGTGGGAGTAACAGTGACAACGTTAACGTGGGCATATAGTGGCACATCGGGTTCCTTAGGACAGGCCATAGCAAGAGTGATGGAGAGAAAGGGCTTAGAAAAGTATGAGCAGCAGGCAGGAGTACTATGACTCTCTTAAGGTAGCCAAATGCCTCGTCACCATGAGAAATTTTTTTTTGAAAACTCGAGGATATCATCGTTAAGGTAGCTCAAACAACGTTAAGGTTTACATGTAGTGGCATATTGCTCCTGCAGGACTGACCACAGTAATAATTAAAGAGTGGAAAGATACAAAGTACGTCGAGCAGCTGGCAGCAGTAACTATGACTCTCTTAGGTAGCCAAATGCCTCGTCACTCGGCGAAATTTATTTGAAAACTCGAGGAAATCGTCGTTGAAGTAACTCAGACAACGGTACCATGGACAGATGGGGGCATATCGGTTCTGCAGGACTGACCACAGTACGAATTAAAGAGAGGAAAGATTCAAAGAAGGGGGAGCAGCTGGCTGCAGTAACTATGACTCTCTTAAGGTAGCCAAATGCCTCGTCATCCGGCGAGGTACATTTGGTAACTCGAGAGACTCGTAGTGGGAGTAACAGTGACGACGTTAACGTGGGCATATAGTGGCACATCGGGTCCATATGACAGGCCATAGCAAGAAATGTTAAGAGAAAGGGCTTAGAAAAGTGGGAGCAGCAGGCAGGAGTACTATGACTCTCTTAAGGTAGCCAAATGCCTCGTCACCATGAGAAATTTTTTTTTGAAAACTCGAGGATATCATCGTTAAGGTAGCTCAAACAACGTTAAGGTTTACATGTAGTGGCATATTGCTCCTGCAGGACTGACCACAGTAATAATTAAAGAGTGGAAAGATACAAAGTACGTCGAGCAGCCGGCAGCAGTAACTATGACTCTCTTAAGGTAGCCAAATGCCTCGTCACTCGGCGAAATTTATTTGAAAACTCGAGGAAATCGTCGTTGAAGTAACTCAGACAACGGTAACATGGAAAGGTGGTGGCATATCGCTTCTGCAGGACTGACCACAGTACGAATTAAAGAGAGGAAAGATTCAAAGAAGGGGGAGCAGCTGGCTGCAGTAACTATGACTCTCTTAAGGTAGCCAAATGCCTCGTCATCCGGCGAGGTACATTTGGTAACTCGAGAGACTCGTAGTGGGAGTAACAGTGACGACGTTAACGTGGGCATATAGTGGCACATCGGGTCCATATGACAGGCCATAGCAAGAAATGCTACAGAGAAAGGGCTTAGAAAAGTGGGAGCAGCAGGCAGGAGTACTATGACTCTCTTAAGGTAGCCAAATGTCTCGTCGCCATGAGAAATTTTTTTTTGAAAACTCGAGGATATCATCGTTAAGGTAGCTCAAACAACGTTAAGGTTTACATGTAGTGGCATATTGCTCCTGCAGGACTGACCACAGTAATAATTAAAGAGTGGAAAGATACAAAGTACGTCGAGCAGCCGGCAGCAGTAACTATGACTCTCTTAAGGTAGCCAAATGCCTCGTCACTCGGCGAAATTTGTTTGAAAACTCGAGGAAATCGTCGTTGAAGTAACTCAGACAACGGTAACATGGAAAGGTGGTGGCATATCGCTTCTGCAGGACTGACCACACTACGAATTAAAGAGAGGAAAGATTCAACGAAGGGGGAGCAGCTGGCTGCAGTAACTATGACTCTCTTAAGGTAGCCAAATGCCTCGTCATCCGGCGAGGTACATTTGGTAACTCGAGAGACTCGTAGTGGGAGTAACAGTGACGACGTTAACGTGGGCATATAGTGGCACATCGGGTCCATATGACAGGCCATAGCAAGAAATGTTACAGAGAAAGGGCTTAGAAAAGTGGGAGCAGCAGGCAGGAGTACTATGACTCTCTTAAGGTAGCCAAATGCCTCGTCACCATGAGAAATTTTTTTTTGAAAACTCGAGGATATCATCGTTAAGGTAGCTCAAACAACGTTAAGGTTTACATGTAGTGGCATATTGCTCCTGCAGGACTGACCACAGTAATAATTAAAGAGTGGAAAGATACAAAGTACGTCGAGCAGCTGGCAGCAGTAACTATGACTCTCTTAGGTAGCCAAATGCCTCGTCACTCGGCGAAATTTATTTGAAAACTCGAGGAAATCGTCGTTGAAGTAACTCAGACAACGGTACCATGGACAGATGGGGGCATATCGGTTCTGCAGGACTGACCACAGTACGAATTAAAGAGAGGAAAGATTCAAAGAAGGGGGAGCAGCTGGCTGCAGTAACTATGACTCTCTTAAGGTAGCCAAATGCCTCGTCATCCGGCGAGGTACATTTGGTAACTCGAGAGACTCGTAGTGGGAGTAACAGTGACGACGTTAACGTGGGCATATAGTGGCACATCGGGTCCATATGACAGGCCATAGCAAGAAATGTTAAGAGAAAGGGCTTAGAAAAGTGGGAGCAGCAGGCAGGAGTACTATGACTCTCTTAAGGTAGCCAAATGCCTCGTCACCATGAGAAATTTTTTTTTGAAAACTCGAGGATATCATCGTTAAGGTAGCTCAAACAACGTTAAGGTTTACATGTAGTGGCATATTGCTCCTGCAGGACTGACCACAGTAATAATTAAAGAGTGGAAAGATACAAAGTACGTCGAGCAGCCGGCAGCAGTAACTATGACTCTCTTAAGGTAGCCAAATGCCTCGTCACTCGGCGAAATTTATTTGAAAACTCGAGGAAATCGTCGTTGAAGTAACTCAGACAACGGTAACATGGAAAGGTGGTGGCATATCGCTTCTGCAGGACTGACCACAGTACGAATTAAAGAGAGGAAAGATTCAAAGAAGGGGGAGCAGCTGGCTGCAGTAACTATGACTCTCTTAAGGTAGCCAAATGCCTCGTCATCCGGCGAGGTACATTTGGTAACTCGAGAGACTCGTAGTGGGAGTAACAGTGACGACGTTAACGTGGGCATATAGTGGCACATCGGGTCCATATGACAGGCCATAGCAAGAAATGCTACAGAGAAAGGGCTTAGAAAAGTGGGAGCAGCAGGCAGGAGTACTATGACTCTCTTAAGGTAGCCAAATGCCTCGTCACTCGGCGAAATTTATTTGAAAACTCGAGGAAATCGTCGTTGAAGTAACTCAGACAACGGTAACATGGAAAGGTGGTGGCATATCGCTTCTGCAGGACTGACCACACTACGAATTAAAGAGAGGAAAGATTCAACGAAGGGGGAGCAGCTGGCTGCAGTAACTATGACTCTCTTAAGGTAGCCAAATGCCTCGTCATCCGGCGAGGTACATTTGGTAACTCGAGAGACTCGTAGTGGGAGTAACAGTGACGACGTTAACGTGGGCATATAGTGGCACATCGGGTCCATATGACAGGCCATAGCAAGAAATGTTACAGAGAAAGGGCTTAGAAAAGTGGGAGCAGCAGGCAGGAGTACTATGACTCTCTTAAGGTAGCCAAATGCCTCGTCACCATGAGAAATTTTTTTTTGAAAACTCGAGGATATCATCGTTAAGGTAGCTCAAACAACGTTAAGGTTTACATGTAGTGGCATATTGCTCCTGCAGGACTGACCACAGTAATAATTAAAGAGTGGAAAGATACAAAGTACGTCGAGCAGCTGGCAGCAGTAACTATGACTCTCTTAGGTAGCCAAATGCCTCGTCACTCGGCGAAATTTATTTGAAAACTCGAGGAAATCGTCCTTGAAGTAACTCAGACAACGGTACCATGGACAGGTGGTGGCATATCGCTTCTGCAGGACTGACCACAGTACGAATTAAAGAGAGGAAAGATTCAAAGAAGGGGGAGCAGCTGGCTGCAGTAACTATGACTCTCTTAAGGTAGCCAAATGCCTCGTCATCCCGCGAGGTACATTTGGTAACTCGAGAGACTCGTAGTGGGAGTAACAGTGACGACGTTAACGTGGGCATATAGTGGCACATCGGGTCCATATGACAGGCCATAGCAAGAAATGTTACAGAGAAAGGGCTTACAAAAGTGGGAGCAGCAGGCAGGAGTACTATGACTCTCTTAAGGTAGCCAAATGCCTCGTCACCATGAGAAATTTTTTTCTGAAAACTCGAGGATATCATCGTTAAGGTAGCTCAAACAACGTTAAGGTTTACATGTAGTGGCATATTGCTCCTGCAGGACTGACCACAGTAATAATTAAAGAGTGGAAAGATACAAAGTACGTCGAGCAGCCGGCAGCAGTAACTATGACTCTCTTAAGGTAGCCAAATGCCTCGTCACTCGGCGAAATTTATTTGAAAACTCGAGGAAATCGTCGTTGAAGTAACTCAGACAACGGTAACATGGAAAGGTGGTGGCATATCGCTTCTGCAGGACTGACCACAGTACGAATTAAAGAGAGGAAAGATTCAATAAAGGGGGAGCAGCTGGCTGCAGTAACTATGACTCTCTTAAGGTAGCCAAATGCCTCGTCATCCGGCGAGGTACATTTGGTAACTCGAGAGACTCGTAGTGGCAGTAACAGTGACAACGTTAACGTGGGCATATAGTGGCACATCGGGTCCTTAGGACAGGCCATAGCAAGAATGATGGAGAGAAAGGGCTTAGAAAAGTATGAGCAGCAGGCAGGAGTACTATGACTCTCTTAAGGTAGCCAAATGCCTCGTCACCATGTGAAATTTTTTTTTGAAAACTCGAGGATATCATCGTTAAGGTAGCTCAAACAACGTTAAGGTTTACATGTAGTGGCATATTGCTCCTGCAGGACTGACCACAGTAATAATTAAAGAGTGGAAAGATACAAAGTACGTCGAGCAGCTGGCAGCAGTAACTATGACTCTCTTAGGTAGCCAAATGCCTCGTCACTCGGCGAAATTTATTTGAAAACTCGAGGAAATCGTCCTTGAAGTAACTCAGACAACGGTACCATGGACAGGTGGTGGCATATCGCTTCTGCAGGACTGACCACAGTACGAATTAAAGAGAGGAAAGATTCAAAGAAGGGGGAGCAGCTGGCTGCAGTAACTATGACTCTCTTAAGGTAGCCAAATGCCTCGTCATCCCGCGAGGTACATTTGGTAACTCGAGAGACTCGTAGTGGGAGTAACAGTGACGACGTTAACGTGGGCATATAGTGGCACATCGGGTCCATATGACAGGCCATAGCAAGAAATGTTACAGAGAAAGGGCTTACAAAAGTGGGAGCAGCAGGCAGGAGTACTATGACTCTCTTAAGGTAGCCAAATGCCTCGTCACCATGAGAAATTTTTTTCTGAAAACTCGAGGATATCATCGTTAAGGTAGCTCAAACAACGTTAAGGTTTACATGTAGTGGCATATTGCTCCTGCAGGACTGACCACAGTAATAATTAAAGAGTGGAAAGATACAAAGTACGTCGAGCAGCCGGCAGCAGTAACTATGACTCTCTTAAGGTAGCCAAATGCCTCGTCACTCGGCGAAATTTATTTGAAAACTCGAGGAAATCGTCGTTGAAGTAACTCAGACAACGGTAACATGGAAAGGTGGTGGCATATCGCTTCTGCAGGACTGACCACAGTACGAATTAAAGAGAGGAAAGATTCAAAGAAGGGGGAGCAGCTGGCTGCAGTAACTATGACTCTCTTAAGGTAGCCAAATGCCTCGTCATCCGGCGAGGTACATTTGGTAACTCGAGAGACTCGTAGTGGGAGTAACAGTGACGACGTTAACGTGGGCATATAGTGGCACATCGGGTCCATATGACAGGCCATAGCAAGAAATGCTACAGAGAAAGGGCTTAGAAAAGTGGGAGCAGCAGGCAGGAGTACTATGACTCTCTTAAGGTAGCCAAATGCCTCGTCACTCGGCGAAATTTATTTGAAAACTCGAGGAAATCGTCGTTGAAGTAACTCAGACAACGGTAACATGGAAAGGTGGTGGCATATCGCTTCTGCAGGACTGACCACACTACGAATTAAAGAGAGGAAAGATTCAACGAAGGGGGAGCAGCTGGCTGCAGTAACTATGACTCTCTTAAGGTAGCCAAATGCCTCGTCATCCGGCGAGGTACATTTGGTAACTCGAGAGACTCGTAGTGGGAGTAACAGTGACGACGTTAACGTGGGCATATAGTG
The DNA here is from genome assembly GCF_021461395.2 of Schistocerca americana. Classification (NCBI taxonomy): domain Eukaryota; kingdom Metazoa; phylum Arthropoda; class Insecta; order Orthoptera; family Acrididae; genus Schistocerca; species Schistocerca americana. Next base: position 87,034,226 of record NC_060122.1, read on the forward strand.
GCACATCGGGTCCATATGACAGGCCATAGCAAGAAATGTTACAGAGAAAGGGCTTAGAAAAGTGGGAGCAGCAGGCAGGAGTACTATGACTCTCTTAAGGTAGCCAAATGCCTCGTCACCATGAGAAATTTTTTTTTGAAAACTCGAGGATATCATCGTTAAGGTAGCTCAAACAACGTTAAGGTTTACATGTAGTGGCATATTGCTCCTGCAGGACTGACCACAGTAATAATTAAAGAGTGGAAAGATACAAAGTACGTCGAGCAGCTGGCAGCAGTAACTATGACTCTCTTAGGTAGCCAAATGCCTCGTCACTCGGCGAAATTTATTTGAAAACTCGAGGAAATCGTCCTTGAAGTAACTCAGACAACGGTACCATGGACAGGTGGTGGCATATCGCTTCTGCAGGACTGACCACAGTACGAATTAAAGAGAGGAAAGATTCAAAGAAGGGGGAGCAGCTGGCTGCAGTAACTATGACTCTCTTAAGGTAGCCAAATGCCTCGTCATCCCGCGAGGTACATTTGGTAACTCGAGAGACTCGTAGTGGGAGTAACAGTGACGACGTTAACGTGGGCATATAGTGGCACATCGGGTCCATATGACAGGCCATAGCAAGAAATGTTACAGAGAAAGGGCTTACAAAAGTGGGAGCAGCAGGCAGGAGTACTATGACTCTCTTAAGGTAGCCAAATGCCTCGTCACCATGAGAAATTTTTTTCTGAAAACTCGAGGATATCATCGTTAAGGTAGCTCAAACAACGTTAAGGTTTACATGTAGTGGCATATTGCTCCTGCAGGACTGACCACAGTAATAATTAAAGAGTGGAAAGATACAAAGTACGTCGAGCAGCCGGCAGCAGTAACTATGACTCTCTTAAGGTAGCCAAATGCCTCGTCACTCGGCGAAATTTATTTGAAAACTCGAGGAAATCGTCGTTGAAGTAACTCAGACAACGGTAACATGGAAAGGTGGTGGCATATCGCTTCTGCAGGACTGACCACAGTACGAATTAAAGAGAGGAAAGATTCAATAAAGGGGGAGCAGCTGGCTGCAGTAACTATGACTCTCTTAAGGTAGCCAAATGCCTCGTCATCCGGCGAGGTACATTTGGTAACTCGAGAGACTCGTAGTGGCAGTAACAGTGACAACGTTAACGTGGGCATATAGTGGCACATCGGGTCCTTAGGACAGGCCATAGCAAGAATGATGGAGAGAAAGGGCTTAGAAAAGTATGAGCAGCAGGCAGGAGTACTATGACTCTCTTAAGGTAGCCAAATGCCTCGTCACCATGTGAAATTTTTTTTTGAAAACTCGAGGATATCATCGTTAAGGTAGCTCAAACAACGTTAAGGTTTACATGTAGTGGCATATTGCTCCTGCAGGACTGACCACAGTAATAATTAAAGAGTGGAAAGATACAAAGTACGTCGAGCAGCTGGCAGCAGTAACTATGACTCTCTTAGGTAGCCAAATGCCTCGTCACTCGGCGAAATTTATTTGAAAACTCGAGGAAATCGTCCTTGAAGTAACTCAGACAACGGTACCATGGACAGGTGGTGGCATATCGCTTCTGCAGGACTGACCACAGTACGAATTAAAGAGAGGAAAGATTCAAAGAAGGGGGAGCAGCTGGCTGCAGTAACTATGACTCTCTTAAGGTAGCCAAATGCCTCGTCATCCGGCGAGGTACATTTGGTAACTCGAGAGACTCGTAGTGGGAGTAACAGTGACGACGTTAACGTGGGCATATAGTGGCACATCGGGTCCATATGACAGGCCATAGCAAGAAATGTTACAGAGAAAGGGCTTACAAAAGTGGGAGCAGCAGGCAGGAGTACTATGACTCTCTTAAGGTAGCCAAATGCCTCGTCACCATGAGAAATTTTTTTCTGAAAACTCGAGGATATCATCGTTAAGGTAGCTTCAACAACGTTAAGGTTTACATGTAGTGGCATATTGCTCCTGCAGGACTGACCACAGTAATAATTAAAGAGTGGAAAGATACAAAGTACGTCGAGCAGCCGGCAGCAGTAACTATGACTCTCTTAAGGTAGCCAAATGCCTCGTCACTCGGCGAAATTTATTTGAAAACTCGAGGAAATCGTCGTTGAAGTAACTCAGACAACGGTAACATGGAAAGGTGGTGGCATATCGCTTCTGCAGGACTGACCACACTACGAATTAAAGAGAGGAAAGATTCAATAAAGGGGGAGCAGCTGGCTGCAGTAACTATGACTCTCTTAAGGTAGCCAAATGCCTCGTCATCCGGCGAGGTACATTTGGTAACTCGAGAGACTCGTAGTGGCAGTAACAGTGACAACGTTAACGTGGGCATATAGTGGCACATCGGGTCCTTAGGACAGGCCATAGCAAGAATGATGGAGAGAAAGGGCTTAGAAAAGTATGAGCAGCAGGCAGGAGTACTATGACTCTCTTAAGGTAGCCAAATGCCTCGTCACCATGTGAAATTTTTTTTTGAAAACTCGAGGATATCATCGTTAAGGTAGCTCAAACAACGTTAAGGTTTACATGTAGTGGCATATTGCTCCTGCAGGACTGACCACAGTAATAATTAAAGAGTGGAAAGATACAAAGTACGTCGAGCAGCTGGCAGCAGTAACTATGACTCTCTTAGGTAGCCAAATGCCTCGTCACTCGGCGAAATTTATTTGAAAACTCGAGGAAATCGTCCTTGAAGTAACTCAGACAACGGTACCATGGACAGGTGGTGGCATATCGCTTCTGCAGGACTGACCACAGTACGAATTAAAGAGAGGAAAGATTCAAAGAAGGGGGAGCAGCTGGCTGCAGTAACTATGACTCTCTTAAGGTAGCCAAATGCCTCGTCATCCGGCGAGGTACATTTGGTAACTCGAGAGACTCGTAGTGGGAGTAACAGTGACGACGTTAACGTGGGCATATAGTGGCACATCGGGTCCATATGACAGGCCATAGCAAGAAATGTTACAGAGAAAGGGCTTAGAAAAGTGGGAGCAGCAGGCAGGAGTACTATGACTCTCTTAAGGTAGCCAAATGCCTCGTCACCATGAGAAATTTTTTTCTGAAAACTCGAGGATATCATCGTTAAGGTAGCTCAAACAACGTTAAGGTTTACATGTAGTGGCATATTGCTCCTGCAGGACTGACCACAGTAATAATTAAAGAGTGGAAAGATACAAAGTACGTCGAGCAGCCGGCAGCAGTAACTATGACTCTCTTAAGGTAGCCAAATGCCTCGTCACTCGGCGAAATTTATTTGAAAACTCGAGGAAATCGTCGTTGAAGTAACTCAGACAACGGTAACATGGAAAGGTGGTGGCATATCGCTTCTGCAGGACTGACCACAGTACGAATTAAAGAGAGGAAAGATTCAATAAAGGGGGAGCAGCTGGCTGCAGTAACTATGACTCTCTTAAGGTAGCCAAATGCCTCGTCATCCGGCGAGGTACATTTGGTAACTCGAGAGACTCGTAGTGGCAGTAACAGTGACAACGTTAACGTGGGCATATAGTGGCACATCGGGTCCTTAGGACAGGCCATAGCAAGAATGATGGAGAGAAAGGGCTTAGAAAGGTATGAGCAGCAGGCAGGAGTACTATGACTCTCTTAAGGTAGCCAAATGCCTCGTCACCATGTGAAATTTTTTTTTGAAAACTCGAGGATATCATCGTTAAGGTAGCTCAAACAACGTTAAGGTTTACATGTAGTGGCATATTGCTCCTGCAGGACTGACCACAGTAATAATTAAAGAGTGGAAAGATACAAAGTACGTCGAGCAGCTGGCAGCAGTAACTATGACTCTCTTAGGTAGCCAAATGCCTCGTCACTCGGCGAAATTTATTTGAAAACTCGAGGAAATCGTCGTTGAAGTAACTCAGACAACGGTACCATGGACAGATGGGGGCATATCGGTTCTGCAGGACTGACCACAGTACGAATTAAAGAGAGGAAAGATTCAAAGAAGGGGGAGCAGCTGGCTGCAGTAACTATGACTCTCTTAAGGTAGCCAAATGCCTCGTCATCCGGCGAGGTACATTTGGTAACTCGAGAGACTCGTAGTGGGAGTAACAGTGACGACGTTAACGTGGGCATATAGTGGCACATCGGGTCCATATGACAGGCCATAGCAAGAAGTGTTAAGAGAAAGGGCTTAGAAAAGTGGGAGCAGCAGGCAGGAGTACTATGACTCTCTTAAGGTAGCCAAATGCCTCGTCACCATGAGAAATTTTTTTTTGAAAACTCGAGGATATCATCGTTAAGGTAGCTCAAACAACGTTAAGGTTTACATGTAGTGGCATATTGCTCCTGCAGGACTGACCACAGTAATAATTAAAGAGTGGAAAGATACAAAGTACGTCGAGCAGCCGGCAGCAGTAACTATGACTCTCTTAAGGTAGCCAAATGCCTCGTCACTCGGCGAAATTTATTTGAAAACTCGAGGAAATCGTCGTTGAAGTAACTCAGACAACGGTAACATGGAAAGGTGGTGGCATATCGCTTCTGCAGGACTGACCACACTACGAATTAAAGAGAGGAAAGATTCAAAGAAGGGGGAGCAGCTGGCTGCAGTAACTATGACTCTCTTAAGGTAGCCAAATGCCTCGTCATCCGGCGAGGTACATTTGCTAACTCGAGAGACTCGTAGTGGGAGTAATAGTGACAACGTTAACGTGGGCATATAGTGGCACATCGGGTCCTTAGGACAGGCCATAGCAAGAATGATGGAGAGAAAGGGCTTAGAAAAGTATGAGCAGCAGGCAGGAGTACTATGACTCTCTTAAGGTAGCCAAATGCCTCGTCACCATGTGAAATTTTTTTTTGAAAACTCGAGGATATCATCGTTAAGGTAGCTCAAACAACGTTAAGGTTTACATGTAGTGGCATATTGCTCCTGCAGGACTGACCACAGTAATAATTAAAGAGTGGAAAGATACAAAGTACGTCGAGCAGCTGGCAGCAGTAGCTATGACTCTCTTAGGTAGCCAAATGCCTCGTCACTCGGCGAAATTTATTTGAAAACTCGAGGAAATCGTCGTTGAAGTAACTCAGACAACGGTACCATGGACAGATGGGGGCATATCGGTTCTGCAGGACTGACTACAGTACGAATTAAAGAGAGGAAAGATTCAAAGAAGGGGGAGCAGCTGGCTGCAGTAACTATGACTCTCTTAAGGTAGCCAAATGCCTCGTCATCCGGCGAGGTACATTTGGTAACTCGAGAGACTCGTAGTGGGAGTAACAGTGACGACGTTAACGTGGGCATATAGTGGCACATCGGGTCCATATGACAGGCCATAGCAAGAAATGTTAAGAGAAAGGGCTTAGAAAAGTGGGAGCAGCAGGCAGGAGCACTATGACTCTCTTAAGGTAGCCAAATGTCTCGTCGCCATGAGAAATTTTTTTTTGAAAACTCGAGGATATCATCGTTAAGGTAGCTCAAACAACGTTAAGGTTTACATGTAGTGGCATATTGCTCCTGCAGGACTGACCACAGTAATAATTAAAGAGTGGAAAGATACAAAGTACGTCGAGCAGCCGGCAGCAGTAACTATGACTCTCTTAAGGTAGCCAAATGCCTCGTCACTCGGCGAAATTTATTTGAAAACTCGAGGAAATCGTCGTTGAAGTAACTCAGACAACGGTAACATGGAAAGGTGGTGGCATATCGCTTCTGCAGGACTGACCACACTACGAATTAAAGAGAGGAAAGATTCAACGAAGGGGGAGCAGCTGGCTGCAGTAACTATGACTCTCTTAAGGTAGCCACATGCCTCGTCATCCGGCGAGGTACATTTGGTAACTCGAGAGACTCGTAGTGGGAGTAACAGTGACGACGTTAACGTGGGCATATAGTGGCACATCGGGTCCATATGACAGGCCATAGCAAGAAATGTTACAGAGAAAGGGCTTAGAAAAGTGGGAGCAGCAGGCAGGAGTACTATGACTCTCTTAAGGTAGCCAAATGCCTCGTCACCATGAGAAATTTTTTTTTGAAAACTCGAGGATATCATCGTTAAGGTAGCTCAAACAACGTTAAGGTTTACATGTAGTGGCATATTGCTCCTGCAGGACTGACCACAGTAATAATTAAAGAGTGGAAAGATACAAAGTACGTCGAGCAGCTGGCAGCAGTAACTATGACTCTCTTAGGTAGCCAAATGCCTCGTCACTCGGCGAAATTTATTTGAAAACTCGAGGAAATCGTCCTTGAAGTAACTCAGACAACGGTACCATGGACAGGTGGTGGCATATCGCTTCTGCAGGACTGACCACAGTACGAATTAAAGAGAGGAAAGATTCAAAGAAGGGGGAGCAGCTGGCTGCAGTAACTATGACTCTCTTAAGGTAGCCAAATGCCTCGTCATCCGGCGAGGTACATTTGGTAACTCGAGAGACTCGTAGTGGGAGTAACAGTGACGACGTTAACGTGGGCATATAGTGGCACATCGGGTCCATATGACAGGCCATAGCAAGAAATGTTACAGAGAAAGGGCTTACAAAAGTGGGAGCAGCAGGCAGGAGTACTATGACTCTCTTAAGGTAGCCAAATGCCTCGTCACCATGAGAAATTTTTTTCTGAAAACTCGAGGATATCATCGTTAAGGTAGCTCAAACAACGTTAAGGTTTACATGTAGTGGCATATTGCTCCTGCAGGACTGACCACAGTAATAATTAAAGAGTGGAAAGATACAAAGTACGTCGAGCAGCCGGCAGCAGTAACTATGACTCTCTTAAGGTAGCCAAATGCCTCGTCACTCGGCGAAATTTATTTGAAAACTCGAGGAAATCGTCGTTGAAGTAACTCAGACAACGGTAACATGGAAAGGTGGTGGCATATCGCTTCTGCAGGACTGACCACAGTACGAATTAAAGAGAGGAAAGATTCAATAAAGGGGGAGCAGCTGGCTGCAGTAACTATGACTCTCTTAAGGTAGCCAAATGCCTCGTCATCCGGCGAGGTACATTTGGTAACTCGAGAGACTCGTAGTGGCAGTAACAGTGACGACGTTAACGTGGGCATATAGTGGCACATCGGGTCCTTAGGACAGGCCATAGCAAGAATGATGGAGAGAAAGGGCTTAGAAAAGTATGAGCAGCAGGCAGGAGTACTATGACTCTCTTAGGGTAGCCAAATGCCTCGTCACCATGTGAAATTTTTTTTTGAAAACTCGAGGATATCATCGTTAAGGTAGCTCAAACAACGTTAAGGTTTACATGTAGTGGCATATTGCTCCTGCAGGACTGACCACAGTAATAATTAAAGAGTGGAAAGATACAAAGTACGTCGAGCAGCCGGCAGCAGTAACTATGACTCTCTTAAGGTAGCCAAATGCCTCGTCACTCGGCGAAATTTATTTGAAAACTCGAGGAAATCGTCGTTGAAGTAACTCAGACAACGGTAACATGGAAAGGTGGTGGCATATCGCTTCTGCAGGACTGACCACACTACGAATTAAAGAGAGGAAAGATTCAAAGAAGGGGGAGCAGCTGGCTGCAGTAACTATGACTCTCTTAAGGTAGCCAAATGCCTCGTCATCCGGCGAGGTACATTTGCTAACTCGAGAGACTCGTAGTGGGAGTAATAGTGACAACGTTAACGTGGGCATATAGTGGCACATCGGGTCCTTAGGACAGGCCATAGCAAGAATGATGGAGAGAAAGGGCTTAGAAAAGTATGAGCAGCAGGCAGGAGTACTATGACTCTCTTAAGGTAGCCAAATGCCTCGTCACCATGTGAAATTTTTTTTTGAAAACTCGAGGATATCATCGTTAAGGTAGCTCAAACAACGTTAAGGTTTACATGTAGTGGCATATTGCTCCTGCAGGACTGACCACAGTAATAATTAAAGAGTGGAAAGATACAAAGTACGTCGAGCAGCTGGCAGCAGTAGCTATGACTCTCTTAGGTAGCCAAATGCCTCGTCACTCGGCGAAATTTATTTGAAAACTCGAGGAAATCGTCGTTGAAGTAACTCAGACAACGGTACCATGGACAGATGGGGGCATATCGGTTCTGCAGGACTGACTACAGTACGAATTAAAGAGAGGAAAGATTCAAAGAAGGGGGAGCAGCTGGCTGCAGTAACTATGACTCTCTTAAGGTAGCCAAATGCCTCGTCATCCGGCGAGGTACATTTGGTAACTCGAGAGACTCGTAGTGGGAGTAACAGTGACGACGTTAACGTGGGCATATAGTGGCACATCGGGTCCATATGACAGGCCATAGCAAGAAATGTTAAGAGAAAGGGCTTAGAAAAGTGGGAGCAGCAGGCAGGAGCACTATGACTCTCTTAAGGTAGCCAAATGTCTCGTCGCCATGAGAAATTTTTTTTTGAAAACTCGAGGATATCATCGTTAAGGTAGCTCAAACAACGTTAAGGTTTACATGTAGTGGCATATTGCTCCTGCAGGACTGACCACAGTAATAATTAAAGAGTGGAAAGATACAAAGTACGTCGAGCAGCCGGCAGCAGTAACTATGACTCTCTTAAGGTAGCCAAATGCCTCGTCACTCGGCGAAATTTATTTGAAAACTCGAGGAAATCGTCGTTGAAGTAACTCAGACAACGGTAACATGGAAAGGTGGTGGCATATCGCTTCTGCAGGACTGACCACACTACGAATTAAAGAGAGGAAAGATTCAACGAAGGGGGAGCAGCTGGCTGCAGTAACTATGACTCTCTTAAGGTAGCCACATGCCTCGTCATCCGGCGAGGTACATTTGGTAACTCGAGAGACTCGTAGTGGGAGTAACAGTGACGACGTTAACGTGGGCATATAGTGGCACATCGGGTCCATATGACAGGCCATAGCAAGAAATGTTACAGAGAAAGGGCTTAGAAAAGTGGGAGCAGCAGGCAGGAGTACTATGACTCTCTTAAGGTAGCCAAATGCCTCGTCACCATGAGAAATTTTTTTTTGAAAACTCGAGGATATCATCGTTAAGGTAGCTCAAACAACGTTAAGGTTTACATGTAGTGGCATATTGCTCCTGCAGGACTGACCACAGTAATAATTAAAGAGTGGAAAGATACAAAGTACGTCGAGCAGCTGGCAGCAGTAACTATGACTCTCTTAGGTAGCCAAATGCCTCGTCACTCGGCGAAATTTATTTGAAAACTCGAGGAAATCGTCCTTGAAGTAACTCAGACAACGGTACCATGGACAGGTGGTGGCATATCGCTTCTGCAGGACTGACCACAGTACGAATTAAAGAGAGGAAAGATTCAAAGAAGGGGGAGCAGCTGGCTGCAGTAACTATGACTCTCTTAAGGTAGCCAAATGCCTCGTCATCCGGCGAGGTACATTTGGTAACTCGAGAGACTCGTAGTGGGAGTAACAGTGACGACGTTAACGTGGGCATATAGTGGCACATCGGGTCCATATGACAGGCCATAGCAAGAAATGTTACAGAGAAAGGGCTTACAAAAGTGGGAGCAGCAGGCAGGAGTACTATGACTCTCTTAAGGTAGCCAAATGCCTCGTCACCATGAGAAATTTTTTTCTGAAAACTCGAGGATATCATCGTTAAGGTAGCTCAAACAACGTTAAGGTTTACATGTAGTGGCATATTGCTCCTGCAGGACTGACCACAGTAATAATTAAAGAGTGGAAAGATACAAAGTACGTCGAGCAGCCGGCAGCAGTAACTATGACTCTCTTAAGGTAGCCAAATGCCTCGTCACTCGGCGAAATTTATTTGAAAACTCGAGGAAATCGTCGTTGAAGTAACTCAGACAACGGTAACATGGAAAGGTGGTGGCATATCGCTTCTGCAGGACTGACCACAGTACGAATTAAAGAGAGGAAAGATTCAATAAAGGGGGAGCAGCTGGCTGCAGTAACTATGACTCTCTTAAGGTAGCCAAATGCCTCGTCATCCGGCGAGGTACATTTGGTAACTCGAGAGACTCGTAGTGGCAGTAACAGTGACGACGTTAACGTGGGCATATAGTGGCACATCGGGTCCTTAGGACAGGCCATAGCAAGAATGATGGAGAGAAAGGGCTTAGAAAAGTATGAGCAGCAGGCAGGAGTACTATGACTCTCTTAGGGTAGCCAAATGCCTCGTCACCATGTGAAATTTTTTTTTGAAAACTCGAGGATATCATCGTTAAGGTAGCTCAAACAACGTTAAGGTTTACATGTAGTGGCATATTGCTCCTGCAGGACTGACCACAGTAATAATTAAAGAGTGGAAAGATACAAAGTACGTCGAGCAGCTGGCAGCAGTAACTATGACTCTCTTAGGTAGCCAAATGCCTCGTCACTCGGCGAAATTTATTTGAAAACTCGAGGAAATCGTCCTTGAAGTAACTCAGACAACGGTACCATGGACAGGTGGTGGCATATCGCTTCTGCAGGACTGACCACAGTACGAATTAAAGAGAGGAAAGATTCAAAGAAGGGGGAGCAGCTGGCTGCAGTAACTATGACTCTCTTAAGGTAGCCAAATGCCTCGTCATCCGGCGAGGTACATTTGGTAACTCGAGAGACTCGTAGTGGGAGTAACAGTGACGACGTTAACGTGGGCATATAGTGGCACATCGGGTCCATATGACAGGCCATAGCAAGAAATGTTACAGAGAAAGGGCTTACAAAAGTGGGAGCAGCAGGCAGGAGTACTATGACTCTCTTAAGGTAGCCAAATGCCTCGTCACCATGAGAAATTTTTTTCTGAAAACTCGAGGATATCATCGTTAAGGTAGCTCAAACAACGTTAAGGTTTACATGTAGTGGCATATTGCTCCTGCAGGACTGACCACAGTAATAATTAAAGAGTGGAAAGATACAAAGTACGTCGAGCAGCCGGCAGCAGTAACTATGACTCTCTTAAGGTAGCCAAATGCCTCGTCACTCGGCGAAATTTATTTGAAAACTCGAGGAAATCGTCGTTGAAGTAACTCAGACAACGGTAACATGGAAAGGTGGTGGCATATCGCTTCTGCAGGACTGACCACAGTACGAATTAAAGAGAGGAAAGATTCAAAGAAGGGGGAGCAGCTGGCTGCAGTAACTATGACTCTCTTAAGGTAGCCAAATGCCTCGTCATCCGGCGAGGTACATTTGGTAACTCGAGAGACTCGTAGTGGGAGTAACAGTGACGACGTTAACGTGGGCATATAGTGGCACATCGGGTCCATATGACAGGCCATAGCAAGAAATGTTAAGAGAAAGGGCTTAGAAAAGTGGGAGCAGCAGGCAGGAGCACTATGACTCTCTTAAGGTAGCCAAATGTCTCGTCGCCATGAGAAATTTTTTTTTGAAAACTCGAGGATATCATCGTTAAGGTAGCTCAAACAACGTTAAGGTTTACATGTAGTGGCATATTGCTCCTGCAGGACTGACCACAGTAATAATTAAAGAGTGGAAAGATACAAAGTACGTCGAGCAGCCGGCAGCAGTAACTATGACTCTCTTAAGGTAGCCAAATGCCTCGTCACTCGGCGAAATTTATTTGAAAACTCGAGGAAATCGTCGTTGAAGTAACTCAGACAACGGTAACATGGAAAGGTGGTGGCATATCGCTTCTGCAGGACTGACCACACTACGAATTAAAGAGAGGAAAGATTCAACGAAGGGGGAGCAGCTGGCTGCAGTAACTATGACTCTCTTAAGGTAGCCACATGCCTCGTCATCCGGCGAGGTACATTTGGTAACTCGAGAGACTCGTAGTGGGAGTAACAGTGACGACGTTAACGTGGGCATATAGTGGCACATCGGGTCCATATGACAGGCCATAGCAAGAAATGTTACAGAGAAAGGGCTTAGAAAAGTGGGAGCAGCAGGCAGGAGTACTATGACTCTCTTAAGGTAGCCAAATGCCTCGTCACCATGAGAAATTTTTTTTTGAAAACTCGAGGATATCATCGTTAAGGTAGCTCAAACAACGTTAAGGTTTACATGTAGTGGCATATTGCTCCTGCAGGACTGACCACAGTAATAATTAAAGAGTGGAAAGATACAAAGTACGTCGAGCAGCTGGCAGCAGTAACTATGACTCTCTTAGGTAGCCAAATGCCTCGTCACTCGGCGAAATTTATTTGAAAACTCGAGGAAATCGTCCTTGAAGTAACTCAGACAACGGTACCATGGACAGGTGGTGGCATATCGCTTCTGCAGGACTGACCACAGTACGAATTAAAGAGAGGAAAGATTCAAAGAAGGGGGAGCAGCTGGCTGCAGTAACTATGACTCTCTTAAGGTAGCCAAATGCCTCGTCATCCGGCGAGGTACATTTGGTAACTCGAGAGACTCGTAGTGGGAGTAACAGTGACGACGTTAACGTGGGCATATAGTGGCACATCGGGTCCATATGACAGGCCATAGCAAGAAATGTTACAGAGAAAGGGCTTACAAAAGTGGGAGCAGCAGGCAGGAGTACTATGACTCTCTTAAGGTAGCCAAATGCCTCGTCACCATGAGAAATTTTTTTCTGAAAACTCGAGGATATCATCGTTAAGGTAGCTCAAACAACGTTAAGGTTTACATGTAGTGGCATATTGCTCCTGCAGGACTGACCACAGTAATAATTAAAGAGTGGAAAGATACAAAGTACGTCGAGCAGCCGGCAGCAGTAACTATGACTCTCTTAAGGTAGCCAAATGCCTCGTCACTCGGCGAAATTTATTTGAAAACTCGAGGAAATCGTCGTTGAAGTAACTCAGACAACGGTAACATGGAAAGGTGGTGGCATATCGCTTCTGCAGGACTGACCACAGTACGAATTAAAGAGAGGAAAGATTCAATAAAGGGGGAGCAGCTGGCTGCAGTAACTATGACTCTCTTAAGGTAGCCAAATGCCTCGTCATCCGGCGAGGTACATTTGGTAACTCGAGAGACTCGTAGTGGCAGTAACAGTGACGACGTTAACGTGGGCATATAGTGGCACATCGGGTCCTTAGGACAGGCCATAGCAAGAATGATGGAGAGAAAGGGCTTAGAAAAGTATGAGCAGCAGGCAGGAGTACTATGACTCTCTTAGGGTAGCCAAATGCCTCGTCACCATGTGAAATTTTTTTTTGAAAACTCGAGGATATCATCGTTAAGGTAGCTCAAACAACGTTAAGGTTTACATGTAGTGGCATATTGCTCCTGCAGGACTGACCACAGTAATAATTAAAGAGTGGAAAGATACAAAGTACGTCGAGCAGCTGGCAGCAGTAACTATGACTCTCTTAGGTAGCCAAATGCCTCGTCACTCGGCGAAATTTATTTGAAAACTCGAGGAAATCGTCCTTGAAGTAACTCAGACAACGGTACCATGGACAGGTGGTGGCATATCGCTTCTGCAGGACTGACCACAGTACGAATTAAAGAGAGGAAAGATTCAAAGAAGGGGGAGCAGCTGGCTGCAGTAACTATGACTCTCTTAAGGTAGCCAAATGCCTCGTCATCCGGCGAGGTACATTTGGTAACTCGAGAGACTCGTAGTGGGAGTAACAGTGACGACGTTAACGTGGGCATATAGTGGCACATCGGGTCCATATGACAGGCCATAGCAAGAAATGTTACAGAGAAAGGGCTTACAAAAGTGGGAGCAGCAGGCAGGAGTACTATGACTCTCTTAAGGTAGCCAAATGCCTCGTCACCATGAGAAATTTTTTTCTGAAAACTCGAGGATATCATCGTTAAGGTAGCTCAAACAACGTTAAGGTTTACATGTAGTGGCATATTGCTCCTGCAGGACTGACCACAGTAATAATTAAAGAGTGGAAAGATACAAAGTACGTCGAGCAGCCGGCAGCAGTAACTATGACTCTCTTAAGGTAGCCAAATGCCTCGTCACTCGGCGAAATTTATTTGAAAACTCGAGGAAATCGTCGTTGAAGTAACTCAGACAACGGTAACATGGAAAGGTGGTGGCATATCGCTTCTGCAGGACTGACCACAGTACGAATTAAAGAGAGGAAAGATTCAATAAAGGGGGAGCAGCTGGCTGCAGTAACTATGACTCTCTTAAGGTAGCCAAATGCCTCGTCATCCGGCGAGGTACATTTGGTAACTCGAGAGACTCGTAGTGGCAGTAACAGTGACAACGTTAACGTGGGCATATAGTGGCACATCGGGTCCTTAGGACAGGCCATAGCAAGAATGATGGAGAGAAAGGGCTTAGAAAAGTATGAGCAGCAGGCAGGAGTACTATGACTCTCTTAAGGTAGCCAAATGCCTCGTCACCATGTGAAATTTTTTTTTGAAAACTCGAGGATATCATCGTTAAGGTAGCTCAAACAACGTTAAGGTTTACATGTAGTGGCATATTGCTCCTGCAGGACTGACCACAGTAATAATTAAAGAGTGGAAAGATACAAAGTACGTCGAGCAGCTGGCAGCAGTAACTATGACTCTCTTAGGTAGCCAAATGCCTCGTCACTCGGCGAAATTTATTTGAAAACTCGAGGAAATCGTCGTTGAAGTAACTCAGACAACGGTACCATGGACAGATGGGGGCATATCGGTTCTGCAGGACTGACCACAGTACGAATTAAAGAGAGGAAAGATTCAAAGAAGGGGGAGCAGCTGGCTGCAGTAACTATGACTCCCTTAAGGTAGCCAAATGCCTCGTCATCCGGCGAGGTACATTTGGTAACTCGAGAGACTCGTAGTGGGAGTAACAGTGACGACGTTAACGTGGGCATATAGTGGCACATCGGGTCCATATGACAGGCCATAGCAAGAAGTGTTAAGAGAAAGGGCTTAGAAAAGTGGGAGCAGCAGGCAGGAGTACTATGACTCTCTTAAGGTAGCCAAATGCCTCGTCACCATGAGAAATTTTTTTTTGAAAACTCGAGGATATCATCGTTAAGGTAGCTCAAACAACGTTAAGGTTTACATGTAGTGGCATATTGCTCCTGCAGGACTGACCACAGTAATAATTAAAGAGTGGAAAGATACAAAGTACGTCGAGCAGCCGGCAGCAGTAACTATGACTCTCTTAAGGTAGCCAAATGCCTCGTCACTCGGCGAAATTTATTTGAAAACTCGAGGAAATCGTCGTTGAAGTAACTCAGACAACGGTAACATGGAAAGGTGGTGGCATATCGCTTCTGCAGGACTGACCACAGTACGAATTAAAGAGAGGAAAGATTCAAAGAAGGGGGAGCAGCTGGCTGCAGTAACTATGACTCTCTTAAGGTAGCCAAATGCCTCGTCATCCGGCGAGGTACATTTGCTAACTCGAGAGACTCGTAGTGGGAGTAATAGTGACAACGTTAACGTGGGCATATAGTGGCACATCGGGTCCTTAGGACAGGCCATAGCAAGAATGATGGAGAGAAAGGGCTTAGAAAAGTATGAGCAGCAGGCAGGAGTACTATGACTCTCTTAAGGTAGCCAAATGCCTCGTCACCATGTGAAATTTTTTTTTGAAAACTCGAGGATATCATCGTTAAGGTAGCTCAAACAACGTTAAGGTTTACATGTAGTGGCATATTGCTCCTGCAGGACTGACCACAGTAATAATTAAAGAGTGGAAAGATACAAAGTACGTCGAGCAGCTTTCAGCAGTAGCTATGACTCTCTTAGGTAGCCAAATGCCTCGTCACTCGGCGAAATTTATTTGAAAACTCGAGGAAATCGTCGTTGAAGTAACTCAGACAACGGTACCATGGACAGATGGGGGCATATCGGTTCTGCAGGACTGACTACAGTACGAATTAAAGAGAGGAAAGATTCAAAGAAGGGGGAGCAGCTGGCTGCAGTAACTATGACTCTCTTAAGGTAGCCAAATGCCTCGTCATCCGGCGAGGTACATTTGGTAACTCGAGAGACTCGTAGTGGGAGTAACAGTGACGACGTTAACGTGGGCATATAGTGGCACATCGGGTCCATATGACAGGCCATAGCAAGAAATGTTACAGAGAAAGGGCTTAGAAAAGTGGGAGCAGCAGGCAGGAGTACTATGACTCTCTTAAGGTAGCCAAATGCCTCGTCACCATGAGAAATTTTTTTTTGAAAACTCGAGGATATCATCGTTAAGGTAGCTCAAACAACGTTAAGGTTTACATGTAGTGGCATATTGCTCCTGCAGGACTGACCACAGTAATAATTAAAGAGTGGAAAGATACAAAGTACGTCGAGCAGCTGGCAGCAGTAACTATGACTCTCTTAGGTAGCCAAATGCCTCGTCACTCGGCGAAATTTATTTGAAAACTCGAGGAAATCGTCCTTGAAGTAACTCAGACAACGGTACCATGGACAGGTGGTGGCATATCGCTTCTGCAGGACTGACCACACTACGAATTAAAGAGAGGAAAGATTCAACGAAGGGGGAGCAGCTGGCTGCAGTAACTATGACTCTCTTAAGGTAGCCAAATGCCTCGTCATCCGGCGAGGTACATTTGGTAACTCGAGAGACTCGTAGTGGGAGTAACAGTGACGACGTTAACGTGGGCATATAGTGGCACATCGGGTCCATATGACAGGCCATAGCAAGAAATGTTAAGAGAAAGGGCTTAGAAAAGTGGGAGCAGCAGGCAGGAGCACTATGACTCTCTTAAGGTAGCCAAATGCCTCGTCACCATGAGAATTTTTTTTTTGAAAACTCGAGGATATCATCGTTAAGGTAGCTCAAACAACGTTAAGGTTTACATGTAGTGGCATATTGCTCCTGCAGGACTGACCACAGTAATAATTAAAGAGTGGAAAGATACAAAGTACGTCGAGCAGCCGGCAGCAGTAACTATGACTCTCTTAAGGTAGCCAAATGCCTCGTCACTCGGCGAAATTTATTTGAAAACTCGAGGAAATCGTCGTTGAAGTAACTCAGACAACGGTAACATGGAAAGGTGGTGGCATATCGCTTCTGCAGGACTGACCACAGTACGAATTAAAGAGAGGAAAGATTCAAAGAAGGGGGAGCAGCTGGCTGCAGTAACTATGACTCTCTTAAGGTAGCCAAATGCCTCGTCATCCGGCGAGGTACATTTGCTAACTCGAGAGACTCGTAGTGGGAGTAACAGTGACAACGTTAACGTGGGCATATAGTGGCACATCGGGTTCCTTAGGACAGGCCATAGCAAGAATGATGGAGAGAAAGGGCTTAGAAAAGTATGAGCAGCAGGCAGGAGTACTATGACTCTCTTAAGGTAGCCAAATGCCTCGTCACCATGAGAAATTTTTTTTTGAAAACTCGAGGATATCATCGTTAAGGTAGCTCAAACAACGTTAAGGTTTACATGTAGTGGCATATTTCTCCTGCAGGACTGACCACAGTAATAATTAAAGAGTGGAAAGATACAAAGTACGTCGAGCAGCTGGCAGCAGTAACTATGACTCTCTTAGGTAGCCAAATGCCTCGTCACTCGGCGAAATTTATTTGAAAACTCGAGGAAATCATCGTTGAAGTAACTCAGACAACGGTAACATGGAAAGGTGGTGGCATATCGCTTCTGCAGGACTGACCACACTACGAATTAAAGAGAGGAAAGATTCAACGAAGGGGGAGCAGCTGGCTGCAGTAACTATGACTCTCTTAAGGTAGCCAAATGCCTCGTCATCCGGCGAGGTACATTTGGTAACTCGAGAGACTCGTAGTGGGAGTAACAGTGACGACGTTAACGTGGGCATATAGTGGCACATCGGGTCCATATGACAGGCCATAGCAAGAAATGTTACAGAGAAAGGGCTTACAAAAGTGGGAGCAGCAGGCAGGAGTACTATGACTCTCTTAAGGTAGCCAAATGCCTCGTCACCATGAGAAATTTTTTTCTGAAAACTCGAGGATATCATCGTTAAGGTAGCTCAAACAACGTTAAGGTTTACATGTAGTGGCATATTGCTCCTGCAGGACTGACCACAGTAATAATTAAAGAGTGGAAAGATACAAAGTACGTCGAGCAGCCGGCAGCAGTAACTATGACTCTCTTAAGGTAGCCAAATGCCTCGTCACTCGGCGAAATTTATTTGAAAACTCGAGGAAATCGTCGTTGAAGTAACTCAGACAACGGTAACATGGAAAGGTGGTGGCATATCGCTTCTGCAGGACTGACCACAGTACGAATTAAAGAGAGGAAAGATTCAATAAAGGGGGAGCAGCTGGCTGCAGTAACTATGACTCTCTTAAGGTAGCCAAATGCCTCGTCATCCGGCGAGGTACATTTGGTAACTCGAGAGACTCGTAGTGGCAGTAACAGTGACAACGTTAACGTGGGCATATAGTGGCACATCGGGTCCTTAGGACAGGCCATAGCAAGAATGATGGAGAGAAAGGGCTTAGAAAAGTATGAGCAGCAGGCAGGAGTACTATGACTCTCTTAAGGTAGCCACATGCCTCGTCACCATGTGAAATTTTTTTTTGAAAACTCGAGGATATCATCGTTAAGGTAGCTCAAACAACGTTAAGGTTTACATGTAGTGGCATATTGCTCCTGCAGGACTGACCACAGTAATAATTAAAGAGTGGAAAGATACAAAGTACGTCGAGCAGCTGGCAGCAGTAACTATGACTCTCTTAGGTAGCCAAATGCCTCGTCACTCGGCGAAATTTATTTGAAAACTCGAGGAAATCGTCGTTGAAGTAACTCAGACAACGGTACCATGGACAGATGGGGGCATATCGGTTCTGCAGGACTGACCACAGTACGAATTAAAGAGAGGAAAGATTCAAAGAAGGGGGAGCAGCTGGCTGCAGTAACTATGACTCTCTTAAGGTAGCCAAATGCCTCGTCATCCGGCGAGGTACATTTGGTAACTCGAGAGACTCGTAGTGGGAGTAACAGTGACGACGTTAACGTGGGCATATAGTGGCACATCGGGTCCATATGACAGGCCATAGCAAGAAATGTTAAGAGAAAGGGCTTAGAAAAGTGGGAGCAGCAGGCAGGAGTACTATGACTCTCTTAAGGTAGCCAAATGCCTCGTCACCATGAGAAATTTTTTTTTGAAAACTCGAGGATATCATCGTTAAGGTAGCTCAAACAACGTTAAGGTTTACATGTAGTGGCATATTGCTCCTGCAGGACTGACCACAGTAATAATTAAAGAGTGGAAAGATACAAAGTACGTCGAGCAGCCGGCAGCAGTAACTATGACTCTCTTAAGGTAGCCAAATGCCTCGTCACTCGGCGAAATTTATTTGAAAACTCGAGGAAATCGTCGTTGAAGTAACTCAGACAACGGTAACATGGAAAGGTGGTGGCATATCGCTTCTGCAGGACTGACCACAGTACGAATTAAAGAGAGGAAAGATTCAAAGAAGGGGGAGCAGCTGGCTGCAGTAACTATGACTCTCTTAAGGTAGCCAAATGCCTCGTCATCCGGCGAGGTACATTTGCTAACTCGAGAGACTCGTAGTGGGAGTAATAGTGACAACGTTAACGTGGGCATATAGTGGCACATCGGGTCCTTAGGACAGGCCATAGCAAGAATGATGGAGAGAAAGGGCTTAGAAAAGTATGAGCAGCAGGCAGGAGTACTATGACTCTCTTAAGGTAGCCAAATGCCTCGTCACCATGTGAAATTTTTTTTTGAAAACTCGAGGATATCATCGTTAAGGTAGCTCAAACAACGTTAAGGTTTACATGTAGTGGCATATTGCTCCTGCAGGACTGACCACAGTAATAATTAAAGAGTGGAAAGATACAAAGTACGTCGAGCAGCTGGCAGCAGTAACTATGACTCTCTTAGGTAGCCAAATGCCTCGTCACTCGGCGAAATTTATTTGAAAACTCGAGGAAATCGTCGTTGAAGTAACTCAGACAACGGTACCATGGACAGATGGGGGCATATCGGTTCTGCAGGACTGACTACAGTACGAATTAAAGAGAGGAAAGATTCAAAGAAGGGGGAGCAGCTGGCTGCAGTAACTATGACTCTCTTAAGGTAGCCAAATGCCTCGTCATCCGGCGAGGTACATTTGGTAACTCGAGAGACTCGTAGTGGGAGTAACAGTGACGACGTTAACGTGGGCATATAGTGGCACATCGGGTCCATATGACAGGCCATAGCAAGAAATGTTAAGAGAAAGGGCTTAGAAAAGTGGGAGCAGCAGGCAGGAGTACTATGACTCTCTTAAGGTAGCCAAATGCCTCGTCACCATGAGAAATTTTTTTTTGAAAACTCGAGGATATCATCGTTAAGGTAGCTCAAACAACGTTAAGGTTTACATGTAGTGGCATATTGCTCCTGCAGGACTGACCATAGTAATAATTAAAGAGTGGAAAGATACAAAGTACGTCGAGCAGCCGGCAGCAGTAACTATGACTCTCTTAAGGTAGCCAAATGCCTCGTCACTCGGCGAAATTTATTTAAAACTCGAGGAAATCGTCGTTGAAGTAACTCAGACAACGGTAACATGGAAAGGTGGTGGCATATCGCTTCTGCAGGACTGACCACAGTACGAATTAAAGAGAGGAAAGATTCAAAGAAGGGGGAGCAGCTGGCTGCAGTAACTATGACTCTCTTAAGGTAGCCAAATGCCTCGTCATCCGGCGAGGTACATTTGCTAACTCGAGAGACTCGTAGTGGGAGTAACAGTGACAACGTTAACGTGGGCATATAGTGGCACATCGGGTTCCTTAGGACAGGCCATAGCAAGAATGATGGAGAGAAAGGGCTTAGAAAAGTATGAGCAGCAGGCAGGAGTACTATGACTCTCTTAAGGTAGCCAAATGCCTCGTCACCATGAGAAATTTTTTTTTGAAAACTCGAGGATATCATCGTTAAGGTAGCTCAAACAACGTTAAGGTTTACATGTAGTGGCATATTGCTCCTGCAGGACTGACCACAGTAATAATTAAAGAGTGGAAAGATACAAAGTACGTCGAGCAGCTGGCAGCAGTAACTATGACTCTCTTAGGTAGCCAAATGCCTCGTCACTCGGCGAAATTTGTTTGAAAACTCGAGGAAATCATCGTTGAAGTAACTCAGACAACGGTAACATGGAAAAGTGGTGGCATATCGCTTCTGCAGGACTGACCACAGTACGAATTAAAGAGAGGAAAGATTCAACGAAGGGGGAGCAGCTGGCTGCAGTAACTATGACTCTCTTAAGGTAGCCAAATGCCTCGTCATCCGGCGAGGTACATTTGGTAACTCGAGAGACTCGTAGTGGGAGTAACAGTGACGACGTTAACGTGGGCATATAGTGGCACATCGGGTCCATATGACAGGCCATAGCAAGAAATGTTAAGAGAAAGGGCTTAGAAAAGTGGGAGCAGCAGGCAGGAGTACTATGACTCTCTTAAGGTAGCCAAATGCCTCGTCACCATGAGAAATTTTTTTTTGAAAACTCGAGGATATCATCGTTAAGGTAGCTCAAACAACGTTAAGGTTTACATGTAGTGGCATATTGCTCCTGCAGGACTGACCACAGTAATAATTAAAGAGTGGAAAGATACAAAGTACGTCGAGCAGCCGGCAGCAGTAACTATGACTCTCTTAAGGTAGCCAAATGCCTCGTCACTCGGCGAAATTTATTTGAAAACTCGAGGAAATCGTCGTTGAAGTAACTCAGACAACGGTAACATGGAAAGGTGGTGGCATATCGCTTCTGCAGGACTGACCACAGTACGAATTAAAGAGAGGAAAGATTCAAAGAAGGGGGAGCAGCTGGCTGCAGTAACTATGACTCTCTTAAGGTAGCCAAATGCCTCGTCATCCGGCGAGGTACATTTGCTAACTCGAGAGACTCGTAGTGGGAGTAACAGTGACAACGTTAACGTGGGCATATAGTGGCACATCGGGTTCCTTAGGACAGGCCATAGCAAGAATGATGGAGAGAAAGGGCTTAGAAAAGTATGAGCAGCAGGCAGGAGTACTATGACTCTCTTAAGGTAGCCAAATGCCTCGTCACCATGAGAAATTTTTTTTTGAAAACTCGAGGATATCGTCGTTAAGGTAGCTCAAACAACGTTAAGGTTTACATGTAGTGGCATATTGCTCCTGCAGGACTGACCACAGTAATAATTAAAGAGTGGAAAGATACAAAGTACGTCGAGCAGCTGGCAGCAGTAACTATGACTCTCTTAGGTAGCCAAATGCCTCGTCACTCGGCGAAATTTATTTGAAAACTCGAGGAAATCATCGTTGAAGTAACTCAGACAACGGTAACATGGAAAAGTGGTGGCATATCGCTTCTGCAGGACTGACCACACTACGAATTAAAGAGAGGAAAGATTCAACGAAGGGGGAGCAGCTGGCTGCAGTAACTATGACTCTCTTAAGGTAGCCAAATGCCTCGTCATCCGGCGAGGTACATTTGGTAACTCGAGAGACTCGTAGTGGGAGTAACAGTGACGACGTTAACGTGGGCATATAGTGGCACATCGGGTCCATATGACAGGCCATAGCAAGAAATGTTACAGAGAAAGGGCTTAGAAAAGTGGGAGCAGCAGGCAGGAGTACTATGACTCTCTTAAGGTAGCCAAATGCCTCGTCACCATGAGAAATTTTTTTTTGAAAACTCGAGGATATCATCGTTAAGGTAGCTCAAACAACGTTAAGGTTTACATGTAGTGGCATATTGCTCCTGCAGGACTGACCACAGTAATAATTAAAGAGTGGAAAGATACAAAGTACGTCGAGCAGCTGGCAGCAGTAACTATGACTCTCTTAGGTAGCCAAATGCCTCGTCACTCGGCGAAATTTATTTGAAAACTCGAGGAAATCGTCGTTGAAGTAACTCAGACAACGGTACCATGGACAGATGGGGGCATATCGGTTCTGCAGGACTGACCACAGTACGAATTAAAGAGAGGAAAGATTCAAAGAAGGGGGAGCAGCTGGCTGCAGTAACTATGACTCCCTTAAGGTAGCCAAATGCCTCGTCATCCGGCGAGGTACATTTGGTAACTCGAGAGACTCGTAGTGGGAGTAACAGTGACGACGTTAACGTGGGCATATAGTGGCACATCGGGTCCATATGACAGGCCATAGCAAGAAGTGTTAAGAGAAAGGGCTTAGAAAAGTGGGAGCAGCAGGCAGGAGTACTATGACTCTCTTAAGGTAGCCAAATGCCTCGTCACCATGAGAAATTTTTTTTTGAAAACTCGAGGATATCATCGTTAAGGTAGCTCAAACAACGTTAAGGTTTACATGTAGTGGCATATTGCTCCTGCAGGACTGACCACAGTAATAATTAAAGAGTGGAAAGATACAAAGTACGTCGAGCAGCCGGCAGCAGTAACTATGACTCTCTTAAGGTAGCCAAATGCCTCGTCACTCGGCGAAATTTATTTGAAAACTCGAGGAAATCGTCGTTGAAGTAACTCAGACAACGGTAACATGGAAAGGTGGTGGCATATCGCTTCTGCAGGACTGACCACAGTACGAATTAAAGAGAGGAAAGATTCAAAGAAGGGGGAGCAGCTGGCTGCAGTAACTATGACTCTCTTAAGGTAGCCAAATGCCTCGTCATCCGGCGAGGTACATTTGCTAACTCGAGAGACTCGTAGTGGGAGTAATAGTGACAACGTTAACGTGGGCATATAGTGGCACATCGGGTCCTTAGGACAGGCCATAGCAAGAATGATGGAGAGAAAGGGCTTAGAAAAGTATGAGCAGCAGGCAGGAGTACTATGACTCTCTTAAGGTAGCCAAATGCCTCGTCACCATGTGAAATTTTTTTTTGAAAACTCGAGGATATCATCGTTAAGGTAGCTCAAACAACGTTAAGGTTTACATGTAGTGGCATATTGCTCCTGCAGGACTGACCACAGTAATAATTAAAGAGTGGAAAGATACAAAGTACGTCGAGCAGCTGGCAGCAGTAGCTATGACTCTCTTAGGTAGCCAAATGCCTCGTCACTCGGCGAAATTTATTTGAAAACTCGAGGAAATCGTCGTTGAAGTAACTCAGACAACGGTACCATGGACAGATGGGGGCATATCGGTTCTGCAGGACTGACTACAGTACGAATTAAAGAGAGGAAAGATTCAAAGAAGGGGGAGCAGCTGGCTGCAGTAACTATGACTCTCTTAAGGTAGCCAAATGCCTCGTCATCCGGCGAGGTACATTTGGTAACTCGAGAGACTCGTAGTGGGAGTAACAGTGACGACGTTAACGTGGGCATATAGTGGCACATCGGGTCCATATGACAGGCCATAGCAAGAAATGTTAAGAGAAAGGGCTTAGAAAAGTGGGAGCAGCAGGCAGGAGCACTATGACTCTCTTAAGGTAGCCAAATGCCTCGTCACCATGAGAATTTTTTTTTTGAAAACTCGAGGATATCATCGTTAAGGTAGCTCAAACAACGTTAAGGTTTACATGTAGTGGCATATTGCTCCTGCAGGACTGACCACAGTAATAATTAAAGAGTGGAAAGATACAAAGTACGTCGAGCAGCCGGCAGCAGTAACTATGACTCTCTTAAGGTAGCCAAATGCCTCGTCACTCGGCGAAATTTATTTGAAAACTCGAGGAAATCGTCGTTGAAGTAACTCAGACAACGGTAACATGGAAAGGTGGTGGCATATCGCTTCTGCAGGACTGACCACAGTACGAATTAAAGAGAGGAAAGATTCAAAGAAGGGGGAGCAGCTGGCTGCAGTAACTATGACTCTCTTAAGGTAGCCAAATGCCTCGTCATCCGGCGAGGTACATTTGCTAACTCGAGAGACTCGTAGTGGGAGTAACAGTGACAACGTTAACGTGGGCATATAGTGGCACATCGGGTTCCTTAGGACAGGCCATAGCAAGAATGATGGAGAGAAAGGGCTTAGAAAAGTATGAGCAGCAGGCAGGAGTACTATGACTCTCTTAAGGTAGCCAAATGCCTCGTCACCATGAGAAATTTTTTTTTGAAAACTCGAGGATATCATCGTTAAGGTAGCTCAAACAACGTTAAGGTTTACATGTAGTGGCATATTTCTCCTGCAGGACTGACCACAGTAATAATTAAAGAGTGGAAAGATACAAAGTACGTCGAGCAGCTGGCAGCAGTAACTATGACTCTCTTAGGTAGCCAAATGCCTCGTCACTCGGCGAAATTTATTTGAAAACTCGAGGAAATCATCGTTGAAGTAACTCAGACAACGGTAACATGGAAAGGTGGTGGCATATCGCTTCTGCAGGACTGACCACACTACGAATTAAAGAGAGGAAAGATTCAACGAAGGGGGAGCAGCTGGCTGCAGTAACTATGACTCTCTTAAGGTAGCCAAATGCCTCGTCATCCGGCGAGGTACATTTGGTAACTCGAGAGACTCGTAGTGGGAGTAACAGTGACGACGTTAACGTGGGCATATAGTGGCACATCGGGTCCATATGACAGGCCATAGCAAGAAATGTTACAGAGAAAGGGCTTACAAAAGTGGGAGCAGCAGGCAGGAGTACTATGACTCTCTTAAGGTAGCCAAATGCCTCGTCACCATGAGAAATTTTTTTCTGAAAACTCGAGGATATCATCGTTAAGGTAGCTCAAACAACGTTAAGGTTTACATGTAGTGGCATATTGCTCCTGCAGGACTGACCACAGTAATAATTAAAGAGTGGAAAGATACAAAGTACGTCGAGCAGCCGGCAGCAGTAACTATGACTCTCTTAAGGTAGCCAAATGCCTCGTCACTCGGCGAAATTTATTTGAAAACTCGAGGAAATCGTCGTTGAAGTAACTCAGACAACGGTAACATGGAAAGGTGGTGGCATATCGCTTCTGCAGGACTGACCACAGTACGAATTAAAGAGAGGAAAGATTCAATAAAGGGGGAGCAGCTGGCTGCAGTAACTATGACTCTCTTAAGGTAGCCAAATGCCTCGTCATCCGGCGAGGTACATTTGGTAACTCGAGAGACTCGTAGTGGCAGTAACAGTGACAACGTTAACGTGGGCATATAGTGGCACATCGGGTCCTTAGGACAGGCCATAGCAAGAATGATGGAGAGAAAGGGCTTAGAAAAGTATGAGCAGCAGGCAGGAGTACTATGACTCTCTTAAGGTAGCCACATGCCTCGTCACCATGTGAAATTTTTTTTTGAAAACTCGAGGATATCATCGTTAAGGTAGCTCAAACAACGTTAAGGTTTACATGTAGTGGCATATTGCTCCTGCAGGACTGACCACAGTAATAATTAAAGAGTGGAAAGATACAAAGTACGTCGAGCAGCTGGCAGCAGTAACTATGACTCTCTTAGGTAGCCAAATGCCTCGTCACTCGGCGAAATTTATTTGAAAACTCGAGGAAATCGTCGTTGAAGTAACTCAGACAACGGTACCATGGACAGATGGGGGCATATCGGTTCTGCAGGACTGACCACAGTACGAATTAAAGAGAGGAAAGATTCAAAGAAGGGGGAGCAGCTGGCTGCAGTAACTATGACTCTCTTAAGGTAGCCAAATGCCTCGTCATCCGGCGAGGTACATTTGGTAACTCGAGAGACTCGTAGTGGGAGTAACAGTGACGACGTTAACGTGGGCATATAGTGGCACATCGGGTCCATATGACAGGCCATAGCAAGAAATGTTAAGAGAAAGGGCTTAGAAAAGTGGGAGCAGCAGGCAGGAGTACTATGACTCTCTTAAGGTAGCCAAATGCCTCGTCACCATGAGAAATTTTTTTTTGAAAACTCGAGGATATCATCGTTAAGGTAGCTCAAACAACGTTAAGGTTTACATGTAGTGGCATATTGCTCCTGCAGGACTGACCACAGTAATAATTAAAGAGTGGAAAGATACAAAGTACGTCGAGCAGCCGGCAGCAGTAACTATGACTCTCTTAAGGTAGCCAAATGCCTCGTCACTCGGCGAAATTTATTTGAAAACTCGAGGAAATCGTCGTTGAAGTAACTCAGACAACGGTAACATGGAAAGGTGGTGGCATATCGCTTCTGCAGGACTGACCACAGTACGAATTAAAGAGAGGAAAGATTCAAAGAAGGGGGAGCAGCTGGCTGCAGTAACTATGACTCTCTTAAGGTAGCCAAATGCCTCGTCATCCGGCGAGGTACATTTGCTAACTCGAGAGACTCGTAGTGGGAGTAATAGTGACAACGTTAACGTGGGCATATAGTGGCACATCGGGTCCTTAGGACAGGCCATAGCAAGAATGATGGAGAGAAAGGGCTTAGAAAAGTATGAGCAGCAGGCAGGAGTACTATGACTCTCTTAAGGTAGCCAAATGCCTCGTCACCATGTGAAATTTTTTTTTGAAAACTCGAGGATATCATCGTTAAGGTAGCTCAAACAACGTTAAGGTTTACATGTAGTGGCATATTGCTCCTGCAGGACTGACCACAGTAATAATTAAAGAGTGGAAAGATACAAAGTACGTCGAGCAGCTGGCAGCAGTAACTATGACTCTCTTAGGTAGCCAAATGCCTCGTCACTCGGCGAAATTTATTTGAAAACTCGAGGAAATCGTCGTTGAAGTAACTCAGACAACGGTACCATGGACAGATGGGGGCATATCGGTTCTGCAGGACTGACTACAGTACGAATTAAAGAGAGGAAAGATTCAAAGAAGGGGGAGCAGCTGGCTGCAGTAACTATGACTCTCTTAAGGTAGCCAAATGCCTCGTCATCCGGCGAGGTACATTTGGTAACTCGAGAGACTCGTAGTGGGAGTAACAGTGACGACGTTAACGTGGGCATATAGTGGCACATCGGGTCCATATGACAGGCCATAGCAAGAAATGTTAAGAGAAAGGGTTTAGAAAAGTGGGAGCAGCAGGCAGGAGTACTATGACTCTCTTAAGGTAGCCAAATGCCTCGTCACCATGAGAAATTTTTTTTTGAAAACTCGAGGATATCATCGTTAAGGTAGCTCAAACAACGTTAAGGTTTACATGTAGTGGCATATTGCTCCTGCGGGACTGACCACAGTAATAATTAAAGAGTGGAAAGATACAAAGTACGTCGAGCAGCCGGCAGCAGTAACTATGACTCTCTTAAGGTAGCCAAATGCCTCGTCACTCGGCGAAATTTATTTGAAAACTCGAGGAAATCGTCGTTGAAGTAACTCAGACAACGGTAACATGGAAAGGTGGTGGCATATCGCTTCTGCAGGACTGACCACAGTACGAATTAAAGAGAGGAAAGATTCAAAGAAGGGGGAGCAGCTGGCTGCAGTAACTATGACTCTCTTAAGGTAGCCAAATGCCTCGTCATCCGGCGAGGTACATTTGCTAACTCGAGAGACTCGTAGTGGGAGTAACAGTGACAACGTTAACGTGGGCATATAGTGGCACATCGGGTTCCTTAGGACAGGCCATAGCAAGAATGATGGAGAGAAAGGGCTTAGAAAAGTATGAGCAGCAGGCAGGAGTACTATGACTCTCTTAAGGTAGCCAAATGCCTCGTCACCATGAGAAATTTTTTTTTGAAAACTCGAGGATATCGTCGTTAAGGTAGCTCAAACAACGTTAAGGTTTACATGTAGTGGCATATTGCTCCTGCAGGACTGACCACAGTAATAATTAAAGAGTGGAAAGATACAAAGTACGTCGAGCAGCTGGCAGCAGTAACTATGACTCTCTTAGGTAGCCAAATGCCTCGTCACTCGGCGAAATTTATTTGAAAACTCGAGGAAATCATCGTTGAAGTAACTCAGACAACGGTAACATGGAAAAGTGGTGGCATATCGCTTCTGCAGGACTGACCACACTACGAATTAAAGAGAGGAAAGATTCAACGAAGGGGGAGCAGCTGGCTGCAGTAACTATGACTCTCTTAAGGTAGCCAAATGCCTCGTCATCCGGCGAGGTACATTTGGTAACTCGAGAGACTCGTAGTGGGAGTAACAGTGACGACGTTAACGTGGGCATATAGTGGCACATCGGGTCCATATGACAGGCCATAGCAAGAAATGTTACAGAGAAAGGGCTTAGAAAAGTGGGAGCAGCAGGCAGGAGTACTATGACTCTCTTAAGGTAGCCAAATGCCTCGTCACTCGGCGAAATTTATTTGAAAACTCGAGGAAATCGTCCTTGAAGTAACTCAGACAACGGTACCATGGACAGGTGGTGGCATATCGCTTCTGCAGGACTGACCACAGTACGAATTAAAGAGAGGAAAGATTCAAAGAAGGGGGAGCAGCTGGCTGCAGTAACTATGACTCTCTTAAGGTAGCCAAATGCCTCGTCATCCGGCGAGGTACATTTGGTAACTCGAGAGACTCGTAGTGGGAGTAACAGTGACGACGTTAACGTGGGCATATAGTGGCACATCGGGTCCATATGACAGGCCATAGCAAGAAATGTTAAGAGAAAGGGCTTAGAAAAGTGGGAGCAGCAGGCAGGAGTACTATGACTCTCTTAAGGTAGCCAAATGCCTCGTCACCATGAGAAATTTTTTTTTGAAAACTCGAGGATATCATCGTTAAGGTAGCTCAAACAACGTTAAGGTTTACATGTAGTGGCATATTGCTCCTGCAGGACTGACCACAGTAATAATTAAAGAGTGGAAAGATACAAAGTACGTCGAGCAGCCGGCAGCAGTAACTATGACTCTCTTAAGGTAGCCAAATGACTCGTCACTCGGCGAAATTTATTTGAAAACTCGAGGAAATCGTCGTTGAAGTAACTCAGACAACGGTAACATGGAAAGGTGGTGGCATATCGCTTCTGCAGGACTGACCACAGTACGAATTAAAGAGAGGAAAGATTCAAAGAAGGGGGAGCAGCTGGCTGCAGTAACTATGACTCTCTTAAGGTAGCCAAATGCCTCGTCATCCGGCGAGGTACATTTGGTAACTCGAGAGACTCGTAGTGGGAGTAACAGTGACGACGTTAACGTGGGCATATAGTGGCACATCGGGTCCATATGACAGGCCATAGCAAGAAATGTTAAGAGAAAGGGCTTAGAAAAGTGGGAGCAGCAGGCAGGAGTACTATGACTCTCTTAAGGTAGCCAAATGCCTCGTCACCATGAGAAATTTTTTTTTGAAAACTCGAGGATATCATCGTTAAGGTAGCTCAAACAACGTTAAGGTTTACATGTAGTGGCATATTGCTTCTGCAGGACTGACCACAGTAATAATTAAAGAGTGGAAAGATACAAAGTACGTCGAGCAGCCGGCAGCAGTAACTATGACTCTCTTAAGGTAGCCAAATGCCTCGTCACTCGGCGAAATTTATTTGAAAACTCGAGGAAATCGTCGTTGAAGTAACTCAGACAACGGTAACATGGAAAGGTGGTGGCATATCGCTTCTGCAGGACTGACCACAGTACGAATTAAAGAGAGGAAAGATTCAAAGAAGGGGGAGCAGCTGGCTGCAGTAACTATGACTCTCTTAAGGTAGCCAAATGCCTCGTCATCCGGCGAGGTACATTTGGTAACTCGAGAGACTCGTAGTGGGAGTAACAGTGACGACATTAACGTGGGCATATAGTGGCACATCGGGTCCATATGACAGGCCATAGCAAGAAATGCTACAGAGAAAGGGCTTAGAAAAGTGGGAGCAGCAGGCAGGAGTACTATGACTCTCTTAAGGTAGCCAAATGTCTCGTCGCCATGAGAAATTTTTTTTTGAAAACTCGAGGATATCATCGTTAAGGTAGCTCAAACAACGTTAAGGTTTACATGTAGTGGCATATTGCTCCTGCAGGACTGACCACAGTAATAATTAAAGAGTGGAAAGATACAAAGTACGTCGAGCAGCCGGCAGCAGTAACTATGACTCTCTTAAGGTAGCCAAATGCCTCGTCACTCGGCGAAATTTATTTGAAAACTCGAGGAAATCGTCGTTGAAGTAACTCAGACAACGGTAACATGGAAAGGTGGTGGCATATCGCTTCTGCAGGACTGACCACACTACGAATTAAAGAGAGGAAAGATTCAACGAAGGGGGAGCAGCTGGCTGCAGTAACTATGACTCTCTTAAGGTAGCCAAATGCCTCGTCATCCGGCGAGGTACATTTGGTAACTCGAGAGACTCGTAGTGGGAGTAACAGTGACGACGTTAACGTGGGCATATAGTGGCACATCGGGTCCATATGACAGGCCATAGCAAGAAATGTTACAGAGAAAGGGCTTAGAAAAGTGGGAGCAGCAGGCAGGAGTACTATGACTCTCTTAAGGTAGCCAAATGCCTCGTCACCATGAGAAATTTTTTTTTGAAAACTCGAGGATATCATCGTTAAGGTAGCTCAAACAACGTTAAGGTTTACATGTAGTGGCATATTGCTCCTGCAGGACTGACCACAGTAATAATTAAAGAGTGGAAAGATACAAAGTACGTCGAGCAGCTGGCAGCAGTAACTATGACTCTCTTAGGTAGCCAAATGCCTCGTCACTCGGCGAAATTTATTTGAAAACTCGAGGAAATCGTCCTTGAAGTAACTCAGACAACGGTACCATGGACAGGTGGTGGCATATCGCTTCTGCAGGACTGACCACAGTACGAATTAAAGAGAGGAAAGATTCAAAGAAGGGGGAGCAGCTGGCTGCAGTAACTATGACTCTCTTAAGGTAGCCAAATGCCTCGTCATCCGGCGAGGTACATTTGGTAACTCGAGAGACTCGTAGTGGGAGTAACAGTGACGACGTTAACGTGGGCATATAGTGGCACATCGGGTCCATATGACAGGCCATAGCAAGAAATGTTACAGAGAAAGGGCTTACAAAAGTGGGAGCAGCAGGCAGGAGTACTATGACTCTCTTAAGGTAGCCAAATGCCTCGTCACCATGAGAAATTTTTTTTTGAAAACTCGAGGATATCATCGTTAAGGTAGCTCAAACAACGTTAAGGTTTACATGTAGTGGCATATTGCTCCTGCAGGACTGACCACAGTAATAATTAAAGAGTGGAAAGATACAAAGTACGTCGAGCAGCCGGCAGCAGTAACTATGACTCTCTTAAGGTAGCCAAATGCCTCGTCACTCGGCGAAATTTATTTGAAAACTCGAGGAAATCGTCGTTGAAGTAACTCAGACAACGGTAACATGGAAAGGTGGTGGCATATCGCTTCTGCAGGACTGACCACAGTACGAATTAAAGAGAGGAAAGATTCAAAGAAGGGGGAGCAGCTGGCTGCAGTAACTATGACTCTCTTAAGGTAGCCAAATGCCTCGTCATCCGGCGAGGTACATTTGCTAACTCGAGAGACTCGTAGTGGGAGTAATAGTGACAACGTTAACGTGGGCATATAGTGGCACATCGGGTCCTTAGGACAGGCCATAGCAAGAATGATGGAGAGAAAGGGCTTAGAAAAGTATGAGCAGCAGGCAGGAGTACTATGACTCTCTTAAGGTAGCCAAATGCCTCGTCACCATGTGAAATTTTTTTTTGAAAACTCGAGGATATCATCGTTAAGGTAGCTCAAACAACGTTAAGGTTTACATGTAGTGGCATATTGCTCCTGCAGGACTGACCACAGTAATAATTAAAGAGTGGAAAGATACAAAGTACGTCGAGCAGCTGGCAGCAGTAGCTATGACTCTCTTAGGTAGCCAAATGCCTCGTCACTCGGCGAAATTTATTTGAAAACTCGAGGAAATCGTCGTTGAAGTAACTCAGACAACGGTACCATGGACAGATGGGGGCATATCGGTTCTGCAGGACTGACTACAGTACGAATTAAAGAGAGGAAAGATTCAAAGAAGGGGGAGCAGCTGGCTGCAGTAACTATGACTCTCTTAAGGTAGCCAAATGCCTCGTCATCCGGCGAGGTACATTTGGTAACTCGAGAGACTCGTAGTGGGAGTAACAGTGACGACGTTAACGTGGGCATATAGTGGCACATCGGGTCCATATGACAGGCCATAGCAAGAAATGTTAAGAGAAAGGGCTTAGAAAAGTGGGAGCAGCAGGCAGGAGCACTATGACTCTCTTAAGGTAGCCAAATGCCTCGTCACCATGAGAATTTTTTTTTTGAAAACTCGAGGATATCATCGTTAAGGTAGCTCAAACAACGTTAAGGTTTACATGTAGTGGCATATTGCTCCTGCAGGACTGACCACAGTAATAATTAAAGAGTGGAAAGATACAAAGTACGTCGAGCAGCTGGCAGCAGTAACTATGACTCTCTTAGGTAGCCAAATGCCTCGTCACTCGGCGAAATTTATTTGAAAACTCGAGGAAATCGTCGTTGAAGTAACTCAGACAACGGTAACATGGAAAGGTGGTGGCATATCGCTTCTGCAGGACTGACCACACTACGAATTAAAGAGAGGAAAGATTCAACGAAGGGGGAGCAGCTGGCTGCAGTAACTATGACTCTCTTAAGGTAGCCAAATGCCTCGTCATCCGGCGAGGTACATTTGGTAACTCGAGAGACTCGTAGTGGGAGTAACAGTGACGACGTTAACGTGGGCATATAGTGGCACATCGGGTCCATATGACAGGCCATAGCAAGAAATGTTACAGAGAAAGGGCTTAGAAAAGTGGGAGCAGCAGGCAGGAGTACTATGACTCTCTTAAGGTAGCCAAATGCCTCGTCACTCGGCGAAATTTATTTGAAAACTCGAGGAAATCGTCCTTGAAGTAACTCAGACAACGGTACCATGGACAGGTGGTGGCATATCGCTTCTGCAGGACTGACCACAGTACGAATTAAAGAGAGGAAAGATTCAAAGAAGGGGGAGCAGCTGGCTGCAGTAACTATGACTCTCTTAAGGTAGCCAAATGCCTCGTCATCCGGCGAGGTACATTTGGTAACTCGAGAGACTCGTAGTGGGAGTAACAGTGACGACGTTAACGTGGGCATATAGTGGCACATCGGGTCCATATGACAGGCCATAGCAAGAAATGTTAAGAGAAAGGGCTTAGAAAAGTGGGAGCAGCAGGCAGGAGTACTATGACTCTCTTAAGGTAGCCAAATGCCTCGTCACCATGAGAAATTTTTTTTTGAAAACTCGAGGATATCATCGTTAAGGTAGCTCAAACAACGTTAAGGTTTACATGTAGTGGCATATTGCTCCTGCAGGACTGACCACAGTAATAATTAAAGAGTGGAAAGATACAAAGTACGTCGAGCAGCCGGCAGCAGTAACTATGACTCTCTTAAGGTAGCCAAATGACTCGTCACTCGGCGAAATTTATTTGAAAACTCGAGGAAATCGTCGTTGAAGTAACTCAGACAACGGTAACATGGAAAGGTGGTGGCATATCGCTTCTGCAGGACTGACCACAGTACGAATTAAAGAGAGGAAAGATTCAAAGAAGGGGGAGCAGCTGGCTGCAGTAACTATGACTCTCTTAAGGTAGCCAAATGCCTCGTCATCCGGCGAGGTACATTTGGTAACTCGAGAGACTCGTAGTGGGAGTAACAGTGACGACGTTAACGTGGGCATATAGTGGCACATCGGGTCCATATGACAGGCCATAGCAAGAAATGTTAAGAGAAAGGGCTTAGAAAAGTGGGAGCAGCAGGCAGGAGTACTATGACTCTCTTAAGGTAGCCAAATGCCTCGTCACCATGAGAAATTTTTTTTTGAAAACTCGAGGATATCATCGTTAAGGTAGCTCAAACAACGTTAAGGTTTACATGTAGTGGCATATTGCTTCTGCAGGACTGACCACAGTAATAATTAAAGAGTGGAAAGATACAAAGTACGTCGAGCAGCCGGCAGCAGTAACTATGACTCTCTTAAGGTAGCCAAATGCCTCGTCACTCGGCGAAATTTATTTGAAAACTCGAGGAAATCGTCGTTGAAGTAACTCAGACAACGGTAACATGGAAAGGTGGTGGCATATCGCTTCTGCAGGACTGACCACAGTACGAATTAAAGAGAGGAAAGATTCAAAGAAGGGGGAGCAGCTGGCTGCAGTAACTATGACTCTCTTAAGGTAGCCAAATGCCTCGTCATCCGGCGAGGTACATTTGGTAACTCGAGAGACTCGTAGTGGGAGTAACAGTGACGACATTAACGTGGGCATATAGTGGCACATCGGGTCCATATGACAGGCCATAGCAAGAAATGCTACAGAGAAAGGGCTTAGAAAAGTGGGAGCAGCAGGCAGGAGTACTATGACTCTCTTAAGGTAGCCAAATGTCTCGTCGCCATGAGAAATTTTTTTTTGAAAACTCGAGGATATCATCGTTAAGGTAGCTCAAACAACGTTAAGGTTTACATGTAGTGGCATATTGCTCCTGCAGGACTGACCACAGTAATAATTAAAGAGTGGAAAGATACAAAGTACGTCGAGCAGCCGGCAGCAGTAACTATGACTCTCTTAAGGTAGCCAAATGCCTCGTCACTCGGCGAAATTTATTTGAAAACTCGAGGAAATCGTCGTTGAAGTAACTCAGACAACGGTAACATGGAAAGGTGGTGGCATATCGCTTCTGCAGGACTGACCACACTACGAATTAAAGAGAGGAAAGATTCAACGAAGGGGGAGCAGCTGGCTGCAGTAACTATGACTCTCTTAAGGTAGCCAAATGCCTCGTCATCCGGCGAGGTACATTTGGTAACTCGAGAGACTCGTAGTGGGAGTAACAGTGACGACGTTAACGTGGGCATATAGTGGCACATCGGGTCCATATGACAGGCCATAGCAAGAAATGTTACAGAGAAAGGGCTTAGAAAAGTGGGAGCAGCAGGCAGGAGTACTATGACTCTCTTAAGGTAGCCAAATGCCTCGTCACCATGAGAAATTTTTTTTTGAAAACTCGAGGATATCATCGTTAAGGTAGCTCAAACAACGTTAAGGTTTACATGTAGTGGCATATTGCTCCTGC
Organism: Schistocerca americana; assembly: GCF_021461395.2. Lineage (NCBI taxonomy): Eukaryota > Metazoa > Arthropoda > Insecta > Orthoptera > Acrididae > Schistocerca > Schistocerca americana. The sequence goes on from NC_060122.1 coordinate 87,069,788, forward strand.
AGGACTGACCACAGTAATAATTAAAGAGTGGAAAGATACAAAGTACGTCGAGCAGCTGGCAGCAGTAACTATGACTCTCTTAGGTAGCCAAATGCCTCGTCACTCGGCGAAATTTATTTGAAAACTCGAGGAAATCGTCCTTGAAGTAACTCAGACAACGGTACCATGGACAGGTGGTGGCATATCGCTTCTGCAGGACTGACCACAGTACGAATTAAAGAGAGGAAAGATTCAAAGAAGGGGGAGCAGCTGGCTGCAGTAACTATGACTCTCTTAAGGTAGCCAAATGCCTCGTCATCCGGCGAGGTACATTTGGTAACTCGAGAGACTCGTAGTGGGAGTAACAGTGACGACGTTAACGTGGGCATATAGTGGCACATCGGGTCCATATGACAGGCCATAGCAAGAAATGTTACAGAGAAAGGGCTTACAAAAGTGGGAGCAGCAGGCAGGAGTACTATGACTCTCTTAAGGTAGCCAAATGCCTCGTCACCATGAGAAATTTTTTTTTGAAAACTCGAGGATATCATCGTTAAGGTAGCTCAAACAACGTTAAGGTTTACATGTAGTGGCATATTGCTCCTGCAGGACTGACCACAGTAATAATTAAAGAGTGGAAAGATACAAAGTACGTCGAGCAGCCGGCAGCAGTAACTATGACTCTCTTAAGGTAGCCAAATGCCTCGTCACTCGGCGAAATTTATTTGAAAACTCGAGGAAATCGTCGTTGAAGTAACTCAGACAACGGTAACATGGAAAGGTGGTGGCATATCGCTTCTGCAGGACTGACCACAGTACGAATTAAAGAGAGGAAAGATTCAAAGAAGGGGGAGCAGCTGGCTGCAGTAACTATGACTCTCTTAAGGTAGCCAAATGCCTCGTCATCCGGCGAGGTACATTTGCTAACTCGAGAGACTCGTAGTGGGAGTAATAGTGACAACGTTAACGTGGGCATATAGTGGCACATCGGGTCCTTAGGACAGGCCATAGCAAGAATGATGGAGAGAAAGGGCTTAGAAAAGTATGAGCAGCAGGCAGGAGTACTATGACTCTCTTAAGGTAGCCAAATGCCTCGTCACCATGTGAAATTTTTTTTTGAAAACTCGAGGATATCATCGTTAAGGTAGCTCAAACAACGTTAAGGTTTACATGTAGTGGCATATTGCTCCTGCAGGACTGACCACAGTAATAATTAAAGAGTGGAAAGATACAAAGTACGTCGAGCAGCTGGCAGCAGTAGCTATGACTCTCTTAGGTAGCCAAATGCCTCGTCACTCGGCGAAATTTATTTGAAAACTCGAGGAAATCGTCGTTGAAGTAACTCAGACAACGGTACCATGGACAGATGGGGGCATATCGGTTCTGCAGGACTGACTACAGTACGAATTAAAGAGAGGAAAGATTCAAAGAAGGGGGAGCAGCTGGCTGCAGTAACTATGACTCTCTTAAGGTAGCCAAATGCCTCGTCATCCGGCGAGGTACATTTGGTAACTCGAGAGACTCGTAGTGGGAGTAACAGTGACGACGTTAACGTGGGCATATAGTGGCACATCGGGTCCATATGACAGGCCATAGCAAGAAATGTTAAGAGAAAGGGCTTAGAAAAGTGGGAGCAGCAGGCAGGAGCACTATGACTCTCTTAAGGTAGCCAAATGCCTCGTCACCATGAGAATTTTTTTTTTGAAAACTCGAGGATATCATCGTTAAGGTAGCTCAAACAACGTTAAGGTTTACATGTAGTGGCATATTGCTCCTGCAGGACTGACCACAGTAATAATTAAAGAGTGGAAAGATACAAAGTACGTCGAGCAGCCGGCAGCAGTAACTATGACTCTCTTAAGGTAGCCAAATGCCTCGTCACTCGGCGAAATTTATTTGAAAACTCGAGGAAATCGTCGTTGAAGTAACTCAGACAACGGTAACATGGAAAGGTGGTGGCATATCGCTTCTGCAGGACTGACCACAGTACGAATTAAAGAGAGGAAAGATTCAAAGAAGGGGGAGCAGCTGGCTGCAGTAACTATGACTCTCTTAAGGTAGCCAAATGCCTCGTCATCCGGCGAGGTACATTTGCTAACTCGAGAGACTCGTAGTGGGAGTAACAGTGACAACGTTAACGTGGGCATATAGTGGCACATCGGGTTCCTTAGGACAGGCCATAGCAAGAATGATGGAGAGAAAGGGCTTAGAAAAGTATGAGCAGCAGGCAGGAGTACTATGACTCTCTTAAGGTAGCCAAATGCCTCGTCACCATGAGAAATTTTTTTTTGAAAACTCGAGGATATCATCGTTAAGGTAGCTCAAACAACGTTAAGGTTTACATGTAGTGGCATATTTCTCCTGCAGGACTGACCACAGTAATAATTAAAGAGTGGAAAGATACAAAGTACGTCGAGCAGCTGGCAGCAGTAACTATGACTCTCTTAGGTAGCCAAATGCCTCGTCACTCGGCGAAATTTATTTGAAAACTCGAGGAAATCATCGTTGAAGTAACTCAGACAACGGTAACATGGAAAGGTGGTGGCATATCGCTTCTGCAGGACTGACCACACTACGAATTAAAGAGAGGAAAGATTCAACGAAGGGGGAGCAGCTGGCTGCAGTAACTATGACTCTCTTAAGGTAGCCAAATGCCTCGTCATCCGGCGAGGTACATTTGGTAACTCGAGAGACTCGTAGTGGGAGTAACAGTGACGACGTTAACGTGGGCATATAGTGGCACATCGGGTCCATATGACAGGCCATAGCAAGAAATGTTACAGAGAAAGGGCTTACAAAAGTGGGAGCAGCAGGCAGGAGTACTATGACTCTCTTAAGGTAGCCAAATGCCTCGTCACCATGAGAAATTTTTTTCTGAAAACTCGAGGATATCATCGTTAAGGTAGCTCAAACAACGTTAAGGTTTACATGTAGTGGCATATTGCTCCTGCAGGACTGACCACAGTAATAATTAAAGAGTGGAAAGATACAAAGTACGTCGAGCAGCCGGCAGCAGTAACTATGACTCTCTTAAGGTAGCCAAATGCCTCGTCACTCGGCGAAATTTATTTGAAAACTCGAGGAAATCGTCGTTGAAGTAACTCAGACAACGGTAACATGGAAAGGTGGTGGCATATCGCTTCTGCAGGACTGACCACAGTACGAATTAAAGAGAGGAAAGATTCAATAAAGGGGGAGCAGCTGGCTGCAGTAACTATGACTCTCTTAAGGTAGCCAAATGCCTCGTCATCCGGCGAGGTACATTTGGTAACTCGAGAGACTCGTAGTGGCAGTAACAGTGACAACGTTAACGTGGGCATATAGTGGCACATCGGGTCCTTAGGACAGGCCATAGCAAGAATGATGGAGAGAAAGGGCTTAGAAAAGTATGAGCAGCAGGCAGGAGTACTATGACTCTCTTAAGGTAGCCACATGCCTCGTCACCATGTGAAATTTTTTTTTGAAAACTCGAGGATATCATCGTTAAGGTAGCTCAAACAACGTTAAGGTTTACATGTAGTGGCATATTGCTCCTGCAGGACTGACCACAGTAATAATTAAAGAGTGGAAAGATACAAAGTACGTCGAGCAGCTGGCAGCAGTAACTATGACTCTCTTAGGTAGCCAAATGCCTCGTCACTCGGCGAAATTTATTTGAAAACTCGAGGAAATCGTCGTTGAAGTAACTCAGACAACGGTACCATGGACAGATGGGGGCATATCGGTTCTGCAGGACTGACCACAGTACGAATTAAAGAGAGGAAAGATTCAAAGAAGGGGGAGCAGCTGGCTGCAGTAACTATGACTCTCTTAAGGTAGCCAAATGCCTCGTCATCCGGCGAGGTACATTTGGTAACTCGAGAGACTCGTAGTGGGAGTAACAGTGACGACGTTAACGTGGGCATATAGTGGCACATCGGGTCCATATGACAGGCCATAGCAAGAAATGTTAAGAGAAAGGGCTTAGAAAAGTGGGAGCAGCAGGCAGGAGTACTATGACTCTCTTAAGGTAGCCAAATGCCTCGTCACCATGAGAAATTTTTTTTTGAAAACTCGAGGATATCATCGTTAAGGTAGCTCAAACAACGTTAAGGTTTACATGTAGTGGCATATTGCTCCTGCAGGACTGACCACAGTAATAATTAAAGAGTGGAAAGATACAAAGTACGTCGAGCAGCCGGCAGCAGTAACTATGACTCTCTTAAGGTAGCCAAATGCCTCGTCACTCGGCGAAATTTATTTGAAAACTCGAGGAAATCGTCGTTGAAGTAACTCAGACAACGGTAACATGGAAAGGTGGTGGCATATCGCTTCTGCAGGACTGACCACAGTACGAATTAAAGAGAGGAAAGATTCAAAGAAGGGGGAGCAGCTGGCTGCAGTAACTATGACTCTCTTAAGGTAGCCAAATGCCTCGTCATCCGGCGAGGTACATTTGCTAACTCGAGAGACTCGTAGTGGGAGTAATAGTGACAACGTTAACGTGGGCATATAGTGGCACATCGGGTCCTTAGGACAGGCCATAGCAAGAATGATGGAGAGAAAGGGCTTAGAAAAGTATGAGCAGCAGGCAGGAGTACTATGACTCTCTTAAGGTAGCCAAATGCCTCGTCACCATGTGAAATTTTTTTTTGAAAACTCGAGGATATCATCGTTAAGGTAGCTCAAACAACGTTAAGGTTTACATGTAGTGGCATATTGCTCCTGCAGGACTGACCACAGTAATAATTAAAGAGTGGAAAGATACAAAGTACGTCGAGCAGCTGGCAGCAGTAACTATGACTCTCTTAGGTAGCCAAATGCCTCGTCACTCGGCGAAATTTATTTGAAAACTCGAGGAAATCGTCGTTGAAGTAACTCAGACAACGGTACCATGGACAGATGGGGGCATATCGGTTCTGCAGGACTGACTACAGTACGAATTAAAGAGAGGAAAGATTCAAAGAAGGGGGAGCAGCTGGCTGCAGTAACTATGACTCTCTTAAGGTAGCCAAATGCCTCGTCATCCGGCGAGGTACATTTGGTAACTCGAGAGACTCGTAGTGGGAGTAACAGTGACGACGTTAACGTGGGCATATAGTGGCACATCGGGTCCATATGACAGGCCATAGCAAGAAATGTTAAGAGAAAGGGTTTAGAAAAGTGGGAGCAGCAGGCAGGAGTACTATGACTCTCTTAAGGTAGCCAAATGCCTCGTCACCATGAGAAATTTTTTTTTGAAAACTCGAGGATATCATCGTTAAGGTAGCTCAAACAACGTTAAGGTTTACATGTAGTGGCATATTGCTCCTGCGGGACTGACCACAGTAATAATTAAAGAGTGGAAAGATACAAAGTACGTCGAGCAGCCGGCAGCAGTAACTATGACTCTCTTAAGGTAGCCAAATGCCTCGTCACTCGGCGAAATTTATTTGAAAACTCGAGGAAATCGTCGTTGAAGTAACTCAGACAACGGTAACATGGAAAGGTGGTGGCATATCGCTTCTGCAGGACTGACCACAGTACGAATTAAAGAGAGGAAAGATTCAAAGAAGGGGGAGCAGCTGGCTGCAGTAACTATGACTCTCTTAAGGTAGCCAAATGCCTCGTCATCCGGCGAGGTACATTTGCTAACTCGAGAGACTCGTAGTGGGAGTAACAGTGACAACGTTAACGTGGGCATATAGTGGCACATCGGGTCCATATGACAGGCCATAGCAAGAAATGTTAAGAGAAAGGGCTTAGAAAAGTGGGAGCAGCAGGCAGGAGTACTATGACTCTCTTAAGGTAGCCAAATGCCTCGTCACCATGAGAAATTTTTTTTTGAAAACTCGAGGATATCATCGTTAAGGTAGCTCAAACAACGTTAAGGTTTACATGTAGTGGCATATTGCTTCTGCAGGACTGACCACAGTAATAATTAAAGAGTGGAAAGATACAAAGTACGTCGAGCAGCCGGCAGCAGTAACTATGACTCTCTTAAGGTAGCCAAATGCCTCGTCACTCGGCGAAATTTATTTGAAAACTCGAGGAAATCGTCGTTGAAGTAACTCAGACAACGGTAACATGGAAAGGTGGTGGCATATCGCTTCTGCAGGACTGACCACAGTACGAATTAAAGAGAGGAAAGATTCAAAGAAGGGGGAGCAGCTGGCTGCAGTAACTATGACTCTCTTAAGGTAGCCAAATGCCTCGTCATCCGGCGAGGTACATTTGGTAACTCGAGAGACTCGTAGTGGGAGTAACAGTGACGACATTAACGTGGGCATATAGTGGCACATCGGGTCCATATGACAGGCCATAGCAAGAAATGCTACAGAGAAAGGGCTTAGAAAAGTGGGAGCAGCAGGCAGGAGTACTATGACTCTCTTAAGGTAGCCAAATGTCTCGTCGCCATGAGAAATTTTTTTTTGAAAACTCGAGGATATCATCGTTAAGGTAGCTCAAACAACGTTAAGGTTTACATGTAGTGGCATATTGCTCCTGCAGGACTGACCACAGTAATAATTAAAGAGTGGAAAGATACAAAGTACGTCGAGCAGCCGGCAGCAGTAACTATGACTCTCTTAAGGTAGCCAAATGCCTCGTCACTCGGCGAAATTTATTTGAAAACTCGAGGAAATCGTCGTTGAAGTAACTCAGACAACGGTAACATGGAAAGGTGGTGGCATATCGCTTCTGCAGGACTGACCACACTACGAATTAAAGAGAGGAAAGATTCAACGAAGGGGGAGCAGCTGGCTGCAGTAACTATGACTCTCTTAAGGTAGCCAAATGCCTCGTCATCCGGCGAGGTACATTTGGTAACTCGAGAGACTCGTAGTGGGAGTAACAGTGACGACGTTAACGTGGGCATATAGTGGCACATCGGGTCCATATGACAGGCCATAGCAAGAAATGTTACAGAGAAAGGGCTTAGAAAAGTGGGAGCAGCAGGCAGGAGTACTATGACTCTCTTAAGGTAGCCAAATGCCTCGTCACCATGAGAAATTTTTTTTTGAAAACTCGAGGATATCATCGTTAAGGTAGCTCAAACAACGTTAAGGTTTACATGTAGTGGCATATTGCTCCTGCAGGACTGACCACAGTAATAATTAAAGAGTGGAAAGATACAAAGTACGTCGAGCAGCTGGCAGCAGTAACTATGACTCTCTTAGGTAGCCAAATGCCTCGTCACTCGGCGAAATTTATTTGAAAACTCGAGGAAATCGTCCTTGAAGTAACTCAGACAACGGTACCATGGACAGGTGGTGGCATATCGCTTCTGCAGGACTGACCACAGTACGAATTAAAGAGAGGAAAGATTCAAAGAAGGGGGAGCAGCTGGCTGCAGTAACTATGACTCTCTTAAGGTAGCCAAATGCCTCGTCATCCGGCGAGGTACATTTGGTAACTCGAGAGACTCGTAGTGGGAGTAACAGTGACGACGTTAACGTGGGCATATAGTGGCACATCGGGTCCATATGACAGGCCATAGCAAGAAATGTTACAGAGAAAGGGCTTACAAAAGTGGGAGCAGCAGGCAGGAGTACTATGACTCTCTTAAGGTAGCCAAATGCCTCGTCACCATGAGAAATTTTTTTTTGAAAACTCGAGGATATCATCGTTAAGGTAGCTCAAACAACGTTAAGGTTTACATGTAGTGGCATATTGCTTCTGCAGGACTGACCACAGTAATAATTAAAGAGTGGAAAGATACAAAGTACGTCGAGCAGCCGGCAGCAGTAACTATGACTCTCTTAAGGTAGCCAAATGCCTCGTCACTCGGCGAAATTTATTTGAAAACTCGAGGAAATCGTCGTTGAAGTAACTCAGACAACGGTAACATGGAAAGGTGGTGGCATATCGCTTCTGCAGGACTGACCACAGTACGAATTAAAGAGAGGAAAGATTCAAAGAAGGGGGAGCAGCTGGCTGCAGTAACTATGACTCTCTTAAGGTAGCCAAATGCCTCGTCATCCGGCGAGGTACATTTGGTAACTCGAGAGACTCGTAGTGGGAGTAACAGTGACGACATTAACGTGGGCATATAGTGGCACATCGGGTCCATATGACAGGCCATAGCAAGAAATGCTACAGAGAAAGGGCTTAGAAAAGTGGGAGCAGCAGGCAGGAGTACTATGACTCTCTTAAGGTAGCCAAATGTCTCGTCGCCATGAGAAATTTTTTTTTGAAAACTCGAGGATATCATCGTTAAGGTAGCTCAAACAACGTTAAGGTTTACATGTAGTGGCATATTGCTCCTGCAGGACTGACCACAGTAATAATTAAAGAGTGGAAAGATACAAAGTACGTCGAGCAGCCGGCAGCAGTAACTATGACTCTCTTAAGGTAGCCAAATGCCTCGTCACTCGGCGAAATTTATTTGAAAACTCGAGGAAATCGTCGTTGAAGTAACTCAGACAACGGTAACATGGAAAGGTGGTGGCATATCGCTTCTGCAGGACTGACCACACTACGAATTAAAGAGAGGAAAGATTCAACGAAGGGGGAGCAGCTGGCTGCAGTAACTATGACTCTCTTAAGGTAGCCAAATGCCTCGTCATCCGGCGAGGTACATTTGGTAACTCGAGAGACTCGTAGTGGGAGTAACAGTGACGACGTTAACGTGGGCATATAGTGGCACATCGGGTCCATATGACAGGCCATAGCAAGAAATGTTACAGAGAAAGGGCTTAGAAAAGTGGGAGCAGCAGGCAGGAGTACTATGACTCTCTTAAGGTAGCCAAATGCCTCGTCACCATGAGAAATTTTTTTTTGAAAACTCGAGGATATCATCGTTAAGGTAGCTCAAACAACGTTAAGGTTTACATGTAGTGGCATATTGCTCCTGCAGGACTGACCACAGTAATAATTGAAGAGTGGAAAGATACAAAGTACGTCGAGCAGCTGGCAGCAGTAACTATGACTCTCTTAGGTAGCCAAATGCCTCGTCACTCGGCGAAATTTATTTGAAAACTCGAGGAAATCGTCCTTGAAGTAACTCAGACAACGGTACCATGGACAGGTGGTGGCATATCGCTTCTGCAGGACTGACCACAGTACGAATTAAAGAGAGGAAAGATTCAAAGAAGGGGGAGCAGCTGGCTGCAGTAACTATGACTCTCTTAAGGTAGCCAAATGCCTCGTCATCCGGCGAGGTACATTTGGTAACTCGAGAGACTCGTAGTGGGAGTAACAGTGACGACGTTAACGTGGGCATATAGTGGCACATCGGGTCCATATGACAGGCCATAGCAAGAAATGTTACAGAGAAAGGGCTTACAAAAGTGGGAGCAGCAGGCAGGAGTACTATGACTCTCTTAAGGTAGCCAAATGCCTCGTCACCATGAGAAATTTTTTTCTGAAAACTCGAGGATATCATCGTTAAGGTAGCTCAAACAACGTTAAGGTTTACATGTAGTGGCATATTGCTCCTGCAGGACTGACCACAGTAATAATTAAAGAGTGGAAAGATACAAAGTACGTCGAGCAGCCGGCAGCAGTAACTATGACTCTCTTAAGGTAGCCAAATGCCTCGTCACTCGGCGAAATTTATTTGAAAACTCGAGGAAATCGTCGTTGAAGTAACTCAGACAACGGTAACATGGAAAGGTGGTGGCATATCGCTTCTGCAGGACTGACCACAGTACGAATTAAAGAGAGGAAAGATTCAATAAAGGGGGAGCAGCTGGCTGCAGTAACTATGACTCTCTTAAGGTAGCCAAATGCCTCGTCATCCGGCGAGGTACATTTGGTAACTCGAGAGACTCGTAGTGGCAGTAACAGTGACAACGTTAACGTGGGCATATAGTGGCACATCGGGTCCTTAGGACAGGCCATAGCAAGAATGATGGAGAGAAAGGGCTTAGAAAAGTATGAGCAGCAGGCAGGAGTACTATGACTCTCTTAAGGTAGCCAAATGCCTCGTCACCATGTGAAATTTTTTTTTGAAAACTCGAGGATATCATCGTTAAGGTAGCTCAAACAACGTTAAGGTTTACATGTAGTGGCATATTGCTCCTGCAGGACTGACCACAGTAATAATTAAAGAGTGGAAAGATACAAAGTACGTCGAGCAGCTGGCAGCAGTAACTATGACTCTCTTAGGTAGCCAAATGCCTCGTCACTCGGCGAAATTTATTTGATAACTCGAGGAAATCGTCGTTGAAGTAACTCAGACAACGGTACCATGGACAGATGGGGGCATATCGGTTCTGCAGGACTGACCACAGTACGAATTAAAGAGAGGAAAGATTCAAAGAAGGGGGAGCAGCTGGCTGCAGTAACTATGACTCTCTTAAGGTAGCCAAATGCCTCGTCATCCGGCGAGGTACATTTGGTAACTCGAGAGACTCGTAGTGGGAGTAACAGTGACGACGTTAACGTGGGCATATAGTGGCACATCGGGTCCATATGACAGGCCATAGCAAGAAGTGTTAAGTAAAAGGGCTTAGAAAAGTGGGAGCAGCAGGCAGGAGTACTATGACTCTCTTAAGGTAGCCAAATGCCTCGTCACCATGAGAAATTTTTTTTTTGAAAACTCGAGGATATCATCGATAAGGTAGCTCAAACAACGTTAAGGTTTACATGTAGTGGCATATTGCTCCTGCAGGACTGACCACAGTAATAATTAAAGAGTGGAAAGATACAAAGTACGTCGAGCAGCCGGCAGCAGTAACTATGACTCTCTTAAGGTAGCCAAATTCCTCGTCACTCGGCGAAATTTATTTGAAAACTCGAGGAAATCGTCGTTGAAGTAACTCAGACAACGGTAACATGGAAAGGTGGTGGCATATCGCTTCTGCAGGACTGACCACAGTACGAATTAAAGAGAGGAAAGATTCAAAGAAGGGGGAGCAGCTGGCTGCAGTAACTATGACTCTCTTAAGGTAGCCAAATGCCTCGTCATCCGGCGAGGTACATTTGCTAACTCGAGAGACTCGTAGTGGGAGTAATAGTGACAACGTTAACGTGGGCATATAGTGGCACATCGGGTCCTTAGGACAGGCCATAGCAAGAATGATGGAGAGAAAGGGCTTAGAAAAGTATGAGCAGCAGGCAGGAGTACTATGACTCTCTTAAGGTAGCCAAATGCCTCGTCACCATGTGAAATTTTTTTTTGAAAACTCGAGGATATCATCGTTAAGGTAGCTCAAACAACGTTAAGGTTTACATGTAGTGGCATATTGCTCCTGCAGGACTGACCACAGTAATAATTAAAGAGTGGAAAGATACAAAGTACGTCGAGCAGCTGGCAGCAGTAACTATGACTCTCTTAGGTAGCCAAATGCCTCGTCACTCGGCGAAATTTATTTGAAAACTCGAGGAAATCGTCGTTGAAGTAACTCAGACAACGGTACCATGGACATATGGGGGCATATCGGTTCTGCAGGACTGACTACAGTACGAATTAAAGAGAGGAAAGATTCAAAGAAGGGGGAGCAGCTGGCTGCAGTAACTATGACTCTCTTAAGGTAGCCAAATGCCTCGTCATCCGGCGAGGTACATTTGGTAACTCGAGAGACTCGTAGTGGGAGTAACAGTGACGACGTTAACGTGGGCATATAGTGGCACATCGGGTCCATATGACAGGCCATAGCAAGAAATGTTAAGAGAAAGGGCTTAGAAAAGTGGGAGCAGCAGGCAGGAGCACTATGACTCTCTTAAGGTAGCCAAATGCCTCGTCACCATGAGAATTTTTTTTTTGAAAACTCGAGGATATCATCGTTAAGGTAGCTCAAACAACGTTAAGGTTTACATGTAGTGGCATATTGCTCCTGCAGGACTGACCACAGTAATAATTAAAGAGTGGAAAGATACAAAGTACGTCGAGCAGCCGGCAGCAGTAACTATGACTCTCTTAAGGTAGCCAAATGCCTCGTCACTCGGCGAAATTTATTTGAAAACTCGAGGAAATCGTCGTTGAAGTAACTCAGACAACGGTAACATGGAAAGGTGGTGGCATATCGCTTCTGCAGGACTGACCACAGTACGAATTAAAGAGAGGAAAGATTCAAAGAAGGGGGAGCAGCTGGCTGCAGTAACTATGACTCTCTTAAGGTAGCCAAATGCCTCGTCATCCGGCGAGGTACATTTGCTAACTCGAGAGACTCGTAGTGGGAGTAACAGTGACAACGTTAACGTGGGCATATAGTGGCACATCGGGTTCCTTAGGACAGGCCATAGCAAGAATGATGGAGAGAAAGGGCTTAGAAAAGTATGAGCAGCAGGCAGGAGTACTATGACTCTCTAAAGGTAGCCAAATGCCTCGTCACCATGAGAAATTTTTTTTTGAAAACTCGAGGATATCATCGTTAAGGTAGCTCAAACAACGTTAAGGTTTACATGTAGTGGCATATTGCTCCTGCAGGACTGACCACAGTAATAATTAAAGAGTGGAAAGATACAAAGTACGTCGAGCAGCTGGCAGCAGTAACTATGACTCTCTTAGGTAGCCAAATGCCTCGTCATCCGGCGAGGTACATTTGCTTACTCGAGAGACTCGTAGTGGGAGTAACAGTGACAACGTTAACGTGGGCATATAGTGGCACATCGGGTTCTTTAGGACAGGCCATAGCAAGAATGATGGAGAGAAAGGGCTTAGAAAAGTATGAGCAGCAGGCAGGAGTACTATGACTCTCTTAAGGTAGCCAAATGCCTCGTCACCATGAGAAATTTTTTTTTGAAAACTCGAGGATATCATCGTTAAGGTAGCTCAAACAACGTTAAGGTTTACATGTAGTGGCATATTGCTCCTGCAGGACTGACCACAGTAATAATTAAAGAGTGGAAAGATACAAAGTACGTCGAGCAGCTGGCAGCAGTAACTATGACTCTCTTAGGTAGCCAAATGCCTCGTCACTCGGCGAAATTTATTTGAAAACTCGAGGAAATCATCGTTGAAGTAACTCAGACAACGGTAACATGGAAAGGTGGTGGCATATCGCTTCTGCAGGACTGACCACACTACGAATTAAAGAGAGGAAAGATTCAACGAAGGGGGAGCAGCTGGCTGCAGTAACTATGACTCTCTTAAGGTAGCCAAATGCCTCGTCATCCGGCGAGGTACATTTGGTAACTCGAGAGACTCGTAGTGGGAGTAACAGTGACGACGTTAACGTGGGCATATAGTGGCACATCGGGTCCATATGACAGGCCATAGCAAGAAATGTTACAGAGAAAGGGCTTACAAAAGTGGGAGCAGCAGGCAGGAGTACTATGACTCTCTTAAGGTAGCCAAATGCCTCGTCACCATGAGAAATTTTTTTCTGAAAACTCGAGGATATCATCGTTAAGGTAGCTCAAACAACGTTAAGGTTTACATGTAGTGGCATATTGCTCCTGCAGGACTGACCACAGTAATAATTAAAGAGTGGAAAGATACAAAGTACGTCGAGCAGCCGGCAGCAGTAACTATGACTCTCTTAAGGTAGCCAAATGCCTCGTCACTCGGCGAAATTTATTTGAAAACTCGAGGAAATCGTCGTTGAAGTAACTCAGACAACGGTAACATGGAAAGGTGGTGGCATATCGCTTCTGCAGGACTGACCACAGTACGAATTAAAGAGAGGAAAGATTCAATAAAGGGGGAGCAGCTGGCTGCAGTAACTATGACTCTCTTAAGGTAGCCAAATGCCTCGTCATCCGGCGAGGTACATTTGCTAACTCGAGAGACTCGTAGTGGGAGTAATAGTGACAACGTTAACGTGGGCATATAGTGGCACATCGGGTCCTTAGGACAGGCCATAGCAAGAATGATGGAGAGAAAGGGCTTAGAAAAGTATGAGCAGCAGGCAGGAGTACTATGACTCTCTTAAGGTAGCCAAATGCCTCGTCACCATGTGAAATTTTTTTTTGAAAACTCGAGGATATCATCGTTAAGGTAGCTCAAACAACGTTAAGGTTTACATGTAGTGGCATATTGCTCCTGCAGGACTGACCACAGTAATAATTAAAGAGTGGAAAGATACAAAGTACGTCGAGCAGCTGGCAGCAGTAACTATGACTCTCTTAGGTAGCCAAATGCCTCGTCACTCGGCGAAATTTATTTGAAAACTCGAGGAAATCGTCGTTGAAGTAACTCAGACAACGGTACCATGGACAGATGGGGGCATATCGGTTCTGCAGGACTGACTACAGTACGAATTAAAGAGAGGAAAGATTCAAAGAAGGGGGAGCAGCTGGCTGCAGTAACTATGACTCTCTTAAGGTAGCCAAATGCCTCGTCATCCGGCGAGGTACATTTGGTAACTCGAGAGACTCGTAGTGGGAGTAACAGTGACGACATTAACGTGGGCATATAGTGGCACATCGGGTCCATATGACAGGCCATAGCAAGAAATGCTACAGAGAAAGGGCTTAGAAAAGTGGGAGCAGCAGGCAGGAGTACTATGACTCTCTTAAGGTAGCCAAATGTCTCGTCGCCATGAGAAATTTTTTTTTGAAAACTCGAGGATATCATCGTTAAGGTAGCTCAAACAACGTTAAGGTTTACATGTAGTGGCATATTGCTCCTGCAGGACTGACCACAGTAATAATTAAAGAGTGGAAAGATACAAAGTACGTCGAGCAGCCGGCAGCAGTAACTATGACTCTCTTAAGGTAGCCAAATGCCTCGTCACTCGGCGAAATTTATTTGAAAACTCGAGGAAATCGTCGTTGAAGTAACTCAGACAACGGTAACATGGAAAGGTGGTGGCATATCGCTTCTGCAGGACTGACCACACTACGAATTAAAGAGAGGAAAGATTCAACGAAGGGGGAGCAGCTGGCTGCAGTAACTATGACTCTCTTAAGGTAGCCAAATGCCTCGTCATCCGGCGAGGTACATTTGGTAACTCGAGAGACTCGTAGTGGGAGTAACAGTGACGACGTTAACGTGGGCATATAGTGGCACATCGGGTCCATATGACAGGCCATAGCAAGAAATGTTACAGAGAAAGGGCTTAGAAAAGTGGGAGCAGCAGGCAGGAGTACTATGACTCTCTTAAGGTAGCCAAATGCCTCGTCACCATGAGAAATTTTTTTTTGAAAACTCGAGGATATCATCGTTAAGGTAGCTCAAACAACGTTAAGGTTTACATGTAGTGGCATATTGCTCCTGCAGGACTGACCACAGTAATAATTAAAGAGTGGAAAGATACAAAGTACGTCGAGCAGCTGGCAGCAGTAACTATGACTCTCTTAGGTAGCCAAATGCCTCGTCACTCGGCGAAATTTATTTGAAAACTCGAGGAAATCGTCCTTGAAGTAACTCAGACAACGGTACCATGGACAGGTGGTGGCATATCGCTTCTGCAGGACTGACCACAGTACGAATTAAAGAGAGGAAAGATTCAAAGAAGGGGGAGCAGCTGGCTGCAGTAACTATGACTCTCTTAAGGTAGCCAAATGCCTCGTCATCCGGCGAGGTACATTTGGTAACTCGAGAGACTCGTAGTGGGAGTAACAGTGACGACGTTAACGTGGGCATATAGTGGCACATCGGGTCCATATGACAGGCCATAGCAAGAAATGTTACAGAGAAAGGGCTTACAAAAGTGGGAGCAGCAGGCAGGAGTACTATGACTCTCTTAAGGTAGCCAAATGCCTCGTCACCATGAGAAATTTTTTTCTGAAAACTCGAGGATATCATCGTTAAGGTAGCTCAAACAACGTTAAGGTTTACATGTAGTGGCATATTGCTCCTGCAGGACTGACCACAGTAATAATTAAAGAGTGGAAAGATACAAAGTACGTCGAGCAGCCGGCAGCAGTAACTATGACTCTCTTAAGGTAGCCAAATGCCTCGTCACTCGGCGAAATTTATTTGAAAACTCGAGGAAATCGTCGTTGAAGTAACTCAGACAACGGTAACATGGAAAGGTGGTGGCATATCGCTTCTGCAGGACTGACCACAGTACGAATTAAAGAGAGGAAAGATTCAATAAAGGGGGAGCAGCTGGCTGCAGTAACTATGACTCTCTTAAGGTAGCCAAATGCCTCGTCATCCGGCGAGGTACATTTGGTAACTCGAGAGACTCGTAGTGGCAGTAACAGTGACAACGTTAACGTGGGCATATAGTGGCACATCGGGTCCTTAGGACAGGCCATAGCAAGAATGATGGAGAGAAAGGGCTTAGAAAAGTATGAGCAGCAGGCAGGAGTACTATGACTCTCTTAAGGTAGCCACATGCCTCGTCACCATGTGAAATTTTTTTTTGAAAACTCGAGGATATCATCGTTAAGGTAGCTCAAACAACGTTAAGGTTTACATGTAGTGGCATATTGCTCCTGCAGGACTGACCACAGTAATAATTAAAGAGTGGAAAGATACAAAGTACGTCGAGCAGCTGGCAGCAGTAACTATGACTCTCTTAGGTAGCCAAATGCCTCGTCACTCGGCGAAATTTATTTGAAAACTCGAGGAAATCGTCGTTGAAGTAACTCAGACAACGGTACCATGGACAGATGGGGGCATATCGGTTCTGCAGGACTGACCACAGTACGAATTAAAGAGAGGAAAGATTCAAAGAAGGGGGAGCAGCTGGCTGCAGTAACTATGACTCTCTTAAGGTAGCCAAATGCCTCGTCATCCGGCGAGGTACATTTGGTAACTCGAGAGACTCGTAGTGGGAGTAACAGTGACGACGTTAACGTGGGCATATAGTGGCACATCGGGTCCATATGACAGGCCATAGCAAGAAGTGTTAAGAGAAAGGGCTTAGAAAAGTGGGAGCAGCAGGCAGGAGTACTATGACTCTCTTAAGGTAGCCAAATGCCTCGTCACCATGAGAAATTTTTTTTTGAAAACTCGAGGATATCATCGATAAGGTAGCTCAAACAACGTTAAGGTTTACATGTAGTGGCATATTGCTCCTGCAGGACTGACCACAGTAATAATTAAAGAGTGGAAAGATACAAAGTACGTCGAGCAGCCGGCAGCAGTAACTATGACTCTCTTAAGGTAGCCAAATTCCTCGTCACTCGGCGAAATTTATTTGAAAACTCGAGGAAATCGTCGTTGAAGTAACTCAGACAACGGTAACATGGAAAGGTGGTGGCATATCGCTTCTGCAGGACTGACCACAGTACGAATTAAAGAGAGGAAAGATTCAAAGAAGGGGGAGCAGCTGGCTGCAGTAACTATGACTCTCTTAAGGTAGCCAAATGCCTCGTCATCCGGCGAGGTACATTTGCTAACTCGAGAGACTCGTAGTGGGAGTAATAGTGACAACGTTAACGTGGGCATATAGTGGCACATCGGGTCCTTAGGACAGGCCATAGCAAGAATGATGGAGAGAAAGGGCTTAGAAAAGTATGAGCAGCAGGCAGGAGTACTATGACTCTCTTAAGGTAGCCAAATGCCTCGTCACCATGTGAAATTTTTTTTTGAAAACTCGAGGATATCATCGTTAAGGTAGCTCAAACAACGTTAAGGTTTACATGTAGTGGCATATTGCTCCTGCAGGACTGACCACAGTAATAATTAAAGAGTGGAAAGATACAAAGTACGTCGAGCAGCTGGCAGCAGTAACTATGACTCTCTTAGGTAGCCAAATGCCTCGTCACTCGGCGAAATTTATTTGAAAACTCGAGGAAATCGTCGTTGAAGTAACTCAGACAACGGTACCATGGACATATGGGGGCATATCGGTTCTGCAGGACTGACTACAGTACGAATTAAAGAGAGGAAAGATTCAAAGAAGGGGGAGCAGCTGGCTGCAGTAACTATGACTCTCTTAAGGTAGCCAAATGCCTCGTCATCCGGCGAGGTACATTTGGTAACTCGAGAGACTCGTAGTGGGAGTAACAGTGACGACGTTAACGTGGGCATATAGTGGCACATCGGGTCCATATGACAGGCCATAGCAAGAAATGTTAAGAGAAAGGGCTTAGAAAAGTGGGAGCAGCAGGCAGGAGCACTATGACTCTCTTAAGGTAGCCAAATGCCTCGTCACCATGAGAATTTTTTTTTTGAAAACTCGAGGATATCATCGTTAAGGTAGCTCAAACAACGTTAAGGTTTACATGTAGTGGCATATTGCTCCTGCAGGACTGACCACAGTAATAATTAAAGAGTGGAAAGATACAAAGTACGTCGAGCAGCCGGCAGCAGTAACTATGACTCTCTTAAGGTAGCCAAATTCCTCGTCACTCGGCGAAATTTATTTGAAAACTCGAGGAAATCGTCGTTGAAGTAACTCAGACAACGGTAACATGGAAAGGTGGTGGCATATCGCTTCTGCAGGACTGACCACAGTACGAATTAAAGAGAGGAAAGATTCAAAGAAGGGGGAGCAGCTGGCTGCAGTAACTATGACTCTCTTAAGGTAGCCAAATGCCTCGTCATCCGGCGAGGTACATTTGCTAACTCGAGAGACTCGTAGTGGGAGTAATAGTGACAACGTTAACGTGGGCATATAGTGGCACATCGGGTCCTTAGGACAGGCCATAGCAAGAATGATGGAGAGAAAGGGCTTAGAAAAGTATGAGCAGCAGGCAGGAGTACTATGACTCTCTTAAGGTAGCCAAATGCCTCGTCACCATGTGAAATTTTTTTTTGAAAACTCGAGGATATCATCGTTAAGGTAGCTCAAACAACGTTAAGGTTTACATGTAGTGGCATATTGCTCCTGCAGGACTGACCACAGTAATAATTAAAGAGTGGAAAGATACAAAGTACGTCGAGCAGCTGGCAGCAGTAACTATGACTCTCTTAGGTAGCCAAATGCCTCGTCACTCGGCGAAATTTATTTGAAAACTCGAGGAAATCGTCCTTGAAGTAACTCAGACAACGGTACCATGGACAGGTGGTGGCATATCGCTTCTGCAGGACTGACCACAGTACGAATTAAAGAGAGGAAAGATTCAAAGAAGGGGGAGCAGCTGGCTGCAGTAACTATGACTCTCTTAAGGTAGCCAAATGCCTCGTCATCCGGCGAGGTACATTTGGTAACTCGAGAGACTCGTAGTGGGAGTAACAGTGACGACGTTAACGTGGGCATATAGTGGCACATCGGGTCCATATGACAGGCCATAGCAAGAAATGTTACAGAGAAAGGGCTTACAAAAGTGGGAGCAGCAGGCAGGAGTACTATGACTCTCTTAAGGTAGCCAAATGCCTCGTCACCATGAGAAATTTTTTTCTGAAAACTCGAGGATATCATCGTTAAGGTAGCTCAAACAACGTTAAGGTTTACATGTAGTGGCATATTGCTCCTGCAGGACTGACCACAGTAATAATTAAAGAGTGGAAAGATACAAAGTACGTCGAGCAGCCGGCAGCAGTAACTATGACTCTCTTAAGGTAGCCAAATGCCTCGTCACTCGGCGAAATTTATTTGAAAACTCGAGGAAATCGTCGTTGAAGTAACTCAGACAACGGTAACATGGAAAGGTGGTGGCATATCGCTTCTGCAGGACTGACCACAGTACGAATTAAAGAGAGGAAAGATTCAATAAAGGGGGAGCAGCTGGCTGCAGTAACTATGACTCTCTTAAGGTAGCCAAATGCCTCGTCATCCGGCGAGGTACATTTGGTAACTCGAGAGACTCGTAGTGGCAGTAACAGTGACAACGTTAACGTGGGCATATAGTGGCACATCGGGTCCTTAGGACAGGCCATAGCAAGAATGATGGAGAGAAAGGGCTTAGAAAAGTATGAGCAGCAGGCAGGAGTACTATGACTCTCTTAAGGTAGCCAAATGCCTCGTCACCATGTGAAATTTTTTTTTGAAAACTCGAGGATATCATCGTTAAGGTAGCTCAAACAACGTTAAGGTTTACATGTAGTGGCATATTGCTCCTGCAGGACTGACCACAGTAATAATTAAAGAGTGGAAAGATACAAAGTACGTCGAGCAGCTGGCAGCAGTAACTATGACTCTCTTAGGTAGCCAAATGCCTCGTCACTCGGCGAAATTTATTTGAAAACTCGAGGAAATCGTCGTTGAAGTAACTCAGACAACGGTACCATGGACAGATGGGGGCATATCGGTTCTGCAGTACGAATTAAAGAGAGGAAAGATTCAAAGAAGGGGGAGCAGCTGGCTGCAGTAACTATGACTCTCTTAAGGTAGCCAAATGCCTCGTCATCCGGCGAGGTACATTTGGTAACTCGAGAGACTCGTAGTGGGAGTAACAGTGACGACGTTAACGTGGGCATATAGTGGCACATCGGGTCCATATGACAGGCCATAGCAAGAAGTGTTAAGAGAAAGGGCTTAGAAAAGTGGGAGCAGCAGGCAGGAGTACTATGACTCTCTTAAGGTAGCCAAATGCCTCGTCACCATGAGAAATTTTTTTTTGAAAACTCGAGGATATCATCGATAAGGTAGCTCAAACAACGTTAAGGTTTACATGTAGTGGCATATTGCTCCTGCAGGACTGACCACAGTAATAATTAAAGAGTGGAAAGATACAAAGTACGTCGAGCAGCCGGCAGCAGTAACTATGACTCTCTTAAGGTAGCCAAATTCCTCGTCACTCGGCGAAATTTATTTGAAAACTCGAGGAAATCGTCGTTGAAGTAACTCAGACAACGGTAACATGGAAAGGTGGTGGCATATCGCTTCTGCAGGACTGACCACAGTACGAATTAAAGAGAGGAAAGATTCAAAGAAGGGGGAGCAGCTGGCTGCAGTAACTATGACTCTCTTAAGGTAGCCAAATGCCTCGTCATCCGGCGAGGTACATTTGCTAACTCGAGAGACTCGTAGTGGGAGTAATAGTGACAACGTTAACGTGGGCATATAGTGGCACATCGGGTCCTTAGGACAGGCCATAGCAAGAATGATGGAGAGAAAGGGCTTAGAAAAGTATGAGCAGCAGGCAGGAGTACTATGACTCTCTTAAGGTAGCCAAATGCCTCGTCACCATGTGAAATTTTTTTTTGAAAACTCGAGGATATCATCGTTAAGGTAGCTCAAACAACGTTAAGGTTTACATGTAGTGGCATATTGCTCCTGCAGGACTGACCACAGTAATAATTAAAGAGTGGAAAGATACAAAGTACGTCGAGCAGCTGGCAGCAGTAACTATGACTCTCTTAGGTAGCCAAATGCCTCGTCACTCGGCGAAATTTATCTGAAAACTCGAGGAAATCGTCGTTGAAGTAACTCAGACAACGGTACCATGGACATATGGGGGCATATCGGTTCTGCAGGACTGACTACAGTACGAATTAAAGAGAGGAAAGATTCAAAGAAGGGGGAGCAGCTGGCTGCAGTAACTATGACTCTCTTAAGGTAGCCAAATGCCTCGTCATCCGGCGAGGTACATTTGGTAACTCGAGAGACTCGTAGTGGGAGTAACAGTGACGACGTTAACGTGGGCATATAGTGGCACATCGGGTCCATATGACAGGCCATAGCAAGAAATGTTAAGAGAAAGGGCTTAGAAAAGTGGGAGCAGCAGGCAGGAGCACTATGACTCTCTTAAGGTAGCCAAATGCCTCGTCACCATGAGAATTTTTTTTTTGAAAACTCGAGGATATCATCGTTAAGGTAGCTCAAACAACGTTAAGGTTTACATGTAGTGGCATATTGCTCCTGCAGGACTGACCACAGTAATAATTAAAGAGTGGAAAGATACAAAGTACGTCGAGCAGCCGGCA
This sequence comes from Schistocerca americana, assembly GCF_021461395.2. NCBI lineage: Eukaryota > Metazoa > Arthropoda > Insecta > Orthoptera > Acrididae > Schistocerca > Schistocerca americana. The sequence continues at coordinate 87,091,323 of NC_060122.1, forward strand.
GCAGTAACTATGACTCTCTTAAGGTAGCCAAATGCCTCGTCACTCGGCGAAATTTATTTGAAAACTCGAGGAAATCGTCGTTGAAGTAACTCAGACAACGGTAACATGGAAAGGTGGTGGCATATCGCTTCTGCAGGACTGACCACAGTACGAATTAAAGAGAGGAAAGATTCAAAGAAGGGGGAGCAGCTGGCTGCAGTAACTATGACTCTCTTAAGGTAGCCAAATGCCTCGTCATCCGGCGAGGTACATTTGCTAACTCGAGAGACTCGTAGTGGGAGTAACAGTGACAACGTTAACGTGGGCATATAGTGGCACATCGGGTTCCTTAGGACAGGCCATAGCAAGAATGATGGAGAGAAAGGGCTTAGAAAAGTATGAGCAGCAGGCAGGAGTACTATGACTCTCTAAAGGTAGCCAAATGCCTCGTCACCATGAGAAATTTTTTTTTGAAAACTCGAGGATATCATCGTTAAGGTAGCTCAAACAACGTTAAGGTTTACATGTAGTGGCATATTGCTCCTGCAGGACTGACCACAGTAATAATTAAAGAGTGGAAAGATACAAAGTACGTCGAGCAGCTGGCAGCAGTAACTATGACTCTCTTAGGTAGCCAAATGCCTCGTCATCCGGCGAGGTACATTTGCTTACTCGAGAGACTCGTAGTGGGAGTAACAGTGACAACGTTAACGTGGGCATATAGTGGCACATCGGGTTCTTTAGGACAGGCCATAGCAAGAATGATGGAGAGAAAGGGCTTAGAAAAGTATGAGCAGCAGGCAGGAGTACTATGACTCTCTTAAGGTAGCCAAATGCCTCGTCACCATGAGAAATTTTTTTTTGAAAACTCGAGGATATCATCGTTAAGGTAGCTCAAACAACGTTAAGGTTTACATGTAGTGGCATATTGCTCCTGCAGGACTGACCACAGTAATAATTAAAGAGTGGAAAGATACAAAGTACGTCGAGCAGCTGGCAGCAGTAACTATGACTCTCTTAGGTAGCCAAATGCCTCGTCACTCGGCGAAATTTATTTGAAAACTCGAGGAAATCATCGTTGAAGTAACTCAGACAACGGTAACATGGAAAGGTGGTGGCATATCGCTTCTGCAGGACTGACCACACTACGAATTAAAGAGAGGAAAGATTCAACGAAGGGGGAGCAGCTGGCTGCAGTAACTATGACTCTCTTAAGGTAGCCAAATGCCTCGTCATCCGGCGAGGTACATTTGGTAACTCGAGAGACTCGTAGTGGGAGTAACAGTGACGACGTTAACGTGGGCATATAGTGGCACATCGGGTCCATATGACAGGCCATAGCAAGAAATGTTACAGAGAAAGGGCTTACAAAAGTGGGAGCAGCAGGCAGGAGTACTATGACTCTCTTAAGGTAGCCAAATGCCTCGTCACCATGAGAAATTTTTTTCTGAAAACTCGAGGATATCATCGTTAAGGTAGCTCAAACAACGTTAAGGTTTACATGTAGTGGCATATTGCTCCTGCAGGACTGACCACAGTAATAATTAAAGAGTGGAAAGATACAAAGTACGTCGAGCAGCCGGCAGCAGTAACTATGACTCTCTTAAGGTAGCCAAATGCCTCGTCACTCGGCGAAATTTATTTGAAAACTCGAGGAAATCGTCGTTGAAGTAACTCAGACAACGGTAACATGGAAAGGTGGTGGCATATCGCTTCTGCAGGACTGACCACAGTACGAATTAAAGAGAGGAAAGATTCAATAAAGGGGGAGCAGCTGGCTGCAGTAACTATGACTCTCTTAAGGTAGCCAAATGCCTCGTCATCCGGCGAGGTACTTTTGCTAACTCGAGAGACTCGTAGTGGGAGTAATAGTGACAACGTTAACGTGGGCATATAGTGGCACATCGGGTCCTTAGGACAGGCCATAGCAAGAATGATGGAGAGAAAGGGCTTAGAAAAGTATGAGCAGCAGGCAGGAGTACTATGACTCTCTTAAGGTAGCCAAATGCCTCGTCACCATGTGAAATTTTTTTTTGAAAACTCGAGGATATCATCGTTAAGGTAGCTCAAACAACGTTAAGGTTTACATGTAGTGGCATATTGCTCCTGCAGGACTGACCACAGTAATAATTAAAGAGTGGAAAGATACAAAGTACGTCGAGCAGCTGGCAGCAGTAACTATGACTCTCTTAGGTAGCCAAATGCCTCGTCACTCGGCGAAATTTATTTGAAAACTCGAGGAAATCGTCGTTGAAGTAACTCAGACAACGGTACCATGGACAGATGGGGGCATATCGGTTCTGCAGGACTGACTACAGTACGAATTAAAGAGAGGAAAGATTCAAAGAAGGGGGAGCAGCTGGCTGCAGTAACTATGACTCTCTTAAGGTAGCCAAATGCCTCGTCATCCGGCGAGGTACATTTGGTAACTCGAGAGACTCGTAGTGGGAGTAACAGTGACGACATTAACGTGGGCATATAGTGGCACATCGGGTCCATATGACAGGCCATAGCAAGAAATGCTACAGAGAAAGGGCTTAGAAAAGTGGGAGCAGCAGGCAGGAGTACTATGACTCTCTTAAGGTAGCCAAATGTCTCGTCGCCATGAGAAATTTTTTTTTGAAAACTCGAGGATATCATCGTTAAGGTAGCTCAAACAACGTTAAGGTTTACATGTAGTGGCATATTGCTCCTGCAGGACTGACCACAGTAATAATTAAAGAGTGGAAAGATACAAAGTACGTCGAGCAGCCGGCAGCAGTAACTATGACTCTCTTAAGGTAGCCAAATGCCTCGTCACTCGGCGAAATTTATTTGAAAACTCGAGGAAATCGTCGTTGAAGTAACTCAGACAACGGTAACATGGAAAGGTGGTGGCATATCGCTTCTGCAGGACTGACCACACTACGAATTAAAGAGAGGAAAGATTCAACGAAGGGGGAGCAGCTGGCTGCAGTAACTATGACTCTCTTAAGGTAGCCAAATGCCTCGTCATCCGGCGAGGTACATTTGGTAACTCGAGAGACTCGTAGTGGGAGTAACAGTGACGACGTTAACGTGGGCATATAGTGGCACATCGGGTCCATATGACAGGCCATAGCAAGAAATGTTACAGAGAAAGGGCTTAGAAAAGTGGGAGCAGCAGGCAGGAGTACTATGACTCTCTTAAGGTAGCCAAATGCCTCGTCACCATGAGAAATTTTTTTTTGAAAACTCGAGGATATCATCGTTAAGGTAGCTCAAACAACGTTAAGGTTTACATGTAGTGGCATATTGCTCCTGCAGGACTGACCACAGTAATAATTAAAGAGTGGAAAGATACAAAGTACGTCGAGCAGCTGGCAGCAGTAACTATGACTCTCTTAGGTAGCCAAATGCCTCGTCACTCGGCGAAATTTATTTGAAAACTCGAGGAAATCGTCCTTGAAGTAACTCAGACAACGGTACCATGGACAGGTGGTGGCATATCGCTTCTGCAGGACTGACCACAGTACGAATTAAAGAGAGGAAAGATTCAAAGAAGGGGGAGCAGCTGGCTGCAGTAACTATGACTCTCTTAAGGTAGCCAAATGCCTCGTCATCCGGCGAGGTACATTTGGTAACTCGAGAGACTCGTAGTGGGAGTAACAGTGACGACGTTAACGTGGGCATATAGTGGCACATCGGGTCCATATGACAGGCCATAGCAAGAAATGTTACAGAGAAAGGGCTTACAAAAGTGGGAGCAGCAGGCAGGAGTACTATGACTCTCTTAAGGTAGCCAAATGCCTCGTCACCATGAGAAATTTTTTTCTGAAAACTCGAGGATATCATCGTTAAGGTAGCTCAAACAACGTTAAGGTTTACATGTAGTGGCATATTGCTCCTGCAGGACTGACCACAGTAATAATTAAAGAGTGGAAAGATACAAAGTACGTCGAGCAGCCGGCAGCAGTAACTATGACTCTCTTAAGGTAGCCAAATGCCTCGTCACTCGGCGAAATTTATTTGAAAACTCGAGGAAATCGTCGTTGAAGTAACTCAGACAACGGTAACATGGAAAGGTGGTGGCATATCGCTTCTGCAGGACTGACCACAGTACGAATTAAAGAGAGGAAAGATTCAATAAAGGGGGAGCAGCTGGCTGCAGTAACTATGACTCTCTTAAGGTAGCCAAATGCCTCGTCATCCGGCGAGGTACATTTGGTAACTCGAGAGACTCGTAGTGGCAGTAACAGTGACAACGTTAACGTGGGCATATAGTGGCACATCGGGTCCTTAGGACAGGCCATAGCAAGAATGATGGAGAGAAAGGGCTTAGAAAAGTATGAGCAGCAGGCAGGAGTACTATGACTCTCTTAAGGTAGCCAAATGCCTCGTCACCATGTGAAATTTTTTTTTGAAAACTCGAGGATATCATCGTTAAGGTAGCTCAAACAACGTTAAGGTTTACATGTAGTGGCATATTGCTCCTGCAGGACTGACCACAGTAATAATTAAAGAGTGGAAAGATACAAAGTACGTCGAGCAGCTGGCAGCAGTAACTATGACTCTCTTAGGTAGCCAAATGCCTCGTCACTCGGCGAAATTTATTTGAAAACTCGAGGAAATCGTCGTTGAAGTAACTCAGACAACGGTACCATGGACAGATGGGGGCATATCGGTTCTGCAGGACTGACCACAGTACGAATTAAAGAGAGGAAAGATTCAAAGAAGGGGGAGCAGCTGGCTGCAGTAACTATGACTCTCTTAAGGTAGCCAAATGCCTCGTCATCCGGCGAGGTACATTTGGTAACTCGAGAGACTCGTAGTGGGAGTAACAGTGACGACGTTAACGTGGGCATATAGTGGCACATCGGGTCCATATGACAGGCCATAGCAAGAAGTGTTAAGAGAAAGGGCTTAGAAAAGTGGGAGCAGCAGGCAGGAGTACTATGACTCTCTTAAGGTAGCCAAATGCCTCGTCACCATGAGAAATTTTTTTTTGAAAACTCGAGGATATCATCGATAAGGTAGCTCAAACAACGTTAAGGTTTACATGTAGTGGCATATTGCTCCTGCAGGACTGACCACAGTAATAATTAAAGAGTGGAAAGATACAAAGTACGTCGAGCAGCCGGCAGCAGTAACTATGACTCTCTTAAGGTAGCCAAATTCCTCGTCACTCGGCGAAATTTATTTGAAAACTCGAGGAAATCGTCGTTGAAGTAACTCAGACAACGGTAACATGGAAAGGTGGTGGCATATCGCTTCTGCAGGACTGACCACAGTACGAATTAAAGAGAGGAAAGATTCAAAGAAGGGGGAGCAGCTGGCTGCAGTAACTATGACTCTCTTAAGGTAGCCAAATGCCTCGTCATCCGGCGAGGTACATTTGCTAACTCGAGAGACTCGTAGTGGGAGTAATAGTGACAACGTTAACGTGGGCATATAGTGGCACATCGGGTCCTTAGGACAGGCCATAGCAAGAATGATGGAGAGAAAGGGCTTAGAAAAGTATGAGCAGCAGGCAGGAGTACTATGACTCTCTTAAGGTAGCCAAATGCCTCGTCACCATGTGAAATTTTTTTTTGAAAACTCGAGGATATCATCGTTAAGGTAGCTCAAACAACGTTAAGGTTTACATGTAGTGGCATATTGCTCCTGCAGGACTGACCACAGTAATAATTAAAGAGTGGAAAGATACAAAGTACGTCGAGCAGCTGGCAGCAGTAACTATGACTCTCTTAGGTAGCCAAATGCCTCGTCACTCGGCGAAATTTATTTGAAAACTCGAGGAAATCGTCGTTGAAGTAACTCAGACAACGGTACCATGGACAGATGGGGGCATATCGGTTCTGCAGGACTGACCACAGTACGAATTAAAGAGAGGAAAGATTCAAAGAAGGGGGAGCAGCTGGCTGCAGTAACTATGACTCTCTTAAGGTAGCCAAATGCCTCGTCATCCGGCGAGGTACATTTGGTAACTCGAGAGACTCGTAGTGGGAGTAACAGTGACGACGTTAACGTGGGCATATAGTGGCACATCGGGTCCATATGACAGGCCATAGCAAGAAGTGTTAAGAGAAAGGGCTTAGAAAAGTGGGAGCAGCAGGCAGGAGTACTATGACTCTCTTAAGGTAGCCAAATGCCTCGTCACCATGAGAAATTTTTTTTTGAAAACTCGAGGATATCATCGATAAGGTAGCTCAAACAACGTTAAGGTTTACATGTAGTGGCATATTGCTCCTGCAGGACTGACCACAGTAATAATTAAAGAGTGGAAAGATACAAAGTACGTCGAGCAGCCGGCAGCAGTAACTATGACTCTCTTAAGGTAGCCAAATTCCTCGTCACTCGGCGAAATTTATTTGAAAACTCGAGGAAATCGTCGTTGAAGTAACTCAGACAACGGTAACATGGAAAGGTGGTGGCATATCGCTTCTGCAGGACTGACCACAGTACGAATTAAAGAGAGGAAAGATTCAATAAAGGGGGAGCAGCTGGCTGCAGTAACTATGACTCTCTTAAGGTAGCCAAATGCCTCGTCATCCGGCGAGGTACATTTGGTAACTCGAGAGACTCGTAGTGGCAGTAACAGTGACAACGTTAACGTGGGCATATAGTGGCACATCGGGTCCTTAGGACAGGCCATAGCAAGAATGATGGAGAGAAAGGGCTTAGAAAAGTATGAGCAGCAGGCAGGAGTACTATGACTCTCTTAAGGTAGCCAAATGCCTCGTCACCATGTGAAATTTTTTTTTGAAAACTCGAGGATATCATCGTTAAGGTAGCTCAAACAACGTTAAGGTTTACATGTAGTGGCATATTGCTCCTGCAGGACTGACCACAGTAATAATTAAAGAGTGGAAAGATACAAAGTACGTCGAGCAGCTGGCAGCAGTAACTATGACTCTCTTAGGTAGCCAAATGCCTCGTCACTCGGCGAAATTTATTTGAAAACTCGAGGAAATCGTCGTTGAAGTAACTCAGACAACGGTACCATGGACAGATGGGGGCATATCGGTTCTGCAGGACTGACCACAGTACGAATTAAAGAGAGGAAAGATTCAAAGAAGGGGGAGCAGCTGGCTGCAGTAACTATGACTCTCTTAAGGTAGCCAAATGCCTCGTCATCCGGCGAGGTACATTTGGTAACTCGAGAGACTCGTAGTGGGAGTAACAGTGACGACGTTAACGTGGGCATATAGTGGCACATCGGGTCCATATGACAGGCCATAGCAAGAAGTGTTAAGAGAAAGGGCTTAGAAAAGTGGGAGCAGCAGGCAGGAGTACTATGACTCTCTTAAGGTAGCCAAATGCCTCGTCACCATGAGAAATTTTTTTTTGAAAACTCGAGGATATCATCGATAAGGTAGCTCAAACAACGTTAAGGTTTACATGTAGTGGCATATTGCTCCTGCAGGACTGACCACAGTAATAATTAAAGAGTGGAAAGATACAAAGTACGTCGAGCAGCCGGCAGCAGTAACTATGACTCTCTTAAGGTAGCCAAATTCCTCGTCACTCGGCGAAATTTATTTGAAAACTCGAGGAAATCGTCGTTGAAGTAACTCAGACAACGGTAACATGGAAAGGTGGTGGCATATCGCTTCTGCAGGACTGACCACAGTACGAATTAAAGAGAGGAAAGATTCAATAAAGGGGGAGCAGCTGGCTGCAGTAACTATGACTCTCTTAAGGTAGCCAAATGCCTCGTCATCCGGCGAGGTACATTTGGTAACTCGAGAGACTCGTAGTGGCAGTAACAGTGACAACGTTAACGTGGGCATATAGTGGCACATCGGGTCCTTAGGACAGGCCATAGCAAGAATGATGGAGAGAAAGGGCTTAGAAAAGTATGAGCAGCAGGCAGGAGTACTATGACTCTCTTAAGGTAGCCAAATGCCTCGTCACCATGTGAAATTTTTTTTTGAAAACTCGAGGATATCATCGTTAAGGTAGCTCAAACAACGTTAAGGTTTACATGTAGTGGCATATTGCTCCTGCAGGACTGACCACAGTAATAATTAAAGAGTGGAAAGATACAAAGTACGTCGAGCAGCTGGCAGCAGTAACTATGACTCTCTTAGGTAGCCAAATGCCTCGTCACTCGGCGAAATTTATTTGAAAACTCGAGGAAATCGTCGTTGAAGTAACTCAGACAACGGTACCATGGACAGATGGGGGCATATCGGTTCTGCAGGACTGACCACAGTACGAATTAAAGAGAGGAAAGATTCAAAGAAGGGGGAGCAGCTGGCTGCAGTAACTATGACTCTCTTAAGGTAGCCAAATGCCTCGTCATCCGGCGAGGTACATTTGGTAACTCGAGAGACTCGTAGTGGGAGTAACAGTGACGACGTTAACGTGGGCATATAGTGGCACATCGGGTCCATATGACAGGCCATAGCAAGAAGTGTTAAGAGAAAGGGCTTAGAAAAGTGGGAGCAGCAGGCAGGAGTACTATGACTCTCTTAAGGTAGCCAAATGCCTCGTCACCATGAGAAATTTTTTTTTGAAAACTCGAGGATATCATCGATAAGGTAGCTCAAACAACGTTAAGGTTTACATGTAGTGGCATATTGCTCCTGCAGGACTGACCACAGTAATAATTAAAGAGTGGAAAGATACAAAGTACGTCGAGCAGCCGGCAGCAGTAACTATGACTCTCTTAAGGTAGCCAAATTCCTCGTCACTCGGCGAAATTTATTTGAAAACTCGAGGAAATCGTCGTTGAAGTAACTCAGACAACGGTAACATGGAAAGGTGGTGGCATATCGCTTCTGCAGGACTGACCACAGTACGAATTAAAGAGAGGAAAGATTCAAAGAAGGGGGAGCAGCTGGCTGCAGTAACTATGACTCTCTTAAGGTAGCCAAATGCCTCGTCATCCGGCGAGGTACATTTGCTAACTCGAGAGACTCGTAGTGGGAGTAATAGTGACAACGTTAACGTGGGCATATAGTGGCACATCGGGTCCTTAGGACAGGCCATAGCAAGAATGATGGAGAGAAAGGGCTTAGAAAAGTATGAGCAGCAGGCAGGAGTACTATGACTCTCTTAAGGTAGCCAAATGCCTCGTCACCATGTGAAATTTTTTTTTGAAAACTCGAGGATATCATCGTTAAGGTAGCTCAAACAACGTTAAGGTTTACATGTAGTGGCATATTGCTCCTGCAGGACTGACCACAGTAATAATTAAAGAGTGGAAAGATACAAAGTACGTCGAGCAGCTGGCAGCAGTAACTATGACTCTCTTAGGTAGCCAAATGCCTCGTCACTCGGCGAAATTTATTTGAAAACTCGAGGAAATCGTCGTTGAAGTAACTCAGACAACGGTACCATGGACATATGGGGGCATATCGGTTCTGCAGGACTGACTACAGTACGAATTAAAGAGAGGAAAGATTCAAAGAAGGGGGAGCAGCTGGCTGCAGTAACTATGACTCTCTTAAGGTAGCCAAATGCCTCGTCATCCGGCGAGGTACATTTGGTAACTCGAGAGACTCGTAGTGGGAGTAACAGTGACGACGTTAACGTGGGCATATAGTGGCACATCGGGTCCATATGACAGGCCATAGCAAGAAATGTTAAGAGAAAGGGCTTAGAAAAGTGGGAGCAGCAGGCAGGAGCACTATGACTCTCTTAAGGTAGCCAAATGCCTCGTCACCATGAGAATTTTTTTTTTGAAAACTCGAGGATATCATCGTTAAGGTAGCTCAAACAACGTTAAGGTTTACATGTAGTGGCATATTGCTCCTGCAGGACTGACCACAGTAATAATTAAAGAGTGGAAAGATACAAAGTACGTCGAGCAGCCGGCAGCAGTAACTATGACTCTCTTAAGGTAGCCAAATGCCTCGTCACTCGGCGAAATTTATTTGAAAACTCGAGGAAATCGTCGTTGAAGTAACTCAGACAACGGTAACATGGAAAGGTGGTGGCATATCGCTTCTGCAGGACTGACCACAGTACGAATTAAAGAGAGGAAAGATTCAAAGAAGGGGGAGCAGCTGGCTGCAGTAACTATGACTCTCTTAAGGTAGCCAAATGCCTCGTCATCCGGCGAGGTACATTTGCTAACTCGAGAGACTCGTAGTGGGAGTAACAGTGACAACGTTAACGTGGGCATATAGTGGCACATCGGGTTCCTTAGGACAGGCCATAGCAAGAATGATGGAGAGAAAGGGCTTAGAAAAGTATGAGCAGCAGGCAGGAGTACTATGACTCTCTTAAGGTAGCCAAATGCCTCGTCACCATGAGAAATTTTTTTTTGAAAACTCGAGGATATCATCGTTAAGGTAGCTCAAACAACGTTAAGGTTTACATGTAGTGGCATATTGCTCCTGCAGGACTGACCACAGTAATAATTAAAGAGTGGAAAGATACAAAGTACGTCGAGCAGCTGGCAGCAGTAACTATGACTCTCTTAGGTAGCCAAATGCCTCGTCATCCGGCGAGGTACATTTGCTTACTCGAGAGACTCGTAGTGGGAGTAACAGTGACAACGTTAACGTGGGCATATAGTGGCACATCGGGTTCTTTAGGACAGGCCATAGCAAGAATGATGGAGAGAAAGGGCTTAGAAAAGTATGAGCAGCAGGCAGGAGTACTATGACTCTCTTAAGGTAGCCAAATGCCTCGTCACCATGAGAAATTTTTTTTTGAAAACTCGAGGATATCATCGTTAAGGTAGCTCAAACAACGTTAAGGTTTACATGTAGTGGCATATTGCTCCTGCAGGACTGACCACAGTAATAATTAAAGAGTGGAAAGATACAAAGTACGTCGAGCAGCTGGCAGCAGTAACTATGACTCTCTTAGGTAGCCAAATGCCTCGTCACTCGGCGAAATTTATTTGAAAACTCGAGGAAATCATCGTTGAAGTAACTCAGACAACGGTAACATGGAAAGGTGGTGGCATATCGCTTCTGCAGGACTGACCACACTACGAATTAAAGAGAGGAAAGATTCAACGAAGGGGGAGCAGCTGGCTGCAGTAACTATGACTCTCTTAAGGTAGCCAAATGCCTCGTCATCCGGCGAGGTACATTTGGTAACTCGAGAGACTCGTAGTGGGAGTAACAGTGACGACGTTAACGTGGGCATATAGTGGCACATCGGGTCCATATGACAGGCCATAGCAAGAAATGTTACAGAGAAAGGGCTTACAAAAGTGGGAGCAGCAGGCAGGAGTACTATGACTCTCTTAAGGTAGCCAAATGCCTCGTCACCATGAGAAATTTTTTTCTGAAAACTCGAGGATATCATCGTTAAGGTAGCTCAAACAACGTTAAGGTTTACATGTAGTGGCATATTGCTCCTGCAGGACTGACCACAGTAATAATTAAAGAGTGGAAAGATACAAAGTACGTCGAGCAGCCGGCAGCAGTAACTATGACTCTCTTAAGGTAGCCAAATGCCTCGTCACTCGGCGAAATTTATTTGAAAACTCGAGGAAATCGTCGTTGAAGTAACTCAGACAACGGTAACATGGAAAGGTGGTGGCATATCGCTTCTGCAGGACTGACCACAGTACGAATTAAAGAGAGGAAAGATTCAATAAAGGGGGAGCAGCTGGCTGCAGTAACTATGACTCTCTTAAGGTAGCCAAATGCCTCGTCATCCGGCGAGGTACATTTGCTAACTCGAGAGACTCGTAGTGGGAGTAATAGTGACAACGTTAACGTGGGCATATAGTGGCACATCGGGTCCTTAGGACAGGCCATAGCAAGAATGATGGAGAGAAAGGGCTTAGAAAAGTGTGAGCAGCAGGCAGGAGTACTATGACTCTCTTAAGGTAGCCAAATGCCTCGTCACCATGTGAAATTTTTTTTTGAAAACTCGAGGATATCATCGTTAAGGTAGCTCAAACAACGTTAAGGTTTACATGTAGTGGCATATTGCTCCTGCAGGACTGACCACAGTAATAATTAAAGAGTGGAAAGATACAAAGTACGTCGAGCAGCTGGCAGCAGTAACTATGACTCTCTTAGGTAGCCAAATGCCTCGTCACTCGGCGAAATTTATTTGAAAACTCGAGGAAATCGTCGTTGAAGTAACTCAGACAACGGTACCATGGACAGATGGGGGCATATCGGTTCTGCAGGACTGACTACAGTACGAATTAAAGAGAGGAAAGATTCAAAGAAGGGGGAGCAGCTGGCTGCAGTAACTATGACTCTCTTAAGGTAGCCAAATGCCTCGTCATCTGGCGAGGTACATTTGGTAACTCGAGAGACTCGTAGTGGGAGTAACAGTGACGACGTTAACGTGGGCATATAGTGGCACATCGGGTCCATATGACAGGCCATAGCAAGAAATGTTAAGAGAAAGGGCTTAGAAAAGTGGGAGCAGCAGGCAGGAGTACTATGACTCTCTTAAGGTAGCCAAATGCCTCGTCACCATGAGAAATTTTTTTTTGAAAACTCGAGGATATCATCGTTAAGGTAGCTCAAACAACGTTAAGGTTTACATGTAGTGGCATATTGCTCCTGCAGGACTGACCACAGTAATAATTAAAGAGTGGAAAGATACAAAGTACGTCGAGCAGCCGGCAGCAGTAACTATGACTCTCTTAAGGTAGCCAAATGCCTCGTCACTCGGCGAAATTTATTTGAAAACTCGAGGAAATCGTCGTTGAAGTAACTCAGACAACGGTAACATGGAAAGGTGGTGGCATATCGCTTCTGCAGGACTGACCACAGTACGAATTAAAGAGAGGAAAGATTCAAAGAAGGGGGAGCAGCTGGCTGCAGTAACTATGACTCTCTTAAGGTAGCCAAATGCCTCGTCATCCGGCGAGGTACATTTGCTAACTCGAGAGACTCGTAGTGGGAGTAACAGTGACAACGTTAACGTGGGCATATAGTGGCACATCGGGTTCCTTAGGACAGGCCATAGCAAGAATGATGGAGAGAAAGGGCTTAGAAAAGTATGAGCAGCAGGCAGGAGTACTATGACTCTCTTAAGGTAGCCAAATGCCTCGTCACCATGAGAAATTTTTTTTTGAAAACTCGAGGATATCATCGTTAAGGTAGCTCAAACAACGTTAAGGTTTACATGTAGTGGCATATTGCTCCTGCAGGACTGACCACAGTAATAATTAAAGAGTGGAAAGATACAAAGTACGTCGAGCAGCTGGCAGCAGTAACTATGACTCTCTTAGGTAGCCAAATGCCTCGTCACTCGGCGAAATTTATTTGAAAACTCGAGGAAATCGTCCTTGAAGTAACTCAGACAACGGTACCATGGACAGGTGGTGGCATATCGCTTCTGCAGGACTGACCACAGTACGAATTAAAGAGAGGAAAGATTCAAAGAAGGGGGAGCAGCTGGCTGCAGTAACTATGACTCTCTTAAGGTAGCCAAATGCCTCGTCATCCGGCGAGGTACATTTGCTAACTCGAGAGACTCGTAGTGGGAGTAATAGTGACAACGTTAACGTGGGCATATAGTGGCACATCGGGTCCTTAGGACAGGCCATAGCAAGAATGATGGAGAGAAAGGGCTTAGAAAAGTATGAGCAGCAGGCAGGAGTACTATGACTCTCTTAAGGTAGCCAAATGCCTCGTCACCATGTGAAATTTTTTTTTGAAAACTCGAGGATATCATCGTTAAGGTAGCTCAAACAACGTTAAGGTTTACATGTAGTGGCATATTGCTCCTGCAGGACTGACCACAGTAATAATTAAAGAGTGGAAAGATACAAAGTACGTCGAGCAGCTGGCAGCAGTAACTATGACTCTCTTAGGTAGCCAAATGCCTCGTCACTCGGCGAAATTTATTTGAAAACTCGAGGAAATCGTCGTTGAAGTAACTCAGACAACGGTACCATGGACAGATGGGGGCATATCGGTTCTGCAGGACTGACTACAGTACGAATTAAAGAGAGGAAAGATTCAAAGAAGGGGGAGCAGCTGGCTGCAGTAACTATGACTCTCTTAAGGTAGCCAAATGCCTCGTCATCCGGCGAGGTACATTTGGTAACTCGAGAGACTCGTAGTGGGAGTAACAGTGACGACGTTAACGTGGGCATATAGTGGCACATCGGGTCCATATGACAGGCCATAGCAAGAAATGTTAAGAGAAAGGGCTTAGAAAAGTGGGAGCAGCAGGCAGGAGCACTATGACTCTCTTAAGGTAGCCAAATGCCTCGTCACCATGAGAATTTTTTTTTTGAAAACTCGAGGATATCATCGTTAAGGTAGCTCAAACAACGTTAAGGTTTACATGTAGTGGCATATTGCTCCTGCAGGACTGACCACAGTAATAATTAAAGAGTGGAAAGATACAAAGTACGTCGAGCAGCCGGCAGCAGTAACTATGACTCTCTTAAGGTAGCCAAATGCCTCGTCACTCGGCGAAATTTATTTGAAAACTCGAGGAAATCGTCGTTGAAGTAACTCAGACAACGGTAACATGGAAAGGTGGTGGCATATCGCTTCTGCAGGACTGACCACAGTACGAATTAAAGAGAGGAAAGATTCAAAGAAGGGGGAGCAGCTGGCTGCAGTAACTATGACTCTCTTAAGGTAGCCAAATGCCTCGTCATCCGGCGAGGTACATTTGCTAACTCGAGAGACTCGTAGTGGGAGTAACAGTGACAACGTTAACGTGGGCATATAGTGGCACATCGGGTTCCTTAGGACAGGCCATAGCAAGAATGATGGAGAGAAAGGGCTTAGAAAAGTATGAGCAGCAGGCAGGAGTACTATGACTCTCTTAAGGTAGCCAAATGCCTCGTCACCATGAGAAATTTTTTTTTGAAAACTCGAGGATATCATCGTTAAGGTAGCTCAAACAACGTTAAGGTTTACATGTAGTGGCATATTGCTCCTGCAGGACTGACCACAGTAATAATTAAAGAGTGGAAAGATACAAAGTACGTCGAGCAGCTGGCAGCAGTAACTATGACTCTCTTAGGTAGCCAAATGCCTCGTCACTCGGCGAAATTTATTTGAAAACTCGAGGAAATCATCGTTGAAGTAACTCAGACAACGGTAACATGGAAAGGTGGTGGCATATCGCTTCTGCAGGACTGACCACACTACGAATTAAAGAGAGGAAAGATTCAACGAAGGGGGAGCAGCTGGCTGCAGTAACTATGACTCTCTTAAGGTAGCCAAATGCCTCGTCATCCGGCGAGGTACATTTGGTAACTCGAGAGACTCGTAGTGGGAGTAACAGTGACGACGTTAACGTGGGCATATAGTGGCACATCGGGTCCGTATGACAGGCCATAGCAAGAAATGTTACAGAGAAAGGGCTTACAAAAGTGGGAGCAGCAGGCAGGAGTACTATGACTCTCTTAAGGTAGCCAAATGCCTCGTCACCATGAGAAATTTTTTTCTGAAAACTCGAGGATATCATCGTTAAGGTAGCTCAAACAACGTTAAGGTTTACATGTAGTGGCATATTGCTCCTGCAGGACTGACCACAGTAATAATTAAAGAGTGGAAAGGTACAAAGTACGTCGAGCAGCCGGCAGCAGTAACTATGACTCTCTTAAGGTAGCCAAATGCCTCGTCACTCGGCGAAATTTATTTGAAAACTCGAGGAAATCGTCGTTGAAGTAACTCAGACAACGGTAACATGGAAAGGTGGTGGCATATCGCTTCTGCAGGACTGACCACAGTACGAATTAAAGAGAGGAAAGATTCAATAAAGGGGGAGCAGCTGGCTGCAGTAACTATGACTCTCTTAAGGTAGCCAAATGCCTCGTCATCCGGCGAGGTACATTTGCTAACTCGAGAGACTCGTAGTGGGAGTAATAGTGACAACGTTAACGTGGGCATATAGTGGCACATCGGGTCCTTAGGACAGGCCATAGCAAGAATGATGGAGAGAAAGGGCTTAGAAAAGTATGAGCAGCAGGCAGGAGTACTATGACTCTCTTAAGGTAGCCAAATGCCTCGTCACCATGTGAAATTTTTTTTTGAAAACTCGAGGATATCATCGTTAAGGTAGCTCAAACAACGTTAAGGTTTACATGTAGTGGCATATTGCTCCTGCAGGACTGACCACAGTAATAATTAAAGAGTGGAAAGATACAAAGTACGTCGAGCAGCTGGCAGCAGTAACTATGACTCTCTTAGGTAGCCAAATGCCTCGTCACTCGGCGAAATTTATTTGAAAACTCGAGGAAATCGTCGTTGAAGTAACTCAGACAACGGTACCATGGACAGATGGGGGCATATCGGTTCTGCAGGACTGACTACAGTACGAATTAAAGAGAGGAAAGATTCAAAGAAGGGGGAGCAGCTGGCTGCAGTAACTATGACTCTCTTAAGGTAGCCAAATGCCTCGTCATCCGGCGAGGTACATTTGCTAACTCGAGAGACTCGTAGTGGGAGTAATAGTGACAACGTTAACGTGGGCATATAGTGGCACATCGGGTCCTTAGGACAGGCCATAGCAAGAATGATGGAGAGAAAGGGCTTAGAAAAGTATGAGCAGCAGGCAGGAGTACTATGACTCTCTTAAGGTAGCCAAATGCCTCGTCACCATGTGAAATTTTTTTTTGAAAACTCGAGGATATCATCGTTAAGGTAGCTCAAACAACGTTAAGGTTTACATGTAGTGGCATATTGCTCCTGCAGGACTGACCACAGTAATAATTAAAGAGTGGAAAGATACAAAGTACGTCGAGCAGCTGGCAGCAGTAACTATGACTCTCTTAGGTAGCCAAATGCCTCGTCACTCGGCGAAATTTATTTGAAAACTCGAGGAAATCGTCGTTGAAGTAACTCAGACAACGGTACCATGGACAGATGGGGGCATATCGGTTCTGCAGGACTGACTACAGTACGAATTAAAGAGAGGAAAGATTCAAAGAAGGGGGAGCAGCTGGCTGCAGTAACTATGACTCTCTTAAGGTAGCCAAATGCCTCGTCATCCGGCGAGGTACATTTGGTAACTCGAGAGACTCGTAGTGGGAGTAACAGTGACGACGTTAACGTGGGCATATAGTGGCACATCGGGTCCATATGACAGGCCATAGCAAGAAATGTTAAGAGAAAGGGCTTAGAAAAGTGGGAGCAGCAGGCAGGAGCACTATGACTCTCTTAAGGTAGCCAAATGCCTCGTCACCATGAGAATTTTTTTTTTGAAAACTCGAGGATATCATCGTTAAGGTAGCTCAAACAACGTTAAGGTTTACATGTAGTGGCATATTGCTCCTGCAGGACTGACCACAGTAATAATTAAAGAGTGGAAAGATACAAAGTACGTCGAGCAGCCGGCAGCAGTAACTATGACTCTCTTAAGGTAGCCAAATGCCTCGTCACTCGGCGAAATTTATTTGAAAACTCGAGGAAATCGTCGTTGAAGTAACTCAGACAACGGTAACATGGAAAGGTGGTGGCATATCGCTTCTGCAGGACTGACCACAGTACGAATTAAAGAGAGGAAAGATTCAAAGAAGGGGGAGCAGCTGGCTGCA
The DNA here is from genome assembly GCF_021461395.2 of Schistocerca americana. Classification (NCBI taxonomy): domain Eukaryota; kingdom Metazoa; phylum Arthropoda; class Insecta; order Orthoptera; family Acrididae; genus Schistocerca; species Schistocerca americana. Next base: position 87,108,706 of record NC_060122.1, read on the forward strand.
GTAACTATGACTCTCTTAAGGTAGCCAAATGCCTCGTCATCCGGCGAGGTACATTTGCTAACTCGAGAGACTCGTAGTGGGAGTAACAGTGACAACGTTAACGTGGGCATATAGTGGCACATCGGGTTCCTTAGGACAGGCCATAGCAAGAATGATGGAGAGAAAGGGCTTAGAAAAGTATGAGCAGCAGGCAGGAGTACTATGACTCTCTTAAGGTAGCCAAATGCCTCGTCACCATGAGAAATTTTTTTTTGAAAACTCGAGGATATCATCGTTAAGGTAGCTCAAACAACGTTAAGGTTTACATGTAGTGGCATATTGCTCCTGCAGGACTGACCACAGTAATAATTAAAGAGTGGAAAGATACAAAGTACGTCGAGCAGCTGGCAGCAGTAACTATGACTCTCTTAGGTAGCCAAATGCCTCGTCATCCGGCGAGGTACATTTGCTTACTCGAGAGACTCGTAGTGGGAGTAACAGTGACAACGTTAACGTGGGCATATAGTGGCACATCGGGTTCCTTAGGACAGGCCATAGCAAGAATGATGGAGAGAAAGGGCTTAGAAAAGTATGAGCAGCAGGCAGGAGTACTATGACTCTCTTAAGGTAGCCAAATGCCTCGTCACCATGAGAAATTTTTTTTTGAAAACTCGAGGATATCATCGTTAAGGTAGCTCAAACAACGTTAAGGTTTACATGTAGTGGCATATTGCTCCTGCAGGACTGACCACAGTAATAATTAAAGAGTGGAAAGATACAAAGTACGTCGAGCAGCTGGCAGCAGTAACTATGACTCTCTTAGGTAGCCAAATGCCTCGTCACTCGGCGAAATTTATTTGAAAACTCGAGGAAATCATCGTTGAAGTAACTCAGACAACGGTAACATGGAAAGGTGGTGGCATATCGCTTCTGCAGGACTGACCACACTACGAATTAAAGAGAGGAAAGATTCAACGAAGGGGGAGCAGCTGGCTGCAGTAACTATGACTCTCTTAAGGTAGCCAAATGCCTCGTCATCCGGCGAGGTACATTTGGTAACTCGAGAGACTCGTAGTGGGAGTAACAGTGACGACGTTAACGTGGGCATATAGTGGCACATCGGGTCCATATGACAGGCCATAGCAAGAAATGTTACAGAGAAAGGGCTTACAAAAGTGGGAGCAGCAGGCAGGAGTACTATGACTCTCTTAAGGTAGCCAAATGCCTCGTCACCATGAGAAATTTTTTTCTGAAAACTCGAGGATATCATCGTTAAGGTAGCTCAAACAACGTTAAGGTTTACATGTAGTGGCATATTGCTCCTGCAGGACTGACCACAGTAATAATTAAAGAGTGGAAAGATACAAAGTACGTCGAGCAGCCGGCAGCAGTAACTATGACTCTCTTAAGGTAGCCAAATGCCTCGTCACTCGGCGAAATTTATTTGAAAACTCGAGGAAATCGTCGTTGAAGTAACTCAGACAACGGTAACATGGAAAGGTGGTGGCATATCGCTTCTGCAGGACTGACCACAGTACGAATTAAAGAGAGGAAAGATTCAATAAAGGGGGAGCAGCTGGCTGCAGTAACTATGACTCTCTTAAGGTAGCCAAATGCCTCGTCATCCGGCGAGGTACATTTGCTAACTCGAGAGACTCGTAGTGGGAGTAATAGTGACAACGTTAACGTGGGCATATAGTGGCACATCGGGTCCTTAGGACAGGCCATAGCAAGAATGATGGAGAGAAAGGGCTTAGAAAAGTATGAGCAGCAGGCAGGAGTACTATGACTCTCTTAAGGTAGCCAAATGCCTCGTCACCATGTGAAATTTTTTTTTGAAAACTCGAGGATATCATCGTTAAGGTAGCTCAAACAACGTTAAGGTTTACATGTAGTGGCATATTGCTCCTGCAGGACTGACCACAGTAATAATTAAAGAGTGGAAAGATACAAAGTACGTCGAGCAGCTGGCAGCAGTAACTATGACTCTCTTAGGTAGCCAAATGCCTCGTCACTCGGCGAAATTTATTTGAAAACTCGAGGAAATCGTCGTTGAAGTAACTCAGACAACGGTACCATGGACAGATGGGGGCATATCGGTTCTGCAGGACTGACTACAGTACGAATTAAAGAGAGGAAAGATTCAAAGAAGGGGGAGCAGCTGGCTGCAGTAACTATGACTCTCTTAAGGTAGCCAAATGCCTCGTCATCCGGCGAGGTACATTTGGTAACTCGAGAGACTCGTAGTGGGAGTAACAGTGACGACGTTAACGTGGGCATATAGTGGCACATCGGGTCCATATGACAGGCCATAGCAAGAAATGTTAAGAGAAAGGGCTTAGAAAAGTGGGAGCAGCAGGCAGGAGTACTATGACTCTCTTAAGGTAGCCAAATGCCTCGTCACCATGAGAAATTTTTTTTTGAAAACTCGAGGATATCATCGTTAAGGTAGCTCAAACAACGTTAAGGTTTACATGTAGTGGCATATTGCTCCTGCAGGACTGACCACAGTAATAATTAAAGAGTGGAAAGATACAAAGTACGTCGAGCAGCCGGCAGCAGTAACTATGACTCTCTTAAGGTAGCCAAATGCCTCGTCACTCGGCGAAATTTATTTGAAAACTCGAGGAAATCGTCGTTGAAGTAACTCAGACAACGGTAACATGGAAAGGTGGTGGCATATCGCTTCTGCAGGACTGACCACAGTACGAATTAAAGAGAGGAAAGATTCAAAGAAGGGGGAGCAGCTGGCTGCAGTAACTATGACTCTCTTAAGGTAGCCAAATGCCTCGTCATCCGGCGAGGTACATTTGCTAACTCGAGAGACTCGTAGTGGGAGTAACAGTGACAACGTTAATGTGGGCATATAGTGGCACATCGGGTTCCTTAGGACAGGCCATAGCAAGAATGATGGAGAGAAAGGGCTTAGAAAAGTATGAGCAGCAGGCAGGAGTACTATGACTCTCTTAAGGTAGCCAAATGCCTCGTCACCATGAGAAATTTTTTTTTGAAAACTCGAGGATATCATCGTTAAGGTAGCTCAAACAACGTTAAGGTTTACATGTAGTGGCATATTGCTCCTGCAGGACTGACCACAGTAATAATTAAAGAGTGGAAAGATACAAAGTACGTCGAGAAGCTGGCAGCAGTAACTATGACTCTCTTAGGTAGCCAAATGCCTCGTCACTCGGCGAAATTTATTTGAAAACTCGAGGAAATCATCGTTGAAGTAACTCAGACAACGGTAACATGGAAAAGTGGTGGCATATCGCTTCTGCAGGACTGACCACACTACGAATTAAAGAGAGGAAAGATTCAACGAAGGGGGAGCAGCTGGCTGCAGTAACTATGACTCTCTTAAGGTAGCCAAATGCCTCGTCATCCGGCGAGGTACATTTGGTAACTCGAGAGACTCGTAGTGGGAGTAACAGTGACGACGTTAACGTGGGCATATAGTGGCACATCGGGTCCATATGACAGGCCATAGCAAGAAATGTTACAGAGAAAGGGCTTAGAAAAGTGGGAGCAGCAGGCAGGAGTACTATGACTCTCTTAAGGTAGCCAAATGCCTCGTCACCATGAGAAATTTTTTTTTGAAAACTCGAGGATATCATCGTTAAGGTAGCTCAAACAACGTTAAGGTTTACATGTAGTGGCATATTGCTCCTGCAGGACTGACCACAGTAATAATTAAAGAGTGGAAAGATACAAAGTACGTCGAGCAGCTGGCAGCAGTAACTATGACTCTCTTAGGTAGCCAAATGCCTCGTCACTCGGCGAAATTTATTTGAAAACTCGAGGAAATCGTCCTTGAAGTAACTCAGACAACGGTACCATGGACAGGTGGTGGCATATCGCTTCTGCAGGACTGACCACAGTACGAATTAAAGAGAGGAAAGATTCAAAGAAGGGGGAGCAGCTGGCTGCAGTAACTATGACTCTCTTAAGGTAGCCAAATGCCTCGTCATCCGGCGAGGTACATTTGGTAACTCGAGAGACTCGTAGTGGGAGTAACAGTGACGACGTTAACGTGGGCATATAGTGGCACATCGGGTCCATATGACAGGCCATAGCAAGAAATGTTAAGAGAAAGGGCTTAGAAAAGTGGGAGCAGCAGGCAGGAGTACTATGACTCTCTTAAGGTAGCCAAATGCCTCGTCACCATGAGAAATTTTTTTTTGAAAACTCGAGGATATCATCGTTAAGGTAGCTCAAACAACGTTAAGGTTTACATGTAGTGGCATATTGCTCCTGCAGGACTGACCACAGTAATAATTAAAGAGTGGAAAGATACAAAGTACGTCGAGCAGCCGGCAGCAGTAACTATGACTCTCTTAAGGTAGCCAAATGCCTCGTCACTCGGCGAAATTTATTTGAAAACTCGAGGAAATCGTCGTTGAAGTAACTCAGACAACGGTAACATGGAAAGGTGGTGGCATATCGCTTCTGCAGGACTGACCACAGTACGAATTAAAGAGAGGAAAGATTCAAAGAAGGGGGAGCAGCTGGCTGCAGTAACTATGACTCTCTTAAGGTAGCCAAATGCCTCGTCATCCGGCGAGGTACATTTGCTAACTCGAGAGACTCGTAGTGGGAGTAACAGTGACAACGTTAACGTGGGCATATAGTGGCACATCGGGTTCCTTAGGACAGGCCATAGCAAGAATGATGGAGAGAAAGGGCTTAGAAAAGTATGAGCAGCAGGCAGGAGTACTATGACTCTCTTAAGGTAGCCAAATGCCTCGTCACCATGAGAAATTTTTTTTTGAAAACTCGAGGATATCATCGTTAAGGTAGCTCAAACAACGTTAAGGTTTACATGTAGTGGCATATTGCTCCTGCAGGACTGACCACAGTAATAATTAAAGAGTGGAAAGATACAAAGTACGTCGAGCAGCTGGCAGCAGTAACTATGACTCTCTTAGGTAGCCAAATGCCTCGTCACTCGGCGAAATTTATTAGAAAACTCGAGGAAATCATCGTTGAGGTAACTCAGACAACGGTAACATGGAAAAGTGGTGGCATATCGCTTCTGCAGGACTGACCACACTACGAATTAAAGAGAGGAAAGATTCAACGAAGGGGGAGCAGCTGGCTGCAGTAACTATGACTCTCTTAAGGTAGCCAAATGCCTCGTCATCCGGCGAGGTACATTTGCTAACTCGAGAGACTCGTAGTGGGAGTAACAGTGACAACGTTAATGTGGGCATATAGTGGCACATCGGGTTCCTTAGGACAGGCCATAGCAAGAATGATGGAGAGAAAGGGCTTAGAAAAGTATGAGCAGCAGGCAGGAGTACTATGACTCTCTTAAGGTAGCCAAATGCCTCGTCACCATGAGAAATTTTTTTTTGAAAACTCGAGGATATCATCGTTAAGGTAGCTCAAACAACGTTAAGGTTTACATGTAGTGGCATATTGCTCCTGCAGGACTGACCACAGTAATAATTAAAGAGTGGAAAGATACAAAGTACGTCGAGAAGCTGGCAGCAGTAACTATGACTCTCTTAGGTAGCCAAATGCCTCGTCACTCGGCGAAATTTATTTGAAAACTCGAGGAAATCATCGTTGAAGTAACTCAGACAACGGTAACATGGAAAAGTGGTGGCATATCGCTTCTGCAGGACTGACCACACTACGAATTAAAGAGAGGAAAGATTCAACGAAGGGGGAGCAGCTGGCTGCAGTAACTATGACTCTCTTAAGGTAGCCAAATGCCTCGTCATCCGGCGAGGTACATTTGGTAACTCGAGAGACTCGTAGTGGGAGTAACAGTGACGACGTTAACGTGGGCATATAGTGGCACATCGGGTCCATATGACAGGCCATAGCAAGAAATGTTACAGAGAAAGGGCTTAGAAAAGTGGGAGCAGCAGGCAGGAGTACTATGACTCTCTTAAGGTAGCCAAATGCCTCGTCACCATGAGAAATTTTTTTTTGAAAACTCGAGGATATCATCGTTAAGGTAGCTCAAACAACGTTAAGGTTTACATGTAGTGGCATATTGCTCCTGCAGGACTGACCACAGTAATAATTAAAGAGTGGAAAGATACAAAGTACGTCGAGCAGCTGGCAGCAGTAACTATGACTCTCTTAGGTAGCCAAATGCCTCGTCACTCGGCGAAATTTATTTGAAAACTCGAGGAAATCGTCCTTGAAGTAACTCAGACAACGGTACCATGGACAGGTGGTGGCATATCGCTTCTGCAGGACTGACCACAGTACGAATTAAAGAGAGGAAAGATTCAAAGAAGGGGGAGCAGCTGGCTGCAGTAACTATGACTCTCTTAAGGTAGCCAAATGCCTCGTCATCCGGCGAGGTACATTTGGTAACTCGAGAGACTCGTAGTGGGAGTAACAGTGACGACGTTAACGTGGGCATATAGTGGCACATCGGGTCCATATGACAGGCCATAGCAAGAAATGTTAAGAGAAAGGGCTTAGAAAAGTGGGAGCAGCAGGCAGGAGTACTATGACTCTCTTAAGGTAGCCAAATGCCTCGTCACCATGAGAAATTTTTTTTTGAAAACTCGAGGATATCATCGTTAAGGTAGCTCAAACAACGTTAAGGTTTACATGTAGTGGCATATTGCTCCTGCAGGACTGACCACAGTAATAATTAAAGAGTGGAAAGATACAAAGTACGTCGAGCAGCCGGCAGCAGTAACTATGACTCTCTTAAGGTAGCCAAATGCCTCGTCACTCGGCGAAATTTATTTGAAAACTCGAGGAAATCGTCGTTGAAGTAACTCAGACAACGGTAACATGGAAAGGTGGTGGCATATCGCTTCTGCAGGACTGACCACAGTACGAATTAAAGAGAGGAAAGATTCAAAGAAGGGGGAGCAGCTGGCTGCAGTAACTATGACTCTCTTAAGGTAGCCAAATGCCTCGTCATCCGGCGAGGTACATTTGCTAACTCGAGAGACTCGTAGTGGGAGTAACAGTGACAACGTTAACGTGGGCATATAGTGGCACATCGGGTTCCTTAGGACAGGCCATAGCAAGAATGATGGAGAGAAAGGGCTTAGAAAAGTATGAGCAGCAGGCAGGAGTACTATGACTCTCTTAAGGTAGCCAAATGCCTCGTCACCATGAGAAATTTTTTTTTGAAAACTCGAGGATATCATCGTTAAGGTAGCTCAAACAACGTTAAGGTTTACATGTAGTGGCATATTGCTCCTGCAGGACTGACCACAGTAATAATTAAAGAGTGGAAAGATACAAAGTACGTCGAGCAGCTGGCAGCAGTAACTATGACTCTCTTAGGTAGCCAAATGCCTCGTCACTCGGCGAAATTTATTAGAAAACTCGAGGAAATCATCGTTGAGGTAACTCAGACAACGGTAACATGGAAAAGTGGTGGCATATCGCTTCTGCAGGACTGACCACACTACGAATTAAAGAGAGGAAAGATTCAACGAAGGGGGAGCAGCTGGCTGCAGTAACTATGTCTCTCTTAAGGTAGCCAAATGCCTCGTCATCCGGCGAGGTACATTTGGTAACTCGAGAGACTCGTAGTGGGAGTAACAGTGACGACGTTAACGTGGGCATATAGTGGCACATCGGGTCCATATGACAGGCCATAGCAAGAAATGTTACAGAGAAAGGGCTTAGAAAAGTGGGAGCTGCAGGCAGGAGTACTATGACTCTCTTAAGGTAGCCAAATGCCTCGTCACCATGAGAAATTTTTTTTTGAAAACTCGAGGATATCATCGTTAAGGTAGCTCAAACAACGTTAAGGTTTACATGTAGTGGCATATTGCTCCTGCAGGACTGACCACAGTAATAATTAAAGAGTGGAAAGATACAAAGTACGTCGAGCAGCTGGCAGCAGTAACTATGACTCTCTTAGGTAGCCAAATGCCTCGTCACTCGGCGAAATTTATTTGAAAACTCGAGGAAATCGTCCTTGAAGTAACTCAGACAACGGTACCATGGACAGGTGGTGGCATATCGCTTCTGCAGGACTGACCACAGTACGAATTAAAGAGAGGAAAGATTCAAAGAAGGGGGAGCAGCTGGCTGCAGTAACTATGACTCTCTTAAGGTAGCCAAATGCCTCGTCATCCGGCGAGGTACATTTGGTAACTCGAGAGACTCGTAGTGGGAGTAACAGTGACGACGTTAACGTGGGCATATAGTGGCACATCGGGTCCATATGACAGGCCATAGCAAGAAATGTTACAGAGAAAGGGCTTAGAAAAGTGGGAGCAGCAGGCAGGAGTACTATGACTCTCTTAAGGTAGCCAAATGCCTCGTCACCATGAGAAATTTTTTTCTGAAAACTCGAGGATATCATCGTTAAGGTAGCTCAAACAACGTTAAGGTTTACATGTAGTGGCATATTGCTCCTGCAGGACTGACCACAGTAATAATTAAAGAGTGGAAAGATACAAAGTACGTCGAGCAGCCGGCAGCAGTAACTATGACTCTCTTAAGGTAGCCAAATGCCTCGTCACTCGGCGAAATTTATTTGAAAACTCGAGGAAATCGTCGTTGAAGTAACTCAGACAACGGTAACATGGAAAGGTGGTGGCACATCGCTTCTGCAGGACTGACCACACTACGAATTAAAGAGAGGAAAGATTCAACGAAGGGGGAGCAGCTGGCTGCAGTAACTATGACTCTCTTAAGGTAGCCAAATGCCTCGTCATCCGGCGAGGTACATTTGGTAACTCGAGAGACTCGTAGTGGGAGTAACAGTGACGACGTTAACGTGGGCATATAGTGGCACATCGGGTCCATATGACAGGCCATAGCAAGAAATGTTAAGAGAAAGGGCTTAGAAAAGTGGGAGCAGCAGGCAGGAGTACTATGACTCTCTTAAGGTAGCCAAATGCCTCGTCACCATGAGAAATTTTTTTCTGAAAACTCGAGGATATCATCGTTAAGGTAGCTCAAACAACGTTAAGGTTTACATGTAGTGGCATATTGCTCCTGCAGGACTGACCACAGTAATAATTAAAGAGTGGAAAGATACAAAGTACGTCGAGCAGCCGGCAGCAGTAACTATGACTCTCTTAAGGTAGCCAAATGCCTCGTCACTCGGCGAAATTTATTTGAAAACTCGAGGAAATCGTCGTTGAAGTAACTCAGACAACGGTAACATGGAAAGGTGGTGGCATATCGCTTCTGCAGGACTGACCACAGTACGAATTAAAGAGAGGAAAGATTCAAAGAAGGGGGAGCAGCTGGCTGCAGTAACTATGACTCTCTTAAGGTAGCCAAATGCCTCGTCATCCGGCGAGGTACATTTGCTAACTCGAGAGACTCGTAGTGGGAGTAATAGTGACAACGTTAACGTGGGCATATAGTGGCACATCGGGTCCTTAGGACAGGCCATAGCTAGAATGATGGAGAGAAAGGGCTTAGAAAAGTATGAGCAGCAGGCAGGAGTACTATGACTCTCTTAAGGTAGCCAAATGCCTCGTCACCATGTGAAATTTTTTTTTGAAAACTCGAGGATATCATCGTTAAGGTAGCTCAAACAACGTTAAGGTTTACATGTAGTGGCATATTGCTCCTGCAGGACTGACCACAGTAATAATTAAAGAGTGGAAAGATACAAAGTACGTCGAGCAGCTGGCAGCAGTAACTATGACTCTCTTAGGTAGCCAAATGCCTCGTCACTCGGCGAAATTTATTTGAAAACTCGAGGAAATCGTCGTTGAAGTAACTCAGACAACGGTACCATGGACAGATGGGGGCATATCGGTTCTGCAGGACTGACCACAGTACGAATTAAAGAGAGGAAAGATTCAAAGAAGGGGGAGCAGCTGGCTGCAGTAACTATGACTCTCTTAAGGTAGCCAAATGCCTCGTCATCCGGCGAGGTACATTTGGTAACTCGAGAGACTCGTAGTGGGAGTAACAGTGACGACGTTAACGTGGGCATATAGTGGCACATCGGGTCCATATGACAGGCCATAGCAAGAAATGTTACAGAGAAAGGGCTTAGAAAAGTGGGAGCAGCAGGCAGGAGTACTATGACTCTCTTAAGGTAGCCAAATGCCTCGTCACCATGAGAAATTTTTTTCTGAAAACTCGAGGATATCATCGTTAAGGTAGCTCAAACAACGTTAAGGTTTACATGTAGTGGCATATTGCTCCTGCAGGACTGACCACAGTAATAATTAAAGAGTGGAAAGATACAAAGTACGTCGAGCAGCCGGCAGCAGTAACTATGACTCTCTTAAGGTAGCCAAATGCCTCGTCACTCGGCGAAATTTATTTGAAAACTCGAGGAAATCGTCGTTGAAGTAACTCAGACAACGGTAACATGGAAAGGTGGTGGCACATCGCTTCTGCAGGACTGACCACACTACGAATTAAAGAGAGGAAAGATTCAACGAAGGGGGAGCAGCTGGCTGCAGTAACTATGACTCTCTTAAGGTAGCCAAATGCCTCGTCATCCGGCGAGGTACATTTGGTAACTCGAGAGACTCGTAGTGGGAGTAACAGTGACGACGTTAACGTGGGCATATAGTGGCACATCGGGTCCATATGACAGGCCATAGCAAGAAATGTTAAGAGAAAGGGCTTAGAAAAGTGGGAGCAGCAGGCAGGAGTACTATGACTCTCTTAAGGTAGCCAAATGCCTCGTCACCATGAGAAATTTTTTTCTGAAAACTCGAGGATATCATCGTTAAGGTAGCTCAAACAACGTTAAGGTTTACATGTAGTGGCATATTGCTCCTGCAGGACTGACCACAGTAATAATTAAAGAGTGGAAAGATACAAAGTACGTCGAGCAGCCGGCAGCAGTAACTATGACTCTCTTAAGGTAGCCAAATGCCTCGTCACTCGGCGAAATTTATTTGAAAACTCGAGGAAATCGTCGTTGAAGTAACTCAGACAACGGTAACATGGAAAGGTGGTGGCATATCGCTTCTGCAGGACTGACCACAGTACGAATTAAAGAGAGGAAAGATTCAAAGAAGGGGGAGCAGCTGGCTGCAGTAACTATGACTCTCTTAAGGTAGCCAAATGCCTCGTCATCCGGCGAGGTACATTTGCTAACTCGAGAGACTCGTAGTGGGAGTAATAGTGACAACGTTAACGTGGGCATATAGTGGCACATCGGGTCCTTAGGACAGGCCATAGCTAGAATGATGGAGAGAAAGGGCTTAGAAAAGTATGAGCAGCAGGCAGGAGTACTATGACTCTCTTAAGGTAGCCAAATGCCTCGTCACCATGTGAAATTTTTTTTTGAAAACTCGAGGATATCATCGTTAAGGTAGCTCAAACAACGTTAAGGTTTACATGTAGTGGCATATTGCTCCTGCAGGACTGACCACAGTAATAATTAAAGAGTGGAAAGATACAAAGTACGTCGAGCAGCTGGCAGCAGTAACTATGACTCTCTTAGGTAGCCAAATGCCTCGTCACTCGGCGAAATTTATTTGAAAACTCGAGGAAATCGTCGTTGAAGTAACTCAGACAACGGTACCATGGACAGATGGGGGCATATCGGTTCTGCAGGACTGACCACAGTACGAATTAAAGAGAGGAAAGATTCAAAGAAGGGGGAGCAGCTGGCTGCAGTAACTATGACTCTCTTAAGGCAGCCAAATGCCTCGTCATCCGGCGAGGTACATTTGGTAACTCGAGAGACTCGTAGTGGGAGTAACAGTGACGACGTTAACGTGGGCATATAGTGGCACATCGGGTCCATATGACAGGCCATAGCAAGAAATGTTAAGAGAAAGGGCTTAGAAAAGTGGGAGCAGCAGGCAGGAGTACTATGACTCTCTTAAGGTAGCCAAATGCCTCGTCACCATGAGAAATTTTTTTTTGAAAACTCGAGGATATCATCGTTAAGGTAGCTCAAACAACGTTAAGGTTTACATGTAGTGGCATATTGCTCCTGCAGGACTGACCACAGTAATAATTAAAGAGTGGAAAGATACAAAGTACGTCGAGCAGCCGGCAGCAGTAACTATGACTCTCTTAAGGTAGCCAAATGCCTCGTCACTCGGCGAAATTTATTTGAAAACTCGAGGAAATCGTCGTTGAAGTAACTCAGACAACGGTACCATGGACAGGTGGTGGCATATCGCTTCTGCAGGACTGACCACAGTACGAATTAAAGAGAGGAAAGATTCAAAGAAGGGGGAGCAGCTGGCTGCAGTAACTATGACTCTCTTAAGGTAGCCAAATGCCTCGTCATCCGGCGAGGTACATTTGGTAACTCGAGAGACTCGTAGTGGGAGTAACAGTGACGACGTTAACGTGGGCATATAGTGGCACATCGGGTCCATATGACAGGCCATAGCAAGAAATGTTACAGAGAAAGGGCTTAGAAAAGTGGGAGCAGCAGGCAGGAGTACTATGACTCTCTTAAGGTAGCCAAATGCCTCGTCACCATGAGAAATTTTTTTTTGAAAACTCGAGGATATCATCGTTAAGGTAGCTCAAACAACGTTAAGGTTTACATGTAGTGGCATATTGCTCCTGCAGGACTGACCACAGTAATAATTAAAGAGTGGAAAGATACAAAGTACGTCGAGCAGCTGGCAGCAGTAACTATGACTCTCTTAGGTAGCCAAATGCCTCGTCACTCGGCGAAATTTATTTGAAAACTCGAGGAAATCGTCCTTGAAGTAACTCAGACAACGGTACCATGGACAGGTGGTGGCATATCGCTTCTGCAGGACTGACCACAGTACGAATTAAAGAGAGGAAAGATTCAAAGAAGGGGGAGCAGCTGGCTGCAGTAACTATGACTCTCTTAAGGTAGCCAAATGCCTCGTCATCCGGCGAGGTACATTTGGTAACTCGAGAGACTCGTAGTGGGAGTAACAGTGACGACGTTAACGTGGGCATATAGTGGCACATCGGGTCCATATGACAGGCCATAGCAAGAAATGTTACAGAGAAAGGGCTTAGAAATGTGGGAGCAGCAGGCAGGAGTACTATGACTCTCTTAAGGTAGCCAAATGCCTCGTCACCATGAGAAATTTTTTTCTGAAAACTCGAGGATATCATCGTTAAGGTAGCTCAAACAACGTTAAGGTTTACATGTAGTGGCATATTGCTCCTGCAGGACTGACCACAGTAATAATTAAAGAGTGGAAAGATACAAAGTACGTCGAGCAGCCGGCAGCAGTAACTATGACTCTCTTAAGGTAGCCAAATGCCTCGTCACTCGGCGAAATTTATTTGAAAACTCGAGGAAATCGTCGTTGAAGTAACTCAGACAACGGTAACATGGAAAGGTGGTGGCACATCGCTTCTGCAGGACTGACCACAGTACGAATTAAAGAGAGGAAAGATTCAAAGAAGGGGGAGCAGCTGGCTGCAGTAACTATGACTCTCTTAAGGTAGCCAAATGCCTCGTCATCCGGCGAGGTACATTTGGTAACTCGAGAGACTCGTAGTGGGAGTAACAGTGACGACGTTAACGTGGGCATATAGTGGCACATCGGGTCCATATGACAGGCCATAGCAAGAAATGTTACAGAGAAAGGGCTTAGAAAAGTGGGAGCAGCAGGCAGGAGTACTATGACTCTCTTAAGGTAGCCAAATGCCTCGTCACCATGAGAAATTTTTTTCTGAAAACTCGAGGATATCATCGTTAAGGTAGCTCAAACAACGTTAAGGTTTACATGTAGTGGCATATTGCTCCTGCAGGACTGACCACAGTAATAATTAAAGAGTGGAAAGATACAAAGTACGTCGAGCAGCCGGCAGCAGTAACTATGACTCTCTTAAGGTAGCCAAATGCCTCGTCACTCGGCGAAATTTATTTGAAAACTCGAGGAAATCGTCGTTGAAGTAACTCAGACAACGGTAACATGGAAAGGTGGTGGCACATCGCTTCTGCAGGACTGACCACACTACGAATTAAAGAGAGGAAAGATTCAACGAAGGGGGAGCAGCTGGCTGCAGTAACTATGACTCTCTTAAGGTAGCCAAATGCCTCGTCATCCGGCGAGGTACATTTGGTAACTCGAGAGACTCGTAGTGGGAGTAACAGTGACGACGTTAACGTGGGCATATAGTGGCACATCGGGTCCATATGACAGGCCATAGCAAGAAATGTTACAGAGAAAGGGCTTAGAAAAGTGGGAGCAGCAGGCAGGAGTACTATGACTCTCTTAAGGTAGCCAAATGCCTCGTCACCATGAGAAATTTTTTTTTGAAATGCGAGGATATCATCGTTAAGGTAGCTCAAACAACGTTAAGGTTTACATGTAGTGGCATATTGCTCCTGCAGGACTGACCACAGTAATAATTAAAGAGTGGAAAGATACAAAGTACGTCGAGCAGCTGGCAGCAGTAACTATGACTCTCTTAGGTAGCCAAATGCCTCGTCACTCGGCGAAATTTATTTGAAAACTCGAGGAAATCGTCCTTGAAGTAACTCAGACAACGGTACCATGGACAGGTGGTGGCATATCGCTTCTGCAGGACTGACCACAGTACGAATTAAAGAGAGGAAAGATTCAAAGAAGGGGGAGCAGCTGGCTGCAGTAACTATGACTCTCTTAAGGTAGCCAAATGCCTCGTCATCCGGCGAGGTACATTTGGTAACTCGAGAGACTCGTAGTGGGAGTAACAGTGACGACGTTAACGTGGGCATATAGTGGCACATCGGGTCCATATGACAGGCCATAGCAAGAAATGTTAAGAGAAAGGGCTTAGAAAAGTGGGAGCAGCAGGCAGGAGTACTATGACTCTCTTAAGGTAGCCAAATGCCTCGTCACCATGAGAAATTTTTTTTTGAAAACTCGAGGATATCATCGTTAAGGTAGCTCAAACAACGTTAAGGTTTACATGTAGTGGCATATTGCTCCTGCAGGACTGACCACAGTAATAATTAAAGAGTGGAAAGATACAAAGTACGTCGAGCAGCCGGCAGCAGTAACTATGACTCTCTTAAGGTAGCCAAATGCCTCGTCACTCGGCGAAATTTATTTGAAAACTCGAGGAAATCGTCGTTGAAGTAACTCAGACAACGGTAACATGGAAAGGTGGTGGCATATCGCTTCTGCAGGACTGACCACAGTACGAATTAAAGAGAGGAAAGATTCAAAGAAGGGGGAGCAGCTGGCTGCAGTAACTATGACTCTCTTAAGGTAGCCAAATGCCTCGTCATCCGGCGAGGTACATTTGCTAACTCGAGAGACTCGTAGTGGGAGTAATAGTGACAACGTTAACGTGGGCATATAGTGGCACATCGGGTCCTTAGGACAGGCCATAGCTAGAATGATGGAGAGAAAGGGCTTAGAAAAGTATGAGCAGCAGGCAGGAGTACTATGACTCTCTTAAGGTAGCCAAATGCCTCGTCACCATGAGAAATTTTTTTTTGAAAACTCGAGGATATCATCGTTAAGGTAGCTCAAACAACGTTAAGGTTTACATGTAGTGGCATATTGCTCCTGCAGGACTGACCACAGTAATAATTAAAGAGTGGAAAGATACAAAGTACGTCGAGCAGCTGGCAGCAGTAACTATGACTCTCTTAGGTAGCCAAATGCCTCGTCACTCGGCGAAATTTATTTGAAAACTCGAGGAAATCGTCCTTGAAGTAACTCAGACAACGGTACCATGGACAGGTGGTGGCATATCGCTTCTGCAGGACTGACCACAGTACGAATTAAAGAGAGGAAAGATTCAAAGAAGGGGGAGCAGCTGGCTGCAGTAACTATGACTCTCTTAAGGTAGCCAAATGCCTCGTCATCCGGCGAGGTACATTTGGTAACTCGAGAGACTCGTAGTGGGAGTAACAGTGACGACGTTAACGTGGGCATATAGTGGCACATCGGGTCCATATGACAGGCCATAGCAAGAAATGTTACAGAGAAAGGGCTTAGAAAAGTGGGAGCAGCAGGCAGGAGTACTATGACTCTCTTAAGGTTGCCAAATGCCTCGTCACCATGAGAAATTTTTTTCTGAAAACTCGAGGATATCATCGTTAAGGTAGCTCAAACAACGTTAAGGTTTACATGTAGTGGCATATTGCTCCTGCAGGACTGACCACAGTAATAATTAAAGAGTGGAAAGATACAAAGTACGTCGAGCAGCCGGCAGCAGTAACTATGACTCTCTTAAGGTAGCCAAATGCCTCGTCACTCGGCGAAATTTATTTGAAAACTCGAGGAAATCGTCGTTGAAGTAACTCAGACAACGGTAACATGGAAAGGTGGTGGCACATCGCTTCTGCAGGACTGACCACACTACGAATTAAAGAGAGGAAAGATTCAACGAAGGGGGAGCAGCTGGCTGCAGTAACTATGACTCTCTTAAGGTAGCCAAATGCCTCGTCATCCGGCGAGGTACATTTGGTAACTCGAGAGACTCGTAGTGGGAGTAACAGTGACGACGTTAACGTGGGCATATAGTGGCACATCGGGTCCATATGACAGGCCATAGCAAGAAATGTTACAGAGAAAGGGCTTAGAAAAGTGGGAGCAGCAGGCAGGAGTACTATGACTCTCTTAAGGTAGCCAAATGCCTCGTCACCATGAGAAATTTTTTTTTGAAATGCGAGGATATCATCGTTAAGGTAGCTCAAACAACGTTAAGGTTTACATGTAGTGGCATATTGCTCCTGCAGGACTGACCACAGTAATAATTAAAGAGTGGAAAGATACAAAGTACGTCGAGCAGCTGGCAGCAGTAACTATGACTCTCTTAGGTAGCCAAATGCCTCGTCACTCGGCGAAATTTATTTGAAAACTCGAGGAAATCGTCCTTGAAGTAACTCAGACAACGGTACCATGGACAGGTGGTGGCATATCGCTTCTGCAGGACTGACCACAGTACGAATTAAAGAGAGGAAAGATTCAAAGAAGGGGGAGCAGCTGGCTGCAGTAACTATGACTCTCTTAAGGTAGCCAAATGCCTCGTCATCCGGCGAGGTACATTTGGTAACTCGAGAGACTCGTAGTGGGAGTAACAGTGACGACGTTAACGTGGGCATATAGTGGCACATCGGGTCCATATGACACGCCATAGCAAGAAATGTTAAGAGAAAGGGCTTAGAAAAGTGGGAGCAGCAGGCAGGAGTACTATGACTCTCTTAAGGTAGCCAAATGCCTCGTCACCATGAGAAATTTTTTTTTGAAAACTCGAGGATATCATCGTTAAGGTAGCTCAAACAACGTTAAGGTTTACATGTAGTGGCATATTGCTCCTGCAGGACTGACCACAGTAATAATTAAAGAGTGGAAAGATACAAAGTACGTCGAGCAGCCGGCAGCAGTAACTATGACTCTCTTAAGGTAGCCAAATGCCTCGTCACTCGGCGAAATTTATTTGAAAACTCGAGGAAATCGTCGTTGAAGTAACTCAGACAACGGTAACATGGAAAGGTGGTGGCATATCGCTTCTGCAGGACTGACCACAGTACGAATTAAAGAGAGGAAAGATTCAAAGAAGGGGGAGCAGCTGGCTGCAGTAACTATGACTCTCTTAAGGTAGCCAAATGCCTCGTCATCCGGCGAGGTACATTTGCTAACTCGAGAGACTCGTAGTGGGAGTAATAGTGACAACGTTAACGTGGGCATATAGTGGCACATCGGGTCCTTAGGACAGGCCATAGCAAGAATGATGGAGAGAAAGGGCTTAGAAAAGTATGAGCAGCAGGCAGGAGTACTATGACTCTCTTAAGGTAGCCAAATGCCTCGTCACCATGTGAAATTTTTTTTTGAAAACTCGAGGATATCATCGTTAAGGTAGCTCAAACAACGTTAAGGTTTACATGTAGTGGCATATTGCTCCTGCAGGACTGACCACAGTAATAATTAAAGAGTGGAAAGATACAAAGTACGTCGAGCAGCTGGCAGCAGTAACTATGACTCTCTTAGGTAGCCAAATGCCTCGTCACTCGGCGAAATTTATTTGAAAACTCGAGGAAATCGTCGTTGAAGTAACTCAGACAACGGTACCATGGACAGATGGGGGCATATCGGTTCTGCAGGACTGACTACAGTACGAATTAAAGAGAGGAAAGATTCAAAGAAGGGGGAGCAGCTGGCTGCAGTAACTATGACTCTCTTAAGGTAGCCAAATGCCTCGTCATCCGGCGAGGTACATTTGGTAACTCGAGAGACTCGTAGTGGGAGTAACAGTGACGACGTTAACGTGGGCATATAGTGGCACATCGGGTCCATATGACAGGCCATAGCAAGAAATGTTAAGAGAAAGGGCTTAGAAAAGTGGGAGCAGCAGGCAGGAGTACTATGACTCTCTTAAGGTAGCCAAATGCCTCGTCACCATGAGAAATTTTTTTTTGAAAACTCGAGGATATCATCGTTAAGGTAGCTCAAACAACGTTAAGGTTTACATGTAGTGGCATATTGCTCCTGCAGGACTGACCACAGTAATAATTAAAGAGTGGAAAGATACAAAGTACGTCGAGCAGCCGGCAGCAGTAACTATGACTCTCTTAAGGTAGCCAAATGCCTCGTCACTCGGCGAAATTTATTTGAAAACTCGAGGAAATCGTCGTTGAAGTAACTCAGACAACGGTAACATGGAAAGGTGGTGGCATATCGCATCTGCAGGACTGACCACAGTACGAATTAAAGAGAGGAAAGATTCAAAGAAGGGGGAGCAACTGGCTGCAGTAACTATGACTCTCTTAAGGTAGCCAAATGCCTCGTCATCCGGCGAGGTACATTTGCTAACTCGAGAGACTCGTAGTGGGAGTAACAGTGACAACGTTAACGTGGGCATATAGTGGCACATCGGGTTCCTTAGGACAGGCCATAGCAAGAATGATGGAGAGAAAGGGCTTAGAAAAGTATGAGCAGCAGGCAGGAGTACTATGACTCTCTTAAGGTAGCCAAATGCCTCGTCACCATGAGAAATTTTTTTTTGAAAACTCGAGGATATCATCGTTAAGGTAGCTCAAACAACGTTAAGGTTTACATGTAGTGGCATATTGCTCCTGCAGGACTGACCACAGTAATAATTAAAGAGTGGAAAGATACAAAGTACGTCGAGCAGCTGGCAGCAGTAACTATGACTCTCTTAGGTAGCCAAATGCCTCGTCACTCGGCGAAATTTATTTGAAAACTCGAGGAAATCATCGTTGAAGTAACTCAGACAACGGTAACATGGAAAGGTGGTGGCATATCGCTTCTGCAGGACTGACCACACTACGAATTAAAGAGAGGAAAGATTCAACGAAGGGGGAGCAGCTGGCTGCAGTAACTATGACTCTCTTAAGGTAGCCAAATGCCTCGTCATCCGGCGAGGTACATTTGGTAACTCGAGAGACTCGTAGTGGGAGTAACAGTGACGACGTTAACGTGGGCATATAGTGGCACATCGGGTCCATATGACAGGCCATAGCAAGAAATGTTACAGAGAAAGGGCTTAGAAAAGTGGGAGCAGCAGGCAGGAGTACTATGACTCTCTTAAGGTAGCCAAATGCCTCGTCACCATGAGAAATTTTTTTTTGAAAACTCGAGGATATCATCGTTAAGGTAGCTCAAACAACGTTAAGGTTTACATGTAGTGGC
The DNA here is from genome assembly GCF_021461395.2 of Schistocerca americana. NCBI lineage: Eukaryota > Metazoa > Arthropoda > Insecta > Orthoptera > Acrididae > Schistocerca > Schistocerca americana. The sequence goes on from NC_060122.1 coordinate 87,128,163, forward strand.
ATATTGCTCCTGCAGGACTGACCACAGTAATAATTAAAGAGTGGAAAGATACAAAGTACGTCGAGCAGCTGGCAGCAGTAACTATGACTCTCTTAGGTAGCCAAATGCCTCGTCACTCGGCGAAATTTATTTGAAAACTCGAGGAAATCGTCCTTGAAGTAACTCAGACAACGGTACCATGGACAGGTGGTGGCATATCGCTTCTGCAGGACTGACCACAGTACGAATTAAAGAGAGGAAAGATTCAAAGAAGGGGGAGCAGCTGGCTGCAGTAACTATGACTCTCTTAAGGTAGCCAAATGCCTCGTCATCCGGCGAGGTACATTTGGTAACTCGAGAGACTCGTAGTGGGAGTAACAGTGACGACGTTAACGTGGGCATATAGTGGCACATCGGGTCCATATGACAGGCCATAGCAAGAAATGTTACAGAGAAAGGGCTTAGAAAAGTGGGAGCAGCAGGCAGGAGTACTATGACTCTCTTAAGGTAGCCAAATGCCTCGTCACCATGATAAATTTTTTTCTGAAAACTCGAGGATATCATCGTTAAGGTAGCTCAAACAACGTTAAGGTTTACATGTAGTGGCATATTGCTCCTGCAGGACTGACCACAGTAATAATTAAAGAGTGGAAAGATACAAAGTACGTCGAGCAGCCGGCAGCAGTAACTATGACTCTCTTAAGGTAGCCAAATGCCTCGTCACTCGGCGAAATTTATTTGAAAACTCGAGGAAATCGTCGTTGAAGTAACTCAGACAACGGTAACATGGAAAGGTGGTGGCACATCGCTTCTGCAGGACTGACCACACTACGAATTAAAGAGAGGAAAGATTCAACGAAGGGGGAGCAGCTGGCTGCAGTAACTATGACTCTCTTAAGGTAGCCAAATGCCTCGTCATCCGGCGAGGTACATTTGGTAACTCGAGAGACTCGTAGTGGGAGTAACAGTGACGACGTTAACGTGGGCATATAGTGGCACATCGGGTCCATATGACAGGCCATAGCAAGAAATGTTACAGAGAAAGGGCTTAGAAAAGTGGGAGCAGCAGGCAGGAGTACTATGACTCTCTTAAGGTAGCCAAATGCCTCGTCACCATGAGAAATTTTTTTTTGAAATGCGAGGATATCATCGTTAAGGTAGCTCAAACAACGTTAAGGTTTACATGTAGTGGCATATTGCTCCTGCAGGACTGACCACAGTAATAATTAAAGAGTGGAAAGATACAAAGTACGTCGAGCAGCTGGCAGCAGTAACTATGACTCTCTTAGGTAGCCAAATGCCTCGTCACTCGGCGAAATTTATTTGAAAACTCGAGGAAATCGTCGTTGAAGTAACTCAGACAACGGTACCATGGACAGATGGGGGCATATCGGTTCTGCAGGACTGACCACAGTACGAATTAAAGAGAGGAAAGATTCAAAGAAGGGGGAGCAGCTGGCTGCAGTAACTATGACTCTCTTAAGGTAGCCAAATGCCTCGTCATCCGGCGAGGTACATTTGGTAACTCGAGAGACTCGTAGTGGGAGTAACAGTGACGACGTTAACGTGGGCATATAGTGGCACATCGGGTCCATATGACAGGCCATAGCAAGAAATGTTAAGAGAAAGGGCTTAGAAAAGTGGGAGCAGCAGGCAGGAGTACTATGACTCTCTTAAGGTAGCCAAATGCCTCGTCACCATGAGAAATTTTTTTTTGAAAACTCGAGGATATCATCGTTAAGGTAGCTCAAACAACGTTAAGGTTTACATGTAGTGGCATATTGCTCCTGCAGGACTGACCACAGTAATAATTAAAGAGTGGAAAGATACAAAGTACGTCGAGCAGCCGGCAGCAGTAACTATGACTCTCTTAAGGTAGCCAAATGCCTCGTCACTCGGCGAAATTTATTTGAAAACTCGAGGAAATCGTCGTTGAAGTAACTCAGACAACGGTAACATGGAAAGGTGGTGGCATATCGCTTCTGCAGGAATGACCACAGTACGAATTAAAGAGAGGAAAGATTCAAAGAAGGGGGAGCAGCTGGCTGCAGTAACTATGACTCTCTTAAGGTAGCCAAATGCCTCGTCATCCGGCGAGGTACATTTGCTAACTCGAGAGACTCGTAGTGGGAGTAATAGTGACAACGTTAACGTGGGCATATAGTGGCACATCGGGTCCTTAGGACAGGCCATAGCAAGAATGATGGAGAGAAAGGGCTTAGAAAAGTATGAGCAGCAGGCAGGAGTACTATGACTCTCTTAAGGTAGCCAAATGCCTCGTCACCATGTGAAATTTTTTTTTGAAAACTCGAGGATATCATCGTTAAGGTAGCTCAAACAACGTTAAGGTTTACATGTAGTGGCATATTGCTCCTGCAGGACTGACCACAGTAATAATTAAAGAGTGGAAAGATACAAAGTACGTCGAGCAGCTGGCAGCAGTAACTATGACTCTCTTAGGTAGCCAAATGCCTCGTCACTCGGCGAAATTTATTTGAAAACTCGAGGAAATCGTCGTTGAAGTAACTCAGACAACGGTACCATGGACAGATGGGGGCATATCGGTTCTGCAGGACTGACTACAGTACGAATTAAAGAGAGGAAAGATTCAAAGAAGGGGGAGCAGCTGGCTGCAGTAACTATGACTCTCTTAAGGTAGCCAAATGCCTCGTCATCCGGCGAGGTACATTTGGTAACTCGAGAGACTCGTAGTGGGAGTAACAGTGACGACGTTAACGTGGGCATATAGTGGCACATCGGGTCCATATGACAGGCCATAGCAAGAAATGTTAAGAGAAAGGGCTTAGAAAAGTGGGAGCAGCAGGCAGGAGTACTATGACTCTCTTAAGGTAGCCAAATGCCTCGTCACCATGAGAAATTTTTTTTTGAAAACTCGAGGATATCATCGTTAAGGTAGCTCAAACAACGTTAAGGTTTACATGTAGTGGCATATTGCTCCTGCAGGACTGACCACAGTAATAATTAAAGAGTGGAAAGATACAAAGTACGTCGAGCAGCCGGCAGCAGTAACTATGACTCTCTTAAGGTAGCCAAATGCCTCGTCACTCGGCGAAATTTATTTGAAAACTCGAGGAAATCGTCGTTGAAGTAACTCAGACAACGGTAACATGGAAAGGTGGTGGCATATCGCATCTGCAGGACTGACCACAGTACGAATTAAAGAGAGGAAAGATTCAAAGAAGGGGGAGCAACTGGCTGCAGTAACTATGACTCTCTTAAGGTAGCCAAATGCCTCGTCATCCGGCGAGGTACATTTGCTAACTCGAGAGACTCGTAGTGGGAGTAACAGTGACAACGTTAACGTGGGCATATAGTGGCACATCGGGTTCCTTAGGACAGGCCATAGCAAGAATGATGGAGAGAAAGGGCTTAGAAAAGTATGAGCAGCAGGCAGGAGTACTATGACTCTCTTAAGGTAGCCAAATGCCTCGTCACCATGAGAAATTTTTTTTTGAAAACTCGAGGATATCATCGTTAAGGTAGCTCAAACAACGTTAAGGTTTACATGTAGTGGCATATTGCTCCTGCAGGACTGACCACAGTAACAATTAAAGAGTGGAAAGATACAAAGTACGTCGAGCAGCTGGCAGCAGTAACTATGACTCTCTTAGGTAGCCAAATGCCTCGTCACTCGGCGAAATTTATTTGAAAACTCGAGGAAATCATCGTTGAAGTAACTCAGACAACGGTAACATGGAAAGGTGGTGGCATATCGCTTCTGCAGGACTGACCACACTACGAATTAAAGAGAGGAAAGATTCAACGAAGGGGGAGCAGCTGGCTGCAGTAACTATGACTCTCTTAAGGTAGCCAAATGCCTCGTCATCCGGCGAGGTACATTTGGTAACTCGAGAGACTCGTAGTGGGAGTAACAGTGACGACGTTAACGTGGGCATATAGTGGCACATCGGGTCCATATGACAGGCCATAGCAAGAAATGTTACAGAGAAAGGGCTTAGAAAAGTGGGAGCAGCAGGCAGGAGTACTATGACTCTCTTAAGGTAGCCAAATGCCTCGTCACCATGAGAAATTTTTTTTTGAAAACTCGAGGATATCATCGTTAAGGTAGCTCAAACAACGTTAAGGTTTACATGTAGTGGCATATTGCTCCTGCAGGACTGACCACAGTAATAATTAAAGAGTGGAAAGATACAAAGTACGTCGAGCAGCTGGCAGCAGTAACTATGACTCTCTTAGGTAGCCAAATGCCTCGTCACTCGGCGAAATTTATTTGAAAACTCGAGGAAATCGTCCTTGAAGTAACTCAGACAACGGTACCATGGAAAGGTGGTGGCATATCGCTTCTGCAGGACTGACCACACTACGAATTAAAGAGAGGAAAGATTCAACGAAGGGGGAGCAGCTGGCTGCAGTAACTATGACTCTCTTAAGGTAGCCAAATGCCTCGTCATCCGGCGAGGTACATTTGGTAACTCGAGAGACTCGTAGTGGGAGTAACAGTGACGACGTTAACGTGGGCATATAGTGGCACATCGGGTCCATATGACAGGCCATAGCAAGAAATGTTACAGAGAAAGGGCTTAGAAAAGTGGGAGCAGCAGGCAGGAGTACTATGACTCTCTTAAGGTAGCCAAATGCCTCGTCACCATGAGAAATTTTTTTTTGAAAACTCGAGGATATCATCGTTAAGGTAGCTCAAACAACGTTAAGGTTTACATGTAGTGGCATATTGCTCCTGCAGGACTGACCACAGTAATAATTAAAGAGTGGAAAGATACAAAGTACGTCGAGCAGCTGGCAGCAGTAACTATGACTCTCTTAGGTAGCCAAATGCCTCGTCACTCGGCGAAATTTATTTGAAAACTCGAGGAAATCGTCCTTGAAGTAACTCAGACAACGGTACCATGGACAGGTGGTGGCATATCGCTTCTGCAGGACTGACCACAGTACGAATTAAAGAGAGGAAAGATTCAAAGAAGGGGGAGCAGCTGGCTGCAGTAACTATGACTCTCTTAAGGTAGCCAAATGCCTCGTCATCCGGCGAGGTACATTTGGTAACTCGAGAGACTCGTAGTGGGAGTAACAGTGACGACGTTAACGTGGGCATATAGTGGCACATCGGGTCCATATGACAGGCCATAGCAAGAAATGTTACAGAGAAAGGGCTTAGAAAAGTGGGAGCAGCAGGCAGGAGTACTATGACTCTCTTAAGGTAGCCAAATGCCTCGTCACCATGATAAATTTTTTTCTGAAAACTCGAGGATATCATTGTTAAGGTAGCTCAAACAACGTTAAGGTTTACATGTAGTGGCATATTGCTCCTGCAGGACTGACCACAGTAATAATTAAAGAGTGGAAAGATACAAAGTACGTCGAGCAGCCGGCAGCAGTAACTATGACTCTCTTAAGGTAGCCAAATGCCTCGTCACTCGGCGAAATTTATTTGAAAACTCGAGGAAATCGTCGTTGAAGTAACTCAGACAACGGTAACATGGAAAGGTGGTGGCACATCGCTTCTGCAGGACTGACCACACTACGAATTAAAGAGAGGAAAGATTCAACGAAGGGGGAGCAGCTGGCTGCAGTAACTATGACTCTCTTAAGGTAGCCAAATGCCTCGTCATCCGGCGAGGTACATTTGGTAACTCGAGAGACTCGTAGTGGGAGTAACAGTGACGACGTTAACGTGGGCATATAGTGGCACATCGGGTCCATATGACAGGCCATAGCAAGAAATGTTACAGAGAAAGGGCTTAGAAAAGTGGGAGCAGCAGGCAGGAGTACTATGACTCTCTTAAGGTAGCCAAATGCCTCGTCAATATGAGAAATTTTTTTTTGAAATGCGAGGATATCATCGTTAAGGTAGCTCAAACAACGTTAAGGTTTACATGTAGTGGCATATTGCTCCTGCAGGACTGACCACAGTAATAATTAAAGAGTGGAAAGATACAAAGTACGTCGAGCAGCTGGCAGCAGTAACTATGACTCTCTTAGGTAGCCAAATGCCTCGTCACTCGGCGAAATTTATTTGAAAACTCGAGGAAATCGTCGTTGAAGTAACTCAGACAACGGTACCATGGACAGATGGGGGCATATCGGTTCTGCAGGACTGACCACAGTACGAATTAAAGAGAGGAAAGATTCAAAGAAGGGGGAGCAGCTGGCTGCAGTAACTATGACTCTCTTAAGGTAGCCAAATGCCTCGTCATCCGGCGAGGTACATTTGGTAACTCGAGAGACTCGTAGTGGGAGTAACAGTGACGACGTTAACGTGGGCATATAGTGGCACATCGGGTCCATATGACAGGCCATAGCAAGAAATGTTAAGAGAAAGGGCTTAGAAAAGTGGGAGCAGCAGGCAGGAGTACTATGACTCTCTTAAGGTAGCCAAATGCCTCGTCACCATGAGAAATTTTTTTTTGAAAACTCGAGGATATCATCGTTAAGGTAGCTCAAACAACGTTAAGGTTTACATGTAGTGGCATATTGCTCCTGCAGGACTGACCACAGTAATAATTAAAGAGTGGAAAGATACAAAGTACGTCGAGCAGCCGGCAGCAGTAACTATGACTCTCTTAAGGTAGCCAAATGCCTCGTCACTCGGCGAAATTTATTTGAAAACTCGAGGAAATCGTCGTTGAAGTAACTCAGACAACGGTAACATGGAAAGGTGGTGGCATATCGCTTCTGCAGGACTGACCACAGTACGAATTAAAGAGAGGAAAGATTCAAAGAAGGGGGAGCAGCTGGCTGCAGTAACTATGACTCTCTTAAGGTAGCCAAATGCCTCGTCATCCGGCGAGGTACATTTGCTAACTCGAGAGACTCGTAGTGGGAGTAACAGTGACGACGTTAACGTGGGCATATAGTGGCACATCGGGTCCATATGACAGGCCATAGCAAGAAATGTTACAGAGAAAGGGCTTAGAAAAGTGGGAGCAGCAGGCAGGAGTACTATGACTCTCTTAAGGTAGCCAAATGCCTCGTCACCATGAGAAATTTTTTTTTGAAAACTCGAGGATATCATCGTTAAGGTAGCTCAAACAACGTTAAGGTTTACATGTAGTGGCATATTGCTCCTGCAGGACTGACCACAGTAATAATTAAAGAGTGGAAAGATACAAAGTACGTCGAGCAGCTGGCAGCAGTAACTATGACTCTCTTAGGTAGCCAAATGCCTCGTCACTCGGCGAAATTTATTTGAAAACTCGAGGAAATCGTCCTTGAAGTAACTCAGACAACGGTACCATGGAAAGGTGGTGGCATATCGCTTCTGCAGGACTGACCACACTACGAATTAAAGAGAGGAAAGATTCAACGAAGGGGGAGCAGCTGGCTGCAGTAACTATGACTCTCTTAAGGTAGCCAAATGCCTCGTCATCCGGCGAGGTACATTTGGTAACTCGAGAGACTCGTAGTGGGAGTAACAGTGACGACGTTAACGTGGGCATATAGTGGCACATCGGGTCCATATGACAGGCCATAGCAAGAAATGTTACAGAGAAAGGGCTTAGAAAAGTGGGAGCAGCAGGCAGGAGTACTATGACTCTCTTAAGGTAGCCAAATGCCTCGTCACCATGAGAAATTTTTTTTTGAAAACTCGAGGATATCATCGTTAAGGTAGCTCAAACAACGTTAAGGTTTACATGTAGTGGCATATTGCTCCTGCAGGACTGACCACAGTAATAATTAAAGAGTGGAAAGATACAAAGTACGTCGAGCAGCTGGCAGCAGTAACTATGACTCTCTTAGGTAGCCAAATGCCTCGTCACTCGGCGAAATTTATTTGAAAACTCGAGGAAATCGTCCTTGAAGTAACTCAGACAACGGTACCATGGACAGGTGGTGGCATATCGCTTCTGCAGGACTGACCACAGTACGAATTAAAGAGAGGAAAGATTCAAAGAAGGGGGAGCAGCTGGCTGCAGTAACTATGACTCTCTTAAGGTAGCCAAATGCCTCGTCATCCGGCGAGGTACATTTGGTAACTCGAGAGACTCGTAGTGGGAGTAACAGTGACGACGTTAACGTGGGCATATAGTGGCACATCGGGTCCATATGACAGGCCATAGCAAGAAATGTTACAGAGAAAGGGCTTAGAAAAGTGGGAGCAGCAGGCAGGAGTACTATGACTCTCTTAAGGTAGCCAAATGCCTCGTCACCATGATAAATTTTTTTCTGAAAACTCGAGGATATCATTGTTAAGGTAGCTCAAACAACGTTAAGGTTTACATGTAGTGGCATATTGCTCCTGCAGGACTGACCACAGTAATAATTAAAGAGTGGAAAGATACAAAGTACGTCGAGCAGCCGGCAGCAGTAACTATGACTCTCTTAAGGTAGCCAAATGCCTCGTCACTCGGCGAAATTTATTTGAAAACTCGAGGAAATCGTCGTTGAAGTAACTCAGACAACGGTAACATGGAAAGGTGGTGGCACATCGCTTCTGCAGGACTGACCACACTACGAATTAAAGAGAGGAAAGATTCAACGAAGGGGGAGCAGCTGGCTGCAGTAACTATGACTCTCTTAAGGTAGCCAAATGCCTCGTCATCCGGCGAGGTACATTTGGTAACTCGAGAGACTCGTAGTGGGAGTAACAGTGACGACGTTAACGTGGGCATATAGTGGCACATCGGGTCCATATGACAGGCCATAGCAAGAAATGTTACAGAGAAAGGGCTTAGAAAAGTGGGAGCAGCAGGCAGGAGTACTATGACTCTCTTAAGGTAGCCAAATGCCTCGTCAATATGAGAAATTTTTTTTTGAAATGCGAGGATATCATCGTTAAGGTAGCTCAAACAACGTTAAGGTTTACATGTAGTGGCATATTGCTCCTGCAGGACTGACCACAGTAATAATTAAAGAGTGGAAAGATACAAAGTACGTCGAGCAGCTGGCAGCAGTAACTATGACTCTCTTAGGTAGCCAAATGCCTCGTCACTCGGCGAAATTTATTTGAAAACTCGAGGAAATCGTCGTTGAAGTAACTCAGACAACGGTACCATGGACAGATGGGGGCATATCGGTTCTGCAGGACTGACCACAGTACGAATTAAAGAGAGGAAAGATTCAAAGAAGGGGGAGCAGCTGGCTGCAGTAACTATGACTCTCTTAAGGTAGCCAAATGCCTCGTCATCCGGCGAGGTACATTTGGTAACTCGAGAGACTCGTAGTGGGAGTAACAGTGACGACGTTAACGTGGGCATATAGTGGCACATCGGGTCCATATGACAGGCCATAGCAAGAAATGTTAAGAGAAAGGGCTTAGAAAAGTGGGAGCAGCAGGCAGGAGTACTATGACTCTCTTAAGGTAGCCAAATGCCTCGTCACCATGAGAAATTTTTTTTTGAAAACTCGAGGATATCATCGTTAAGGTAGCTCAAACAACGTTAAGGTTTACATGTAGTGGCATATTGCTCCTGCAGGACTGACCACAGTAATAATTAAAGAGTGGAAAGATACAAAGTACGTCGAGCAGCCGGCAGCAGTAACTATGACTCTCTTAAGGTAGCCAAATGCCTCGTCACTCGGCGAAATTTATTTGAAAACTCGAGGAAATCGTCGTTGAAGTAACTCAGACAACGGTAACATGGAAAGGTGGTGGCATATCGCTTCTGCAGGACTGACCACAGTACGAATTAAAGAGAGGAAAGATTCAAAGAAGGGGGAGCAGCTGGCTGCAGTAACTATGACTCTCTTAAGGTAGCCAAATGCCTCGTCATCCGGCGAGGTACATTTGCTAACTCGAGAGACTCGTAGTGGGAGTAATAGTGACAACGTTAACGTGGGCATATAGTGGCACATCGGGTCCTTAGGACAGGCCATAGCAAGAATGATGGAGAGAAAGGGCTTAGAAAAGTATGAGCAGCAGGCAGGAGTACTATGACTCTCTTAAGGTAGCCAAATGCCTCGTCACCATGTGAAATTTTTTTTTGAAAACTCGAGGATATCATCGTTAAGGTAGCTCAAACAACGTTAAGGTTTACATGTAGTGGCATATTGCTCCTGCAGGACTGACCACAGTAATAATTAAAGAGTGGAAAGATACAAAGTACGTCGAGCAGCTGGCAGCAGTAACTATGACTCTCTTAGGTAGCCAAATGCCTCGTCACTCGGCGAAATTTATTTGAAAACTCGAGGAAATCGTCGTTGAAGTAACTCAGACAACGGTACCATGGACAGATGGGGGCATATCGGTTCTGCAGGACTGACTACAGTACGAATTAAAGAGAGGAAAGATTCAAAGAAGGGGGAGCAGCTGGCTGCAGTAACTATGACTCTCTTAAGGTAGCCAAATGCCTCGTCATCCGGCGAGGTACATTTGGTAACTCGAGAGACTCGTAGTGGGAGTAACAGTGACGACGTTAACGTGGGCATATAGTGGCACATCGGGTCCATATGACAGGCCATAGCAAGAAATGTTAAGAGAAAGGGCTTAGAAAAGTGGGAGCAGCAGGCAGGAGTACTATGACTCTCTTAAGGTAGCCAAATGCCTCGTCACCATGAGAAATTTTTTTTTGAAAACTCGAGGATATCATCGTTAAGGTAGCTCAAACAACGTTAAGGTTTACATGTAGTGGCATATTGCTCCTGCAGGACTGACCACAGTAATAATTAAAGAGTGGAAAGATACAAAGTACGTCGAGCAGCCGGCAGCAGTAACTATGACTCTCTTAAGGTAGCCAAATGCCTCGTCACTCGGCGAAATTTATTTGAAAACTCGAGGAAATCGTCGTTGAAGTAACTCAGACAACGGTAACATGGAAAGGTGGTGGCATATCGCATCTGCAGGACTGACCACAGTACGAATTAAAGAGAGGAAAGATTCAAAGAAGGGGGAGCAACTGGCTGCAGTAACTATGACTCTCTTAAGGTAGCCAAATGCCTCGTCATCCGGCGAGGTACATTTGCTAACTCGAGAGACTCGTAGTGGGAGTAACAGTGACAACGTTAACGTGGGCATATAGTGGCACATCGGGTTCCTTAGGACAGGCCATAGCAAGAATGATGGAGAGAAAGGGCTTAGAAAAGTATGAGCAGCAGGCAGGAGTACTATGACTCTCTTAAGGTAGCCAAATGCCTCGTCACCATGAGAAATTTTTTTTTGAAAACTCGAGGATATCATCGTTAAGGTAGCTCAAACAACGTTAAGGTTTACATGTAGTGGCATATTGCTCCTGCAGGACTGACCACAGTAATAATTAAAGAGTGGAAAGATACAAAGTACGTCGAGCAGCTGGCAGCAGTAACTATGACTCTCTTAGGTAGCCAAATGCCTCGTCACTCGGCGAAATTTATTTGAAAACTCGAGGAAATCATCGTTGAAGTAACTCAGACAACGGTAACATGGAAAGGTGGTGGCATATCGCTTCTGCAGGACTGACCACACTACGAATTAAAGAGAGGAAAGATTCAACGAAGGGGGAGCAGCTGGCTGCAGTAACTATGACTCTCTTAAGGTAGCCAAATGCCTCGTCATCCGGCGAGGTACATTTGGTAACTCGAGAGACTCGTAGTGGGAGTAACAGTGACGACGTTAACGTGGGCATATAGTGGCACATCGGGTCCATATGACAGGCCATAGCAAGAAATGTTACAGAGAAAGGGCTTAGAAAAGTGGGAGCAGCAGGCAGGAGTACTATGACTCTCTTAAGGTAGCCAAATGCCTCGTCACCATGAGAAATTTTTTTTTGAAAACTCGAGGATATCATCGTTAAGGTAGCTCAAACAACGTTAAGGTTTACATGTAGTGGCATATTGCTCCTGCAGGACTGACCACAGTAATAATTAAAGAGTGGAAAGATACAAAGTACGTCGAGCAGCTGGCAGCAGTAACTATGACTCTCTTAGGTAGCCAAATGCCTCGTCACTCGGCGAAATTTATTTGAAAACTCGAGGAAATCGTCCTTGAAGTAACTCAGACAACGGTACCATGGACAGGTGGTGGCATATCGCTTCTGCAGGACTGACCACAGTACGAATTAAAGAGAGGAAAGATTCAAAGAAGGGGGAGCAGCTGGCTGCAGTAACTATGACTCTCTTAAGGTAGCCAAATGCCTCGTCATCCGGCGAGGTACATTTGGTAACTCGAGAGACTCGTAGTGGGAGTAACAGTGACGACGTTAACGTGGGCATATAGTGGCACATCGGGTCCATATGACAGGCCATAGCAAGAAATGTTAAGAGAAAGGGCTTAGAAAAGTGGGAGCAGCAGGCAGGAGTACTATGACTCTCTTAAGGTAGCCAAATGCCTCGTCACCATGAGAAATTTTTTTTTGAAAACTCGAGGATATCATCGTTAAGGTAGCTCAAACAACGTTAAGGTTTACATGTAGTGGCATATTGCTCCTGCAGGACTGACCACAGTAATAATTAAAGAGTGGAAAGATACAAAGTACGTCGAGCAGCCGGCAGCAGTAACTATGACTCTCTTAAGGTAGCCAAATGCCTCGTCACTCGGCGAAATTTATTTGAAAACTCGAGGAAATCGTCGTTGAAGTAACTCAGACAACGGTAACATGGAAAGGTGGTGGCATATCGCATCTGCAGGACTGACCACAGTACGAATTAAAGAGAGGAAAGATTCAAAGAAGGGGGAGCAACTGGCTGCAGTAACTATGACTCTCTTAAGGTAGCCAAATGCCTCGTCATCCGGCGAGGTACATTTGCTAACTCGAGAGACTCGTAGTGGGAGTAACAGTGACAACGTTAACGTGGGCATATAGTGGCACATCGGGTTCCTTAGGACAGGCCATAGCAAGAATGATGGAGAGAAAGGGCTTAGAAAAGTATGAGCAGCAGGCAGGAGTACTATGACTCTCTTAAGGTAGCCAAATGCCTCGTCACCATGAGAAATTTTTTTTTGAAAACTCGAGGATATCATCGTTAAGGTAGCTCAAACAACGTTAAGGTTTACATGTAGTGGCATATTGCTCCTGCAGGACTGACCACAGTAATAATTAAAGAGTGGAAAGATACAAAGTACGTCGAGCAGCTGGCAGCAGTAACTATGACTCTCTTAGGTAGCCAAATGCCTCGTCACTCGGCGAAATTTATTTGAAAACTCGAGGAAATCATCGTTGAAGTAACTCAGACAACGGTAACATGGAAAGGTGGTGGCATATCGCTTCTGCAGGACTGACCACACTACGAATTAAAGAGAGGAAAGATTCAACGAAGGGGGAGCAGCTGGCTGCAGTAACTATGACTCTCTTAAGGTAGCCAAATGCCTCGTCATCCGGCGAGGTACATTTGGTAACTCGAGAGACTCGTAGTGGGAGTAACAGTGACGACGTTAACGTGGGCATATAGTGGCACATCGGGTCCATATGACAGGCCATAGCAAGAAATGTTACAGAGAAAGGGCTTAGAAAAGTGGGAGCAGCAGGCAGGAGTACTATGACTCTCTTAAGGTAGCCAAATGCCTCGTCACCATGAGAAATTTTTTTTTGAAAACTCGAGGATATCATCGTTAAGGTAGCTCAAACAACGTTAAGGTTTACATGTAGTGGCATATTGCTCCTGCAGGACTGACCACAGTAATAATTAAAGAGTGGAAAGATACAAAGTACGTCGAGCAGCTGGCAGCAGTAACTATGACTCTCTTAGGTAGCCAAATGCCTCGTCACTCGGCGAAATTTATTTGAAAACTCGAGGAAATCGTCCTTGAAGTAACTCAGACAACGGTACCATGGACAGGTGGTGGCATATCGCTTCTGCAGGACTGACCACAGTACGAATTAAAGAGAGGAAAGATTCAAAGAAGGGGGAGCAGCTGGCTGCAGTAACTATGACTCTCTTAAGGTAGCCAAATGCCTCGTCATCCGGCGAGGTACATTTGGTAACTCGAGAGACTCGTAGTGGGAGTAACAGTGACGATGTTAACGTGGGCATATAGTGGCACATCGGGTCCATATGACAGGCCATAGCAAGAAATGTTACAGAGAAAGGGCTTAGAAAAGTGGGAGCAGCAGGCAGGAGTACTATGACTCTCTTAAGGTAGCCAAATGCCTCGTCACCATGAGAAATTTTTTTCTGAAAACTCGAGGATATCATCGTTAAGGTAGCTCAAACAACGTTAAGGTTTACATGTAGTGGCATATTGCTCCTGCAGGACTGACCACAGTAATAATTAAAGAGTGGAAAGATACAAAGTACGTCGAGCAGCCGGCAGCAGTAACTATGACTCTCTTAAGGTAGCCAAATGCCTCGTCACTCGGCGAAATTTATTTGAAAACTCGAGGAAATCGTCGTTGAAGTAACTCAGACAACGGTAACATGGAAAGGTGGTGGCACATCGCTTCTGCAGGACTGACCACACTACGAATTAAAGAGAGGAAAGATTCAACGAAGGGGGAGCAGCTGGCTGCAGTAACTATGACTCTCTTAAGGTAGCCAAATGCCTCGTCATCCGGCGAGGTACATTTGGTAACTCGAGAGACTCGTAGTGGGAGTAACAGTGACGACGTTAACGTGGGCATATAGTGGCACATCGGGTCCATATGACAGGCCATAGCAAGAAATGTTAAGAGAAAGGGCTTAGAAAAGTGGGAGCAGCAGGCAGGAGTACTATGACTCTCTTAAGGTAGCCAAATGCCTCGTCACCATGAGAAATTTTTTTCTGAAAACTCGAGGATATCATCGTTAAGGTAGCTCAAACAACGTTAAGGTTTACATGTAGTGGCATATTGCTCCTGCAGGACTGACCACAGTAATAATTAAAGAGTGGAAAGATACAAAGTACGTCGAGCAGCCGGCAGCAGTAACTATGACTCTCTTAAGGTAGCCAAATGCCTCGTCACTCGGCGAAATTTATTTGAAAACTCGAGGAAATCGTCGTTGAAGTAACTCAGACAACGGTAACATGGAAAGGTGGTGGCATATCGGTTCTGCAGGACTGACCACAGTACGAATTAAAGAGAGGAAAGATTCAAAGAAGGGGGAGCAGCTGGCTGCAGTAACTATGACTCTCTTAAGGTAGCCAAATGCCTCGTCATCCGGCGAGGTACATTTGCTAACTCGAGAGACTCGTAGTGGGAGTAATAGTGACAACGTTAACGTGGGCATATAGTGGCACATCGGGTCCTTAGGACAGGCCATAGCTAGAATGATGGAGAGAAAGGGCTTAGAAAAGTATGAGCAGCAGGCAGGAGTACTATGACTCTCTTAAGGTAGCCAAATGCCTCGTCACCATGTGAAATTTTTTTTTGAAAACTCGAGGATATCATCGTTAAGGTAGCTCAAACAACGTTAAGGTTTACATGTAGTGGCATATTGCTCCTGCAGGACTGACCACAGTAATAATTAAAGAGTGGAAAGATACAAAGTACGTCGAGCAGCTGGCAGCAGTAACTATGACTCTCTTAGGTAGCCAAATGCCTCGTCACTCGGCGAAATTTATTTGAAAACTCGAGGAAATCGTCGTTGAAGTAACTCAGACAACGGTACCATGGACAGATGGGGGCATATCGGTTCTGCAGGACTGACCACAGTACGAATTAAAGAGAGGAAAGATTCAAAGAAGGGGGAGCAGCTGGCTGCAGTAACTATGACTCTCTTAAGGTAGCCAAATGCCTCGTCATCCGGCGAGGTACATTTGGTAACTCGAGAGACTCGTAGTGGGAGTAACAGTGACGACGTTAACGTGGGCATATAGTGGCACATCGGGTCCATATGACAGGCCATAGCAAGAAATGTTAAGAGAAAGGGCTTAGAAAAGTGGGAGCAGCAGGAAGGAGTACTATGACTCACTTAAGGTAGCCAAATGCCTCGTCACCATGAGAAATTTTTTTTTGAAAACTCGAGGATATCATCGTTAAGGTAGCTCAAACAACGTTAAGGTTTACATGTAGTGGCATATTGCTCCTGCAGGACTGACCACAGTAATAATTAAAGAGTGGAAAGATACAAAGTACGTCGAGCAGCCGGCAGCAGTAACTATGACTCTCTTAAGGTAGCCAAATGCCTCGTCACTCGGCGAAATTTATTTGAAAACTCGAGGAAATCGTCGTTGAAGTAACTCAGACAACGGTACCATGGACAGGTGGTGGCATATCGCTTCTGCAGGACTGACCACAGTACGAATTAAAGAGAGGAAAGATTCAAAGAAGGGGGAGCAGCTGGCTGCAGTAACTATGACTCTCTTAAGGTAGCCAAATGCCTCGTCATCCGACGAGGTACATTTGGTAACTCGAGAGACTCGTAGTGGGAGTAACAGTGACGACGTTAACGTGGGCATATAGTGGCACATCGGGTCCATATGACAGGCCATAGCAAGAAATATTACAGAGAAAGGGCTTAGAAAAGTGGGAGCAGCAGGCAGGAGTACTATGACTCTCTTAAGGTAGCCAAATGCCTCGTCACCATGAGAAATTTTTTTCTGAAAACTCGAGGATATCATCGTTAAGGTAGCTCAAACAACGTTAAGGTTTACATGTAGTGGCATATTGCTCCTGCAGGACTGACCACAGTAATAATTAAAGAGTGGAAAGATACAAAGTACGTCGAGCAGCCGGCAGCAGTAACTATGACTCTCTTAAGGTAGCCAAATGCCTCGTCACTCGGCGAAATTTATTTGAAAACTCGAGGAAATCGTCGTTGAAGTAACTCAGACAACGGTAACATGGAAAGGTGGTGGCACATCGCTTCTGCAGGACTGACCACACTACGAATTAAAGAGAGGAAAGATTCAACGAAGGGGGAGCAGCTGGCTGCAGTAACTATGACTCTCTTAAGGTAGCCAAATGCCTCGTCATCCGGCGAGGTACATTTGGTAACTCGAGAGACTCGTAGTGGGAGTAACAGTGACGACGTTAACGTGGGCATATAGTGGCACATCGGGTCCATATGACAGGCCATAGCAAGAAATGTTACAGAGAAAGGGCTTAGAAAAGTGGGAGCAGCAGGCAGGAGTACTATGACTCTCTTAAGGTAGCCAAATGCCTCGTCACCATGAGAAATTTTTTTTTGAAATGCGAGGATATCATCGTTAAGGTAGCTCAAACAACGTTAAGGTTTACATGTAGTGGCATATTGCTCCTGCAGGACTGACCACAGTAATAATTAAAGAGTGGAAAGATACAAAGTACGTCGAGCAGCTGGCAGCAGTAACTATGACTCTCTTAGGTAGCCAAATGCCTCGTCACTCGGCGAAATTTATTTGAAAACTCGAGGAAATCGTCCTTGAAGTAACTCAGACCACGGTACCATGGACAGGTGGTGGCATATCGCTTCTGCAGGACTGACCACAGTACGAATTAAAGAGAGGAAAGATTCAAAGAAGGGGGAGCAGCTGGCTGCAGTAACTATGACTCTCTTAAGGTAGCCAAATGCCTCGTCATCCGGCGAGGTACATTTGGTAACTCGAGAGACTCGTAGTGGGAGTAACAGTGACGACGTTAACGTGGGCATATAGTGGCACATCGGGTCCATATGACAGGCCATAGCAAGAAATGTTAAGAGAAAGGTCTTAGAAAAGTGGGAGCAGCAGGCAGGAGTACTATGACTCTCTTAAGGTAGCCAAATGCCTCGTCACCATGAGAAATTTTTTTTTGAAAACTCGAGGATATCATCGTTAAGGTAGCTCAAACAACGTTAAGGTTTACATGTAGTGGCATATTGCTCCTGCAGGACTGACCACAGTAATAATTAAAGAGTGGAAAGATACAAAGTACGTCGAGCAGCCGGCAGCAGTAACTATGACTCTCTTAAGGAAGCCAAATGCCTCGTCACTCGGCGAAATTTATTTGAAAACTCGAGGAAATCGTCGTTGAAGTAACTCAGACAACGGTAACATGGAAAGGTGGTGGCATATCGCTTCTGCAGGACTGACCACAGTACGAATTAAAGAGAGGAAAGATTCAAAGAAGGGGGAGCAGCTGGCTGCAGTAACTATGACTCTCTTAAGGTAGCCAAATGCCTCGTCATCCGGCGAGGTACATTTGCTAACTCGAGAGACTCGTAGTGGGAGTAATAGTGACAACGTTAACGTGGGCATATAGTGGCACATCGGGTCCATATGACAGGCCATAGCAAGAAATGTTACAGAGAAAGGGCTTAGAAAAGTGGGAGCAGCAGGCAGGAGTACTATGACTCTCTTAAGGTAGCCAAATGCCTCGTCACCATGAGAAATTTTTTTTTGAAAACTCGAGGATATCATCGTTAAGGTAGCTCAAACAACGTTAAGGTTTACATGTAGTGGCATATTGCTCCTGCAGGACTGACCACAGTAATAATTAAAGAGTGGAAAGATACAAAGTACGTCGAGCAGCTAACAGCAGTAACTATGACTCTCTTAGGTAGCCAAATGCCTCGTCACTCGGCGAAATTTATTTGAAAACTCGAGGAAATCGTCGTTGAAGTAACTCAGACAACGGTACCATGGACAGATGGGGGCATATCGGTTCTGCAGGACTGACCACAGTACGAATTAAAGAGAGGAAAGATTCAAAGAAGGGGGAGCAGCTGGCTGCAGTAACTATGACTCTCTTAAGGTAGCCAAATGCCTCGTCATCCGGCGAGGTACATTTGGTAACTCGAGAGACTCGTAGTGGGAGTAACAGTGACGACGTTAACGTGGGCATATAGTGGCACATCGGGTCCATATGACAGGCCATAGCAAGAAATGTTAAGAGAAAGGGCTTAGAAAAGTGGGAGCAGCAGGCAGGAGTACTATGACTCTCTTAAGGTAGCCAAATGCCTCGTCACCATGAGAAATTTTTTTTTGAAAACTCGAGGATATCATCGTTAAGGTAGCTCAAACAACGTTAAGGTTTACATGTAGTGGCATATTGCTCCTGCAGGACTGACCACAGTAATAATTAAAGAGTGGAAAGATACAAAGTACGTCGAGCAGCTGGCAGCAGTAACTATGACTCTCTTAGGTAGCCAAATGCCTCGTCACTCGGCGAAATTTATTTGAAAACTCGAGGAAATCATCGTTGAAGTAACTCAGACAACGGTAACATGGAAAGGTGGTGGCATATCGCTTCTGCAGGACTGACCACACTACGAATTAAAGAGAGGAAAGATTCAACGAAGGGGGAGCAGCTGGCTGCAGTAACTATGACTCTCTTAAGGTAGCCAAATGCCTCGTCATCCGGCGAGGTACATTTGGTAACTCGAGAGACTCGTAGTGGGAGTAACAGTGACGACGTTAACGTGGGCATATAGTGGCACATCGGGTCCATATGACAGGCCATAGCAAGAAATGTTACAGAGAAAGGGCTTAGAAAAGTGGGAGCAGCAGGCAGGAGTACTATGACTCTCTTAAGGTAGCCAAATGCCTCGTCACCATGAGAAATTTTTTTTTGAAAACTCGAGGATATCATCGTTAAGGTAGCTCAAACAACGTTAAGGTTTACATGTAGTGGCATATTGCTCCTGCAGGACTGACCACAGTAATAATTAAAGAGTGGAAAGATACAAAGTACGTCGAGCAGCTGGCAGCAGTAACTATGACTCTCTTAGGTAGCCAAATGCCTCGTCACTCGGCGAAATTTATTTGAAAACTCGAGGAAATCGTCCTTGAAGTAACTCAGACAACGGTACCATGGACAGGTGGTGGCATATCGCTTCTGCAGGACTGACCACAGTACGAATTAAAGAGAGGAAAGATTCAAAGAAGGGGGAGCAGCTGGCTGCAGTAACTATGACTCTCTTAAGGTAGCCAAATGCCTCGTCATCCGGCGAGGTACATTTGGTAACTCGAGAGACTCGTAGTGGGAGTAACAGTGACGACGTTAACGTGGGCATATAGTGGCACATCGGGTCCATATGACAGGCCATAGCAAGAAATGTTAAGAGAAAGGGCTTAGAAAAGTGGGAGCAGCAGGCAGGAGTACTATGACTCTCTTAAGGTAGCCAAATGCCTCGTCACCATGAGAAATTTTTTTTTGAAATGCGAGGATATCATCGTTAAGGTAGCTCAAACAACGTTAAGGTTTACATGTAGTGGCATATTGCTCCTGCAGGACTGACCACAGTAATAATTAAAGAGTGGAAAGATACAAAGTACGTCGAGCAGCTGGCAGCAGTAACTATGACTCTCTTAGGTAGCCAAATGCCTCGTCACTCGGCGAAATTTATTTGAAAACTCGAGGAAATCGTCCTTGAAGTAACTCAGACAACGGTACCATGGACAGGTGGTGGCATATCGCTTCTGCAGGACTGACCACAGTACGAATTAAAGAGAGGAAAGATTCAAAGAAGGGGGAGCAGCTGGCTGCAGTAACTATGACTCTCTTAAGGTAGCCAAATGCCTCGTCATCCGGCGAGGTACATTTGGTAACTCGAGAGACTCGTAGTGGGAGTAACAGTGACGACGTTAACGTGGGCATATAGTGGCACATCGGGTCCATATGACAGGCCATAGCAAGAAATGTTAAGAGAAAGGGCTTAGAAAAGTGGGAGCAGCAGGCAGGAGTACTATGACTCTCTTAAGGTAGCCAAATGCCTCGTCACCATGAGAAATTTTTTTTTGAAAACTCGAGGATATCATCGTTAAGGTAGCTCAAACAACGTTAAGGTTTACATGTAGTGGCATATTGCTCCTGCAGGACTGACCACAGTAATAATTAAAGAGTGGAAAGATACAAAGTACGTCGAGCAGCCGGCAGCAGTAACTATGACTCTCTTAAGGTAGCCAAATGCCTCGTCACTCGGCGAAATTTATTTGAAAACTCGAGGAAATCGTCGTTGAAGTAACTCAGACAACGGTACCATGGACAGATGGGGGCATATCGGTTCTGCAGGACTGACCACAGTACGAATTAAAGAGAGGAAAGATTCAAAGAAGGGGGAGCAGCTGGCTGCAGTAACTATGACTCTCTTAAGGTAGCCAAATGCCTCGTCATCCGGCGAGGTACATTTGGTAACTCGAGAGACTCGTAGTGGGAGTAACAGTGACGACGTTAACGTGGGCATATAGTGGCACATCGGGTCCATATGACAGGCCATAGCAAGAAATGTTAAGAGAAAGGGCTTAGAAAAGTGGGAGCAGCAGGCAGGAGTACTATGACTCTCTTAAGGTAGCCAAATGCCTCGTCACCATGAGAAATTTTTTTTTGAAATGCGAGGATATCATCGTTAAGGTAGCTCAAACAACGTTAAGGTTTACATGTAGTGGCATATTGCTCCTGCAGGACTGACCACAGTAATAATTAAAGAGTGGAAAGATACAAAGTACGTCGAGCAGCTGGCAGCAGTAACTATGACTCTCTTAGGTAGCCAAATGCCTCGTCACTCGGCGAAATTTATTTGAAAACTCGAGGAAATCGTCCTTGAAGTAACTCAGACCACGGTACCATGGACAGGTGGTGGCATATCGCTTCTGCAGGACTGACCACAGTACGAATTAAAGAGAGGAAAGATTCAAAGAAGGGGGAGCAGCTGGCTGCAGTAACTATGACTCTCTTAAGGTAGCCAAATGCCTCGTCATCCGGCGAGGTACATTTGGTAACTCGAGAGACTCGTAGTGGGAGTAACAGTGACGACGTTAACGTGGGCATATAGTGGCACATCGGGTCCATATGACAGGCCATAGCAAGAAATGTTAAGAGAAAGGTCTTAGAAAAGTGGGAGCAGCAGGCAGGAGTACTATGACTCTCTTAAGGTAGCCAAATGCCTCGTCACCATGAGAAATTTTTTTTTGAAAACTCGAGGATATCATCGTTAAGGTAGCTCAAACAACGTTAAGGTTTACATGTAGTGGCATATTGCTCCTGCAGGACTGACCACAGTAATAATTAAAGAGTGGAAAGATACAAAGTACGTCGAGCAGCCGGCAGCAGTAACTATGACTCTCTTAAGGTAGCCAAATGCCTCGTCACTCGGCGAAATTTATTTGAAAACTCGAGGAAATCGTCGTTGAAGTAACTCAGACAACGGTAACATGGAAAGGTGGTGGCATATCGCTTCTGCAGGACTGACCACAGTACGAATTAAAGAGAGGAAAGATTCAAAGAAGGGGGAGCAGCTGGCTGCAGTAACTATGACTCTCTTAAGGTAGCCAAATGCCTCGTCATCCGGCGAGGTACATTTGCTAACTCGAGAGACTCGTAGTGGGAGTAATAGTGACAACGTTAACGTGGGCATATAGTGGCACATCGGGTCCATATGACAGGCCATAGCAAGAAATGTTACAGAGAAAGGGCTTAGAAAAGTGGGAGCAGCAGGCAGGAGTACTATGACTCTCTTAAGGTAGCCAAATGCCTCGTCACCATGTGAAATTTTTTTTTGAAAACTCGAGGATATCATCGTTAAGGTAGCTCAAACAACGTTAAGGTTTACATGTAGTGGCATATTGCTCCTGCAGGACTGACCACAGTAATAATTAAAGAGTGGAAAGATACAAAGTACGTCGAGCAGCTAACAGCAGTAACTATGACTCTCTTAGGTAGCCAAATGCCTCGTCACTCGGCGAAATTTATTTGAAAACTCGAGGAAATCGTCGTTGAAGTAACTCAGACAACGGTACCATGGACAGATGGGGGCATATCGGTTCTGCAGGACTGACCACAGTACGAATTAAAGAGAGGAAAGATTCAAAGAAGGGGGAGCAGCTGGCTGCAGTAACTATGACTCTCTTAAGGTAGCCAAATGCCTCGTCATCCGGCGAGGTACATTTGGTAACTCGAGAGACTCGTAGTGGGAGTAACAGTGACGACGTTAACGTGGGCATATAGTGGCACATCGGGTCCATATGACAGGCCATAGCAAGAAATGTTAAGAGAAAGGGCTTAGAAAAGTGGGAGCAGCAGGCAGGAGTACTATGACTCTCTTAAGGTAGCCAAATGCCTCGTCACCATGAGAAATTTTTTTTTGAAAACTCGAGGAAATCATCGTTAAGGTAGCTCAAACAACGTTAAGGTTTACATGTAGTGGCATATTGCTCCTGCAGGACTGACCACAGTAATAATTAAAGAGTGGAAAGATACAAAGTACGTCGAGCAGCTGGCAGCAGTAACTATGACTCTCTTAGGTAGCCAAATGCCTCGTCACTCGGCGAAATTTATTTGAAAACTCGAGGAAATCGTCCTTGAAGTAACTCAGACAACGGTACCATGGACAGGTGGTGGCATATCGCTTCTGCAGGACTGACCACAGTACGAATTAAAGAGAGGAAAGATTCAAAGAAGGGGGAGCAGCTGGCTGCAGTAACTATGACTCTCTTAAGGTAGCCAAATGCCTCGTCATCCGGCGAGGTACATTTGGTAACTCGAGAGACTCGTAGTGGGAGTAACAGTGACGACGTTAACGTGGGCATATAGTGGCACATCGGGTCCATATGACAGGCCATAGCAAGAAATGTTACAGAGAAAGGGCTTAGAAAAGTGGGAGCAGCAGGCAGGAGTACTATGACTCTCTTAAGGTAGCCAAATGCCTCGTCACCATGAGAAATTTTTTTCTGAAAACTCGAGGATATCATCGTTAAGGTAGCTCAAACAACGTTAAGGTTTACATGTAGTGGCATATTGCTCCTGCAGGACTGACCACAGTAATAATTAAAGAGTGGAAAGATACAAAGTACGTCGAGCAGCCGGCAGCAGTAACTATGACTCTCTTAAGGTAGCCAAATGCCTCGTCACTCGGCGAAATTTATTTGAAAACTCGAGGAAATCGTCGTTGAAGTAACTCAGACAACGGTAACATGGAAAGGTGGTGGCACATCGCTTCTGCAGGACTGACCACACTACGAATTAAAGAGAGGAAAGATTCAACGAAGGGGGAGCAGCTGGCTGCAGTAACTATGACTCTCTTAAGGTAGCCAAATGCCTCGTCATCCGGCGAGGTACATTTGGTAACTCGAGAGACTCGTAGTGGGAGTAACAGTGACGACGTTAACGTGGGCATATAGTGGCACATCGGGTCCATATGACAGGCCATAGCAAGAAATGTTACAGAGAAAGGGCTTAGAAAAGTGGGAGCAGCAGGCAGGAGTACTACGACTCTCTTAAGGTAGCCAAATGCCTCGTCACCATGAGAAATTTTTTTTTGAAATGCGAGGATATCATCGTTAAGGTAGCTCAAACAACGTTAAGGTTTACATGTAGTGGCATATTGCTCCTGCAGGACTGACCACAGTAATAATTAAAGAGTGGAAAGATACAAAGTACGTCGAGCAGCTGGCAGCAGTAACTATGACTCTCTTAGGTAGCCAAATGCCTCGTCACTCGGCGAAATTTATTTGAAAACTCGAGGAAATCGTCCTTGAAGTAACTCAGACAACGGTACCATGGACAGGTGGTGGCATATCGCTTCTGCAGGACTGACCACAGTACGAATTAAAGAGAGGAAAGATTCAAAGAAGGGGGAGCAGCTGGCTGCAGTAACTATGACTCTCTTAAGGTAGCCAAATGCCTCGTCATCCGGCGAGGTACATTTGGTAACTCGAGAGACTCGTAGTGGGAGTAACAGTGACGACGTTAACGTGGGCATATAGTGGCACATCGGGTCCATATGACAGGCCATAGCAAGAAATGTTAAGAGAAAGGGCTTAGAAAAGTGGGAGCAGCAGGCAGGAGTACTATGACTCTCTTAAGGTAGCCAAATGCCTCGTCACCATGAGAAATTTTTTTTTGAAAACTCGAGGATATCATCGTTAAGGTAGCTCAAACAACGTTAAGGTTTACATGTAGTGGCATATTGCTCCTGCAGGACTGACCACAGTAATAATTAAAGAGTGGAAAGATACAAAGTACGTCGAGCAGCCGGCAGCAGTAACTATGACTCTCTTAAGGTAGCCAAATGCCTCGTCACTCGGCGAAATTTATTTGAAAACTCGAGGAAATCGTCGTTGAAGTAACTCAGACAACGGTACCATGGACAGATGGGGGCATATCGGTTCTGCAGGACTGACCACAGTACGAATTAAAGAGAGGAAAGATTCAAAGAAGGGGGAGCAGCTGGCTGCAGTAACTATGACTCTCTTAAGGTAGCCAAATGCCTCGTCATCCGGCGAGGTACATTTGGTAACTCGAGAGACTCGTAGTGGGAGTAACAGTGACGACGTTAACGTGGGCATATAGTGGCACATCGGGTCCATATGACAGGCCATAGCAAGAAATGTTAAGAGAAAGGGCTTAGAAAAGTGGGAGCAGCAGGCAGGAGTACTATGACTCTCTTAAGGTAGCCAAATGCCTCGTCACCATGAGAAATTTTTTTTTGAAAACTCGAGGATATCATCGTTAAGGTAGCTCAAACAACGTTAAGGTTTACATGTAGTGGCATATTGCTCCTGCAGGACTGACCACAGTAATAATTAAAGAGTGGAAAGATACAAAGTACGTCGAGCAGCTGGCAGCAGTAACTATGACTCTCTTAGGTAGCCAAATGCCTCGTCACTCGGCGAAATTTATTTGAAAACTCGAGGAAATCATCGTTGAAGTAACTCAGACAACGGTAACATGGAAAGGTGGTGGCATATCGCTTCTGCAGGACTGACCACACTACGAATTAAAGAGAGGAAAGATTCAACGAAGGGGGAGCAGCTGGCTGCAGTAACTATGACTCTCTTAAGGTAGCCAAATGCCTCGTCATCCGGCGAGGTACATTTGGTAACTCGAGAGACTCGTAGTGGGAGTAACAGTGACGACGTTAACGTGGGCATATAGTGGCACATCGGGTCCATATGACAGGCCATAGCAAGAAATGTTACAGAGAAAGGGCTTAGAAAAGTGGGAGCAGCAGGCAGGAGTACTATGACTCTGTTAAGGTAGCCAAATGCCTCGTCACCATGAGAAATTTTTTTTTGAAAACTCGAGGATATCATCGTTAAGGTAGCTCAAACAACGTTAAGGTTTACATGTAGTGGCATATTGCTCCTGCAGGACTGACCACAGTAATAATTAAAGAGTGGAAAGATACAAAGTACGTCGAGCAGCTGGCAGCAGTAACTATGACTCTCTTAGGTAGCCAAATGCCTCGTCACTCGGCGAAATTTATTTGAAAACTCGAGGAAATCGTCCTTGAAGTAACTCAGACAACGGTACCATGGACAGGTGGTGGCATATCGCTTCTGCAGGACTGACCACAGTACGAATTAAAGAGAGGAAAGATTCAAAGAAGGGGGAGCAGCTGGCTGCAGTAACTATGACTCTCTTAAGGTAGCCAAATGCCTCGTCATCCGGCGAGGTACATTTGGTAACTCGAGAGACTCGTAGTGGGAGTAACAGTGACGACGTTAACGTGGGCATATAGTGGCACATCGGGTCCATATGACAGGCCATAGCAAGAAATGTTACAGAGAAAGGGCTTAGAAAAGTGGGAGCAGCAGGCAGGAGTACTATGACTCTCTTAAGGTAGCCAAATGCCTCGTCACCATGAGAAATTTTTTTCTGAAAACTCGAGGATATCATCGTTAAGGTAGCTCAAACAACGTTAAGGTTTACATGTAGTGGCATATTGCTCCTGCAGGACTGACCACAGTAATAATTAAAGAGTGGAAAGATACAAAGTACGTCGAGCAGCCGGCAGCAGTAACTATGACTCTCTTAAGGTAGCCAAATGCCTCGTCACTCGGCGAAATTTATTTGAAAACTCGAGGAAATCGTCGTTGAAGTAACTCAGACAACGGTACCATGGACAGATGGGGGCATATCGGTTCTGCAGGACTGACCACAGTACGAATTAAAGAGAGGAAAGATTCAAAGAAGGGGGAGCAGCTGGCTGCAGTAACTATGACTCTCTTAAGGTAGCCAAATGCCTCGTCATCCGGCGAGGTACATTTGGTAACTCGAGAGACTCGTAGTGGGAGTAACAGTGACGACGTTAACGTGGGCATATAGTGGCACATCGGGTCCATATGACAGGCCATAGCAAGAAATGTTACAGAGAAAGGGCTTAGAAAAGTGGGAGCAGCAGGCAGGAGTACTATGACTCTCTTAAGGTAGCCAAATGCCTCGTCACCATGAGAAATTTTTTTTTGAAAACTCGAGGATATCATCGTTAAGGTAGCTCAAACAACGTTAAGGTTTACATGTAGTGGCATATTGCTCCTGCAGGACTGACCACAGTAATAATTAAAGAGTGGAAAGATACAAAGTACGTCGAGCAGCCGGCAGCAGTAACTATGACTCTCTTAGGTAGCCAAATGCCTCGTCACTCGGCGAAATTTATTTGAAAACTCGAGGAAATCGTCCTTGAAGTAACTCAGACAACGGTACCATGGACAGGTGGTGGCATATCGCTTCTGCAGGACTGACCACAGTACGAATTAAAGAGAGGAAAGATTCAAAGAAGGGGGAGCAGCTGGCTGCAGTAACTATGACTCTCTTAAGGTAGCCAAATGCCTCGTCATCCGGCGAGGTACATTTGGTAACTCGAGAGACTCGTAGTGGGAGTAACAGTGACGACGTTAACGTGGGCATATAGTGGCACATCGGGTCCATATGACAGGCCATAGCAAGAAATGTTACAGAGAAAGGGCTTAGAAAAGTGGGAGCAGCAGGCAGGAGTACTATGACTCTCTTAAGGTAGCCAAATGCCTCGTCACCATGAGAAATTTTTTTTTGAAATGCGAGGATATCATCGTTAAGGTAGCTCAAACAACGTTAAGGTTTACATGTAGTGGCATATTGCTCCTGCAGGACTGACCACAGTAATAATTAAAGAGTGGAAAGATACAAAGTACGTCGAGCAGCTGGCAGCAGTAACTATGACTCTCTTAGGTAGCCAAATGCCTCGTCACTCAGCGAAATTTATTTGAAAACTCGAGGAAATCGTCCTTGAAGTAACTCAGACAACGGTACCATGGACAGGTGGTGGCATATCGCTTCTGCAGGACTGACCACAGTACGAATTAAAGAGAGGAAAGATTCAAAGAAGGGGGAGCAGCTGGCTGCAGTAACTATGACTCTCTTAAGGTAGCCAAATGCCTCGTCATCCGGCGAGGTACATTTGGTAACTCGAGAGACTCGTAGTGGGAGTAACAGTGACGACGTTAACGTGGGCATATAGTGGCACATCGGGTCCATATGACAGGCCATAGCAAGAAATGTTAAGAGAAAGGGCTTAGAAAAATGGGAGCAGCAGGCAGGAGTACTATGACTCTCTTAAGGTAGCCAAATGCCTCGTCACCATGAGAAATTTTTTTTTGAAAACTCGAGGATATCATCGTTAAGGTAGCTCAAACAACGTTAAGGTTTACATGTAGTGGCATATTGCTCCTGCAGGACTGACCACAGTAATAATTAAAGAGTGGAAAGATACAAAGTACGTGGAGCAGCCGGCAGCAGTAACTATGACTCTCTTAAGGTAGCCAAATGCCTCGTCACTCGGCGAAATTTATTTGAAAACTCGAGGAAATCGTCGTTGAAGTAACTCAGACAACGGTAACATGGAAAGGTGGTGGCATATCGCTTCTGCAGGACTGACCACAGTACGAATTAAAGAGAGGAAAGATTCAAAGAAGGGGGAGCAGCTGGCTGCAGTAACTATGACTCTCTTAAGGTAGCCAAATGCCTCGTCATCCGGCGAGGTACATTTGGTAACTCGAGAGACTCGTAGTGGGAGTAACAGTGACGACGTTAACGTGGGCATATAGTGGCACATCGGGTCCATATGACAGGCCATAGCAAGAAATGTTACAGAGAAAGGGCTTAGAAAAGTGGGAGCAGCAGGCAGGAGTACTATGACTCTCTTAAGGTAGCCAAATGCCTCGTCACCATGAGAAATTTTTTTTTGAAAACTCGAGGATATCATCGTTAAGGTAGCTCAAACAACGTTAAGGTTTACATGTAGTGGCATATTGCTCCTGCAGGACTGACCACAGTAATAATTAAAGAGTGGAAAGATACAAAGTACGTCGAGCAGCTGGCAGCAGTAACTATGACTCTCTTAGGTAGCCAAATGCCTCGTCACTCGGCGAAATTTATTTGAAAACTCGAGGAAATCGTCCTTGAAGTAACTCAGACAACGGTACCATGGACAGGTGGTGGCATATCGCTTCTGCAGGACTGACCACAGTACGAATTAAAGAGAGGAAAGATTCAAAGAAGGGGGAGCAGCTGGCTGCAGTAACTATGACTCTCTTAAGGTAGCCAAATGCCTCGTCATCCGGCGGGGTACATTTGGTAACTCGAGAGACTCGTAGTGGGAGTAACAGTGACGACGTTAACGTGGGCATATAGTGGCACATCGGGTCCATATGACAGGCCATAGCAAGAAATGTTACAGAGAAAGGGCTTAGAAAAGTGGGAGCAGCAGGCAGGAGTACTATGACTCTCTTAAGGTAGCCAAATGCCTCGTCACCATGAGAAATTTTTTTCTGAAAACTCGAGGATATCATCGTTAAGGTAGCTCAAACAACGTTAAGGTTTACATGTAGTGGCATATTGCTCCTGCAGGACTGACCACAGTAATAATTAAAGAGTGGAAAGATACAAAGTACGTCGAGCAGCCGGCAGCAGTAACTATGACTCTCTTAAGGTAGCCAAATGCCTCGTCACTCGGCGAAATTTATTTGAAAACTCGAGGAAATCGTCGTTGAAGTAACTCAGACAACGGTAACATGGAAAGGTGGTGGCACATCGCTTCTGCAGGACTGACCACACTACGAATTAAAGAGAGGAAAGATTCAACGAAGGGGGAGCAGCTGGCTGCAGTAACTATGACTCTCTTAAGGTAGCCAAATGCCTCGTCATCCGGCGAGGTACATTTGGTAACTCGAGAGACTCGTAGTGGGAGTAACAGTGACGACGTTAACGTGGGCATATAGTGGCACATCGGGTCCATATGACAGGCCATAGCAAGAAATGTTACAGAGAAAGGGCTTAGAAAAGTGGGAGCAGCAGGCAGGAGTACTATGACTCTCTTAAGGTAGCCAAATGCCTCGTCACCATGAGAAATTTTTTTTTGAAATGCGAGGATATCATCGTTAAGGTAGCTCAAACAACGTTAAGGTTTACATGTAGTGGCATATTGCTCCTGCAGGACTGACCACAGTAATAATTAAAGAGTGGAAAGATACAAAGTACGTCGAGCAGCTGGCAGCAGTAACTATGACTCTCTTAGGTAGCCAAATGCCTCGTCACTCGGCGAAATTTATTTGAAAACTCGAGGAAATCGTCCTTGAAGTAACTCAGACAACGGTACCATGGACAGGTGGTGGCATATCGCTTCTGCAGGACTGACCACAGTACGAATTGAAGAGAGGAAAGATTCAAAGAAGGGGGAGCAGCTGGCTGCAGTAACTATGACTCTCTTAAGGTAGCCAAATGCCTCGTCATCCGGCGAGGTACATTTGGTAACTCGAGAGACTCGTAGTGGGAGTAACAGTGACGACGTTAACGTGGGCATATAGTGGCACATCGGGTCCATATGACAGGCCATAGCAAGAAATGTTACAGAGAAAGGGCTTAGAAAAGTGGGAGCAGCAGGCAGGAGTACTATGACTCTCTTAAGGTAGCCAAATGCCTCGTCACCATGAGAAATTTTTTTCTGAAAACTCGAGGATATCATCGTTAAGGTAGCTCAAACAACGTTAAGGTTTACATGTAGTGGCATATTGCTCCTGCAGGACTGACCACAGTAATAATTAAAGAGTGGAAAGATACAAAGTACGTCGAGCAGCCGGCAGCAGTAACTATGACTCTCTTAAGGTAGCCAAATGCCTCGTCACTCGGCGAAATTTATTTGAAAACTCGAGGAAATCGTCGTTGAAGTAACTCAGACAACGGTAACATGGAAAGGTGGTGGCACATCGCTTCTGCAGGACTGACCACACTACGAATTAAAGAGAGGAAAGATTCAACGAAGGGGGAGCAGCTGGCTGCAGTAACTATGACTCTCTTAAGGTAGCCAAATGCCTCGTCATCCGGCGAGGTACATTTGGTAACTCGAGAGACTCGTAGTGGGAGTAACAGTGACGACGTTAACGTGGGCATATAGTGGCACATCGGGTCCATATGACAGGCCATAGCAAGAAATGTTACAGAGAAAGGGCTTAGAAAAGTGGGAGCAGCAGGCAGGAGTACTATGACTCTCTTAAGGTAGCCAAATGCCTCGTCACCATGTGAAATTTTTTTTTGAAAACTCGAGGATATCATCGTTAAGGTAGCTCAA
Source organism: Schistocerca americana (assembly GCF_021461395.2). Taxonomy (NCBI): domain Eukaryota; kingdom Metazoa; phylum Arthropoda; class Insecta; order Orthoptera; family Acrididae; genus Schistocerca; species Schistocerca americana. Next base: position 87,159,186 of record NC_060122.1, read on the forward strand.
ACAACGTTAAGGTTTACATGTAGTGGCATATTGCTCCTGCAGGACTGACCACAGTAATAATTAAAGAGTGGAAAGATACAAAGTACGTCGAGCAGCTAACAGCAGTAACTATGACTCTCTTAGGTAGCCAAATGCCTCGTCACTCGGCGAAATTTATTTGAAAACTCGAGGAAATCGTCGTTGAAGTAACTCAGACAACGGTACCATGGACAGATGGGGGCATATCGGTTCTGCAGGACTGACCACAGTACGAATTAAAGAGAGGAAAGATTCAAAGAAGGGGGAGCAGCTGGCTGCAGTAACTATGACTCTCTTAAGGTAGCCAAATGCCTCGTCATCCGGCGAGGTACATTTGGTAACTCGAGAGACTCGTAGTGGGAGTAACAGTGACGACGTTAACGTGGGCATATAGTGGCACATCGGGTCCATATGACAGGCCATAGCAAGAAATGTTAAGAGAAAGGGCTTAGAAAAGTGGGAGCAGCAGGCAGGAGTACTATGACTCTCTTAAGGTAGCCAAATGCCTCGTCACCATGAGAAATTTTTTTTTGAAAACTCGAGGAAATCATCGTTAAGGTAGCTCAAACAACGTTAAGGTTTACATGTAGTGGCATATTGCTCCTGCAGGACTGACCACAGTAATAATTAAAGAGTGGAAAGATACAAAGTACGTCGAGCAGCTGGCAGCAGTAACTATGACTCTCTTAGGTAGCCAAATGCCTCGTCACTCGGCGAAATTTATTTGAAAACTCGAGGAAATCGTCCTTGAAGTAACTCAGACAACGGTACCATGGACAGGTGGTGGCATATCGCTTCTGCAGGACTGACCACAGTACGAATTAAAGAGAGGAAAGATTCAAAGAAGGGGGAGCAGCTGGCTGCAGTAACTATGACTCTCTTAAGGTAGCCAAATGCCTCGTCATCCGGCGAGGTACATTTGGTAACTCGAGAGACTCGTAGTGGGAGTAACAGTGACGACGTTAACGTGGGCATATAGTGGCACATCGGGTCCATATGACAGGCCATAGCAAGAAATGTTACAGAGAAAGGGCTTAGAAAAGTGGGAGCAGCAGGCAGGAGTACTATGACTCTCTTAAGGTAGCCAAATGCCTCGTCACCATGAGAAATTTTTTTCTGAAAACTCGAGGATATCATCGTTAAGGTAGCTCAAACAACGTTAAGGTTTACATGTAGTGGCATATTGCTCCTGCAGGACTGACCACAGTAATAATTAAAGAGTGGAAAGATACAAAGTACGTCGAGCAGCCGGCAGCAGTAACTATGACTCTCTTAAGGTAGCCAAATGCCTCGTCACTCGGCGAAATTTATTTGAAAACTCGAGGAAATCGTCGTTGAAGTAACTCAGACAACGGTAACATGGAAAGGTGGTGGCACATCGCTTCTGCAGGACTGACCACACTACGAATTAAAGAGAGGAAAGATTCAACGAAGGGGGAGCAGCTGGCTGCAGTAACTATGACTCTCTTAAGGTAGCCAAATGCCTCGTCATCCGGCGAGGTACATTTGGTAACTCGAGAGACTCGTAGTGGGAGTAACAGTGACGACGTTAACGTGGGCATATAGTGGCACATCGGGTCCATATGACAGGCCATAGCAAGAAATGTTACAGAGAAAGGGCTTAGAAAAGTGGGAGCAGCAGGCAGGAGTACTACGACTCTCTTAAGGTAGCCAAATGCCTCGTCACCATGAGAAATTTTTTTTTGAAATGCGAGGATATCATCGTTAAGGTAGCTCAAACAACGTTAAGGTTTACATGTAGTGGCATATTGCTCCTGCAGGACTGACCACAGTAATAATTAAAGAGTGGAAAGATACAAAGTACGTCGAGCAGCTGGCAGCAGTAACTATGACTCTCTTAGGTAGCCAAATGCCTCGTCACTCGGCGAAATTTATTTGAAAACTCGAGGAAATCGTCCTTGAAGTAACTCAGACAACGGTACCATGGACAGGTGGTGGCATATCGCTTCTGCAGGACTGACCACAGTACGAATTAAAGAGAGGAAAGATTCAAAGAAGGGGGAGCAGCTGGCTGCAGTAACTATGACTCTCTTAAGGTAGCCAAATGCCTCGTCATCCGGCGAGGTACATTTGGTAACTCGAGAGACTCGTAGTGGGAGTAACAGTGACGACGTTAACGTGGGCATATAGTGGCACATCGGGTCCATATGACAGGCCATAGCAAGAAATGTTAAGAGAAAGGGCTTAGAAAAGTGGGAGCAGCAGGCAGGAGTACTATGACTCTCTTAAGGTAGCCAAATGCCTCGTCACCATGAGAAATTTTTTTTTGAAAACTCGAGGATATCATCGTTAAGGTAGCTCAAACAACGTTAAGGTTTACATGTAGTGGCATATTGCTCCTGCAGGACTGACCACAGTAATAATTAAAGAGTGGAAAGATACAAAGTACGTCGAGCAGCCGGCAGCAGTAACTATGACTCTCTTAAGGTAGCCAAATGCCTCGTCACTCGGCGAAATTTATTTGAAAACTCGAGGAAATCGTCGTTGAAGTAACTCAGACAACGGTACCATGGACAGATGGGGGCATATCGGTTCTGCAGGACTGACCACAGTACGAATTAAAGAGAGGAAAGATTCAAAGAAGGGGGAGCAGCTGGCTGCAGTAACTATGACTCTCTTAAGGTAGCCAAATGCCTCGTCATCCGGCGAGGTACATTTGGTAACTCGAGAGACTCGTAGTGGGAGTAACAGTGACGACGTTAACGTGGGCATATAGTGGCACATCGGGTCCATATGACAGGCCATAGCAAGAAATGTTAAGAGAAAGGGCTTAGAAAAGTGGGAGCAGCAGGCAGGAGTACTATGACTCTCTTAAGGTAGCCAAATGCCTCGTCACCATGAGAAATTTTTTTTTGAAAACTCGAGGATATCATCGTTAAGGTAGCTCAAACAACGTTAAGGTTTACATGTAGTGGCATATTGCTCCTGCAGGACTGACCACAGTAATAATTAAAGAGTGGAAAGATACAAAGTACGTCGAGCAGCTGGCAGCAGTAACTATGACTCTCTTAGGTAGCCAAATGCCTCGTCACTCGGCGAAATTTATTTGAAAACTCGAGGAAATCATCGTTGAAGTAACTCAGACAACGGTAACATGGAAAGGTGGTGGCATATCGCTTCTGCAGGACTGACCACACTACGAATTAAAGAGAGGAAAGATTCAACGAAGGGGGAGCAGCTGGCTGCAGTAACTATGACTCTCTTAAGGTAGCCAAATGCCTCGTCATCCGGCGAGGTACATTTGGTAACTCGAGAGACTCGTAGTGGGAGTAACAGTGACGACGTTAACGTGGGCATATAGTGGCACATCGGGTCCATATGACAGGCCATAGCAAGAAATGTTACAGAGAAAGGGCTTAGAAAAGTGGGAGCAGCAGGCAGGAGTACTATGACTCTGTTAAGGTAGCCAAATGCCTCGTCACCATGAGAAATTTTTTTTTGAAAACTCGAGGATATCATCGTTAAGGTAGCTCAAACAACGTTAAGGTTTACATGTAGTGGCATATTGCTCCTGCAGGACTGACCACAGTAATAATTAAAGAGTGGAAAGATACAAAGTACGTCGAGCAGCTGGCAGCAGTAACTATGACTCTCTTAGGTAGCCAAATGCCTCGTCACTCGGCGAAATTTATTTGAAAACTCGAGGAAATCGTCCTTGAAGTAACTCAGACAACGGTACCATGGACAGGTGGTGGCATATCGCTTCTGCAGGACTGACCACAGTACGAATTAAAGAGAGGAAAGATTCAAAGAAGGGGGAGCAGCTGGCTGCAGTAACTATGACTCTCTTAAGGTAGCCAAATGCCTCGTCATCCGGCGAGGTACATTTGGTAACTCGAGAGACTCGTAGTGGGAGTAACAGTGACGACGTTAACGTGGGCATATAGTGGCACATCGGGTCCATATGACAGGCCATAGCAAGAAATGTTACAGAGAAAGGGCTTAGAAAAGTGGGAGCAGCAGGCAGGAGTACTATGACTCTCTTAAGGTAGCCAAATGCCTCGTCACCATGAGAAATTTTTTTCTGAAAACTCGAGGATATCATCGTTAAGGTAGCTCAAACAACGTTAAGGTTTACATGTAGTGGCATATTGCTCCTGCAGGACTGACCACAGTAATAATTAAAGAGTGGAAAGATACAAAGTACGTCGAGCAGCCGGCAGCAGTAACTATGACTCTCTTAAGGTAGCCAAATGCCTCGTCACTCGGCGAAATTTATTTGAAAACTCGAGGAAATCGTCGTTGAAGTAACTCAGACAACGGTACCATGGACAGATGGGGGCATATCGGTTCTGCAGGACTGACCACAGTACGAATTAAAGAGAGGAAAGATTCAAAGAAGGGGGAGCAGCTGGCTGCAGTAACTATGACTCTCTTAAGGTAGCCAAATGCCTCGTCATCCGGCGAGGTACATTTGGTAACTCGAGAGACTCGTAGTGGGAGTAACAGTGACGACGTTAACGTGGGCATATAGTGGCACATCGGGTCCATATGACAGGCCATAGCAAGAAATGTTACAGAGAAAGGGCTTAGAAAAGTGGGAGCAGCAGGCAGGAGTACTATGACTCTCTTAAGGTAGCCAAATGCCTCGTCACCATGAGAAATTTTTTTTTGAAAACTCGAGGATATCATCGTTAAGGTAGCTCAAACAACGTTAAGGTTTACATGTAGTGGCATATTGCTCCTGCAGGACTGACCACAGTAATAATTAAAGAGTGGAAAGATACAAAGTACGTCGAGCAGCCGGCAGCAGTAACTATGACTCTCTTAGGTAGCCAAATGCCTCGTCACTCGGCGAAATTTATTTGAAAACTCGAGGAAATCGTCCTTGAAGTAACTCAGACAACGGTACCATGGACAGGTGGTGGCATATCGCTTCTGCAGGACTGACCACAGTACGAATTAAAGAGAGGAAAGATTCAAAGAAGGGGGAGCAGCTGGCTGCAGTAACTATGACTCTCTTAAGGTAGCCAAATGCCTCGTCATCCGGCGAGGTACATTTGGTAACTCGAGAGACTCGTAGTGGGAGTAACAGTGACGACGTTAACGTGGGCATATAGTGGCACATCGGGTCCATATGACAGGCCATAGCAAGAAATGTTACAGAGAAAGGGCTTAGAAAAGTGGGAGCAGCAGGCAGGAGTACTATGACTCTCTTAAGGTAGCCAAATGCCTCGTCACCATGAGAAATTTTTTTTTGAAATGCGAGGATATCATCGTTAAGGTAGCTCAAACAACGTTAAGGTTTACATGTAGTGGCATATTGCTCCTGCAGGACTGACCACAGTAATAATTAAAGAGTGGAAAGATACAAAGTACGTCGAGCAGCTGGCAGCAGTAACTATGACTCTCTTAGGTAGCCAAATGCCTCGTCACTCAGCGAAATTTATTTGAAAACTCGAGGAAATCGTCCTTGAAGTAACTCAGACAACGGTACCATGGACAGGTGGTGGCATATCGCTTCTGCAGGACTGACCACAGTACGAATTAAAGAGAGGAAAGATTCAAAGAAGGGGGAGCAGCTGGCTGCAGTAACTATGACTCTCTTAAGGTAGCCAAATGCCTCGTCATCCGGCGAGGTACATTTGGTAACTCGAGAGACTCGTAGTGGGAGTAACAGTGACGACGTTAACGTGGGCATATAGTGGCACATCGGGTCCATATGACAGGCCATAGCAAGAAATGTTAAGAGAAAGGGCTTAGAAAAATGGGAGCAGCAGGCAGGAGTACTATGACTCTCTTAAGGTAGCCAAATGCCTCGTCACCATGAGAAATTTTTTTTTGAAAACTCGAGGATATCATCGTTAAGGTAGCTCAAACAACGTTAAGGTTTACATGTAGTGGCATATTGCTCCTGCAGGACTGACCACAGTAATAATTAAAGAGTGGAAAGATACAAAGTACGTGGAGCAGCCGGCAGCAGTAACTATGACTCTCTTAAGGTAGCCAAATGCCTCGTCACTCGGCGAAATTTATTTGAAAACTCGAGGAAATCGTCGTTGAAGTAACTCAGACAACGGTAACATGGAAAGGTGGTGGCATATCGCTTCTGCAGGACTGACCACAGTACGAATTAAAGAGAGGAAAGATTCAAAGAAGGGGGAGCAGCTGGCTGCAGTAACTATGACTCTCTTAAGGTAGCCAAATGCCTCGTCATCCGGCGAGGTACATTTGGTAACTCGAGAGACTCGTAGTGGGAGTAACAGTGACGACGTTAACGTGGGCATATAGTGGCACATCGGGTCCATATGACAGGCCATAGCAAGAAATGTTACAGAGAAAGGGCTTAGAAAAGTGGGAGCAGCAGGCAGGAGTACTATGACTCTCTTAAGGTAGCCAAATGCCTCGTCACCATGAGAAATTTTTTTTTGAAAACTCGAGGATATCATCGTTAAGGTAGCTCAAACAACGTTAAGGTTTACATGTAGTGGCATATTGCTCCTGCAGGACTGACCACAGTAATAATTAAAGAGTGGAAAGATACAAAGTACGTCGAGCAGCTGGCAGCAGTAACTATGACTCTCTTAGGTAGCCAAATGCCTCGTCACTCGGCGAAATTTATTTGAAAACTCGAGGAAATCGTCCTTGAAGTAACTCAGACAACGGTACCATGGACAGGTGGTGGCATATCGCTTCTGCAGGACTGACCACAGTACGAATTAAAGAGAGGAAAGATTCAAAGAAGGGGGAGCAGCTGGCTGCAGTAACTATGACTCTCTTAAGGTAGCCAAATGCCTCGTCATCCGGCGGGGTACATTTGGTAACTCGAGAGACTCGTAGTGGGAGTAACAGTGACGACGTTAACGTGGGCATATAGTGGCACATCGGGTCCATATGACAGGCCATAGCAAGAAATGTTACAGAGAAAGGGCTTAGAAAAGTGGGAGCAGCAGGCAGGAGTACTATGACTCTCTTAAGGTAGCCAAATGCCTCGTCACCATGAGAAATTTTTTTCTGAAAACTCGAGGATATCATCGTTAAGGTAGCTCAAACAACGTTAAGGTTTACATGTAGTGGCATATTGCTCCTGCAGGACTGACCACAGTAATAATTAAAGAGTGGAAAGATACAAAGTACGTCGAGCAGCCGGCAGCAGTAACTATGACTCTCTTAAGGTAGCCAAATGCCTCGTCACTCGGCGAAATTTATTTGAAAACTCGAGGAAATCGTCGTTGAAGTAACTCAGACAACGGTAACATGGAAAGGTGGTGGCACATCGCTTCTGCAGGACTGACCACACTACGAATTAAAGAGAGGAAAGATTCAACGAAGGGGGAGCAGCTGGCTGCAGTAACTATGACTCTCTTAAGGTAGCCAAATGCCTCGTCATCCGGCGAGGTACATTTGGTAACTCGAGAGACTCGTAGTGGGAGTAACAGTGACGACGTTAACGTGGGCATATAGTGGCACATCGGGTCCATATGACAGGCCATAGCAAGAAATGTTACAGAGAAAGGGCTTAGAAAAGTGGGAGCAGCAGGCAGGAGTACTATGACTCTCTTAAGGTAGCCAAATGCCTCGTCACCATGAGAAATTTTTTTTTGAAATGCGAGGATATCATCGTTAAGGTAGCTCAAACAACGTTAAGGTTTACATGTAGTGGCATATTGCTCCTGCAGGACTGACCACAGTAATAATTAAAGAGTGGAAAGATACAAAGTACGTCGAGCAGCTGGCAGCAGTAACTATGACTCTCTTAGGTAGCCAAATGCCTCGTCACTCGGCGAAATTTATTTGAAAACTCGAGGAAATCGTCCTTGAAGTAACTCAGACAACGGTACCATGGACAGGTGGTGGCATATCGCTTCTGCAGGACTGACCACAGTACGAATTGAAGAGAGGAAAGATTCAAAGAAGGGGGAGCAGCTGGCTGCAGTAACTATGACTCTCTTAAGGTAGCCAAATGCCTCGTCATCCGGCGAGGTACATTTGGTAACTCGAGAGACTCGTAGTGGGAGTAACAGTGACGACGTTAACGTGGGCATATAGTGGCACATCGGGTCCATATGACAGGCCATAGCAAGAAATGTTACAGAGAAAGGGCTTAGAAAAGTGGGAGCAGCAGGCAGGAGTACTATGACTCTCTTAAGGTAGCCAAATGCCTCGTCACCATGAGAAATTTTTTTCTGAAAACTCGAGGATATCATCGTTAAGGTAGCTCAAACAACGTTAAGGTTTACATGTAGTGGCATATTGCTCCTGCAGGACTGACCACAGTAATAATTAAAGAGTGGAAAGATACAAAGTACGTCGAGCAGCCGGCAGCAGTAACTATGACTCTCTTAAGGTAGCCAAATGCCTCGTCACTCGGCGAAATTTATTTGAAAACTCGAGGAAATCGTCGTTGAAGTAACTCAGACAACGGTAACATGGAAAGGTGGTGGCACATCGCTTCTGCAGGACTGACCACACTACGAATTAAAGAGAGGAAAGATTCAACGAAGGGGGAGCAGCTGGCTGCAGTAACTATGACTCTCTTAAGGTAGCCAAATGCCTCGTCATCCGGCGAGGTACATTTGGTAACTCGAGAGACTCGTAGTGGGAGTAACAGTGACGACGTTAACGTGGGCATATAGTGGCACATCGGGTCCATATGACAGGCCATAGCAAGAAATGTTACAGAGAAAGGGCTTAGAAAAGTGGGAGCAGCAGGCAGGAGTACTATGACTCTCTTAAGGTAGCCAAATGCCTCGTCACCATGAGAAATTTTTTTTTGAAATGCGAGGATATCATCGTTAAGGTAGCTCAAACAACGTTAAGGTTTACATGTAGTGGCATATTGCTCCTGCAGGACTGACCACAGTAATAATTAAAGAGTGGAAAGATACAAAGTACGTCGAGCAGCTGGCAGCAGTAACTATGACTCTCTTAGGTAGCCAAATGCCTCGTCACTCGGCGAAATTTATTTGAAAACTCGAGGAAATCGTCCTTGAAGTAACTCAGACAACGGTACCATGGACAGGTGGTGGCATATCGCTTCTGCAGGACTGACCACAGTACGAATTAAAGAGAGGAAAGATTCAAAGAAGGGGGAGCAGCTGGCTGCAGTAACTATGACTCTCTTAAGGTAGCCAAATGCCTCGTCATCCGGCGAGGTACATTTGGTAACTCGAGAGACTCGTAGTGGGAGTAACAGTGACGACGTTAACATGGGCATATAGTGGCACATCGGGTCCATATGACAGGCCATAGCAAGAAATGTTAAGAGAAAGGGCTTAGAAAAGTGGGAGCAGCAGGCAGGAGTACTATGACTCTCTTAAGGTAGCCAAATGCCTCGTCACCATGAGAAATTTTTTTTTGAAAACTCGAGGATATCATCGTTAAGGTAGCTCAAACAACGTTAAGGTTTACATGTAGTGGCATATTGCTCCTGCAGGACTGACCACAGTAATAATTAAAGAGTGGAAAGATACAAAGTACGTCGAGCAGCCGGCAGCAGTAACTATGACTCTCTTAAGGTAGCCAAATGCCTCGTCACTCGGCGAAATTTATTTGAAAACTCGAGGAAATCGTCGTTGAAGTAACTCAGACAACGGTAACATGGAAAGGTGGTGGCATATCGCTTCTGCAGGACTGACCACAGTACGAATTAAAGAGAGGAAAGATTCAAAGAAGGGGGAGCAGCTGGCTGCAGTAACTATGACTCTCTTAAGGTAGCCAAATGCCTCGTCATCCGGCGAGGTACATTTGGTAACTCGAGAGACTCGTAGTGGGAGTAACAGTGACGACGTTAACGTGGGCATATAGTGGCACATCGGGTCCATATGACAGGCCATAGCAAGAAATGTTAAGAGAAAGGGCTTAGAAAAGTGGGAGCAGCAGGCAGGAGTACTATGACTCTCTTAAGGTAGCCAAATGCCTCGTCACCATGAGAAATTTTTTTCTGAAAACTCGAGGATATCATCGTTAAGGTAGCTCAAACAACGTTAAGGTTTACATGTAGTGGCATATTGCTCCTGCAGGACTGACCACAGTAATAATTAAAGAGTGGAAAGATACAAAGTACGTCGAGCAGCCGGCAGCAGTAACTATGACTCTCTTAAGGTAGCCAAATGCCTCGTCACTCGGCGAAATTTATTTGAAAACTCGAGGAAATCGTCGTTGAAGTAACTCAGACAACGGTAACATGGAAAGGTGGTGGCACATCGCTTCTGCAGGACTGACCACACTACGAATTAAAGAGAGGAAAGATTCAACGAAGGGGGAGCAGCTGGCTGCAGTAACTATGACTCTCTTAAGGTAGCCAAATGCCTCGTCATCCGGCGAGGTACATTTGGTAACTCGAGAGACTCGTAGTGGGAGTAACAGTGACGACGTTAACGTGGGCATATAGTGGCACATCGGGTCCATATGACAGGCCATAGCAAGAAATGTTACAGAGAAAGGGCTTAGAAAAGTGGGAGCAGCAGGCAGGAGTACTATGACTCTCTTAAGGTAGCCAAATGCCTCGTCACCATGAGAAATTTTTTTTTGAAATGCGAGGATATCATCGTTAAGGTAGCTCAAACAACGTTAAGGTTTACATGTAGTGGCATATTGCTCCTGCAGGACTGACCACAGTAATAATTAAAGAGTGGAAAGATACAAAGTACGTCGAGCAGCTGGCAGCAGTAACTATGACTCTCTTAGGTAGCCAAATGCCTCGTCACTCGGCGAAATTTATTTGAAAACTCGAGGAAATCGTCCTTGAAGTAACTCAGACAACGGTACCATGGACAGGTGGTGGCATATCGCTTCTGCAGGACTGACCACAGTACGAATTGAAGAGAGGAAAGATTCAAAGAAGGGGGAGCAGCTGGCTGCAGTAACTATGACTCTCTTAAGGTAGCCAAATGCCTCGTCATCCGGCGAGGTACATTTGGTAACTCGAGAGACTCGTAGTGGGAGTAACAGTGACGACGTTAACGTGGGCATATAGTGGCACATCGGGTCCATATGACAGGCCATAGCAAGAAATGTTACAGAGAAAGGGCTTAGAAAAGTGGGAGCAGCAGGCAGGAGTACTATGACTCTCTTAAGGTAGCCAAATGCCTCGTCACCATGAGAAATTTTTTTCTGAAAACTCGAGGATATCATCGTTAAGGTAGCTCAAACAACGTTAAGGTTTACATGTAGTGGCATATTGCTCCTGCAGGACTGACCACAGTAATAATTAAAGAGTGGAAAGATACAAAGTACGTCGAGCAGCCGGCAGCAGTAACTATGACTCTCTTAAGGTAGCCAAATGCCTCGTCACTCGGCGAAATTTATTTGAAAACTCGAGGAAATCGTCGTTGAAGTAACTCAGACAACGGTAACATGGAAAGGTGGTGGCACATCGCTTCTGCAGGACTGACCACACTACGAATTAAAGAGAGGAAAGATTCAACGAAGGGGGAGCAGCTGGCTGCAGTAACTATGACTCTCTTAAGGTAGCCAAATGCCTCGTCATCCGGCGAGGTACATTTGGTAACTCGAGAGACTCGTAGTGGGAGTAACAGTGACGACGTTAACGTGGGCATATAGTGGCACATCGGGTCCATATGACAGGCCATAGCAAGAAATGTTACAGAGAAAGGGCTTAGAAAAGTGGGAGCAGCAGGCAGGAGTACTATGACTCTCTTAAGGTAGCCAAATGCCTCGTCACCATGAGAAATTTTTTTTTGAAATGCGAGGATATCATCGTTAAGGTAGCTCAAACAACGTTAAGGTTTACATGTAGTGGCATATTGCTCCTGCAGGACTGACCACAGTAATAATTAAAGAGTGGAAAGATACAAAGTACGTCGAGCAGCTGGCAGCAGTAACTATGACTCTCTTAGGTAGCCAAATGCCTCGTCACTCGGCGAAATTTATTTGAAAACTCGAGGAAATCGTCCTTGAAGTAACTCAGACAACGGTACCATGGACAGGTGGTGGCATATCGCTTCTGCAGGACTGACCACAGTACGAATTAAAGAGAGGAAAGATTCAAAGAAGGGGGAGCAGCTGGCTGCAGTAACTATGACTCTCTTAAGGTAGCCAAATGCCTCGTCATCCGGCGAGGTACATTTGGTAACTCGAGAGACTCGTAGTGGGAGTAACAGTGACGACGTTAACATGGGCATATAGTGGCACATCGGGTCCATATGACAGGCCATAGCAAGAAATGTTAAGAGAAAGGGCTTAGAAAAGTGGGAGCAGCAGGCAGGAGTACTATGACTCTCTTAAGGTAGCCAAATGCCTCGTCACCATGAGAAATTTTTTTTTGAAAACTCGAGGATATCATCGTTAAGGTAGCTCAAACAACGTTAAGGTTTACATGTAGTGGCATATTGCTCCTGCAGGACTGACCACAGTAATAATTAAAGAGTGGAAAGATACAAAGTACGTCGAGCAGCCGGCAGCAGTAACTATGACTCTCTTAAGGTAGCCAAATGCCTCGTCACTCGGCGAAATTTATTTGAAAACTCGAGGAAATCGTCGTTGAAGTAACTCAGACAACGGTAACATGGAAAGGTGGTGGCATATCGCTTCTGCAGGACTGACCACAGTACGAATTAAAGAGAGGAAAGATTCAAAGAAGGGGGAGCAGCTGGCTGCAGTAACTATGACTCTCTTAAGGTAGCCAAATGCCTCGTCATCCGGCGAGGTACATTTGGTAACTCGAGAGACTCGTAGTGGGAGTAACAGTGACGACGTTAACGTGGGCATATAGTGGCACATCGGGTCCATATGACAGGCCATAGCAAGAAATGTTAAGAGAAAGGGCTTAGAAAAGTGGGAGCAGCAGGCAGGAGTACTATGACTCTCTTAAGGTAGCCAAATGCCTCGTCACCATGAGAAATTTTTTTTTGAAAACTCGAGGATATCATCGTTAAGGTAGCTCAAACAACGTTAAGGTTTACATGTAGTGGCATATTGCTCCTGCAGGACTGACCACAGTAATAATTAAAGAGTGGAAAGATACAAAGTACGTCGAGCAGCCGGCAGCAGTAACTATGACTCTCTTAAGGTAGCCAAATGCCTCGTCACTCGGCGAAATTTATTTGAAAACTCGAGGAAATCGTCGTTGAAGTAACTCAGACAACGGTAACATGGAAAGGTGGTGGCATATCGCTTCTGCAGGACTGACCACAGTACGAATTAAAGAGAGGAAAGATTCAAAGAAGGGGGAGCAGCTGGCTGCAGTAACTATGACTCTCTTAAGGTAGCCAAATGCCTCGTCATCCGGCGAGGTACATTTGCTAACTCGAGAGACTCGTAGTGGGAGTAATAGTGACAACGTTAACGTGGGCATATAGTGGCACATCGGGTCCTTAGGACAGGCCATAGCTAGAATGATGGAGAGAAAGGGCTTAGAAAAGTATGAGCAGCAGGCAGGAGTACTATGACTCTCTTAAGGTAGCCAAATGCCTCGTCACCATGTGAAATTTTTTTTTGAAAACTCGAGGATATCATCGTTAAGGTAGCTCAAACAACGTTAAGGTTTACATGTAGTGGCATATTGCTCCTGCAGGACTGACCACAGTAATAATTAAAGAGTGGAAAGATACAAAGTACGTCGAGCAGCTGGCAGCAGTAACTATGACTCTCTTAGGTAGCCAAATGCCTCGTCACTCGGCGAAATTTATTTGAAAACTCGAGGAAATCGTCGTTGAAGTAACTCAGACAACGGTACCATGGACAGATGGGGGCATATCGGTTCTGCAGGACTGACCACAGTACGAATTAAAGAGAGGAAAGATTCAAAGAAGGGGGAGCAGCTGGCTGCAGTAACTATGACTCTCTTAAGGTAGCCAAATGCCTCGTCATCCGGCGAGGTACATTTGGTAACTCGAGAGACTCGTAGTGGGAGTAACAGTGACGACGTTAACGTGGGCATATAGTGGCACATCGGGTCCATATGACAGGCCATAGCAAGAAATGTTAAGAGAAAGGGCTTAGAAAAGTGGGAGCAGCAGGCAGGAGTACTATGACTCTCTTAAGGTAGCCAAATGCCTCGTCACCATGAGAAATTTTTTTTTGAAAACTCGAGGATATCATCGTTAAGGTAGCTCAAACAACGTTAAGGTTTACATGTAGTGGCATATTGCTCCTGCAGGACTGACCACAGTAATAATTAAAGAGTGGAAAGATACAAAGTACGTCGAGCAGCCGGCAGCAGTAACTATGACTCTCTTAAGGTAGCCAAATGCCTCGTCACTCGGCGAAATTTATTTGAAAACTCGAGGAAATCGTCGTTGAAGTAACTCAGACAACGGTAACATGGAAAGGTGGTGGCATATCGCTTCTGCAGGACTGACCACAGTACGAATTAAAGAGAGGAAAGATTCAAAGAAGGGGGAGCAGCTGGCTGCAGTAACTATGACTCTCTTAAGGTAGCCAAATGCCTCGTCATCCGGCGAGGTACATTTGGTAACTCGAGAGACTCGTAGTGGGAGTAACAGTGACGACGTTAACGTGGGCATATAGTGGCACATCGGGTCCATATGACAGGCCATAGCAAGAAATGTTAAGAGAAAGGGCTTAGAAAAGTGGGAGCAGCAGGCAGGAGTACTATGACTCTCTTAAGGTAGCCAAATGCCTCGTCACCATGAGAAATTTTTTTTTGAAAACTCGAGGATATCATCGTTAAGGTAGCTCAAACAACGTTAAGGTTTACATGTAGTGGCATATTGCTCCTGCAGGACTGACCACAGTAATAATTAAAGAGTGGAAAGATACAAAGTACGTCGAGCAGCCGGCAGCAGTAACTATGACTCTCTTAAGGTAGCCAAATGCCTCGTCACTCGGCGAAATTTATTTGAAAACTCGAGGAAATCGTCGTTGAAGTAACTCAGACAACGGTAACATGGAAAGGTGGTGGCATATCGCTTCTGCAGGACTGACCACAGTACGAATTAAAGAGAGGAAAGATTCAAAGAAGGGGGAGCAGCTGGCTGCAGTAACTATGACTCTCTTAAGGTAGCCAAATGCCTCGTCATCCGGCGAGGTACATTTGCTAACTCGAGAGACTCGTAGTGGGAGTAATAGTGACAACGTTAACGTGGGCATATAGTGGCACATCGGGTCCTTAGGACAGGCCATAGCTAGAATGATGGAGAGAAAGGGCTTAGAAAAGTATGAGCAGCAGGCAGGAGTACTATGACTCTCTTAAGGTAGCCAAATGCCTCGTCACCATGTGAAATTTTTTTTTGAAAACTCGAGGATATCATCGTTAAGGTAGCTCAAACAACGTTAAGGTTTACATGTAGTGGCATATTGCTCCTGCAGGACTGACCACAGTAATAATTAAAGAGTGGAAAGATACAAAGTACGTCGAGCAGCTGGCAGCAGTAACTATGACTCTCTTAGGTAGCCAAATGCCTCGTCACTCGGCGAAATTTATTTGAAAACTCGAGGAAATCGTCGTTGAAGTAACTCAGACAACGGTACCATGGACAGATGGGGGCATATCGGTTCTGCAGGACTGACCACAGTACGAATTAAAGAGAGGAAAGATTCAAAGAAGGGGGAGCAGCTGGCTGCAGTAACTATGACTCTCTTAAGGTAGCCAAATGCCTCGTCATCCGGCGAGGTACATTTGGTAACTCGAGAGACTCGTAGTGGGAGTAACAGTGACGACGTTAACGTGGGCATATAGTGGCACATCGGGTCCATATGACAGGCCATAGCAAGAAATGTTACAGAGAAAGGGCTTAGAAAAGTGGGAGCAGCAGGCAGGAGTACTATGACTCTCTTAAGGTAGCCAAATGCCTCGTCACCATGAGAAATTTTTTTCTGAAAACTCGAGGATATCATCGTTAAGGTAGCTCAAACAACGTTAAGGTTTACATGTAGTGGCATATTGCTCCTGCAGGACTGACCACAGTAATAATTAAAGAGTGGAAAGATACAAAGTACGTCGAGCAGCCGGCAGCAGTAACTATGACTCTCTTAAGGTAGCCAAATGCCTCGTCACTCGGCGAAATTTATTTGAAAACTCGAGGAAATCGTCGTTGAAGTAACTCAGACAACGGTAACATGGAAAGGTGGTGGCACATCGCTTCTGCAGGACTGACCACACTACGAATTAAAGAGAGGAAAGATTCAACGAAGGGGGAGCAGCTGGCTGCAGTAACTATGACTCTCTTAAGGTAGCCAAATGCCTCGTCATCCGGCGAGGTACATTTGGTAACTCGAGAGACTCGTAGTGGGAGTAACAGTGACGACGTTAACGTGGGCATATAGTGGCACATCGGGTCCATATGACAGGCCATAGCAAGAAATGTTACAGAGAAAGGGCTTAGAAAAGTGGGAGCAGCAGGCAGGAGTACTATGACTCTCTTAAGGTAGCCAAATGCCTCGTCACCATGAGAAATTTTTTTTTGAAATGCGAGGATATCATCGTTAAGGTAGCTCAAACAACGTTAAGGTTTACATGTAGTGGCATATTGCTCCTGCAGGACTGACCACAGTAATAATTAAAGAGTGGAAAGATACAAAGTACGTCGAGCAGCTGGCAGCAGTAACTATGACTCTCTTAGGTAGCCAAATGCCTCGTCACTCGGCGAAATTTATTTGAAAACTCGAGGAAATCGTCCTTGAAGTAACTCAGACAACGGTACCATGGACAGGTGGTGGCATATCGCTTCTGCAGGACTGACCACAGTACGAATTAAAGAGAGGAAAGATTCAAAGAAGGGGGAGCAGCTGGCTGCAGTAACTATGACTCTCTTAAGGTAGCCAAATGCCTCGTCATCCGGCGAGGTACATTTGGTAACTCGAGAGACTCGTAGTGGGAGTAACAGTGACGACGTTAACGTGGGCATATAGTGGCACATCGGGTCCATATGACAGGCCATAGCAAGAAATGTTAAGAGAAAGGGCTTAGAAAAGTGGGAGCAGCAGGCAGGAGTACTATGACTCTCTTAAGGTAGCCAAATGCCTCGTCACCATGAGAAATTTTTTTTTGAAAACTCGAGGATATCATCGTTAAGGTAGCTCAAACAACGTTAAGGTTTACATGTAGTGGCATATTGCTCCTGCAGGACTGACCACAGTAATAATTAAAGAGTGGAAAGATACAAAGTACGTCGAGCAGCCGGCAGCAGTAACTATGACTCTCTTAAGGTAGCCAAATGCCTCGTCACTCGGCGAAATTTATTTGAAAACTCGAGGAAATCGTCGTTGAAGTAACTCAGACAACGGTAACATGGAAAGGTGGTGGCATATCGCTTCTGCAGGACTGACCACAGTACGAATTAAAGAGAGGAAAGATTCAAAGAAGGGGGAGCAGCTGGCTGCAGTAACTATGACTCTCTTAAGGTAGCCAAATGCCTCGTCATCCGGCGAGGTACATTTGCTAACTCGAGAGACTCGTAGTGGGAGTAATAGTGACAACGTTAACGTGGGCATATAGTGGCACATCGGGTCCTTAGGACAGGCCATAGCTAGAATGATGGAGAGAAAGGGCTTAGAAAAGTATGAGCAGCAGGCAGGAGTACTATGACTCTCTTAAGGTAGCCAAATGCCTCGTCACCATGTGAAATTTTTTTTTGAAAACTCGAGGATATCATCGTTAAGGTAGCTCAAACAACGTTAAGGTTTACATGTAGTGGCATATTGCTCCTGCAGGACTGACCACAGTAATAATTAAAGAGTGGAAAGATACAAAGTACGTCGAGCAGCTGGCAGCAGTAACTATGACTCTCTTAGGTAGCCAAATGCCTCGTCACTCGGCGAAATTTATTTGAAAACTCGAGGAAATCGTCGTTGAAGTAACTCAGACAACGGTACCATGGACAGATGGGGGCATATCGGTTCTGCAGGACTGACCACAGTACGAATTAAAGAGAGGAAAGATTCAAAGAAGGGGGAGCAGCTGGCTGCAGTAACTATGACTCTCTTAAGGTAGCCAAATGCCTCGTCATCCGGCGAGGTACATTTGGTAACTCGAGAGACTCGTAGTGGGAGTAACAGTGACGACGTTAACGTGGGCATATAGTGGCACATCGGGTCCATATGACAGGCCATAGCAAGAAATGTTACAGAGAAAGGGCTTAGAAAAGTGGGAGCAGCAGGCAGGAGTACTATGACTCTCTTAAGGTAGCCAAATGCCTCGTCACCATGAGAAATTTTTTTCTGAAAACTCGAGGATATCATCGTTAAGGTAGCTCAAACAACGTTAAGGTTTACATGTAGTGGCATATTGCTCCTGCAGGACTGACCACAGTAATAATTAAAGAGTGGAAAGATACAAAGTACGTCGAGCAGCCGGCAGCAGTAACTATGACTCTCTTAAGGTAGCCAAATGCCTCGTCACTCGGCGAAATTTATTTGAAAACTCGAGGAAATCGTCGTTGAAGTAACTCAGACAACGGTAACATGGAAAGGTGGTGGCACATCGCTTCTGCAGGACTGACCACACTACGAATTAAAGAGAGGAAAGATTCAACGAAGGGGGAGCAGCTGGCTGCAGTAACTATGACTCTCTTAAGGTAGCCAAATGCCTCGTCATCCGGCGAGGTACATTTGGTAACTCGAGAGACTCGTAGTGGGAGTAACAGTGACGACGTTAACATGGGCATATAGTGGCACATCGGGTCCATATGACAGGCCATAGCAAGAAATGTTAAGAGAAAGGGCTTAGAAAAGTGGGAGCAGCAGGCAGGAGTACTATGACTCTCTTAAGGTAGCCAAATGCCTCGTCACCATGAGAAATTTTTTTTTGAAAACTCGAGGATATCATCGTTAAGGTAGCTCAAACAACGTTAAGGTTTACATGTAGTGGCATATTGCTCCTGCAGGACTGACCACAGTAATAATTAAAGAGTGGAAAGATACAAAGTACGTCGAGCAGCCGGCAGCAGTAACTATGACTCTCTTAAGGTAGCCAAATGCCTCGTCACTCGGCGAAATTTATTTGAAAACTCGAGGAAATCGTCGTTGAAGTAACTCAGACAACGGTAACATGGAAAGGTGGTGGCATATCGCTTCTGCAGGACTGACCACAGTACGAATTAAAGAGAGGAAAGATTCAAAGAAGGGGGAGCAGCTGGCTGCAGTAACTATGACTCTCTTAAGGTAGCCAAATGCCTCGTCATCCGGCGAGGTACATTTGGTAACTCGAGAGACTCGTAGTGGGAGTAACAGTGACGACGTTAACGTGGGCATATAGTGGCACATCGGGTCCATATGACAGGCCATAGCAAGAAATGTTAAGAGAAAGGGCTTAGAAAAGTGGGAGCAGCAGGCAGGAGTACTATGACTCTCTTAAGGTAGCCAAATGCCTCGTCACCATGAGAAATTTTTTTTTGAAAACTCGAGGATATCATCGTTAAGGTAGCTCAAACAACGTTAAGGTTTACATGTAGTGGCATATTGCTCCTGCAGGACTGACCACAGTAATAATTAAAGAGTGGAAAGATACAAAGTACGTCGAGCAGCCGGCAGCAGTAACTATGACTCTCTTAAGGTAGCCAAATGCCTCGTCACTCGGCGAAATTTATTTGAAAACTCGAGGAAATCGTCGTTGAAGTAACTCAGACAACGGTAACATGGAAAGGTGGTGGCATATCGGTTCTGCAGGACTGACCACAGTACGAATTAAAGAGAGGAAAGATTCAAAGAAGGGGGAGCAGCTGGCTGCAGTAACTATGACTCTCTTAAGGTAGCCAAATGCCTCGTCATCCGGCGAGGTACATTTGCTAACTCGAGAGACTCGTAGTGGGAGTAATAGTGACAACGTTAACGTGGGCATATAGTGGCACATCGGGTCCTTAGGACAGGCCATAGCTAGAATGATGGAGAGAAAGGGCTTAGAAAAGTATGAGCAGCAGGCAGGAGTACTATGACTCTCTTAAGGTAGCCAAATGCCTCGTCACCATGTGAAATTTTTTTTTGAAAACTCGAGGATATCATCGTTAAGGTAGCTCAAACAACGTTAAGGTTTACATGTAGTGGCATATTGCTCCTGCAGGACTGACCACAGTAATAATTAAAGAGTGGAAAGATACAAAGTACGTCGAGCAGCTGGCAGCAGTAACTATGACTCTCTTAGGTAGCCAAATGCCTCGTCACTCGGCGAAATTTATTTGAAAACTCGAGGAAATCGTCGTTGAAGTAACTCAGACAACGGTACCATGGACAGATGGGGGCATATCGGTTCTGCAGGACTGACCACAGTACGAATTAAAGAGAGGAAAGATTCAAAGAAGGGGGAGCAGCTGGCTGCAGTAACTATGA
This sequence comes from Schistocerca americana, assembly GCF_021461395.2. NCBI lineage: Eukaryota > Metazoa > Arthropoda > Insecta > Orthoptera > Acrididae > Schistocerca > Schistocerca americana. The sequence goes on from NC_060122.1 coordinate 87,179,412, forward strand.
CTCTCTTAAGGTAGCCAAATGCCTCGTCATCCGGCGAGGTACATTTGGTAACTCGAGAGACTCGTAGTGGGAGTAACAGTGACGACGTTAACGTGGGCATATAGTGGCACATCGGGTCCATATGACAGGCCATAGCAAGAAATGTTACAGAGAAAGGGCTTAGAAAAGTGGGAGCAGCAGGCAGGAGTACTATGACTCTCTTAAGGTAGCCAAATGCCTCGTCACCATGAGAAATTTTTTTCTGAAAACTCGAGGATATCATCGTTAAGGTAGCTCAAACAACGTTAAGGTTTACATGTAGTGGCATATTGCTCCTGCAGGACTGACCACAGTAATAATTAAAGAGTGGAAAGATACAAAGTACGTCGAGCAGCCGGCAGCAGTAACTATGACTCTCTTAAGGTAGCCAAATGCCTCGTCACTCGGCGAAATTTATTTGAAAACTCGAGGAAATCGTCGTTGAAGTAACTCAGACAACGGTAACATGGAAAGGTGGTGGCACATCGCTTCTGCAGGACTGACCACACTACGAATTAAAGAGAGGAAAGATTCAACGAAGGGGGAGCAGCTGGCTGCAGTAACTATGACTCTCTTAAGGTAGCCAAATGCCTCGTCATCCGGCGAGGTACATTTGGTAACTCGAGAGACTCGTAGTGGGAGTAACAGTGACGACGTTAACGTGGGCATATAGTGGCACATCGGGTCCATATGACAGGCCATAGCAAGAAATGTTACAGAGAAAGGGCTTAGAAAAGTGGGAGCAGCAGGCAGGAGTACTATGACTCTCTTAAGGTAGCCAAATGCCTCGTCACCATGAGAAATTTTTTTTTGAAATGCGAGGATATCATCGTTAAGGTAGCTCAAACAACGTTAAGGTTTACATGTAGTGGCATATTGCTCCTGCAGGACTGACCACAGTAATAATTAAAGAGTGGAAAGATACAAAGTACGTCGAGCAGCTGGCAGCAGTAACTATGACTCTCTTAGGTAGCCAAATGCCTCGTCACTCGGCGAAATTTATTTGAAAACTCGAGGAAATCGTCCTTGAAGTAACTCAGACAACGGTACCATGGACAGGTGGTGGCATATCGCTTCTGCAGGACTGACCACAGTACGAATTAAAGAGAGGAAAGATTCAAAGAAGGGGGAGCAGCTGGCTGCAGTAACTATGACTCTCTTAAGGTAGCCAAATGCCTCGTCATCCGGCGAGGTACATTTGGTAACTCGAGAGACTCGTAGTGGGAGTAACAGTGACGACGTTAACGTGGGCATATAGTGGCACATCGGGTCCATATGACAGGCCATAGCAAGAAATGTTAAGAGAAAGGGCTTAGAAAAGTGGGAGCAGCAGGCAGGAGTACTATGACTCTCTTAAGGTAGCCAAATGCCTCGTCACCATGTGAAATTTTTTTTTGAAAACTCGAGGATATCATCGTTAAGGTAGCTCAAACAACGTTAAGGTTTACATGTAGTGGCATATTGCTCCTGCAGGACTGACCACAGTAATAATTAAAGAGTGGAAAGATACAAAGTACGTCGAGCAGCTGGCAGCAGTAACTATGACTCTCTTAGGTAGCCAAATGCCTCGTCACTCGGCGAAATTTATTTGAAAACTCGAGGAAATCGTCGTTGAAGTAACTCAGACAACGGTACCATGGACAGATGGGGGCATATCGGTTCTGCAGGACTGACCACAGTACGAATTAAAGAGAGGAAAGATTCAAAGAAGGGGGAGCAGCTGGCTGCAGTAACTATGACTCTCTTAAGGTAGCCAAATGCCTCGTCATCCGGCGAGGTACATTTGGTAACTCGAGAGACTCGTAGTGGGAGTAACAGTGACGACGTTAACGTGGGCATATAGTGGCACATCGGGTCCATATGACAGGCCATAGCAAGAAATGTTAAGAGAAAGGGCTTAGAAAAGTGGGAGCAGCAGGCAGGAGTACTATGGCTCTCTTAAGGTAGCCAAATGCCTCGTCACCATGAGAAATTTTTTTTTGAAAACTCGAGGATATCATCGTTAAGGTAGCTCAAACAACGTTAAGGTTTACATGTAGTGGCATATTGCTCCTGCAGGACTGACCACAGTAATAATTAAAGAGTGGAAAGATACAAAGTACGTCGAGCAGCCGGCAGCAGTAACTATGACTCTCTTAAGGTAGCCAAATGCCTCGTCACTCGGCGAAATTTATTTGAAAACTCGAGGAAATCGTCGTTGAAGTAACTCAGACAACGGTAACATGGAAAGGTGGTGGCATATCGCTTCTGCAGGACTGACCACAGTACGAATTAAAGAGAGGAAAGATTCAAAGAAGGGGGAGCAGCTGGCTGCAGTAACTATGACTCTCTTAAGGTAGCCAAATGCCTCGTCATCCGGCGAGGTACATTTGCTAACTCGAGAGACTCGTAGTGGGAGTAATAGTGACAACGTTAACGTGGGCATATAGTGGCACATCGGGTCCTTAGGACAGGCCATAGCTAGAATGATGGAGAGAAAGGGCTTAGAAAAGTATGAGCAGCAGGCAGGAGTACTATGACTCTCTTAAGGTAGCCAAATGCCTCGTCACCATGTGAAATTTTTTTTTGAAAACTCGAGGATATCATCGTTAAGGTAGCTCAAACAACGTTAAGGTTTACATGTAGTGGCATATTGCTCCTGCAGGACTGACCACAGTAATAATTAAAGAGTGGAAAGATACAAAGTACGTCGAGCAGCTGGCAGCAGTAACTATGACTCTCTTAGGTAGCCAAATGCCTCGTCACTCGGCGAAATTTATTTGAAAACTCGAGGAAATCGTCCTTGAAGTAACTCAGACAACGGTACCATGGACAGATGGGGGCATATCGGTTCTGCAGGACTGACCACAGTACGAATTAAAGAGAGGAAAGATTCAAAGAAGGGGGAGCAGCTGGCTGCAGTAACTATGACTCTCTTAAGGTAGCCAAATGCCTCGTCATCCGGCGAGGTACATTTGGTAACTCGAGAGACTCGTAGTGGGAGTAACAGTGACGACGTTAACGTGGGCATATAGTGGCACATCGGGTCCATATGACAGGCCATAGCAAGAAATGTTACAGAGAAAGGGCTTAGAAAAGTGGGAGCAGCAGGCAGGAGTACTATGACTCTCTTAAGGTAGCCAAATGCCTCGTCACCATGAGAAATTTTTTTCTGAAAACTCGAGGATATCATCGTTAAGGTAGCTCAAACAACGTTAAGGTTTACATGTAGTGGCATATTGCTCCTGCAGGACTGACCACAGTAATAATTAAAGAGTGGAAAGATACAAAGTACGTCGAGCAGCCGGCAGCAGTAACTATGACTCTCTTAAGGTAGCCAAATGCCTCGTCACTCGGCGAAATTTATTTGAAAACTCGAGGAAATCGTCGTTGAAGTAACTCAGACAACGGTAACATGGAAAGGTGGTGGCACATCGCTTCTGCAGGACTGACCACACTACGAATTAAAGAGAGGAAAGATTCAACGAAGGGGGAGCAGCTGGCTGCAGTAACTATGACTCTCTTAAGGTAGCCAAATGCCTCGTCATCCGGCGAGGTACATTTGGTAACTCGAGAGACTCGTAGTGGGAGTAACAGTGACGACGTTAACGTGGGCATATAGTGGCACATCGGGTCCATATGACAGGCCATAGCAAGAAATGTTACAGAGAAAGGGCTTAGAAAAGTGGGAGCAGCAGGCAGGAGTACTATGACTCTCTTAAGGTAGCCAAATGCCTCGTCACCATGAGAAATTTTTTTTTGAAATGCGAGGATATCATCGTTAAGGTAGCTCAAACAACGTTAAGGTTTACATGTAGTGGCATATTGCTCCTGCAGGACTGACCACAGTAATAATTAAAGAGTGGAAAGATACAAAGTACGTCGAGCAGCTGGCAGCAGTAACTATGACTCTCTTAGGTAGCCAAATGCCTCGTCACTCGGCGAAATTTATTTGAAAACTCGAGGAAATCGTCCTTGAAGTAACTCAGACAACGGTACCATGGACAGGTGGTGGCATATCGCTTCTGCAGGACTGACCACAGTACGAATTAAAGAGAGGAAAGATTCAAAGAAGGGGGAGCAGCTGGCTGCAGTAACTATGACTCTCTTAAGGTAGCCAAATGCCTCGTCATCCGGCGAGGTACATTTGGTAACTCGAGAGACTCGTAGTGGGAGTAACAGTGACGACGTTAACGTGGGCATATAGTGGCACATCGGGTCCATATGACAGGCCATAGCAAGAAATGTTAAGAGAAAGGGCTTAGAAAAGTGGGAGCAGCAGGCAGGAGTACTATGACTCTCTTAAGGTAGCCAAATGCCTCGTCACCATGAGAAATTTTTTTTTGAAAACTCGAGGATATCATCGTTAAGGTAGCTCAAACAACGTTAAGGTTTACATGTAGTGGCATATTGCTCCTGCAGGACTGACCACAGTAATAATTAAAGAGTGGAAAGATACAAAGTACGTCGAGCAGCCGGCAGCAGTAACTATGACTCTCTTAAGGTAGCCAAATGCCTCGTCACTCGGCGAAATTTATTTGAAAACTCGAGGAAATCGTCGTTGAAGTAACTCAGACAACGGTACCATGGACAGATGGGGGCATATCGGTTCTGCAGGACTGACCACAGTACGAATTAAAGAGAGGAAAGATTCAAAGAAGGGGGAGCAGCTGGCTGCAGTAACTATGACTCTCTTAAGGTAGCCAAATGCCTCGTCATCCGGCGAGGTACATTTGGTAACTCGAGAGACTCGTAGTGGGAGTAACAGTGACGACGTTAACGTGGGCATATAGTGGCACATCGGGTCCATATGACAGGCCATAGCAAGAAATGTTAAGAGAAAGGGCTTAGAAAAGTGGGAGCAGCAGGCAGGAGTACTATGACTCTCTTAAGGTAGCCAAATGCCTCGTCACCATGAGAAATTTTTTTTTGAAAACTCGAGGATATCATCGTTAAGGTAGCTCAAACAACGTTAAGGTTTACATGTAGTGGCATATTGCTCCTGCAGGACTGACCACAGTAATAATTAAAGAGTGGAAAGATACAAAGTACGTCGAGCAGCCGGCAGCAGTAACTATGACTCTCTTAAGGTAGCCAAATGCCTCGTCACTCGGCGAAATTTATTTGAAAACTCGAGGAAATCGTCGTTGAAGTAACTCAGACAACGGTAACATGGAAAGGTGGTGGCATATCGCTTCTGCAGGACTGACCACAGTACGAATTAAAGAGAGGAAAGATTCAAAGAAGGGGGAGCAGCTGGCTGCAGTAACTATGACTCTCTTAAGGTAGCCAAATGCCTCGTCATCCGGCGAGGTACATTTGCTAACTCGAGAGACTCGTAGTGGGAGTAATAGTGACAACGTTAACGTGGGCATATAGTGGCACATCGGGTCCTTAGGACAGGCCATAGCTAGAATGATGGAGAGAAAGGGCTTAGAAAAGTATGAGCAGCAGGCAGGAGTACTATGACTCTCTTAAGGTAGCCAAATGCCTCGTCACCATGTGAAATTTTTTTTTTGAAAACTCGAGGATATCATCGTTAAGGTAGCTCAAACAACGTTAAGGTTTACATGTAGTGGCATATTGCTCCTGCAGGACTGACCACAGTAATAATTAAAGAGTGGAAAGATACAAAGTACGTCGAGCAGCTGGCAGCAGTAACTATGACTCTCTTAGGTAGAAAATGCCTCGTCACTCGGGAAATTTATTTGAAAACTCGAGGAAATCGTCGTTGAAGTAACTCAGACAACGGTACCATGGACAGATGGGGGCATATCGGTTCTGCAGGACTGACCACAGTACGAATTAAAGAGAGGAAAGATTCAAAGAAGGGGGAGCAGCTGGCTGCAGTAACTATGACTCTCTTAAGGTAGCCAAATGCCTCGTCATCCGGCGAGGTACATTTGGTAACTCGAGAGACTCGTAGTGGGAGTAACAGTGACGACGTTAACGTGGGCATATAGTGGCACATCGGGTCCATATGACAGGCCATAGCAAGAAATGTTACAGAGAAAGGGCTTAGAAAAGTGGGAGCAGCAGGCAGGAGTACTATGACTCTCTTAAGGTAGCCAAATGCCTCGTCACCATGAGAAATTTTTTTCTGAAAACTCGAGGATATCATCGTTAAGGTAGCTCAAACAACGTTAAGGTTTACATGTAGTGGCATATTGCTCCTGCAGGACTGACCACAGTAATAATTAAAGAGTGGAAAGATACAAAGTACGTCGAGCAGCCGGCAGCAGTAACTATGACTCTCTTAAGGTAGCCAAATGCCTCGTCACTCGGCGAAATTTATTTGAAAACTCGAGGAAATCGTCGTTGAAGTAACTCAGACAACGGTAACATGGAAAGGTGGTGGCACATCGCTTCTGCAGGACTGACCACACTACGAATTAAAGAGAGGAAAGATTCAACGAAGGGGGAGCAGCTGGCTGCAGTAACTATGACTCTCTTAAGGTAGCCAAATGCCTCGTCATCCGGCGAGGTACATTTGGTAACTCGAGAGACTCGTAGTGGGAGTAACAGTGACGACGTTAACGTGGGCATATAGTGGCACATCGGGTCCATATGACAGGCCATAGCAAGAAATGTTACAGAGAAAGGGCTTAGAAAAGTGGGAGCAGCAGGCAGGAGTACTATGACTCTCTTAAGGTAGCCAAATGCCTCGTCACCATGAGAAATTTTTTTTTGAAATGCGAGGATATCATCGTTAAGGTAGCTCAAACAACGTTAAGGTTTACATGTAGTGGCATATTGCTCCTGCAGGACTGACCACAGTAATAATTAAAGAGTGGAAAGATACAAAGTACGTCGAGCAGCTGGCAGCAGTAACTATGACTCTCTTAGGTAGCCAAATGCCTCGTCACTCGGCGAAATTTATTTGAAAACTCGAGGAAATCGTCCTTGAAGTAACTCAGACAACGGTACCATGGACAGGTGGTGGCATATCGCTTCTGCAGGACTGACCACAGTACGAATTAAAGAGAGGAAAGATTCAAAGAAGGGGGAGCAGCTGGCTGCAGTAACTATGACTCTCTTAAGGTAGCCAAATGCCTCGTCATCCGGCGAGGTACATTTGGTAACTCGAGAGACTCGTAGTGGGAGTAACAGTGACGACGTTAACGTGGGCATATAGTGGCACATCGGGTCCATATGACAGGCCATAGCAAGAAATGTTAAGAGAAAGGGCTTAGAAAAGTGGGAGCAGCAGGCAGGAGTACTATGACTCTCTTAAGGTAGCCAAATGCCTCGTCACCATGAGAAATTTTTTTTTGAAAACTCGAGGATATCATCGTTAAGGTAGCTCAAACAACGTTAAGGTTTACATGTAGTGGCATATTGCTCCTGCAGGACTGACCACAGTAATAATTAAAGAGTGGAAAGATACAAAGTACGTCGAGCAGCCGGCAGCAGTAACTATGACTCTCTTAAGGTAGCCAAATGCCTCGTCACTCGGCGAAATTTATTTGAAAACTCGAGGAAATCGTCGTTGAAGTAACTCAGACAACGGTACCATGGACAGATGGGGGCATATCGGTTCTGCAGGACTGACCACAGTACGAATTAAAGAGAGGAAAGATTCAAAGAAGGGGGAGCAGCTGGCTGCAGTAACTATGACTCTCTTAAGGTAGCCAAATGCCTCGTCATCCGGCGAGGTACATTTGGTAACTCGAGAGACTCGTAGTGGGAGTAACAGTGACGACGTTAACGTGGGCATATAGTGGCACATCGGGTCCATATGACAGGCCATAGCAAGAAATGTTAAGAGAAAGGGCTTAGAAAAGTGGGAGCAGCAGGCAGGAGTACTATGACTCTCTTAAGGTAGCCAAATGCCTCGTCACCATGAGAAATTTTTTTTTGAAAACTCGAGGATATCATCGTTAAGGTAGCTCAAACAACGTTAAGGTTTACATGTAGTGGCATATTGCTCCTGCAGGACTGACCACAGTAATAATTAAAGAGTGGAAAGATACAAAGTACGTCGAGCAGCTGGCAGCAGTAACTATGACTCTCTTAGGTAGCCAAATGCCTCGTCACTCGGCGAAATTTATTTGAAAACTCGAGGAAATCATCGTTGAAGTAACTCAGACAACGGTAACATGGAAAAGGTGGTGGCATATCGCTTCTGCAGGACTGACCACACTACGAATTAAAGAGAGGAAAGATTCAACGAAGGGGGAGCAGCTGGCTGCAGTAACTATGACTCTCTTAAGGTAGCCAAATGCCTCGTCATCCGGCGAGGTACATTTGGTAACTCGAGAGACTCGTAGTGGGAGTAACAGTGACGACGTTAACGTGGGCATATAGTGGCACATCGGGTCCATATGACAGGCCATAGCAAGAAATGTTACAGAGAAAGGGCTTAGAAAAGTGGGAGCAGCATTCAGGAGTACTATGACTCTCTTAAGGTAGCCAAATGCCTCGTCACCATGAGAAATTTTTTTTTGAAAACTCGAGGATATCATCGTTAAGGTAGCTCAAACAACGTTAAGGTTTACATGTAGTGGCATATTGCTCCTGCAGGACTGACCACAGTAATAATTAAAGAGTGGAAAGATACAAAGTACGTCGAGCAGCTGGCAGCAGTAACTATGACTCTCTTAGGTAGCCAAATGCCTCGTCACTCGGCGAAATTTATTGGAAAACTCGAGGAAATCGTCCTTGAAGTAACTCAGACAACGGTACCATGGACAGGTGGTGGCATATCGCTTCTGCAGGACTGACCACAGTACGAATTAAAGAGAGGAAAGATTCAAAGAAGGGGGAGCAGCTGGCTGCAGTAACTATGACTCTCTTAAGGTAGCCAAATGCCTCGTCATCCGGCGAGGTACATTTGGTAACTCGAGAGACTCGTAGTGGGAGTAACAGTGACGACGTTAACGTGGGCATATAGTGGCACATCGGGTCCATATGACAGGCCATAGCAAGAAATGTTACAGAGAAAGGGCTTAGAAAAGTGGGAGCAGCAGGCAGGAGTACTATGACTCTCTTAAGGTAGCCAAATGCCTCGTCACCATGAGAAATTTTTTTCTGAAAACTCGAGGATATCATCGTTAAGGTAGCTCAAACAACGTTAAGGTTTACATGTAGTGGCATATTGCTCCTGCAGGACTGACCACAGTAATAATTAAAGAGTGGAAAGATACAAAGTACGTCGAGCAGCCGGCAGCAGTAACTATGACTCTCTTAAGGTAGCCAAATGCCTCGTCACTCGGCGAAATTTATTTGAAAACTCGAGGAAATCGTCGTTGAAGTAACTCAGACAACGGTACCATGGACAGATGGGGGCATATCGGTTCTGCAGGACTGACCACAGTACGAATTAAAGAGAGGAAAGATTCAAAGAAGGGGGAGCAGCTGGCTGCAGTAACTATGACTCTCTTAAGGTAGCCAAATGCCTCGTCATCCGGCGAGGTACATTTGGTAACTCGAGAGACTCGTAGTGGGAGTAACAGTGACGACGTTAACGTGGGCATATAGTGGCACATCGGGTCCATATGACAGGCCATAGCAAGAAATGTTACAGAGAAAGGGCTTAGAAAAGTGGGAGCAGCAGGCAGGAGTACTATGACTCTCTTAAGGTAGCCAAATGCCTCGTCACCATGAGAAATTTTTTTTTGAAAACTCGAGGATATCATCGTTAAGGTAGCTCAAACAACGTTAAGGTTTACATGTAGTGGCATATTGCTCCTGCAGGACTGACCACAGTAATAATTAAAGAGTGGAAAGATACAAAGTACGTCGAGCAGCCGGCAGCAGTAACTATGACTCTCTTAGGTAGCCAAATGCCTCGTCACTCGGCGAAATTTATTTGAAAACTCGAGGAAATCGTCCTTGAAGTAACTCAGACAACGGTACCATGGACAGGTGGTGGCATATCGCTTCTGCAGGACTGACCACAGTACGAATTAAAGAGAGGAAAGATTCAAAGAAGGGGGAGCAGCTGGCTGCAGTAACTATGACTCTCTTAAGGTAGCCAAATGCCTCGTCATCCGGCGAGGTACATTTGGTAACTCGAGAGACTCGTAGTGGGAGTAACAGTGACGACGTTAACGTGGGCATATAGTGGCACATCGGGTCCATATGACAGGCCATAGCAAGAAATGTTACAGAGAAAGGGCTTAGAAAAGTGGGAGCAGCAGGCAGGAGTACTATGACTCTCTTAAGGTAGCCAAATGCCTCGTCACCATGAGAAATTTTTTTTTGAAATGCGAGGATATCATCGTTAAGGTAGCTCAAACAACGTTAAGGTTTACATGTAGTGGCATATTGCTCCTGCAGGACTGACCACAGTAATAATTAAAGAGTGGAAAGATACAAAGTACGTCGAGCAGCTGGCAGCAGTAACTATGACTCTCTTAGGTAGCCAAATGCCTCGTCACTCAGCGAAATTTATTTGAAAACTCGAGGAAATCGTCCTTGAAGTAACTCAGACAACGGTACCATGGACAGGTGGTGGCATATCGCTTCTGCAGGACTGACCACAGTACGAATTAAAGAGAGGAAAGATTCAAAGAAGGGGGAGCAGCTGGCTGCAGTAACTATGACTCTCTTAAGGTAGCCAAATGCCTCGTCATCCGGCGAGGTACATTTGGTAACTCGAGAGACTCGTAGTGGGAGTAACAGTGACGACGTTAACGTGGGCATATAGTGGCACATCGGGTCCATATGACAGGCCATAGCAAGAAATGTTAAGAGAAAGGGCTTAGAAAAATGGGAGCAGCAGGCAGGAGTACTATGACTCTCTTAAGGTAGCCAAATGCCTCGTCACCATGAGAAATTTTTTTTTGAAAACTCGAGGATATCATCGTTAAGGTAGCTCAAACAACGTTAAGGTTTACATGTAGTGGCATATTGCTCCTGCAGGACTGACCACAGTAATAATTAAAGAGTGGAAAGATACAAAGTACGTGGAGCAGCCGGCAGCAGTAACTATGACTCTCTTAAGGTAGCCAAATGCCTCGTCACTCGGCGAAATTTATTTGAAAACTCGAGGAAATCGTCGTTGAAGTAACTCAGACAACGGTAACATGGAAAGGTGGTGGCATATCGCTTCTGCAGGACTGACCACAGTACGAATTAAAGAGAGGAAAGATTCAAAGAAGGGGGAGCAGCTGGCTGCAGTAACTATGACTCTCTTAAGGTAGCCAAATGCCTCGTCATCCGGCGAGGTACATTTGGTAACTCGAGAGACTCGTAGTGGGAGTAACAGTGACGACGTTAACGTGGGCATATAGTGGCACATCGGGTCCATATGACAGGCCATAGCAAGAAATGTTACAGAGAAAGGGCTTAGAAAAGTGGGAGCAGCAGGCAGGAGTACTATGACTCTCTTAAGGTAGCCAAATGCCTCGTCACCATGAGAAATTTTTTTTTGGAAACTCGAGGATATCATCGTTAAGGTAGCTCAAACAACGTTAAGGTTTACATGTAGTGGCATATTGCTCCTGCAGGACTGACCACAGTAATAATTAAAGAGTGGAAAGATACAAAGTACGTCGAGCAGCTGGCAGCAGTAACTATGACTCTCTTAGGTAGCCAAATGCCTCGTCACTCGGCGAAATTTATTTGAAAACTCGAGGAAATCGTCCTTGAAGTAACTCAGACAACGGTACCATGGACAGGTGGTGGCATATCGCTTCTGCAGGACTGACCACAGTACGAATTAAAGAGAGGAAAGATTCAAAGAAGGGGGAGCAGCTGGCTGCAGTAACTATGACTCTCTTAAGGTAGCCAAATGCCTCGTCATCCGGCGAGGTACATTTGGTAACTCGAGAGACTCGTAGTGGGAGTAACAGTGACGACGATAACGTGGGCATATAGTGGCACATCGGGTCCATATGACAGGCCATAGCAAGAAATGTTACAGAGAAAGGGCTTAGAAAAGTGGGAGCAGCAGGCAGGAGTACTATGACTCTCTTAAGGTAGCCAAATGCCTCGTCACCATGAGAAATTTTTTTCTGAAAACTCGAGGATATCATCGTTAAGGTAGCTCAAACAACGTTAAGGTTTACATGTAGTGGCATATTGCTCCTGCAGGACTGACCACAGTAATAATTAAAGAGTGGAAAGATACAAAGTACGTCGAGCAGCCGGCAGCAGTAACTATGACTCTCTTAAGGTAGCCAAATGCCTCGTCACTCGGCGAAATTTATTTGAAAACTCGAGGAAATCGTCGTTGAAGTAACTCAGACAACGGTAACATGGAAAGGTGGTGGCACATCGCTTCTGCAGGACTGACCACACTACGAATTAAAGAGAGGAAAGATTCAACGAAGGGGGAGCAGCTGGCTGCAGTAACTATGACTCTCTTAAGGTAGCCAAATGCCTCGTCATCCGGCGAGGTACATTTGGTAACTCGAGAGACTCGTAGTGGGAGTAACAGTGACGACGTTAACGTGGGCATATAGTGGCACATCGGGTCCATATGACAGGCCATAGCAAGAAATGTTAAGAGAAAGGGCTTAGAAAAGTGGGAGCAGCAGGCAGGAGTACTATGACTCTCTTAAGGTAGCCAAATGCCTCGTCACCATGAGAAATTTTTTTTTGAAATGCGAGGATATCATCGTTAAGGTAGCTCAAACAACGTTAAGGTTTACATGTAGTGGCATATTGCTCCTGCAGGACTGACCACAGTAATAATTAAAGAGTGGAAAGATACAAAGTACGTCGAGCAGCTGGCAGCAGTAACTATGACTCTCTTAGGTAGCCAAATGCCTCGTCACTCAGCGAAATTTATTTGAAAACTCGAGGAAATCGTCCTTGAAGTAACTCAGACAACGGTACCATGGACAGGTGGTGGCATATCGCTTCTGCAGGACTGACCACAGTACGAATTAAAGAGAGGAAAGATTCAAAGAAGGGGGAGCAGCTGGCTGCAGTAACTATGACTCTCTTAAGGTAGCCAAATGCCTCGTCATCCGGCGAGGTACATTTGGTAACTCGAGAGACTCGTAGTGGGAGTAACAGTGACGACGTTAACGTGGGCATATAGTGGCACATCGGGTCCATATGACAGGCCATAGCAAGAAATGTTAAGAGAAAGGGCTTAGAAAAATGGGAGCAGCAGGCAGGAGTACTATGACTCTCTTAAGGTAGCCAAATGCCTCGTCACCATGAGAAATTTTTTTTTGAAAACTCGAGGATATCATCGTTAAGGTAGCTCAAACAACGTTAAGGTTTACATGTAGTGGCATATTGCTCCTGCAGGACTGACCACAGTAATAATTAAAGAGTGGAAAGATACAAAGTACGTGGAGCAGCCGGCAGCAGTAACTATGACTCTCTTAAGGTAGCCAAATGCCTCGTCACTCGGCGAAATTTATTTGAAAACTCGAGGAAATCGTCGTTGAAGTAACTCAGACAACGGTAACATGGAAAGGTGGTGGCATATCGCTTCTGCAGGACTGACCACAGTACGAATTAAAGAGAGGAAAGATTCAAAGAAGGGGGAGCAGCTGGCTGCAGTAACTATGACTCTCTTAAGGTAGCCAAATGCCTCGTCATCCGGCGAGGTACATTTGGTAACTCGAGAGACTCGTAGTGGGAGTAACAGTGACGACGTTAACGTGGGCATATAGTGGCACATCGGGTCCATATGACAGGCCATAGCAAGAAATGTTACAGAGAAAGGGCTTAGAAAAGTGGGAGCAGCAGGCAGGAGTACTATGACTCTCTTAAGGTAGTCAAATGCCTCGTCACCATGAGAAATTTTTTTTTGGAAACTCGAGGATATCATCGTTAAGGTAGCTCAAACAACGTTAAGGTTTACATGTAGTGGCATATTGCTCCTGCAGGACTGACCACAGTAATAATTAAAGAGTGGAAAGATACAAAGTACGTCGAGCAGCTGGCAGCAGTAACTATGACTCTCTTAGGTAGCCAAATGCCTCGTCACTCGGCGAAATTTATTTGAAAACTCGAGGAAATCGTCCTTGAAGTAACTCAGACAACGGTACCATGGACAGGTGGTGGCATATCGCTTCTGCAGGACTGACCACAGTACGAATTAAAGAGAGGAAAGATTCAAAGAAGGGGGAGCAGCTGGCTGCAGTAACTATGACTCTCTTAAGGTAGCCAAATGCCTCGTCATCCGGCGAGGTACATTTGGTAACTCGAGAGACTCGTAGTGGGAGTAACAGTGACGACGATAACGTGGGCATATAGTGGCACATCGGGTCCATATGACAGGCCATAGCAAGAAATGTTACAGAGAAAGGGCTTAGAAAAGTGGGAGCAGCAGGCAGGAGTACTATGACTCTCTTAAGGTAGCCAAATGCCTCGTCACCATGAGAAATTTTTTTCTGAAAACTCGAGGATATCATCGTTAAGGTAGCTCAAACAACGTTAAGGTTTACATGTAGTGGCATATTGCTCCTGCAGGACTGACCACAGTAATAATTAAAGAGTGGAAAGATACAAAGTACGTCGAGCAGCCGGCAGCAGTAACTATGACTCTCTTAAGGTAGCCAAATGCCTCGTCACTCGGCGAAATTTATTTGAAAACTCGAGGAAATCGTCGTTGAAGTAACTCAGACAACGGTAACATGGAAAGGTGGTGGCACATCGCTTCTGCAGGACTGACCACACTACGAATTAAAGAGAGGAAAGATTCAACGAAGGGGGAGCAGCTGGCTGCAGTAACTATGACTCTCTTAAGGTAGCCAAATGCCTCGTCATCCGGCGAGGTACATTTGGTAACTCGAGAGACTCGTAGTGGGAGTAACAGTGACGACGTTAACGTGGGCATATAGTGGCACATCGGGTCCATATGACAGGCCATAGCAAGAAATGTTAAGAGAAAGGGCTTAGAAAAGTGGGAGCAGCAGGCAGGAGTACTATGACTCTCTTAAGGTAGCCAAATGCCTCGTCACCATGAGAAATTTTTTTTTGAAATGCGAGGATATCATCGTTAAGGTAGCTCAAACAACGTTAAGGTTTACATGTAGTGGCATATTGCTCCTGCAGGACTGACCACAGTAATAATTAAAGAGTGGAAAGATACAAAGTACGTCGAGCAGCCGGCAGCAGTAACTATGACTCTCTTAAGGTAGCCAAATGCCTCGTCACTCGGCGAAATTTATTTGAAAACTCGAGGAAATCGTCGTTGAAGTAACTCAGACAACGGTAACATGGAAAGGTGGTGGCATATCGCTTCTGCAGGACTGACCACAGTACGAATTAAAGAGAGGAAAGATTCAAAGAAGGGGGAGCAGCTGGCTGCAGTAACTATGACTCTCTTAAGGTAGCCAAATGCCTCGTCATCCGGCGAGGTACATTTGCTAACTCGAGAGACTCGTAGTGGGAGTAATAGTGACAACGTTAACGTGGGCATATAGTGGCACATCGGGTCCTTAGGACAGGCCATAGCTAGAATGATGGAGAGAAAGGGCTTAGAAAAGTATGAGCAGCAGGCAGGAGTACTATGACTCTCTTAAGGTAGCCAAATGCCTCGTCACCATGTGAAATTTTTTTTTGAAAACTCGAGGATATCATCGTTAAGGTAGCTCAAACAACGTTAAGGTTTACATGTAGTGGCATATTGCTCCTGCAGGACTGACCACAGTAATAATTAAAGAGTGGAAAGATACAAAGTACGTCGAGCAGCTGGCAGCAGTAACTATGACTCTCTTAGGTAGCCAAATGCCTCGTCACTCGGCGAAATTTATTTGAAAACTCGAGGAAATCGTCGTTGAAGTAACTCAGACAACGGTACCATGGACAGATGGGGGCATATCGGTTCTGCAGGACTGACCACAGTACGAATTAAAGAGAGGAAAGATTCAAAGAAGGGGGAGCAGCTGGCTGCAGTAACTATGACTCTCTTAAGGTAGCCAAATGCCTCGTCATCCGGCGAGGTACATTTGGTAACTCGAGAGACTCGTAGTGGGAGTAACAGTGACGACGTTAACGTGGGCATATAGTGGCACATCGGGTCCATATGACAGGCCATAGCAAGAAATGTTAAGAGAAAGGGCTTAGAAAAGTGGGAGCAGCAGGCAGGAGTACTATGACTCTCTTAAGGTATCCAAATGCCTCGTCACCATGAGAAATTTTTTTTTGAAATCTCGAGGATATCATCGTTAAGGTAGCTCAAACAACGTTAAGGTTTACATGTAGTGGCATATTGCTCCTGCAGGACTGACCACAGTAATAATTAAAGAGTGGAAAGATACAAAGTACGTCGAGAAGCTGGCAGCAGTAACTATGACTCTCTTAGGTAGCCAAATGCCTCGTCACTCGGCGAAATTTATTTGAAAACTCGAGGAAATCATCGTTGAAGTAACTCAGACAACGGTAACATGGAAAAGTGGTGGCATATCGCTTCTGCAGGACTGACCACACTACGAATTAAAGAGAGGAAAGATTCAACGAAGGGGGAGCAGCTGGCTGCAGTAACTATGACTCTCTTAAGGTAGCCAAATGCCTCGTCATCCGGCGAGGTACATTTGCTAACTCGAGAGACTCGTAGTGGGAGTAATAGTGACAACGTTAACGTGGGCATATAGTGGCACATCGGGTCCATATGACAGGCCATAGCAAGAAATGTTAAGAGAAAGGGCTTAGAAAAGTGGGAGCAGCAGGCAGGAGTACTATGACTCTCTTAAGGTAGCCAAATGCCTCGTCACCACGAGAAATTTTTTTTTGAAAACTCGAGGATATCATCGTTAAGGTAGCTCAAACAACGTTAAGGTTTACATGTAGTGGCATATTGCTCCTGCAGGACTGACCACAGTAATAATTAAAGAGTGGAAAGATACAAAGTACGTCGAGCAGCTGGCAGCAGTAACTATGACCCTCTTAGGTAGCCAAATGCCTCGTCACTCGGCGAAATTTATTTGAAAACTCGAGGAAATCGTCGTTGAAGTAACTCAGACAACGGTACCATGGACAGATGGGGGCATATCGGTTCTGCAGGACTGACCACAGTACGAATTAAAGAGAGGAAAGATTCAAAGAAGGGGGAGCAGCTGGCTGCAGTAACTATGACTCTCTTAAGGTAGCCAAATGCCTCGTCATCCGGCGAGGTACATTTGGTAACTCGAGAGACTCGTAGTGGGAGTAACAGTGACGACGTTAACGTGGGCATATAGTGGCACATCGGGTCCATATGACAGGCCATAGCAAGAAATGTTAAGAGAAAGGGCTTAGAAAAGTGGGAGCAGCAGGCAGGAGTACTATGACTCTCTTAAGGTAGCCAAATGCCTCGTCACCATGTGAAATTTTTTTTTGAAAACTCGAGGATATCATCGTTAAGGTAGCTCAAACAACGTTAAGGTTTACATGTAGTGGCATATTGCTCCTGCAGGACTGACCACAGTAATAATTAAAGAGTGGAAAGATACAAAGTACGTCGAGCAGCTGGCAGCAGTAACTATGACTCTCTTAGGTAGCCAAATGCCTCGTCACTCGGCGAAATTTATTTGAAAACTCGAGGAAATCGTCGTTGAAGTAACTCAGACAACGGTACCATGGACAGATGGGGGCATATCGGTTCTGCAGGACTGACCACAGTACGAATTAAAGAGAGGAAAGATTCAAAGAAGGGGGAGCAGCTGGCTGCAGTAACTATGACTCTCTTAAGGTAGCCAAATGCCTCGTCATCCGGCGAGGTACATTTGGTAACTCGAGAGACTCGTAGTGGGAGTAACAGTGACGACGTTAACGTGGGCATATAGTGGCACATCGGGTCCATATGACAGGCCATAGCAAGAAATGTTAAGAGAAAGGGCTTAGAAAAGTGGGAGCAGCAGGCAGGAGTACTATGACTCTCTTAAGGTATCCAAATGCCACGTCACCATGAGAAATTTTTTTTTGAAAACTCGAGGATATCATCGTTAAGGTAGCTCAAACAACGTTAAGGTTTACATGTAGTGGCATATTGCTCCTGCAGGACTGACCACAGTAATAATTAAAGAGTGGAAAGATACAAAGTACGTCGAGAAGCTGGCAGCAGTAACTATGACTCTCTTAGGTAGCCAAATGCCTCGTCACTCGGCGAAATTTATTTGAAAACTCGAGGAAATCATCGTTGAAGTAACTCAGACAACGGTAACATGGAAAAGTGGTGGCATATCGCTTCTGCAGGACTGACCACACTACGAATTAAAGAGAGGAAAGATTCAACGAAGGGGGAGCAGCTGGCTGCAGTAACTATGACTCTCTTAAGGTAGCCAAATGCCTCGTCATCCGGCGAGGTACATTTGCTAACTCGAGAGACTCGTAGTGGGAGTAATAGTGACAACGTTAACGTGGGCATATAGTGGCACATCGGGTCCATATGACAGGCCATAGCAAGAAATGTTAAGAGAAAGGGCTTAGAAAAGTGGGAGCAGCAGGCAGGAGTACTATGACTCTCTTAAGGTAGCCAAATGCCTCGTCACCATGAGAAATTTTTTTTTGAAAACTCGAGGATATCATCGTTAAGGTAGCTCAAACAACGTTAAGGTTTACATGTAGTGGCATATTGCTCCTGCAGGACTGACCACAGTAATAATTAAAGAGTGGAAAGATACAAAGTACGTCGAGCAGCTGGCAGCAGTAACTATGACCCTCTTAGGTAGCCAAATGCCTCGTCACTCGGCGAAATTTATTTGAAAACTCGAGGAAATCGTCGTTGAAGTAACTCAGACAACGGTACCATGGACAGATGGGGGCATATCGGTTCTGCAGGACTGACCACAGTACGAATTAAAGAGAGGAAAGATTCAAAGAAGGGGGAGCAGCTGGCTGCAGTAACTATGACTCTCTTAAGGTAGCCAAATGCCTCGTCATCCGGCGAGGTACATTTGGTAACTCGAGAGACTCGTAGTGGGAGTAACAGTGACGACGTTAACGTGGGCATATAGTGGCACATCGGGTCCATATGACAGGCCATAGCAAGAAATGTTAAGAGAAAGGGCTTAGAAAAGTGGGAGCAGCAGGCAGGAGTACTATGACTCTCTTAAGGTAGCCAAATGCCTCGTCACCATGTGAAATTTTTTTTTGAAAACTCGAGGATATCATCGTTAAGGTAGCTCAAACAACGTTAAGGTTTACATGTAGTGGCATATTGCTCCTGCAGGACTGACCACAGTAATAATTAAAGAGTGGAAAGATACAAAGTACGTCGAGCAGCTGGCAGCAGTAACTATGACTCTCTTAGGTAGCCAAATGCCTCGTCACTCGGCGAAATTTATTTGAAAACTCGAGGAAATCGTCGTTGAAGTAACTCAGACAACGGTACCATGGACAGATGGGGGCATATCGGTTCTGCAGGACTGACCACAGTACGAATTAAAGAGAGGAAAGATTCAAAGGAGGGGGAGCAGCTGGCTGCAGTAACTATGACTCTCTTAAGGTAGCCAAATGCCTCGTCATCCGGCGAGGTACATTTGGTAACTCGAGAGACTCGTAGTGGGAGTAACAGTGACGACGTTAACGTGGGCATATAGTGGCACATCGGGTCCATATGACAGGCCATAGCAAGAAATGTTAAGAGAAAGGGCTTAGAAAAGTGGGAGCAGCAGGCAGGAGTACTATGACTCTCTTAAGGTAGCCAAATGCCTCGTCACCATGAGAAATTTTTTTTTGAAAACTCGAGGATATCATCGTTAAGGTAGCTCAAACAACGTTAAGGTTTACATGTAGTGGCATATTGCTCCTGCAGGACTGACCACAGTAATAATTAAAGAGTGGAAAGATACAAAGTACGTCGAGCAGCTGGCAGCAGTAACTATGACTCTCTTAGGTAGCCAAATGCCTCGTCACTCGGCGAAATTTATTTGAAAACTCGAGGAAATCGTCGTTGAAGTAACTCAGACAACGGTACCATGGACAGATGGGGGCATATCGGTTCTGCAGGACTGACCACAGTACGAATTAAAGAGAGGAAAGATTCAAAGAAGGGGGAGCAGCTGGCTGCAGTAACTATGACTCTCTTAAGGTAGCCAAATGCCTCGTCATCCGGCGAGGTACATTTGGTAACTCGAGAGACTCGTAGTGGGAGTAACAGTGACGACGTTAACGTGGGCATATAGTGGCACATCGGGTCCATATGACAGGCCATAGCAAGAAATGTTAAGAGAAAGGGCTTAGAAAAGTGGGAGCAGCAGGCAGGAGTACTATGACTCTCTTAAGGTAGCCAAATGCCTCGTCACCATGTGAAATTTTTTTTTGAAAACTCGAGGATATCATCGTTAAGGTAGCTCAAACAACGTTAAGGTTTACATGTAGTGGCATATTGCTCCTGCAGGACTGACCACAGTAATAATTAAAGAGTGGAAAGATACAAAGTACGTCGAGCAGCTGGCAGCAGTAACTATGACTCTCTTAGGTAGCCAAATGCCTCGTCACTCGGCGAAATTTATTTGAAAACTCGAGGAAATCGTCGTTGAAGTAACTCAGACAACGGTACCATGGACAGATGGGGGCATATCGGTTCTGCAGGACTGACCACAGTACGAATTAAAGAGAGGAAAGATTCAAAGAAGGGGGAGCAGCTGGCTGCAGTAACTATGACTCTCTTAAGGTAGCCAAATGCCTCGTCATCCGGCGAGGTACATTTGGTAACTCGAGAGACTCGTAGTGGGAGTAACAGTGACGACGTTAACGTGGGCATATAGTGGCACATCGGGTCCATATGACAGGCCATAGCAAGAAATGTTAAGAGAAAGGGCTTAGAAAAGTGGGAGCAGCAGGCAGGAGTACTATGACTCTCTTAAGGTAGCCAAATGCCTCGTCACCATGAGAAATTTTTTTTTGAAAACTCGAGGATATCATCGTTAAGGTAGCTCAAACAACGTTAAGGTTTACATGTAGTGGCATATTGCTCCTGCAGGACTGACCACAGTAATAATTAAAGAGTGGAAAGATACAAAGTACGTCGAGCAGCCGGCAGCAGTAACTATGACTCTCTTAAGGTAGCCAAATGCCTCGTCACTCGGCGAAATTTATTTGAAAACTCGAGGAAATCGTCGTTGAAGTAACTCAGACAACGGTAACATGGAAAGGTGGTGGCATATCGCTTCTGCAGGACTGACCACAGTACGAATTAAAGAGAGGAAAGATTCAAAGAAGGGGGAGCAGCTGGCTGCAGTAACTATGACTCTCTTAAGGTAGCCAAATGCCTCGTCATCCGGCGAGGTACATTTGCTAACTCGAGAGACTCGTAGTGGGAGTAATAGTGACAACGTTAACGTGGGCATATAGTGGCACATCGGGTCCTTAGGACAGGCCATAGCAAGAATGATGGAGAGAAAGGGCTTAGAAAAGTATGAGCAGCAGGCAGGAGTACTATGACTCTCTTAAGGTAGCCAAATGCCTCGTCACCATGTGAAATTTTTTTTTGAAAACTCGAGGATATCATCGTTAAGGTAGCTCAAACAACGTTAAGGTTTACATGTAGTGGCATATTGCTCCTGCAGGACTGACCACAGTAATAATTAAAGAGTGGAAAGATACAAAGTACGTCGAGCAGTTGGCAGCAGTAACTATGACTCTCTTAGGTAGCCAAATGCCTCGTCACTCGGCGAAATTTATTTGAAAACTCGAGGAAATCGTCGTTGAAGTAACTAAGACAACGGTACCATGGACAGATGGGGGCATATCGGTTCTGCAGGACTGACCACAGTACGAATTAAAGAGAGGAAAGATTCAAAGAAGGGGGAGCAGCTGGCTGCAGTAACTATGACTCTCTTAAGGTAGCCAAATGCCTCGTCATCCGGCGAGGTACATTTGGTAACTCGAGAGACTCGTAGTGGGAGTAACAGTGACGACGTTAACGTGGGCATATAGTGGCACATCGGGTCCATATGACAGGCCATAGCAAGAAATGTTAAGAGAAAGGGCTTAGAAAAGTGGGAGCAGCAGGCAGGAGTACTATGACTCTCTTAAGGTATCCAAATGCCACGTCACCATGAGAAATTTTTTTTTGAAAACTCGAGGATATCATCGTTAAGGTAGCTCAAACAACGTTAAGGTTTACATGTAGTGGCATATTGCTCCTGCAGGACTGACCACAGTAATAATTAAAGAGTGGAAAGATACAAAGTACGTCGAGAAGCTGGCAGCAGTAACTATGACTCTCTTAGGTAGCCAAATGCCTCGTCACTCGGCGAAATTTATTTGAAAACTCGAGGAAATCATCGTTGAAGTAACTCAGACAACGGTAACATGGAAAAGTGGTGGCATATCGCTTCTGCAGGACTGACCACACTACGAATTAAAGAGAGGAAAGATTCAACGAAGGGGGAGCAGCTGGCTGCAGTAACTATGACTCTCTTAAGGTAGCCAAATGCCTCGTCATCCGGCGAGGTACATTTGCTAACTCGAGAGACTCGTAGTGGGAGTAATAGTGACAACGTTAACGTGGGCATATAGTGGCACATCGGGTCCATATGACAGGCCATAGCAAGAAATGTTAAGAGAAAGGGCTTAGAAAAGTGGGAGCAGCAGGCAGGAGTACTATGACTCTCTTAAGGTAGCCAAATGCCTCGTCACCATGAGAAATTTTTTTTTGAAAACTCGAGGATATCATCGTTAAGGTAGCTCAAACAACGTTAAGGTTTACATGTAGTGGCATATTGCTCCTGCAGGACTGACCACAGTAATAATTAAAGAGTGGAAAGATACAAAGTACGTCGAGCAGCTGGCAGCAGTAACTATGACCCTCTTAGGTAGCCAAATGCCTCGTCACTCGGCGAAATTTATTTGAAAACTCGAGGAAATCGTCGTTGAAGTAACTCAGACAACGGTACCATGGACAGATGGGGGCATATCGGTTCTGCAGGACTGACCACAGTACGAATTAAAGAGAGGAAAGATTCAAAGAAGGGGGAGCAGCTGGCTGCAGTAACTATGACTCTCTTAAGGTAGCCAAATGCCTCGTCATCCGGCGAGGTACATTTGGTAACTCGAGAGACTCGTAGTGGGAGTAACAGTGACGACGTTAACGTGGGCATATAGTGGCACATCGGGTCCATATGACAGGCCATAGCAAGAAATGTTAAGAGAAAGGGCTTAGAAAAGTGGGAGCAGCAGGCAGGAGTACTATGACTCTCTTAAGGTAGCCAAATGCCTCGTCACCATGTGAAATTTTTTTTTGAAAACTCGAGGATATCATCGTTAAGGTAGCTCAAACAACGTTAAGGTTTACATGTAGTGGCATATTGCTCCTGCAGGACTGACCACAGTAATAATTAAAGAGTGGAAAGATACAAAGTACGTCGAGCAGCTGGCAGCAGTAACTATGACTCTCTTAGGTAGCCAAATGCCTCGTCACTCGGCGAAATTTATTTGAAAACTCGAGGAAATCGTCGTTGAAGTAACTCAGACAACGGTACCATGGACAGATGGGGGCATATCGGTTCTGCAGGACTGACCACAGTACGAATTAAAGAGAGGAAAGATTCAAAGAAGGGGGAGCAGCTGGCTGCAGTAACTATGACTCTCTTAAGGTAGCCAAATGCCTCGTCATCCGGCGAGGTACATTTGGTAACTCGAGAGACTCGTAGTGGGAGTAACAGTGACGACGTTAACGTGGGCATATAGTGGCACATCGGGTCCATATGACAGGCCATAGCAAGAAATGTTAAGAGAAAGGGCTTAGAAAAGTGGGAGCAGCAGGCAGGAGTACTATGACTCTCTTAAGGTAGCCAAATGCCTCGTCACCATGAGAAATTTTTTTTTGAAAACTCGAGGATATCATCGTTAAGGTAGCTCAAACAACGTTAAGGTTTACATGTAGTGGCATATTGCTCCTGCAGGACTGACCACAGTAATAATTAAAGAGTGGAAAGATACAAAGTACGTCGAGCAGCTGGCAGCAGTAACTATGACTCTCTTAGGTAGCCAAATGCCTCGTCACTCGGCGAAATTTATTTGAAAACTCGAGGAAATCGTCGTTGAAGTAACTCAGACAACGGTACCATGGACAGATGGGGGCATATCGGTTCTGCAGGACTGACCACAGTACGAATTAAAGAGAGGAAAGATTCAAAGAAGGGGGAGCAGCTGGCTGCAGTAACTATGACTCTCTTAAGGTAGCCAAATGCCTCGTCATCCGGCGAGGTACATTTGGTAACTCGAGAGACTCGTAGTGGGAGTAACAGTGACGACGTTAACGTGGGCATATAGTGGCACATCGGGTCCATATGACAGGCCATAGCAAGAAATGTTAAGAGAAAGGGCTTAGAAAAGTGGGAGCAGCAGGCAGGAGTACTATGACTCTCTTAAGGTAGCCAAATGCCTCGTCACCATGTGAAATTTTTTTTTGAAAACTCGAGGATATCATCGTTAAGGTAGCTCAAACAACGTTAAGGTTTACATGTAGTGGCATATTGCTCCTGCAGGACTGACCACAGTAATAATTAAAGAGTGGAAAGATACAAAGTACGTCGAGCAGCTGGCAGCAGTAACTATGACTCTCTTAGGTAGCCAAATGCCTCGTCACTCGGCGAAATTTATTTGAAAACTCGAGGAAATCGTCGTTGAAGTAACTCAGACGACGGTACCATGGACAGATGGGGGCATATCGGTTCTGCAGGACTGACCACAGTACGAATTAAAGAGAGGAAAGATTCAAAGAAGGGGGAGCAGCTGGCTGCAGTAACTATGACTCTCTTAAGGTAGCCAAATGCCTCGTCATCCGGCGAGGTACATTTGGTAACTCGAGAGACTCGTAGTGGGAGTAACAGTGACGACGTTAACGTGGGCATATAGTGGCACATCGGGTCCATATGACAGGCCATAGCAAGAAATGTTAAGAGAAAGGGCTTAGAAAAGTGGGAGCAGCAGGCAGGAGTACTATGACTCTCTTAAGGTAGCCAAATGCCTCGTCACCATGAGAAATTTTTTTTTGAAAACTCGAGGATATCATCGTTAAGGTAGCTCAAACAACGTTAAGGTTTACATGTAGTGGCATATTGCTCCTGCAGGACTGACCACAGTAATAATTAAAGAGTGGAAAGATACAAAGTACGTCGAGCAGCCGGCAGCAGTAACTATGACTCTCTTAAGGTAGCCAAATGCCTCGTCACTCGGCGAAATTTATTTGAAAACTCGAGGAAATCGTCGTTGAAGTAACTCAGACAACGGTAACATGGAAAGGTGGTGGCATATCGCTTCTGCAGGACTGACCACAGTACGAATTAAAGAGAGGAAAGATTCAAAGAAGGGGGAGCAGCTGGCTGCAGTAACTATGACTCTCTTAAGGTAGCCAAATGCCTCGTCATCCGGCGAGGTACATTTGCTAACTCGAGAGACTCGTAGTGGGAGTAATAGTGACAACGTTAACGTGGGCATATAGTGGCACATCGGGTCCTTAGGACAGGCCATAGCAAGAATGATGGAGAGAAAGGGCTTAGAAAAGTATGAGCAGCAGGCAGGAGTACTATGACTCTCTTAAGGTAGCCAAATGCCTCGTCACCATGTGAAATTTTTTTTTGAAAACTCGAGGATATCATCGTTAAGGTAGCTCAAACAACGTTAAGGTTTACATGTAGTGGCATATTGCTCCTGCAGGACTGACCACAGTAATAATTAAAGAGTGGAAAGATACAAAGTACGTCGAGCAGTTGGCAGCAGTAACTATGACTCTCTTAGGTAGCCAAATGCCTCGTCACTCGGCGAAATTTATTTGAAAACTCGAGGAAATCGTCGTTGAAGTAACTAAGACAACGGTACCATGGACAGATGGGGGCATATCGGTTCTGCAGGACTGACCACAGTACGAATTAAAGAGAGGAAAGATTCAAAGAAGGGGGAGCAGCTGGCTGCAGTAACTATGACTCTCTTAAGGTAGCCAAATGCCTCGTCATCCGGCGAGGTACATTTGGTAACTCGAGAGACTCGTAGTGGGAGTAACAGTGACGACGTTAACGTGGGCATATAGTGGCACATCGGGTCCATATGACAGGCCATAGCAAGAAATGTTAAGAGAAAGGGCTTAGAAAAGTGGGAGCAGCAGGCAGGAGTACTATGACTCTCTTAAGGTATCCAAATGCCACGTCACCATGAGAAATTTTTTTTTGAAAACTCGAGGATATCATCGTTAAGGTAGCTCAAACAACGTTAAGGTTTACATGTAGTGGCATATTGCTCCTGCAGGACTGACCACAGTAATAATTAAAGAGTGGAAAGATACAAAGTACGTCGAGAAGCTGGCAGCAGTAACTATGACTCTCTTAGGTAGCCAAATGCCTCGTCACTCGGCGAAATTTATTTGAAAACTCGAGGAAATCATCGTTGAAGTAACTCAGACAACGGTAACATGGAAAAGTGGTGGCATATCGCTTCTGCAGGACTGACCACACTACGAATTAAAGAGAGGAAAGATTCAACGAAGGGGGAGCAGCTGGCTGCAGTAACTATGACTCTCTTAAGGTAGCCAAATGCCTCGTCATCCGGCGAGGTACATTTGCTAACTCGAGAGACTCGTAGTGGGAGTAATAGTGACAACGTTAACGTGGGCATATAGTGGCACATCGGGTCCATATGACAGGCCATAGCAAGAAATGTTAAGAGAAAGGGCTTAGAAAAGTGGGAGCAGCAGGCAGGAGTACTATGACTCTCTTAAGGTAGCCAAATGCCTCGTCACCATGAGAAATTTTTTTTTGAAAACTCGAGGATATCATCGTTAAGGTAGCTCAAACAACGTTAAGGTTTACATGTAGTGGCATATTGCTCCTGCAGGACTGACCACAGTAATAATTAAAGAGTGGAAAGATACAAAGTACGTCGAGCAGCTGGCAGCAGTAACTATGACCCTCTTAGGTAGCCAAATGCCTCGTCACTCGGCGAAATTTATTTGAAAACTCGAGGAAATCGTCGTTGAAGTAACTCAGACAACGGTACCATGGACAGATGGGGGCATATCGGTTCTGCAGGACTGACCACAGTACGAATTAAAGAGAGGAAAGATTCAAAGAAGGGGGAGCAGCTGGCTGCAGTAACTATGACTCTCTTAAGGTAGCCAAATGCCTCGTCATCCGGCGAGGTACATTTGGTAACTCGAGAGACTCGTAGTGGGAGTAACAGTGACGACGTTAACGTGGGCATATAGTGGCACATCGGGTCCATATGACAGGCCATAGCAAGAAATGTTAAGAGAAAGGGCTTAGAAAAGTGGGAGCAGCAGGCAGGAGTACTATGACTCTCTTAAGGTAGCCAAATGCCTCGTCACCATGTGAAATTTTTTTTTGAAAACTCGAGGATATCATCGTTAAGGTAGCTCAAACAACGTTAAGGTTTACATGTAGTGGCATATTGCTCCTGCAGGACTGACCACAGTAATAATTAAAGAGTGGAAAGATACAAAGTACGTCGAGCAGCTGGCAGCAGTAACTATGACTCTCTTAGGTAGCCAAATGCCTCGTCACTCGGCGAAATTTATTTGAAAACTCGAGGAAATCGTCGTTGAAGTAACTCAGACAACGGTACCATGGACAGATGGGGGCATATCGGTTCTGCAGGACTGACCACAGTACGAATTAAAGAGAGGAAAGATTCAAAGAAGGGGGAGCAGCTGGCTGCAGTAACTATGACTCTCTTAAGGTAGCCAAATGCCTCGTCATCCGGCGAGGTACATTTGGTAACTCGAGAGACTCGTAGTGGGAGTAACAGTGACGACGTTAACGTGGGCATATAGTGGCACATCGGGTCCATATGACAGGCCATAGCAAGAAATGTTAAGAGAAAGGGCTTAGAAAAGTGGGAGCAGCAGGCAGGAGTACTATGACTCTCTTAAGGTAGCCAAATGCCTCGTCACCATGAGAAATTTTTTTTTGAAAACTCGAGGATATCATCGTTAAGGTAGCTCAAACAACGTTAAGGTTTACATGTAGTGGCATATTGCTCCTGCAGGACTGACCACAGTAATAATTAAAGAGTGGAAAGATACAAAGTACGTCGAGCAGCTGGCAGCAGTAACTATGACTCTCTTAGGTAGCCAAATGCCTCGTCACTCGGCGAAATTTATTTGAAAACTCGAGGAAATCGTCGTTGAAGTAACTCAGACAACGGTACCATGGACAGATGGGGGCATATCGGTTCTGCAGGACTGACCACAGTACGAATTAAAGAGAGGAAAGATTCAAAGAAGGGGGAGCAGCTGGCTGCAGTAACTATGACTCTCTTAAGGTAGCCAAATGCCTCGTCATCCGGCGAGGTACATTTGGTAACTCGAGAGACTCGTAGTGGGAGTAACAGTGACGACGTTAACGTGGGCATATAGTGGCACATCGGGTCCATATGACAGGCCATAGCAAGAAATGTTAAGAGAAAGGGCTTAGAAAAGTGGGAGCAGCAGGCAGGAGTACTATGACTCTCTTAAGGTAGCCAAATGCCTCGTCACCATGTGAAATTTTTTTTTGAAAACTCGAGGATATCATCGTTAAGGTAGCTCAAACAACGTTAAGGTTTACATGTAGTGGCATATTGCTCCTGCAGGACTGACCACAGTAATAATTAAAGAGTGGAAAGATACAAAGTACGTCGAGCAGCTGGCAGCAGTAACTATGACTCTCTTAGGTAGCCAAATGCCTCGTCACTCGGCGAAATTTATTTGAAAACTCGAGGAAATCGTCGTTGAAGTAACTCAGACAACGGTACCATGGACAGATGGGGGCATATCGGTTCTGCAGGACTGACCACAGTACGAATTAAAGAGAGGAAAGATTCAAAGAAGGGGGAGCAGCTGGCTGCAGTAACTATGACTCTCTTAAGGTAGCCAAATGCCTCGTCATCCGGCGAGGTACATTTGGTAACTCGAGAGACTCGTAGTGGGAGTAACAGTGACGACGTTAACGTGGGCATATAGTGGCACATCGGGTCCATATGACAGGCCATAGCAAGAAATGTTAAGAGAAAGGGCTTAGAAAAGTGGGAGCAGCAGGCAGGAGTACTATGACTCTCTTAAGGTAGCCAAATGCCTCGTCACCATGAGAAATTTTTTTTTGAAAACTCGAGGATATCATCGTTAAGGTAGCTCAAACAACGTTAAGGTTTACATGTAGTGGCATATTGCTCCTGCAGGACTGACCACAGTAATAATTAAAGAGTGGAAAGATACAAAGTACGTCGAGCAGCTGGCAGCAGTAACTATGACTCTCTTAGGTAGCCAAATGCCTCGTCACTCGGCGAAATTTATTTGAAAACTCGAGGAAATCGTCGTTGAAGTAACTAAGACAACGGTACCATGGACAGATGGGGGCATATCGCTTCTGCAGGACTGACCACAGTACGAATTAAAGAGAGGAAAGATTCAAAGAAGGGGGAGCAGCTGGCTGCAGTAACTATGACTCTCTTAAGGTAGCCAAATGCCTCGTCATCCGGCGAGGTACATTTGGTAACTCGAGAGACTCGTAGTGGGAGTAACAGTGACGACGTTAACGTGGGCATATAGTGGCACATCGGGTCCATATGACAGGCCATAGCAAGAAATGTTAAGAGAAAGGGCTTAGAAAAGTGGGAGCAGCAGGCAGGAGTACTATGACTCTCTTAAGGTATCCAAATGCCACGTCACCATGAGAAATTTTTTTTTGAAAACTCGAGGATATCATCGTTAAGGTAGCTCAAACAACGTTAAGGTTTACATGTAGTGGCATATTGCTCCTGCAGGACTGACCACAGTAATAATTAAAGAGTGGAAAGATACAAAGTACGTCGAGAAGCTGGCAGCAGTAACTATGACTCTCTTAGGTAGCCAAATGCCTCGTCACTCGGCGAAATTTATTTGAAAACTCGAGGAAATCATCGTTGAAGTAACTCAGACAACGGTAACATGGAAAAGTGGTGGCATATCGCTTCTGCAGGACTGACCACACTACGAATTAAAGAGAGGAAAGATTCAACGAAGGGGGAGCAGCTGGCTGCAGTAACTATGACTCTCTTAAGGTAGCCAAATGCCTCGTCATCCGGCGAGGTACATTTGCTAACTCGAGAGACTCGTAGTGGGAGTAATAGTGACAACGTTAACGTGGGCATATAGTGGCACATCGGGTCCATATGACAGGCCATAGCAAGAAATGTTAAGAGAAAGGGCTTAGAAAAGTGGGAGCAGCAGGCAGGAGTACTATGACTCTCTTAAGGTAGCCAAATGCCTCGTCACCATGAGAAATTTTTTTTTGAAAACTCGAGGATATCATCGTTAAGGTAGCTCAAACAACGTTAAGGTTTACATGTAGTGGCATATTGCTCCTGCAGGACTGACCACAGTAATAATTAAAGAGTGGAAAGATACAAAGTACGTCGAGCAGCTGGCAGCAGTAACTATGACCCTCTTAGGTAGCCAAATGCCTCGTCACTCGGCGAAATTTATTTGAAAACTCGAGGAAATCGTCGTTGAAGTAACTCAGACAACGGTACCATGGACAGATGGGGGCATATCGGTTCTGCAGGACTGACCACAGTACGAATTAAAGAGAGGAAAGATTCAAAGAAGGGGGAGCAGCTGGCTGCAGTAACTATGACTCTCTTAAGGTAGCCAAATGCCTCGTCATCCGGCGAGGTACATTTGGTAACTCGAGAGACTCGTAGTGGGAGTAACAGTGACGACGTTAACGTGGGCATATAGTGGCACATCGGGTCCATATGACAGGCCATAGCAAGAAATGTTAAGAGAAAGGGCTTAGAAAAGTGGGAGCAGCAGGCAGGAGTACTATGACTCTCTTAAGGTAGCCAAATGCCTCGTCACCATGTGAAATTTTTTTTTGAAAACTCGAGGATATCATCGTTAAGGTAGCTCAAACAACGTTAAGGTTTACATGTAGTGGCATATTGCTCCTGCAGGACTGACCACAGTAATAATTAAAGAGTGGAAAGATACAAAGTACGTCGAGCAGCTGGCAGCAGTAACTATGACTCTCTTAGGTAGCCAAATGCCTCGTCACTCGGCGAAATTTATTTGAAAACTCGAGGAAATCGTCGTTGAAGTAACTCAGACAACGGTACCATGGACAGATGGGGGCATATCGGTTCTGCAGGACTGACCACAGTACGAATTAAAGAGAGGAAAGATTCAAAGAAGGGGGAGCAGCTGGCTGCAGTAACTATGACTCTCTTAAGGTAGCCAAATGCCTCGTCATCCGGCGAGGTACATTTGGTAACTCGAGAGACTCGTAGTGGGAGTAACAGTGACGACGTTAACGTGGGCATATAGTGGCACATCGGGTCCATATGACAGGCCATAGCAAGAAATGTTAAGAGAAAGGGCTTAGAAAAGTGGGAGCAGCAGGCAGGAGTACTATGACTCTCTTAAGGTAGCCAAATGCCTCGTCACCATGAGAAATTTTTTTTTGAAAACTCGAGGATATCATCGTTAAGGTAGCTCAAACAACGTTAAGGTTTACATGTAGTGGCATATTGCTCCTGCAGGACTGACCACAGTAATAATTAAAGAGTGGAAAGATACAAAGTACGTCGAGCAGCTGGCAGCAGTAACTATGACTCTCTTAGGTAGCCAAATGCCTCGTCACTCGGCGAAATTTATTTGAAAACTCGAGGAAATCGTCGTTGAAGTAACTCAGACAACGGTACCATGGACAGATGGGGGCATATCGGTTCTGCAGGACTGACCACAGTACGAATTAAAGAGAGGAAAGATTCAAAGAAGGGGGAGCAGCTGGCTGCAGTAACTATGACTCTCTTAAGGTAGCCAAATGCCTCGTCATCCGGCGAGGTACATTTGGTAACTCGAGAGACTCGTAGTGGGAGTAACAGTGACGACGTTAACGTGGGCATATAGTGGCACATCGGGTCCATATGACAGGCCATAGCAAGAAATGTTAAGAGAAAGGGCTTAGAAAAGTGGGAGCAGCAGGCAGGAGTACTATGACTCTCTTAAGGTAGCCAAATGCCTCGTCACCATGTGAAATTTTTTTTTGAAAACTCGAGGATATCATCGTTAAGGTAGCTCAAACAACGTTAAGGTTTACATGTAGTGGCATATTGCTCCTGCAGGACTGACCACAGTAATAATTAAAGAGTGGAAAGATACAAAGTACGTCGAGCAGCTGGCAGCAGTAACTATGACTCTCTTAGGTAGCCAAATGCCTCGTCACTCGGCGAAATTTATTTGAAAACTCGAGGAAATCGTCGTTGAAGTAACTCAGACAACGGTACCATGGACAGATGGGGGCATATCGGTTCTGCAGGACTGACCACAGTACGAATTAAAGAGAGGAAAGATTCAAAGAAGGGGGAGCAGCTGGCTGCAGTAACTATGACTCTCTTAAGGTAGCCAAATGCCTCGTCATCCGGCGAGGTACATTTGGTAACTCGAGAGACTCGTAGTGGGAGTAACAGTGACGACGTTAACGTGGGCATATAGTGGCACATCGGGTCCATATGACAGGCCATAGCAAGAAATGTTAAGAGAAAGGGCTTAGAAAAGTGGGAGCAGCAGGCAGGAGTACTATGACTCTCTTAAGGTAGCCAAATGCCTCGTCACCATGAGAAATTTTTTTTTGAAAACTCGAGGATATCATCGTTAAGGTAGCTCAAACAACGTTAAGGTTTACATGTAGTGGCATATTGCTCCTGCAGGACTGACCACAGTAATAATTAAAGAGTGGAAAGATACAAAGTACGTCGAGCAGCCGGCAGCAGTAACTATGACTCTCTTAAGGTAGCCAAATGCCTCGTCACTCGGCGAAATTTATTTGAAAACTCGAGGAAATCGTCGTTGAAGTAACTCAGACAACGGTAACATGGAAAGGTGGTGGCATATCGCTTCTGCAGGACTGACCACAGTACGAATTAAAGAGAGGAAAGATTCAAAGAAGGGGGAGCAGCTGGCTGCAGTAACTATGACTCTCTTAAGGTAGCCAAATGCCTCGTCATCCGGCGAGGTACATTTGCTAACTCGAGAGACTCGTAGTGGGAGTAATAGTGACAACGTTAACGTGGGCATATAGTGGCACATCGGGTCCTTAGGACAGGCCATAGCAAGAATGATGGAGAGAAAGGGCTTAGAAAAGTATGAGCAGCAGGCAGGAGTACTATGACTCTCTTAAGGTAGCCAAATGCCTCGTCACCATGTGAAATTTTTTTTTGAAAACTCGAGGATATCATCGTTAAGGTAGCTCAAACAACGTTAAGGTTTACATGTAGTGGCATATTGCTCCTGCAGGACTGACCACAGTAATAATTAAAGAGTGGAAAGATACAAAGTACGTCGAGCAGCTGGCAGCAGTAACTATGACTCTCTTAGGTAGCCAAATGCCTCGTCACTCGGCGAAATTTATTTGAAAACTCGAGGAAATCGTCGTTGAAGTAACTAAGACAACGGTACCATGGACAGATGGGGGCATATCGGTTCTGCAGGACTGACCACAGTACGAATTAAAGAGAGGAAAGATTCAAAGAAGGGGGAGCAGCTGGCTGCAGTAACTATGACTCTCTTAAGGTAGCCAAATGCCTCGTCATCCGGCGAGGTACATTTGGTAACTCGAGAGACTCGTAGTGGGAGTAACAGTGACGACGTTAACGTGGGCATATAGTGGCACATCGGGTCCATATGACAGGCCATAGCAAGAAATGTTAAGAGAAAGGGCTTAGAAAAGTGGGAGCAGCAGGCAGGAGTACTATGACTCTCTTAAGGTAGCCAAATGCCTCGTCACCATGAGAAATTTTTTTTTGAAAACTCGAGGATATCATCGTTAAGGTAGCTCAAACAACGTTAAGGTTTACATGTAGTGGCATATTGCTCCTGCAGGACTGACCACAGTAATAATTAAAGAGTGGAAAGATACAAAGTACGTCGAGCAGCCGGCAGCAGTAACTATGACTCTCTTAAGGTAGCCAAATGCCTCGTCACTCGGCGAAATTTATTTGAAAACTCGAGGAAATCGTCGTTGAAGTAACTCAGACAACGGTACCATGGACAGATGGGGGCATATCGGTTCTGCAGGACTGACCACAGTACGAATTAAAGAGAGGAAAGATTCAAAGAAGGGGGAGCAGCTGGCTGCAGTAACTATGACTCTCTTAAGGTAGCCAAATGCCTCGTCATCCGGCGAGGTACATTTGGTAACTCGAGAGACTCGTAGTGGGAGTAACAGTGACGACGTTAACGTGGGCATATAGTGGCACATCGGGTCCATATGACAGGCCATAGCAAGAAATGTTAAGAGAAAGGGCTTAGAAAAGTGGGAGCAGCAGGCAGGAGTACTATGACTCTCTTAAGGTAGCCAAATGCCTCGTCACCATGAGAAATTTTTTTTTGAAAACTCGAGGATATCATCGTTAAGGTAGCTCAAACAACGTTAAGGTTTACATGTAGTGGCATATTGCTCCTGCAGGACTGACCACAGTAATAATTAAAGAGTGGAAAGATACAAAGTACGTCGAGCAGCCGGCAGCAGTAACTATGACTCTCTTAAGGTAGCCAAATGCCTCGTCACTCGGCGAAATTTATTTGAAAACTCGAGGAAATCGTCGTTGAAGTAACTCAGACAACGGTAACATGGAAAGGTGGTGGCATATCGCTTCTGCAGGACTGACCACAGTACGAATTAAAGAGAGGAAAGATTCAAAGAAGGGGGAGCAGCTGGCTGCAGTAACTATGACTCTCTTAAGGTAGCCAAATGCCTCGTCATCCGGCGAGGTACATTTGCTAACTCGAGAGACTCGTAGTGGGAGTAATAGTGACAACGTTAACGTGGGCATATAGTGGCACATCGGGTCCATATGACAGGCCATAGCAAGAAATGTTAAGAGAAAGGGCTTAGAAAAGTGGGAGCAGCAGGCAGGAGTACTATGACTCTCTTAAGGTAGCCAAATGCCTCGTCACCATGAGAAATTTTTTTTTGAAAACTCGAGGATATCATCGTTAAGGTAGCTCAAACAACGTTAAGGTTTACATGTAGTGGCATATTGCTCCTGCAGGACTGACCACAGTAATAATTAAAGAGTGGAAAGATACAAAGTACGTCGAGCAGCTGGCAGCAGTAACTATGACTCTCTTAGGTAGCCAAATGCCTCGTCACTCGGCGAAATTTATTTGAAAACTCGAGGAAATCGTCGTTGAAGTAACTCAGACAACGGTACCATGG
This sequence comes from Schistocerca americana, assembly GCF_021461395.2. Lineage (NCBI taxonomy): Eukaryota > Metazoa > Arthropoda > Insecta > Orthoptera > Acrididae > Schistocerca > Schistocerca americana. Next base: position 87,214,439 of record NC_060122.1, read on the forward strand.
ACAGATGGTTTCATATCGCTTCTGCAGGACTAACCACAGTACGAATTAAAGAGAGGAAAGATTCAAAGAAGGGGGAGCAGCTGGCTGCAGTAACTATGACTCTCTTAAGGTAGCCAAATGCCTCGTCATCCGGCGAGGTACATTTGCTAACTCGAGAGACTCGTAGTGGGAGTAATAGTGACAACGTTAACGTGGGCATATAGTGGCACATCGGGTCCATATGACAGGCCATAGCAAGAAATGTTAAGAGAAAGGGCTTAGAAAAGTGGGAGCAGCAGGCAGGAGTACTATGACTCTCTTAAGGTAGCCAAATGCCTCGTCACCATGAGAAATTTTTTTTTGAAAACTCGAGGATATCATCGTTAAGGTAGCTCAAACAACGTTAAGGTTTACATGTAGTGGCATATTGCTCCTGCAGGACTGACCACAGTAATAATTAAAGAGTGGAAAGATACAAAGTACGTCGAGCAGCTGGCAGCAGTAACTATGACTCTCTTAGGTAGCCAAATGCCTCGTCACTCGGCGAAATTTATTTGAAAACTCGAGGAAATCGTCGTTGAAGTAACTCAGACAACGGTACCATGGACAGATGGGGGCATATCGGTTCTGCAGGACTGACCACAGTACGAATTAAAGAGAGGAAAGATTCAAAGAAGGGGGAGCAGCTGGCTGCAGTAACTATGACTCTCTTAAGGTAGCCAAATGCCTCGTCATCCGGCGAGGTACATTTGGTAACTCGAGAGACTCGTAGTGGGAGTAACAGTGACGACGTTAACGTGGGCATATAGTGGCACATCGGGTCCATATGACAGGCCATAGCAAGAAATGTTAAGAGAAAGGGCTTAGAAAAGTGGGAGCAGCAGGCAGGAGTACTATGACTCTCTTAAGGTAGCCAAATGCCTCGTCACCATGAGAAATTTTTTTTTGAAAACTCGAGGATATCATCGTTAAGGTAGCTCAAACAACGTTAAGGTTTACATGTAGTGGCATATTGCTCCTGCAGGACTGACCACAGTAATAATTAAAGAGTGGAAAGATACAAAGTACGTCGAGCAGCTGGCAGCAGTAACTATGACTCTCTTAGGTAGCCAAATGCCTCGTCACTCGGCGAAATTTATTTGAAAACTCGAGGAAATCGTCGTTGAAGTAACTCAGACAACGGTACCATGGACAGATGGGGGCATATCGGTTCTGCAGGACTGACCACAGTACGAATTAAAGAGAGGAAAGATTCAAAGAAGGGGGAGCAGCTGGCTGCAGTAACTATGACTCTCTTAAGGTAGCCAAATGCCTCGTCATCCGGCGAGGTACATTTGGTAACTCGAGAGACTCGTAGTGGGAGTAACAGTGACGACGTTAACGTGGGCATATAGTGGCACATCGGGTCCATATGACAGGCCATAGCAAGAAATGTTAAGAGAAAGGGCTTAGAAAAGTGGGAGCAGCAGGCAGGAGTACTACGACTCTCTTAAGGTAGCCAAATGCCTCGTCACCATGTGAAATTTTTTTTTGAAAACTCGAGGATATCATCGTTAAGGTAGCTCAAACAACGTTAAGGTTTACATGTAGTGGCATATTGCTCCTGCAGGACTGACCACAGTAATAATTAAAGAGTGGAAAGATACAAAGTACGTCGAGCAGCTGGCAGCAGTAACTATGACTCTCTTAGGTAGCCAAATGCCTCGTCACTCGGCGAAATTTATTTGAAAACTCGAGGAAATCGTCGTTGAAGTAACTCAGACAACGGTACCATGGACAGATGGGGGCATATCGGTTCTGCAGGACTGACCACAGTACGAATTAAAGAGAGGAAAGATTCAAAGAAGGGGGAGCAGCTGGCTGCAGTAACTATGACTCTCTTAAGGTAGCCAAATGCCTCGTCATCCGGCGAGGTACATTTGGTAACTCGAGAGACTCGTAGTGGGAGTAACAGTGACGACGTTAACGTGGGCATATAGTGGCACATCGGGTCCATATGACAGGCCATAGCAAGAAATGTTAAGAGAAAGGGCTTAGAAAAGTGGGAGCAGCAGGCAGGAGTACTATGACTCTCTTAAGGTAGCCAAATGCCTCGTCACCATGAGAAATTTTTTTTTGAAAACTCGAGGATATCATCGTTAAGGTAGCTCAAACAACGTTAAGGTTTACATGTAGTGGCATATTGCTCCTGCAGGACTGACCACAGTAATAATTAAAGAGTGGAAAGATACAAAGTACGTCGAGCAGCTGGCAGCAGTAACTATGACTCTCTTAGGTAGCCAAATGCCTCGTCACTCGGCGAAATTTATTTGAAAACTCGAGGAAATCGTCGTTGAAGTAACTCAGACAACGGTACCATGGACAGATGGGGGCATATCGGTTCTGCAGGACTGACCACAGTACGAATTAAAGAGAGGAAAGATTCAAAGAAGGGGGAGCAGCTGGCTGCAGTAACTATGACTCTCTTAAGGTAGCCAAATGCCTCGTCATCCGGCGAGGTACATTTGGTAACTCGAGAGACTCGTAGTGGGAGTAACAGTGACGACGTTAACGTGGGCATATAGTGGCACATCGGGTCCATATGACAGGCCATAGCAAGAAATGTTAAGAGAAAGGGCTTAGAAAAGTGGGAGCAGCAGGCAGGAGTACTATGACTCTCTTAAGGTAGCCAAATGCCTCGTCACCATGTGAAATTTTTTTTTGAAAACTCGAGGATATCATCGTTAAGGTAGCTCAAACAACGTTAAGGTTTACATGTAGTGGCATATTGCTCCTGCAGGACTGACCACAGTAATAATTAAAGAGTGGAAAGATACAAAGTACGTCGAGCAGCTGGCAGCAGTAACTATGACTCTCTTAGGTAGCCAAATGCCTCGTCACTCGGCGAAATTTATTTGAAAACTCGAGGAAATCGTCGTTGAAGTAACTCAGACAACGGTACCATGGACAGATGGGGGCATATCGGTTCTGCAGGACTGACCACAGTACGAATTAAAGAGAGGAAAGATTCAAAGAAGGGGGAGCAGCTGGCTGCAGTAACTATGACTCTCTTAAGGTAGCCAAATGCCTCGTCATCCGGCGAGGTACATTTGGTAACTCGAGAGACTCGTAGTGGGAGTAACAGTGACGACGTTAACGTGGGCATATAGTGGCACATCGGGTCCATATGACAGGCCATAGCAAGAAATGTTAAGAGAAAGGGCTTAGAAAAGTGGGAGCAGCAGGCAGGAGTACTATGACTCTCTTAAGGTAGCCAAATGCCTCGTCACCATGAGAAATTTTTTTTTGAAAACTCGAGGATATCATCGTTAAGGTAGCTCAAACAACGTTAAGGTTTACATGTAGTGGCATATTGCTCCTGCAGGACTGACCACAGTAATAATTAAAGAGTGGAAAGATACAAAGTACGTCGAGCAGCCGGCAGCAGTAACTATGACACTCTTAAGGTAGCCAAATGCCTCGTCACTCGGCGAAATTTATTTGAAAACTCGAGGAAATCGTCGTTGAAGTAACTCAGACAACGGTAACATGGAAAGGTGGTGGCATATCGCTTCTGCAGGACTGACCACAGTACGAATTAAAGAGAGGAGAGATTCAAAGAAGGGGGAGCAGCTGGCTGCAGTAACTATGACTCTCTTAAGGTAGCCAAATGCCTCGTCATCCGGCGAGGTACATTTGCTAACTCGAGAGACTCGTAGTGGGAGTAATAGTGACAACGTTAACGTGGGCATATAGTGGCACATCGGGTCCTTAGGACAGGCCATAGCAAGAATGATGGAGAGAAAGGGCTTAGAAAAGTATGAGCAGCAGGCAGGAGTACTATGACTCTCTTAAGGTAGCCAAATGCCTCGTCACCATGTGAAATTTTTTTTTGAAAACTCGAGGATATCATCGTTAAGGTAGCTCAAACAACGTTAAGGTTTACATGTAGTGGCATATTGCTCCTGCAGGACTGACCACAGTAATAATTAAAGAGTGGAAAGATACAAAGTACGTCGAGCAGCTGGCAGCAGTAACTATGACTCTCTTAGGTAGCCAAATGCCTCGTCACTCGGCGAAATTTATTTGAAAACTCGAGGAAATCGTCGTTGAAGTAACTCAGACAACGGTACCATGGACAGATGGGGGCATATCGGTTCTGCAGGACTGACCACAGTACGAATTAAAGAGAGGAAAGATTCAAAGAAGGGGGAGCAGCTGGCTGCAGTAACTATGACTCTCTTAAGGTAGCCAAATGCCTCGTCATCCGGCGAGGTACATTTGGTAACTCGAGAGACTCGTAGTGGGAGTAACAGTGACGACGTTAACGTGGGCATATAGTGGCACATCGGGTCCATATGACAGGCCATAGCAAGAAATGTTAAGAGAAAGGGCTTAGAAAAGTGGGAGCAGCAGGCAGGAGTACTATGACTCTCTTAAGGTAGCCAAATGCCTCGTCACCATGAGAAATTTTTTTTTGAAAACTCGAGGATATCATCGTTAAGGTAGCTCAAACAACGTTAAGGTTTACATGTAGTGGCATATTGCTCCTGCAGGACTGACCACAGTAATAATTAAAGAGTGGAAAGATACAAAGTACGTCGAGCAGCTGGCAGCAGTAACTATGACTCTCTTAGGTAGCCAAATGCCTCGTCACTCGGCGAAATTTATTTGAAAACTCGAGGAAATCGTCGTTGAAGTAACTCAGACAACGGTACCATGGACAGATGGGGGCATATCGGTTCTGCAGGACTGACCACAGTACGAATTAAAGAGAGGAAAGATTCAAAGAAGGGGGAGCAGCTGGCTGCAGTAACTATGACTCTCTTAAGGTAGCCAAATGCCTCGTCATCCGGCGAGGTACATTTGGTAACTCGAGAGACTCGTAGTGGGAGGAACAGTGACGACGTTAACGTGGGCATATAGTGGCACATCGGGTCCATATGACAGGCCATAGCAAGAAATGTTAAGAGAAAGGGCTTAGAAAAGTGGGAGCAGCAGGCAGGAGTACTATGACTCTCTTAAGGTAGCCAAATGCCTCGTCAAAATGTGAAATTTTTTTTTGAAAACTCGAGGATATCATCGTTAAGGTAGCTCAAACAACGTTAAGGTTTACATGTAGTGGCATATTGCGCCTGCAGGACTGACCACAGTAATAATTAAAGAGTGGAAAGATACAAAGTACGTCGAGCAGCTGGCAGCAGTAACTATGACTCTCTTAGGTAGCCAAATGCCTCGTCACTCGGCGAAATTTATTTGAAAACTCGAGGAAATCGTCGTTGAAGTAACTCAGACAACGGTACCATGGACAGATGGGGGCATATCGGTTCTGCAGGACTGACCACAGTACGAATTAAAGAGAGGAAAGATTCAAAGAAGGGGGAGCAGCTGGCTGCAGTAACTATGACTCTCTTAAGGTAGCCAAATGCCTCGTCATCCGGCGAGGTACATTTGGTAACTCGAGAGACTCGTAGTGGGAGTAACAGTGACGACGTTAACGTGGGCATATAGTGGCACATCGGGTCCATATGACAGGCCATAGCAAGAAATGTTAAGAGAAAGGGCTTAGAAAAGTGGGAGCAGCAGGCAGGAGTACTATGACTCTCTTAAGGTAGCCAAATGCCTCGTCACCATGATAAATTTTTTTTTGAAAACTCGAGGATATCATCGTTAAGGTAGCTCAAACAACGTTAAGGTTTACATGTAGTGGCATATTGCTCCTGCAGGACTTACCACAGTAATAATTAAAGTGTGGAAAGATACAAAGTACGTCGAGCAGCCGGCAGCAGTAACTATGACTCTCTTAAGGTAGCCAAATGCCTCGTCACTCGGCGAAATTTATTTGAAAACTCGAGGAAATCGTCGTTGAAGTAACTCAGACAACGGTAACATGGAAAGGTGGTGGCATATCGCTTCTGCAGGACTGACCACAGTACGAATTAAAGAGAGGAAAGATTCAAAGAAGGGGGAGCAGCTGGCTGCAGTAACTATGACTCTCTTAAGGTAGCCAAATGCCTCGTCATCCGGCGAGGTACATTTGCTAACTCGAGAGACTCGTAGTGGGAGTAATAGTGACAACGTTAACGTGGGCATATAGTGGCACATCGGGTCCTTAGGACAGGCCATAGCAAGAATGATGGAGAGAAAGGGCTTAGAAAAGTATGAGCAGCAGGCAGGAGTACTATGACTCTCTTAAGGTAGCCAAATGCCTCGTCACCATGTGAAATTTTTTTTTGAAAACTCGAGGATATCATCGTTAAGGTAGCTCAAACAACGTTAAGGTTTACATGTAGTGGCATATTGCTCCTGCAGGACTGACCACAGTAATAATTAAAGAGTGGAAAGATACAAAGTACGTCGAGCAGCTGGCAGCAGTAACTATGACTCTCTTAGGTAGCCAAATGCCTCGTCACTCGGCGAAATTTATTTGAAAACTCGAGGAAATCGTCGTTGAAGTAACTAAGACAACGGTACCATGGACAGATGGGGGCATATCGGTTCTGCAGGACTGACCACAGTACGAATTAAAGAGAGGAAAGATTCAAAGAAGGGGGAGCAGCTGGCTGCAGTAACTATGACTCTCTTAAGGTAGCCAAATGCCTCGTCATCCGGCGAGGTACATTTGGTAACTCGAGAGACTCGTAGTGGGAGTAACAGTGACGACGTTAACGTGGGCATATAGTGGCACATCGGGTCCATATGACAGGCCATAGCAAGAAATGTTAAGAGAAAGGGCTTAGAAAAGTGGGAGCAGCAGGCAGGAGTACTATGACTCTCTTAAGGTAGCCAAATGCCTCGTCACCATGAGAAATTTTTTTTTGAAAACTCGAGGATATCATCGTTAAGGTAGCTCAAACAACGTTAAGGTTTACATGTAGTGGCATATTGCTCCTGCAGGACTGACCACAGTAATAATTAAAGAGTGGAAAGATACAAAGTACGTCGAGCAGCCGGCAGCAGTAACTATGACTCTCTTAAGGTAGCCAAATGCCTCGTCACTCGGCGAAATTTATTTGAAAACTCGAGGAAATCGTCGTTGAAGTAACTCAGACAACGGTACCATGGACAGATGGGGGCATATCGGTTCTGCAGGACTGACCACAGTACGAATTAAAGAGAGGAAAGATTCAAAGAAGGGGGAGCAGCTGGCTGCAGTAACTATGACTCTCTTAAGGTAGCCAAATGCCTCGTCATCCGGCGAGGTACATTTGGTAACTCGAGAGACTCGTAGTGGGAGTAACAGTGACGACGTTAACGTGGGCATATAGTGGCACATCGGGTCCATATGACAGGCCATAGCAAGAAATGTTAAGAGAAAGGGCTTAGAAAAGTGGGAGCAGCAGGCAGGAGTACTATGACTCTCTTAAGGTAGCCAAATGCCTCGTCACCATGAGAAATTTTTTTTTGAAAACTCGAGGATATCATCGTTAAGGTAGCTCAAACAACGTTAAGGTTTACATGTAGTGGCATATTGCTCCTGCAGGACTGACCACAGTAATAATTAAAGAGTGGAAAGATACAAAGTACGTCGAGCAGCCGGCAGCAGTAACTATGACTCTCTTAAGGTAGCCAAATGCCTCGTCACTCGGCGAAATTTATTTGAAAACTCGAGGAAATCGTCGTTGAAGTAACTCAGACAACGGTAACATGGAAAGGTGGTGGCATATCGCTTCTGCAGGACTGACCACAGTACGAATTAAAGAGAGGAAAGATTCAAAGAAGGGGGAGCAGCTGGCTGCAGTACCTATGACTCTCTTAAGGTAGCCAAATGCCTCGTCATCCGGCGAGGTACATTTGCTAACTCGAGAGACTCGTAGTGGGAGTAATTGTGACAACGTTAACGTGGGCATATAGTGGCACATCGGGTCCTTAGGACAGGCCATAGCAAGAATGATGGAGAGAAAGGGCTTAGAAAAGTATGAGCAGCAGGCAGGAGTACTATGACTCTCTTAAGGTAGCCAAATGCCTCGTCACCATGTGAAATTTTTTTTTGAAAACTCGAGGATATCATCGTTAAGGTAGCTCAAACAACGTTAAGGTTTACATGTAGTGGCATATTGCTCCTGCAGGACTGACCACAGTAATAATTAAAGAGTGGAAAGATACAAAGTACGTCGAGCAGCTGGCAGCAGTAACTATGACTCTCTTAGGTAGCCAAATGCCTCGTCACTCGGCGAAATTTATTTGAAAACTCGAGGAAATCGTCGTTGAAGTAACTCAGACAACGGTACCATGGACAGATGGGGGCATATCGGTTCTGCAGGACTGACCACAGTACGAATTAAAGAGAGGAAAGATTCAAAGAAGGGGGAGCAGCTGGCTGCAGTAACTATGACTCTCTTAAGGTAGCCAAATGCCTCGTCATCCGGCGAGGTACATTTGGTAACTCGAGAGACTCGTAGTGGGAGTAACAGTGACGACGTTAACGTGGGCATATAGTGGCACATCGGGTCCATATGACAGGCCATAGCAAGAAATGTTAAGAGAAAGGGCTTAGAAAAGTGGGAGCAGCAGGCAGGAGTACTATGACTCTCTTAAGGTAGCCAAATGCCTCGTCACCATGAGAAATTTTTTTTTGAAAACTCGAGGATATCATCGTTAAGGTAGCTCAAACAACGTTAAGGTTTACATGTAGTGGCATATTGCTCCTGCAGGACTGACCACAGTAATAATTAAAGAGTGGAAAGATACAAAGTACGTCGAGCAGCTGGCAGCAGTAACTATGACTCTCTTAGGTAGCCAAATGCCTCGTCACTCGGCGAAATTTATTTGAAAACTCGAGGAAATCGTCGTTGAAGTAACTCAGACAACGGTACCATGGACAGATGGGGGCATATCGGTTCTGCAGGACTGACCACAGTACGAATTAAAGAGAGGAAAGATTCAAAGAAGGGGGAGCAGCTGGCTGCAGTAACTATGACTCTCTTAAGGTAGCCAAATGCCTCGTCATCCGGCCAGGTACATTTGGTAACTCGAGAGACTCGTAGTGGGAGTAACAGTGACGACGTTAACGTGGGCATATAGTGGCACATCGGGTCCATATGACAGGCCATAGCAAGAAATGTTAAGAGAAAGGGCTTAGAAAAGTGGGAGCAGCAGGCAGGAGTACTATGACTCTCTTAAGGTAGCCAAATGCCTCGTCACCATGTGAAATTTTTTTTTGAAAACTCGAGGATATCATCGTTAAGGTAGCTCAAACAACGTTAAGGTTTACATGTAGTGGCATATTGCTCCTGCAGGACTGACCACAGTAATAATTAAAGAGTGGAAAGATACAAAGTACGTCGAGCAGCTGGCAGCAGTAACTATGACTCTCTTAGGTAGCCAAATGCCTCGTCACTCGGCGAAATTTATTTGAAAACTCGAGGAAATCGTCGTTGAAGTAACTCAGACAACGGTACCATGGACAGATGGGGGCATATCGGTTCTGCAGGACTGACCACAGTACGAATTAAAGAGAGGAAAGATTCAAAGAAGGGGGAGCAGCTGGCTGCAGTAACTATGACTCTCTTAAGGTAGCCAAATGCCTCGTCATCCGGCGAGGTACATTTGGTAACTCGAGAGACTCGTAGTGGGAGTAACAGTGACGACGTTAACGTGGGCATATAGTGGCACATCGGGTCCATATGACAGGCCATAGCAAGAAATGTTAAGAGAAAGGGCTTAGAAAAGTGGGAGCAGCAGGCAGGAGTACTATGACTCTCTTAAGGTAGCCAAATGCCTCGTCACCATGAGAAATTTTTTTTTGAAAACTCGAGGATATCATCGTTAAGGTAGCTCAAACAACGTTAAGGTTTACATGTAGTGGCATATTGCTCCTGCAGGACTGACCACAGTAATAATTAAAGAGTGGAAAGATACAAAGTACGTCGAGCAGCCGGCAGCAGTAACTATGACTCTCTTAAGGTAGCCAAATGCCTCGTCACTCGGCGAAATTTATTTGAAAACTCGAGGAAATCGTCGTTGAAGTAACTCAGACAACGGTAACATGGAAAGGTGGTGGCATATCGCTTCTGCAGGACTGACCACAGTACGAATTAAAGAGAGGAAAGATTCAAAGAAGGGGGAGCAGCTGGCTGCAGTAACTATGACTCTCTTAAGGTAGCCAAATGCCTCGTCATCCGGCGAGGTACATTTGCTAACTCGAGAGACTCGTAGTGGGAGTAATAGTGACAACGTTAACGTGGGCATATAGTGGCACATCGGGTCCTTAGGACAGGCCATAGCAAGAATGATGGAGAGAAAGGGCTTAGAAAAGTATGAGCAGCAGGCAGGAGTACTATGACTCTCTTAAGGTAGCCAAATGCCTCGTCACCATGTGAAATTTTTTTTTGAAAACTCGAGGATATCATCGTTAAGGTAGCTCAAACAACGTTAAGGTTTACATGTAGTGGCATATTGCTCCTGCAGGACTGACCACAGTAATAATTAAAGAGTGGAAAGATACAAAGTACGTCGAGCAGCTGGCAGCAGTAACTATGACTCTCTTAGGTAGCCAAATGCCTCGTCACTCGGCGAAATTTATTTGAAAACTCGAGGAAATCGTCGTTGAAGTAACTAAGACAACGGTACCATGGACAGATGGGGGCATATCGGTTCTGCAGGACTGACCACAGTACGAATTAAAGAGAGGAAAGATTCAAAGAAGGGGGAGCAGCTGGCTGCAGTAACTATGACTCTCTTAAGGTAGCCAAATGCCTCGTCATCCGGCGAGGTACATTTGGTAACTCGAGAGACTCGTAGTGGGAGTAACAGTGACGACGTTAACGTGGGCATATAGTGGCACATCGGGTCCATATGACAGGCCATAGCAAGAAATGTTAAGAGAAAGGGCTTAGAAAAGTGGGAGCAGCAGGCAGGAGTACTATGACTCTCTTAAGGTAGCCAAATGCCTCGTCACCATGAGAAATTTTTTTTTGAAAACTCGAGGATATCATCGTTAAGGTAGCTCAAACAACGTTAAGGTTTACATGTAGTGGCATATTGCTCCTGCAGGACTGACCACAGTAATAATTAAAGAGTGGAAAGATACAAAGTACGTCGAGCAGCCGGCAGCAGTAACTATGACTCTCTTAAGGTAGCCAAATGCCTCGTCACTCGGCGAAATTTATTTGAAAACTCGAGGAAATCGTCGTTGAAGTAACTCAGACAACGGTACCATGGACAGATGGGGGCATATCGGTTCTGCAGGACTGACCACAGTACGAATTAAAGAGAGGAAAGATTCAAAGAAGGGGGAGCAGCTGGCTGCAGTAACTATGACTCTCTTAAGGTAGCCAAATGCCTCGTCATCCGGCGAGGTACATTTGGTAACTCGAGAGACTCGTAGTGGGAGTAACAGTGACGACGTTAACGTGGGCATATAGTGGCACATCGGGTCCATATGACAGGCCATAGCAAGAAATGTTAAGAGAAAGGGCTTAGAAAAGTGGGAGCAGCAGGCAGGAGTACTATGACTCTCTTAAGGTAGCCAAATGCCTCGTCACCATGAGAAATTTTTTTTTGAAAACTCGAGGATATCATCGTTAAGGTAGCTCAAACAACGTTAAGGTTTACATGTAGTGGCATATTGCTCCTGCAGGACTGACCACAGTAATAATTAAAGAGTGGAAAGATACAAAGTACGTCGAGCAGCCGGCAGCAGTAACTATGACTCTCTTAAGGTAGCCAAATGCCTCGTCACTCGGCGAAATTTATTTGAAAACTCGAGGAAATCGTCGTTGAAGTAACTCAGACAACGGTAACATGGAAAGGTGGTGGCATATCGCTTCTGCAGGACTGACCACAGTACGAATTAAAGAGAGGAAAGATTCAAAGAAGGGGGAGCAGCTGGCTGCAGTAACTATGACTCTCTTAAGGTAGCCAAATGCCTCGTCATCCGGCGAGGTACATTTGCTAACTCGAGAGACTCGTAGTGGGAGTAATAGTGACAACGTTAACGTGGGCATATAGTGGCACATCGGGTCCTTAGGACAGGCCATAGCAAGAATGATGGAGAGAAAGGGCTTAGAAAAGTATGAGCAGCAGGCAGGAGTACTATGACTCTCTTAAGGTAGCCAAATGCCTCGTCACCATGTGAAATTTTTTTTTGAAAACTCGAGGATATCATCGTTAAGGTAGCTCAAACAACGTTAAGGTTTACATGTAGTGGCATATTGCTCCTGCAGGACTGACCACAGTAATAATTAAAGAGTGGAAAGATACAAAGTACGTCGAGCAGCTGGCAGCAGTAACTATGACTCTCTTAGGTAGCCAAATGCCTCGTCACTCGGCGAAATTTATTTGAAAACTCGAGGAAATCGTCGTTGAAGTAACTCAGACAACGGTACCATGGACAGATGGGGGCATATCGGTTCTGCAGGACTGACCACAGTACGAATTAAAGAGAGGAAAGATTCAAAGAAGGGGGAGCAGCTGGCTGCAGTAACTATGACTCTCTTAAGGTAGCCAAATGCCTCGTCATCCGGCGAGGTACATTTGCTAACTCGAGAGACTCGTAGTGGGAGTAATAGTGACAACGTTAACGTGGGCATATAGTGGCACATCGGGTCCTTAGGACAGGCCATAGCAAGAATGATGGAGAGAAAGGGCTTAGAAAAGTATGAGCAGCAGGCAGGAGTACTATGACTCTCTTAAGGTAGCCAAATGCCTCGTCACCATGTGAAATTTTTTTTTGAAAACTCGAGGATATCATCGTTAAGGTAGCTCAAACAACGTTAAGGTTTACATGTAGTGGCATATTGCTCCTGCAGGACTGACCACAGTAATAATTAAAGAGTGGAAAGATACAAAGTACGTCGAGCAGCTGGCAGCAGTAACTATGACTCTCTTAGGTAGCCAAATGCCTCGTCACTCGGCGAAATTTATTTGAAAACTCGAGGAAATCGTCGTTGAAGTAACTAAGACAACGGTACCATGGACAGATGGGGGCATATCGGTTCTGCAGGACTGACCACAGTACGAATTAAAGAGAGGAAAGATTCAAAGAAGGGGGAGCAGCTGGCTGCAGTAACTATGACTCTCTTAAGGTAGCCAAATGCCTCGTCATCCGGCGAGGTACATTTGGTAACTCGAGAGACTCGTAGTGGGAGTAACAGTGACGACGTTAACGTGGGCATATAGTGGCACATCGGGTCCATATGACAGGCCATAGCAAGAAATGTTAAGAGAAAGGGCTTAGAAAAGTGGGAGCAGCAGGCAGGAGTACTATGACTCTCTTAAGGTAGCCAAATGCCTCGTCACCATGAGAAATTTTTTTTTGAAAACTCGAGGATATCATCGTTAAGGTAGCTCAAACAACGTTAAGGTTTACATGTAGTGGCATATTGCTCCTGCAGGACTGACCACAGTAATAATTAAAGAGTGGAAAGATACAAAGTACGTCGAGCAGCCGGCAGCAGTAACTATGACTCTCTTAAGGTAGCCAAATGCCTCGTCACTCGGCGAAATTTATTTGAAAACTCGAGGAAATCGTCGTTGAAGTAACTCAGACAACGGTACCATGGACAGATGGGGGCATATCGGTTCTGCAGGACTGACCACAGTACGAATTAAAGAGAGGAAAGATTCAAAGAAGGGGGAGCAGCTGGCTGCAGTAACTATGACTCTCTTAAGGTAGCCAAATGCCTCGTCATCCGGCGAGGTACATTTGGTAACTCGAGAGACTCGTAGTGGGAGTAACAGTGACGACGTTAACGTGGGCATATAGTGGCACATCGGGTCCATATGACAGGCCATAGCAAGAAATGTTAAGAGAAAGGGCTTAGAAAAGTGGGAGCAGCAGGCAGGAGTACTATGACTCTCTTAAGGTAGCCAAATGCCTCGTCACCATGAGAAATTTTTTTTTGAAAACTCGAGGATATCATCGTTAAGGTAGCTCAAACAACGTTAAGGTTTACATGTAGTGGCATATTGCTCCTGCAGGACTGACCACAGTAATAATTAAAGAGTGGAAAGATACAAAGTACGTCGAGCAGCCGGCAGCAGTAACTATGACTCTCTTAAGGTAGCCAAATGCCTCGTCACTCGGCGAAATTTATTTGAAAACTCGAGGAAATCGTCGTTGAAGTAACTCAGACAACGGTAACATGGAAAGGTGGTGGCATATCGCTTCTGCAGGACTGACCACAGTACGAATTAAAGAGAGGAAAGATTCAAAGAAGGGGGAGCAGCTGGCTGCAGTAACTATGACTCTCTTAAGGTAGCCAAATGCCTCGTCATCCGGCGAGGTACATTTGCTAACTCGAGAGACTCGTAGTGGGAGTAATAGTGACAACGTTAACGTGGGCATATAGTGGCACATCGGGTCCTTAGGACAGGCCATAGCAAGAATGATGGAGAGAAAGGGCTTAGAAAAGTATGAGCAGCAGGCAGGAGTACTATGACTCTCTTAAGGTAGCCAAATGCCTCGTCACCATGTGAAATTTTTTTTTGAAAACTCGAGGATATCATCGTTAAGGTAGCTCAAACAACGTTAAGGTTTACATGTAGTGGCATATTGCTCCTGCAGGACTGACCACAGTAATAATTAAAGAGTGGAAAGATACAAAGTACGTCGAGCAGCTGGCAGCAGTAACTATGACTCTCTTAGGTAGCCAAATGCCTCGTCACTCGGCGAAATTTATTTGAAAACTCGAGGAAATCGTCGTTGAAGTAACTCAGACAACGGTACCATGGACAGATGGGGGCATATCGGTTCTGCAGGACTGACCACAGTACGAATTAATGAGAGGAAAGATTCAAAGAAGGGGGAGCAGCTGGCTGCAGTAACTATGACTCTCTTAAGGTAGCCAAATGCCTCGTCATCCGGCGAGGTACATTAGGTAACTCGAGAGACTCGTAGTGGGAGTAACAGTGACGACGTTAACGTGGGCATATAGTGGCACATCGGGTCCATATGACAGGCCATAGCAAGAAATGTTAAGAGAAAGGGCTTAGAAAAGTGGGAGCAGCAGGCAGGAGTACTATGACTCTCTTAAGGTAGCCAAATGCCTCGTCACCATGAGAAATTTTTTTTTGAAAACTCGAGGATATCATCGTTAAGGTAGCTCAAACAACGTTAAGGTTTACATGTAGTGGCATATTGCTCCTGCAGGACTGACCACAGTAATAATTAAAGAGTGGAAAGATACAAAGTACGTCGAGCAGCCGGCAGCAGTAACTATGACTCTCTTAAGGTAGCCAAATGCCTCGTCACTCGGCGAAATTTATTTGAAAACTCGAGGAAATCGTCGTTGAAGTAACTCAGACAACGGTACCATGGACAGATGGGGGCATATCGGTTCTGCAGGACTGACCACAGTACGAATTAATGAGAGGAAAGATTCAAAGAAGGGGGAGCAGCTGGCTGCAGTAACTATGACTCTCTTAAGGTAGCCAAATGCCTCGTCATCCGGCGAGGTACATTTGGTAACTCGAGAGACTCGTAGTGGGAGTAACAGTGACGACGTTAACGTGGGCATATAGTGGCACATCGGGTCCATATGACAGGCCATAGCAAGAAATGTTAAGAGAAAGGGCTTAGAAAAGTGGGAGCAGCAGGCAGGAGTACTATGACTCTCTTAAGGTAGCCAAATGCCTCGTCACCATGAGAAATTTTTTTTTGAAAACTCGAGGATATCATCGTTAAGGTAGCTCAAACAACGTTAAGGTTTACATGTAGTGGCATATTGCTCCTGCAGGACTGACCACAGTAATAATTAAAGAGTGGAAAGATACAAAGTACGTCGAGCAGCCGGCAGCAGTAACTATGACTCTCTTAAGGTAGCCAAATGCCTCGTCACTCGGCGAAATTTATTTGAAAACTCGAGGAAATCGTCGTTGAAGTAACTCAGACAACGGTAACATGGAAAGGTGGTGGCATATCGCTTCTGCAGGACTGACCACAGTACGAATTAAAGAGAGGAAAGATTCAAAGAAGGGGGAGCAGCTGGCTGCAGTAACTATGACTCTCTTAAGGTAGCCAAATGCCTCGTCATCCGGCGAGGTACATTTGCTAACTCGAGAGACTCGTAGTGGGAGTAATAGTGACAACGTTAACGTGGGCATATAGTTTCACATCGGGTCCTTAGGACAGGCCATAGCAAGAATGATGGAGAGAAAGGGCTTAGAAAAGTATGAGCAGCAGGCAGGAGTACTATGACTCTCTTAAGGTAGCCAAATGCCTCGTCACCATGTGAAATTTTTTTTTGAAAACTCGAGGATATCATCGTTAAGGTAGCTCAAACAACGTTAAGGTTTACATGTAGTGGCATATTGCTCCTGCAGGACTGACCACAGTAATAATTAAAGAGTGGAAAGATACAAAGTACGTCGAGCAGCTGGCAGCAGTAACTATGACTCTCTTAGGTAGCCAAATGCCTCGTCACTCGGCGAAATTTATTTGAAAACTCGAGGAAATCGTCGTTGAAGTAACTCAGACAACGGTACCATGGACAGATGGGGGCATATCGGTTCTGCAGGACTGACCACAGTACGAATTAAAGAGAGGAAAGATTCAAAGAAGGGGGAGCAGCTGGCTGCAGTAACTATGACTCTCTTAAGGTAGCCAAATGCCTCGTCATCCGGCGAGGTACATTTGCTAACTCGAGAGACTCGTAGTGGGAGTAATAGTGACAACGTTAACGTGGGCATATAGTGGCACATCGGGTCCTTAGGACAGGCCATAGCAAGAATGATGGAGAGAAAGGGCTTAGAAAAGTATGAGCAGCAGGCAGGAGTACTATGACTCTCTTAAGGTAGCCAAATGCCTCGTCACCATGTGAAATTTTTTTTTGAAAACTCGAGGATATCATCGTTAAGGTAGCTCAAACAACGTTAAGGTTTACATGTAGTGGCATATTGCTCCTGCAGGACTGACCACAGTAATAATTAAAGAGTGGAAAGATACAAAGTACGTCGAGCAGCTGGCAGCAGTAACTATGACTCTCTTAGGTAGCCAAATGCCTCGTCACTCGGCGAAATTTATTTGAAAACTCGAGGAAATCGTCGTTGAAGTAACTAAGACAACGGTACCATGGACAGATGGGGGCATATCGGTTCTGCAGGACTGACCACAGTACGAATTAAAGAGAGGAAAGATTCAAAGAAGGGGGAGCAGCTGGCTGCAGTAACTATGACTCTCTTAAGGTAGCCAAATGCCTCGTCATCCGGCGAGGTACATTTGGTAACTCGAGAGACTCGTAGTGGGAGTAACAGTGACGACGTTAACGTGGGCATATAGTGGCACATCGGGTCCATATGACAGGCCATAGCAAGAAATGTTAAGAGAAAGGGCTTAGAAAAGTGGGAGCAGCAGGCAGGAGTACTATGACTCTCTTAAGGTAGCCAAATGCCTCGTCACCATGAGAAATTTTTTTTTGAAAACTCGAGGATATCATCGTTAAGGTAGCTCAAACAACGTTAAGGTTTACATGTAGTGGCATATTGCTCCTGCAGGACTGACCACAGTAATAATTAAAGAGTGGGAAGATACAAAGTACGTCGAGCAGCCGGCAGCAGTAACTATGACTCTCTTAAGGTAGCCAAATGCCTCGTCACTCGGCGAAATTTATTTGAAAACTCGAGGAAATCGTCGTTGAAGTAACTCAGACAACGGTACCATGGACAGATGGGGGCATATCGGTTCTGCAGGACTGACCACAGTACGAATTAAAGAGAGGAAAGATTCAAAGAAGGGGGAGCAGCTGGCTGCAGTAACTATGACTCTCTTAAGGTAGCCAAATGCCTCGTCATCCGGCGAGGTACATTTGGTAACTCGAGAGACTCGTAGTGGGAGTAACAGTGACGACGTTAACGTGGGCATATAGTGGCACATCGGGTCCATATGACAGGCCATAGCAAGAAATGTTAAGAGAAAGGGCTTAGAAAAGTGGGAGCAGCAGGCAGGAGTACTATGACTCTCTTAAGGTAGCCAAATGCCTCGTCACCATGAGAAATTTTTTTTTGAAAACTCGAGGATATCATCGTTAAGGTAGCTCAAACAACGTTAATGTTTACATGTAGTGGCATATTGCTCCTGCAGGACTGACCACAGTAATAATTAAAGAGTGGAAAGATACAAAGTACGTCGAGCAGCCGGCAGCAGTAACTATGACTCTCTTAAGGTAGCCAAATGCCTCGTCACTCGGCGAAATTTATTTGAAAACTCGAGGAAATCGTCGTTGAAGTAACTCAGACAACGGTAACATGGAAAGGTGGTGGCATATCGCTTCTGCAGGACTGACCACAGTACGAATTAAAGAGAGGAAAGATTCAAAGAAGGGGGAGCAGCTGGCTGCAGTAACTATGACTCTCTTAAGGTAGCCAAATGCCTCGTCATCCGGCGAGGTACATTTGCTAACTCGAGAGACTCGTAGTGGGAGTAATAGTGACAACGTTAACGTGGGCATATAGTGGCACATCGGGTCCTCAGGACAGGCCATAGCAAGAATGATGGAGAGAAAGGGCTTAGAAAAGTATGAGCAGCAGGCAGGAGTACTATGACTCTCTTAAGGTAGCCAAATGCCTCGTCACCATGTGAAATTTTTTTTTGAAAACTCGAGGATATCATCGTTAAGGTAGCTCAAACAACGTTAAGGTTTACATGTAGTGGCATATTGCTCCTGCAGGACTGACCACAGTAATAATTAAAGAGTGGAAAGATACAAAGTACGTCGAGCAGCTGGCAGCAGTAACTATGACTCTCTTAGGTAGCCAAATGCCTCGTCACTCGGCGAAATTTATTTGAAAACTCGAGGAAATCGTCGTTGAAGTAACTCAGACAACGGTACCATGGACAGATGGGGGCATATCGGTTCTGCAGGACTGACCACAGTACGAATTAAAGAGAGGAAAGATTCAAAGAAGGGGGAGCAGCTGGCTGCAGTAACTATGACTCTCTTAAGGTAGCCAAATGCCTCGTCATCCGGCGAGGTACATTTGGTAACTCGAGAGACTCGTAGTGGGAGTAACAGTGACGACGTTAACGTGGGCATATAGTGGCACATCGGGTCCATATGACAGGCCATAGCAAGAAATGTTAAGAGAAAGGGCTTAGAAAAGTGGGAGCAGCAGGCAGGAGTACTATGACTCTCTTAAGGTAGCCAAATGCCTCGTCACCATGAGAAATTTTTTTTTGAAAACTCGAGGATATCATCGTTAAGGTAGCTCAAACAACGTTAAGGTTTACATGTAGTGGCATATTGCTCCTGCAGGACTGACCACAGTAATAATTAAAGAGTGGAAAGATACAAAGTACGTCGAGCAGCCGGCAGCAGTAACTATGACTCTCTTAAGGTAGCCAAATGCCTCGTCACTCGGCGAAATTTATTTGAAAACTCGAGGAAATCGTCGTTGAAGTAACTCAGACAACGGTAACATGGAAAGGTGGTGGCATATCGCTTCTGCAGGACTGACCACAGTACGAATTAAAGAGAGGAAAGATTCAAAGAAGGGGGAGCAGCTGGCTGCAGTAACTATGACTCTCTTAAGGTAGCCAAATGCCTCGTCATCCGGCGAGGTACATTTGCTAACTCGAGAGACTCGTAGTGGGAGTAATAGTGACAACGTTAACGTGGGCATATAGTGGCACATCGGGTCCTTAGGACAGGCCATAGCAAGAATGATGGAGAGAAAGGGCTTAGAAAAGTATGAGCAGCAGGCAGGAGTACTATGACTCTCTTAAGGTAGCCAAATGCCTCGTCACCATGTGAAATTTTTTTTTGAAAACTCGAGGATATCATCGTTAAGGTAGCTCAAACAACGTTAAGGTTTACATGTAGTGGCATATTGCTCCTGCAGGACTGACCACAGTAATAATTAAAGAGTGGAAAGATACAAAGTACGTCGAGCAGCTGGCAGCAGTAACTATGACTCTCTTAGGTAGCCAAATGCCTCGTCACTCGGCGAAATTTATTTGAAAACTCGAGGAAATCGTCGTTGAAGTAACTCAGACAACGGTACCATGGACAGATGGGGGCATATCGGTTCTGCAGGACTGACCACAGTACGAATTAAAGAGAGGAAAGATTCAAAGAAGAGGGAGCAGCTGGCTGCAGTAACTATGACTCTCTTAAGGTAGCCAAATGCCTCGTCATCCGGCGAGGTACATTTGCTAACTCGAGAGACTCGTAGTGGGAGTAATAGTGACAACGTTAACGTGGGCATATAGTGGCACATCGGGTCCTTAGGACAGGCCATAGCAAGAATGATGGAGAGAAAGGGCTTAGAAAAGTATGAGCAGCAGGCAGGAGTACTATGACTCTCTTAAGGTAGCCAAATGCCTCGTCACCATGTGAAATTTTTTTTTGAAAACTCGAGGATATCATCGTTAAGGTAGCTCAAACAACGTTAAGGTTTACATGTAGTGGCATATTGCTCCTGCAGGACTGACCACAGTAATAATTAAAGAGTGGAAAGATACAAAGTACGTCGAGCAGCTGGCAGCAGTAACTATGACTCTCTTAGGTAGCCAAATGCCTCGTCACTCGGCGAAATTTATTTGAAAACTCGAGGAAATCGTCGTTGAAGTAACTCAGACAAAGGTACCATGGACAGATGGGGGCATATCGGTTCTGCAGGACTGACCACAGTACGAATTAAAGAGAGGAAAGATTCAAAGAAGGGGGAGCAGCTGGCTGCAGTAACTATGACTCTCTTAAGGTAGCCAAATGCCTCGTCATCCGGCGAGGTACATTTGGTAACTCGAGAGACTCGTAGTGGGAGTAACAGTGACGACGTTAACGTGGGCATATAGTGGCACATCGGGTCCATATGACAGGCCATAGCAAGAAATGTTAAGAGAAAGGGCTTAGAAAAGTGGGAGCAGCAGGCAGGAGTACTATGACTCTCTTAAGGTAGCCAAATGCCTCGTCACCATGAGAAATTTTTTTTTGAAAACTCGAGGATATCATCGTTAAGGTAGCTCAAACAACGTTAAGGTTTACATGTAGTGGCATATTGCTCCTGCAGGACTGACCACAGTAATAATTAAAGAGTGGAAAGATACAAAGTACGTCGAGCAGCCGGCAGCAGTAACTATGACTCTCTTAAGGTAGCCAAATGCCTCGTCACTCGGCGAAATTTATTTGAAAACTCGAGGAAATCGTCGTTGAAGTAACTCAGACAACGGTAACATGGAAAGGTGGTGGCATATCGCTTCTGCAGGACTGACCACAGTACGAATTAAAGAGAGGAAAGATTCAAAGAAGGGGGAGCAGCTGGCTGCAGTAACTATGACTCTCTTAAGGTAGCCAAATGCCTCGTCATCCGGCGAGGTACATTTGCTAACTCGAGAGACTCGTAGTGGGAGTAATAGTGACAACGTTAACGTGGGCATATAGTGGCACATCGGGTCCTTAGGACAGGCCATAGCAAGAATGATGGAGAGAAAGGGCTTAGAAAATTATGAGCAGCAGGCAGGAGTACTATGACTCTCTTAAGGTAGCCAAATGCCTCGTCACCATGTGAAATTTTTTTTTGAAAACTCGAGGATATCATCGTTAAGGTAGCTCAAACAACGTTAAGGTTTACATGTAGTGGCATATTGCTCCTGCAGGACTGACCACAGTAATAATTAAAGAGTGGAAAGATACAAAGTACGTCGAGCAGCTGGCAGCAGTAACTATGACTCTCTTAGGTAGCCAAATGCCTCGTCACTCGGCGAAATTTATTTGAAAACTCGAGGAAATCGTCGTTGAAGTAACTAAGACAACGGTACCATGGACAGATGACGGCATATCGGTTCTGCAGGACTGACCACAGTACGAATTAAAGAGAGGAAAGATTCAAAGAAGGGGGAGCAGCTGGCTGCAGTAACTATGACTCTCTTAAGGTAGCCAAATGCCTCGTCATCCGGCGAGGTACATTTGGTAACTCGAGAGACTCGTAGTGGGAGTAACAGTGACGACGTTAACGTGGGCATATAGTGGCACATCGGGTCCATATGACAGGCCATAGCAAGAAATGTTAAGAGAAAGGGCTTAGAAAAGTGGGAGCAGCAGGCAGGAGTACTATGACTCTCTTAAGGTAGCCAAATGCCTCGTCACCATGAGAAATTTTTTTTTGAAAACTCGAGGATATCATCGTTAAGGTAGCTCAAACAACGTTAAGGTTTACATGTAGTGGCATATTGCTCCTGCAGGACTGACCACAGTAATAATTAAAGAGTGGAAAGATACAAAGTACGTCGAGCAGCCGGCAGCAGTAACTATGACTCTCTTAAGGTAGCCAAATGCCTCGTCACTCGGCGAAATTTATTTGAAAACTCGAGGAAATCGTCGTTGAAGTAACTCAGACAACGGTAACATGGAAAGGTGGTGGCATATCGCTTCTGCAGGACTGACCACAGTACGAATTAAAGAGAGGAAAGATTCAAAGAAGGGGGAGCAGCTGGCTGCAGTAACTATGACTCTCTTAAGGTAGCCAAATGCCTCGTCATCCGGCGAGGTACATTTGCTAACTCGAGAGACTCGTAGTGGGAGTAATAGTGACAACGTTAACGTGGGCATATAGTGGCACATCGGGTCCTTAGGACAGGCCATAGCAAGAATGATGGAGAGAAAGGGCTTAGAAAAGTATGAGCAGCAGGCAGGAGTACTATGACTCTCTTAAGGTAGCCAAATGCCTCGTCACCATGTGAAATTTTTTTTTGAAAACTCGAGGATATCATCGTTAAGGTAGCTCAAACAACGTTAAGGTTTACATGTAGTGGCATATTGCTCCTGCAGGACTGACCACAGTAATAATTAAAGAGTGGAAAGATACAAAGTACGTCGAGCAGCTGGCAGCAGTAACTATGACTCTCTTAGGTAGCCAAATGCCTCGTCACTCGGCGAAATTTATTTGAAAACTCGAGGAAATCGTCGTTGAAGTAACTCAGACAACGGTACCATGGACAGATGGGGGCATATCGGTTCTGCAGGACTGACCACAGTACGAATTAAAGAGAGGAAAGATTCAAAGAAGGGGGAGCAGCTGGCTGCAGTAACTATGACTCTCTTAAGGTAGCCAAATGCCTCGTCATCCGGCGAGGTACATTTGCTAACTCGAGAGACTGGTAGTGGGAGTAATAGTGACAACGTTAACGTGGGCATATAGTGGCACATCGGGTCCTTAGGACAGGCCATAGCAAGAATGATGGAGAGAAAGGGCTTAGAAAAGTATGAGCAGCAGGCAGGAGTACTATGACTCTCTTAAGGTAGCCAAATGCCTCGTCACCATGTGAAATTTTTTTTTGAAAACTCGAGGATATCATCGTTAAGGTAGCTCAAACAACGTTAAGGTTTACATGTAGTGGCATATTGCTCCTGCAGGACTGACCACAGTAATAATTAAAGAGTGGAAAGATACAAAGTACGTCGAGCAGCTGGCAGCAGTAACTATGACTCTCTTAGGTAGCCAAATGCCTCGTCACTCGGCGAAATTTATTTGAAAACTCGAGGAAATCGTCGTTGAAGTAACTCAGACAAAGGTACCATGGACAGATGGGGGCATATCGGTTCTGCAGGACTGACCACAGTACGAATTAAAGAGAGGAAAGATTCAAAGAAGGGGGAGCAGCTGGCTGCAGTAACTATGACTCTCTTAAGGTAGCCAAATGCCTCGTCATCCGGCGAGGTACATTTGGTAACTCGAGAGACTCGTAGTGGGAGTAACAGTGACGACGTTAACGTGGGCATATAGTGGCACATCGGGTCCATATGACAGGCCATAGCAAGAAATGTTAAGAGAAAGGGCTTAGAAAAGTGGGAGCAGCAGGCAGGAGTACTATGACTCTCTTAAGGTAGCCAAATGCCTCGTCACCATGAGAAATTTTTTTTTGAAAACTCGAGGATATCATCGTTAAGGTAGCTCAAACAACGTTAAGGTTTACATGTAGTGGCATATTGCTCCTGCAGGACTGACCACAGTAATAATTAAAGAGTGGAAAGATACAAAGTACGTCGAGCAGCCGGCAGCAGTAACTATGACTCTCTTAAGGTAGCCAAATGCCTCGTCACTCGGCGAAATTTATTTGAAAACTCGAGGAAATCGTCGTTGAAGTAACTCAGACAACGGTAACATGGAAAGGTGGTGGCATATCGCTTCTGCAGGACTGACCACAGTACGAATTAAAGAGAGGAAAGATTCAAAGAAGGGGGAGCAGCTGGCTGCAGTAACTATGACTCTCTTAAGGTAGCCAAATGCCTCGTCATCCGGCGAGGTACATTTGCTAACTCGAGAGACTCGTAGTGGGAGTAATAGTGACAACGTTAACGTGGGCATATAGTGGCACATCGGGTCCTTAGGACAGGCCATAGCAAGAATGATGGAGAGAAAGGGCTTAGAAAATTATGAGCAGCAGGCAGGAGTACTATGACTCTCTTAAGGTAGCCAAATGCCTCGTCACCATGTGAAATTTTTTTTTGAAAACTCGAGGATATCATCGTTAAGGTAGCTCAAACAACGTTAAGGTTTACATGTAGTGGCATATTGCTCCTGCAGGACTGACCACAGTAATAATTAAAGAGTGGAAAGATACAAAGTACGTCGAGCAGCTGGCAGCAGTAACTATGACTCTCTTAGGTAGCCAAATGCCTCGTCACTCGGCGAAATTTATTTGAAAACTCGAGGAAATCGTCGTTGAAGTAACTAAGACAACGGTACCATGGACAGATGGGGGCATATCGGTTCTGCAGGACTGACCACAGTACGAATTAAAGAGAGGAAAGATTCAAAGAAGGGGGAGCAGCTGGCTGCAGTAACTATGACTCTCTTAAGGTAGCCAAATGCCTCGTCATCCGGCGAGGTACATTTGGTAACTCGAGAGACTCGTAGTGGGAGTAACAGTGACGACGTTAACGTGGGCATATAGTGGCACATCGGGTCCATATGACAGGCCATAGCAAGAAATGTTAAGAGAAAGGGCTTAGAAAAGTGGGAGCAGCAGGCAGGAGTACTATGACTCTCTTAAGGTAGCCAAATGCCTCGTCACCATGAGAAATTTTTTTTTGAAAACTCGAGGATATCATCGTTAAGGTAGCTCAAACAACGTTAAGGTTTACATGTAGTGGCATATTGCTCCTGCAGGACTGACCACAGTAATAATTAAAGAGTGGAAAGATACAAAGTACGTCGAGCAGCCGGCAGCAGTAACTATGACTCTCTTAAGGTAGCCAAATGCCTCGTCACTCGGCGAAATTTATTTGAAAACTCGAGGAAATCGTCGTTGAAGTAACTCAGACAACGGTAACATGGAAAGGTGGTGGCATATCGCTTCTGCAGGACTGACCACAGTACGAATTAAAGAGAGGAAAGATTCAAAGAAGGGGGAGCAGCTGGCTGCAGTAACTATGACTCTCTTAAGGTAGCCAAATGCCTCGTCATCCGGCGAGGTACATTTGCTAACTCGAGAGACTCGTAGTGGGAGTAATAGTGACAACGTTAACGTGGGCATATAGTGGCACATCGGGTCCTTAGGACAGGCCATAGCAAGAATGATGGAGAGAAAGGGCTTAGAAAATTATGAGCAGCAGGCAGGAGTACTATGACTCTCTTAAGGTAGCCAAATGCCTCGTCACCATGTGAAATTTTTTTTTGAAAACTCGAGGATATCATCGTTAAGGTAGCTCAAACAACGTTAAGGTTTACATGTAGTGGCATATTGCTCCTGCAGGACTGACCACAGTAATAATTAAAGAGTGGAAAGATACAAAGTACGTCGAGCAGCTGGCAGCAGTAACTATGACTCTCTTAGGTAGCCAAATGCCTCGTCACTCGGCGAAATTTATTTGAAAACTCGAGGAAATCGTCGTTGAAGTAACTAAGACAACGGTACCATGGACAGATGGGGGCATATCGGTTCTGCAGGACTGACCACAGTACGAATTAAAGAGAGGAAAGATTCAAAGAAGGGGGAGCAGCTGGCTGCAGTAACTATGACTCTCTTAAGGTAGCCAAATGCCTCGTCATCCGGCGAGGTACATTTGGTAACTCGAGAGACTCGTAGTGGGAGTAACAGTGACGACGTTAACGTGGGCATATAGTGGCACATCGGGTCCATATGACAGGCCATAGCAAGAAATGTTAAGAGAAAGGGCTTAGAAAAGTGGGAGCAGCAGGCAGGAGTACTATGACTCTCTTAAGGTAGCCAAATGCCTCGTCACCATGAGAAATTTTTTTTTGAAAACTCGAGGATATCATCGTTAAGGTAGCTCAAACAACGTTAAGGTTTACATGTAGTGGCATATTGCTCCTGCAGGACTGACCACAGTAATAATTAAAGAGTGGAAAGATACAAAGTACGTCGAGCAGCCGGCAGCAGTAACTATGACTCTCTTAAGGTAGCCAAATGCCTCGTCACTCGGCGAAATTTATTTGAAAACTCGAGGAAATCGTCGTTGAAGTAACTCAGACAACGGTAACATGGAAAGGTGGTGGCATATCGCTTCTGCAGGACTGACCACAGTACGAATTAAAGAGAGGAAAGATTCAAAGAAGGGGGAGCAGCTGGCTGCAGTAACTATGACTCTCTTAAGGTAGCCAAATGCCTCGTCATCCGGCGAGGTACATTTGCTAACTCGAGAGACTCGTAGTGGGAGTAATAGTGACAACGTTAACGTGGGCATATAGTGGCACATCGGGTCCTTAGGACAGGCCATAGCAAGAATGATGGAGAGAAAGGGCTTAGAAAAGTATGAGCAGCAGGCAGGAGTACTATGACTCTCTTAAGGTAGCCAAATGCCTCGTCACCATGTGAAATTTTTTTTTGAAAACTCGAGGATATCATCGTTAAGGTAGCTCAAACAACGTTAAGGTTTACATGTAGTGGCATATTGCTCCTGCAGGACTGACCACAGTAATAATTAAAGAGTGGAAAGATACAAAGTACGTCGAGCAGCTGGCAGCAGTAACTATGACTCTCTTAGGTAGCCAAATGCCTCGTCACTCGGCGAAATTTATTTGAAAACTCGAGGAAATCGTCGTTGAAGTAACTCAGACAACGGTACCATGGACAGATGGGGGCATATCGGTTCTGCAGGACTGACCACAGTACGAATTAAAGAGAGGAAAGATTCAAAGAAGGGGGAGCAGCTGGCTGCAGTAACTATGACTCTCTTAAGGTAGCCAAATGCCTCGTCATCCGGCGAGGTACATTTGCTAACTCGAGAGACTCGTAGTGGGAGTAATAGTGACAACGTTAACGTGGGCATATAGTGGCACATCGGGTCCTTAGGACAGGCCATAGCAAGAATGATGGAGAGAAAGGGCTTAGAAAAGTATGAGCAGCAGGCAGGAGTACTATGACTCTCTTAAGGTAGCCAAATGCCTCGTCACCATGTGAAATTTTTTTTTGAAAACTCGAGGATATCATCGTTAAGGTAGCTCAAACAACGTTAAGGTTTACACGTAGTGGCATATTGCTCCTGCAGGACTGACCACAGTAATAATTAAAGAGTGGAAAGATACAAAGTACGTCGAGCAGCTGGCAGCAGTAACTATGACTCTCTTAGGTAGCCAAATGCCTCGTCACTCGGCGAAATTTATTTGAAAACTCGAGGAAATCGTCGTTGAAGTAACTCAGACAACGGTACCATGGACAGATGGGGGCATATCGGTTCTGCAGGACTGACCACAGTACGAATTAAAGAGAGGAAAGATTCAAAGAAGGGGGAGCAGCTGGCTGCAGTAACTATGACTCTCTTAAGGTAGCCAAATGCCTCGTCATCCGGCGAGGTACATTTGGTAACTCGAGAGACTCGTAGTGGGAGTAACAGTGACGACGTTAACGTGGGCATATAGTGGCACATCGGGTCCATATGACAGGCCATAGCAAGAAATGTTAAGAGAAAGGGCTTAGAAAAGTGGGAGCAGCAGGCAGGAGTACTATGACTCTCTTAAGGTAGCCAAATGCCTCGTCACCATGAGAAATTTTTTTTTGAAAACTCGAGGATATCATCGTTAAGGTAGCTCAAACAACGTTAAGGTTTACATGTAGTGGCATATTGCTCCTGCAGGACTGACCACAGTAATAATTAAAGAGTGGAAAGATACAAAGTACGTCGAGCAGCCGGCAGCAGTAACTATGACTCTCTTAAGGTAGCCAAATGCCTCGTCACTCGGCGAAATTTATTTGAAAACTCGAGGAAATCGTCGTTGAAGTAACTCAGACAACGGTACCATGGACAGATGGGGGCATATCGGTTCTGCAGGACTGACCACAGTACGAATTAAAGAGAGGAAAGATTCAAAGAAGGGGGAGCAGCTGGCTGCAGTAACTATGACTCTCTTAAGGTAGCCAAATGCCTCGTCATCCGGCGAGGTACATTTGGTAACTCGAGAGACTCGTAGTGGGAGTAACAGTGACGACGTTAACGTGGGCATATAGTGGCACATCGGGTCCATATGACAGGCCATAGCAAGAAATGTTAAGAGAAAGGGCTTAGAAAAGTGGGAGCAGCAGGCAGGAGTACTATGACTCTCTTAAGGTAGCCAAATGCCTCGTCACCATGAGAAATTTTTTTTTGAAAACTCGAGGATATCATCGTTAAGGTAGCTCAAACAACGTTAAGGTTTACATGTAGTGGCATATTGCTCCTGCAGGACTGACCACAGTAATAATTAAAGAGTGGAAAGATACAAAGTACGTCGAGCAGCCGGCAGCAGTAACTATGACTCTCTTAAGGTAGCCAAATGCCTCGTCACTCGGCGAAATTTATTTGAAAACTCGAGGAAATCGTCGTTGAAGTAACTCAGACAACGGTAACATGGAAAGGTGGTGGCATATCGCTTCTGCAGGACTAACCACAGTACGAATTAAAGAGAGGAAAGATTCAAAGAAGGGGGAGCAGCTGGCTGCAGTAACTATGACTCTCTTAAGGTAGCCAAATGCCTCGTCATCCGGCGAGGTACATTTGCTAACTCGAGAGACTCGTAGTGGGAGTAATAGTGACAACGTTAACGTGGGCATATAGTGGCACATCGGGTCCTTAGGACAGGCCATAGCAAGAATGATGGAGAGAAAGGGCTTAGAAAAGTATGAGCAGCAGGCAGGAGTACTATGACTCTCTTAAGGTAGCCAAATGCCTCGTCACCATGTGAAATTTTTTTTTGAAAACTCGAGGATATCATCGTTAAGGTAGCTCAAACAACGTTAAGGTTTACATGTAGTGGCATATTGCTCCTGCAGGACTGACCACAGTAATAATTAAAGAGTGGAAAGATACAAAGTACGTCGAGCAGCTGGCAGCAGTAACTATGACTCTCTTAGGTAGCCAAATGCCTCGTCACTCGGCGAAATTTATTGTAAAACTCGAGGAAATCGTCGTTGAAGTAACTCAGACAACGGTACCATGGACAGATGGGGGCATATCGGTTCTGCAGGACTGACCACAGTACGAATTAAAGAGAGGAAAGATTCAAAGAAGGGGGAGCAGCTGGCTGCAGTAACTATGACTCTCTTAAGGTAGCCAAATGCCTCGTCATCCGGCGAGGTACATTTGGTAACTCGAGAGACTCGTAGTGGGAGTAACAGTGACGACGTTAACGTGGGCATATAGTGGCACATCGGGTCCATATGACAGGCCATAGCAAGAAATGTTAAGAGAAAGGGCTTAGAAAAGTGGGAGCAGCAGGCAGGAGTACTATGACTCTCTTAAGGTAGCCAAATGCCTCGTCACCATGAGAAATTTTTTTTTGAAAACTCGAGGATATCATCGTTAAGGTAGCTCAAACAACGTTAAGGTTTACATGTAGTGGCATATTGCTCCTGCAGGACTGACCACAGTAATAATTAAAGAGTGGAAAGATACAAAGTACGTCGAGCAGCTGGCAGCAGTAACTATGACTCTCTTAGGTAGCCAAATGCCTCGTCACTCGGCGAAATTTATTTGAAAACTCGAGGAAATCGTCGTTGAAGTAACTCAGACAACGGTACCATGGACAGATGGGGGCATATCGGTTCTGCAGGACTGACCACAGTACGAATTAAAGAGAGGAAAGATTCAAAGAAGGGGGAGCAGCTGGCTGCAGTAACTATGACTCTCTTAAGGTAGCCAAATGCCTCGTCATCCGGCGAGGTACATTTGCTAACTCGAGAGACTCGTAGTGGGAGTAATAGTGACAACGTTAACGTGGGCATATAGTGGCACATCGGGTCCTTAGGACAGGCCATAGCAAGAATGATGGAGAGAAAGGGCTTAGAAAAGTATGAGCAGCAGGCAGGAGTACTATGACTCTCTTAAGGTAGCCAAATGCCTCGTCACCATGTGAAATTTTTTTTTGAAAACTCGAGGATATCATCGTTAAGGTAGCTCAAACAACGTTAAGGTTTACATGTAGTGGCATATTGCTCCTGCAGGACTGACCACAGTAATAATTAAAGAGTGGAAAGATACAAAGTACGTCGAGCAGCTGGCAGCAGTAACTATGACTCTCTTAGGTAGCCAAATGCCTCGTCACTCGGCGAAATTTATTTGAAAACTCGAGGAAATCGTCGTTGAAGTAACTCAGACAAAGGTACCATGGACAGATGGGGGCATATCGGTTCTGCAGGACTGACCACAGTACGAATTAAAGAGAGGAAAGATTCAAAGAAGGGGGAGCAGCTGGCTGCAGTAACTATGACTCTCTTAAGGTAGCCAAATGCCTCGTCATCCGGCGAGGTACATTTGGTAACTCGAGAGACTCGTAGTGGGAGTAACAGTGACGACGTTAACGTGGGCATATAGTGGCACATCGGGTCCATATGACAGGCCATAGCAAGAAATGTTAAGAGAAAGGGCTTAGAAAAGTGGGAGCAGCAGGCAGGAGTACTATGACTCTCTTAAGGTAGCCAAATGCCTCGTCACCATGAGAAATTTTTTTTTGAAAACTCGAGGATATCATCGTTAAGGTAGCTCAAACAACGTTAAGGTTTACATGTAGTGGCATATTGCTCCTGCAGGACTGACCACAGTAATAATTAAAGAGTGGAAAGATACAAAGTACGTCGAGCAGCCGGCAGCAGTAACTATGACTCTCTTAAGGTAGCCAAATGCCTCGTCACTCGGCGAAATTTATTTGAAAACTCGAGGAAATCGTCGTTGAAGTAACTCAGACAACGGTAACATGGAAAGGTGGTGGCATATCGCTTCTGCAGGACTACCACAGTACGAATTAAAGAGAGGAAAGATTCAAAGAAGGGGGAGCAGCTGGCTGCAGTAACTATGACTCTCTTAAGGTAGCCAAATGCCTCGTCATCCGGCGAGGTACATTTGCTAACTCGAGAGACTCGTAGTGGGAGTAATAGTGACAACGTTAACGTGGGCATATAGTGGCACATCGGGTCCTTAGGACAGGCCATAGCAAGAATGATGGAGAGAAAGGGCTTAGAAAAGTATGAGCAGCAGGCAGGAGTACTATGACTCTCTTAAGGTAGCCAAATGCCTCGTCACCATGTGAAATTTTTTTTTGAAAACTCGAGGATATCATCGTTAAGGTAGCTCAAACAACGTTAAGGTTTACATGTAGTGGCATATTGCTCCTGCAGGACTGACCACAGTAATAATTAAAGAGTGGAAAGATACAAAGTACGTCGAGCAGCTGGCAGCAGTAACTATGACTCTCTTAGGTAGCCAAATGCCTCGTCACTCGGCGAAATTTATTTGAAAACTCGAGGAAATCGTCGTTGAAGTAACTAAGACAACGGTACCATGGACAGATGGGGGCATATCGGTTCTGCAGGACTGACCACAGTACGAATTAAAGAGAGGAAAGATTCAAAGAAGGGGGAGCAGCTGGCTGCAGTAACTATGACTCTCTTAAGGTAGCCAAATGCCTCGTCATCCGGCGAGGTACATTTGGTAACTCGAGAGACTCGTAGTGGGAGTAACAGTGACGACGTTAACGTGGGCATATAGTGGCACATCGGGTCCATATGACAGGCCATAGCAAGAAATGTTAAGAGAAAGGGCTTAGAAAAGTGGGAGCAGCAGGCAGGAGTACTATGACTCTCTTAAGGTAGCCAAATGCCTCGTCACCATGAGAAATTTTTTTTTGAAAACTCGAGGATATCATCGTTAAGGTAGCTCAAACAACGTTAAGGTTTACATGTAGTGGCATATTGCTCCTGCAGGACTGACCACAGTAATAATTAAAGAGTGGAAAGATACAAAGTACGTCGAGCAGCCGGCAGCAGTAACTATGACTCTCTTAAGGTAGCCAAATGCCTCGTCACTCGGCGAAATTTATTTGAAAACTCGAGGAAATCGTCGTTGAAGTAACTCAGACAACGGTACCATGGACAGATGGGGGCATATCGGTTCTGCAGGACTGACCACAGTACGAATTAAAGAGAGGAAAGATTCAAAGAAGGGGGAGCAGCTGGCTGCAGTAACTATGACTCTCTTAAGGTAGCCAAATGCCTCGTCATCCGGCGAGGTACATTTGGTAACTCGAGAGACTCGTAGTGGGAGTAACAGTGACGACGTTAACGTGGGCATATAGTGGCACATCGGGTCCATATGACAGGCCATAGCAAGAAATGTTAAGAGAAAGGGCTTAGAAAAGTGGGAGCAGCAGGCAGGAGTACTATGACTCTCTTAAGGTAGCCAAATGCCTCGTCACCATGAGAAATTTTTTTTTGAAAACTCGAGGATATCATCGTTAAGGTAGCTCAAACAACGTTAAGGTTTACATGTAGTGGCATATTGCTCCTGCAGGACTGACCACAGTAATAATTAAAGAGTGGAAAGATACAAAGTACGTCGAGCAGCCGGCAGCAGTAACTATGACTCTCTTAAGGTAGCCAAATGCCTCGTCACTCGGCGAAATTTATTTGAAAACTCGAGGAAATCGTCGTTGAAGTAACTCAGACAACGGTAACATGGAAAGGTGGTGGCATATCGCTTCTGCAGGACTGACCACAGTACGAATTAAAGAGAGGAAAGATTCAAAGAAGGGGGAGCAGCTGGCTGCAGTAACTATGACTCTCTTAAGGTAGCCAAATGCCTCGTCATCCGGCGAGGTACATTTGCTAACTCGAGAGACTCGTAGTGGGAGTAATAGTGACAACGTTAACGTGGGCATATAGTGGCACATCGGGTCCTTAGGACAGGCCATAGCAAGAATGATGGAGAGAAAGGGCTTAGAAAAGTATGAGCAGCAGGCAGGAGTACTATGACTCTCTTAAGGTAGCCAAATGCCTCGTCACCATGTGAAATTTTTTTTTGAAAACTCGAGGATATCATCGTTAAGGTAGCTCAAACAACGTTAAGGTTTACATGTAGTGGCATATTGCTCCTGCAGGACTGACCACAGTAATAATTAAAGAGTGGAAAGATACAAAGTACGTCGAGCAGCTGGCAGCAGTAACTATGACTCTCTTAGGTAGCCAAATGCCTCGTCACTCGGCGAAATTTATTTGAAAACTCGAGGAAATCGTCGTTGAAGTAACTCAGACAACGGTACCATGGACAGATGGGGGCATATCGGTTCTGCAGGACTGACCACAGTACGAATTAAAGAGAGGAAAGATTCAAAGAAGGGGGAGCAGCTGGCTGCAGTAACTATGACTCTCTTAAGGTAGCCAAATGCCTCGTCATCCGGCCAGGTACATTTGGTAACTCGAGAGACTCGTAGTGGGAGTAACAGTGACGACGTTAACGTGGGCATATAGTGGCACATCGGGTCCATATGACAGGCCATAGCAAGAAATGTTAAGAGAAAGGGCTTAGAAAAGTGGGAGCAGCAGGCAGGAGTACTATGACTCTCTTAAGGTAGCCAAATGCCTCGTCACCATGTGAAATTTTTTTTTGAAAACTCGAGGATATCATCGTTAAGGTAGCTCAAACAACGTTAAGGTTTACATGTAGTGGCATATTGTTCCTGCAGGACTGACCACAGTAATAATTAAAGAGTGGAAAGATACAAAGTACGTCGAGCAGCTGGCAGCAGTAACTATGACTCTCTTAGGTAGCCAAATGCCTCGTCACTCGGCGAAATTTATTTGAAAACTCGAGGAAATCGTCGTTGAAGTAACTCAGACAACGGTACCATGGACAGATGGGGGCATATCGGTTCTGCAGGACTGACCACAGTACGAATTAAAGAGAGGAAAGATTCAAAGAAGGGGGAGCAGCTGGCTGCAGTAACTATGACTCTCTTAAGGTAGCCAAATGCCTCGTCATCCGGCGAGGTACATTTGGTAACTCGAGAGACTCGTAGTGGGAGTAACAGTGACGACGTTAACGTGGGCATATAGTGGCACATCGGGTCCATATGACAGGCCATAGCAAGAAATGTTAAGAGAAAGGGCTTAGAAAAGTGGGAGCAGCAGGCAGGAGTACTATGACTCTCTTAAGGTAGCCAAATGCCTCGTCACCATGAGAAATTTTTTTTTTAAAACTCGAGGATATCATCGTTAAGGTAGCTCAAACAACGTTAAGGTTTACATGTAGTGGCATATTGCTATTGCAGGACTGACCACAGTAATAATTAAAGTGTGGAAAGATACAAAGTACGTCGAGCAGCCGGCAGCAGTAACTATGACTCTCTTAAGGTAGCCAAATGCCTCGTCACTCGGCGAAATTTATTTGAAAACTCGAGGAAATCGTCGTTGAAGTAACTCAGACAACGGTAACATGGAAAGGTGGTGGCATATCGCTTCTGCAGGACTGACCACAGTACGAATTAAAGAGAGGAAAGATTCAAAGAAGGGGGAGCAGCTGGCTGCAGTAACTATGACTCTCTTAAGGTAGCCAAATGCCTCGTCATCCGGCGAGGTACATTTGCTAACTCGAGAGACTCGTAGTGGGAGTAATAGTGACAACGTTAACGTGGGCATATAGTGGCACATCGGGTCCTTAGGACAGGCCATAGCAAGAATGATGGAGAGAAAGGGCTTAGAAAAGTATGAGCAGCAGGCAGGAGTACTATGACTCTCTTAAGGTAGCCAAATGCCTCGTCACCATGTGAAATTTTTTTTTGAAAACTCGAGGATATCATCGTTAAGGTAGCTCAAACAACGTTAAGGTTTACATGTAGTGGCATATTGCTCCTGCAGGACTGACCACAGTAATAATTAAAGAGTGGAAAGATACAAAGTACGTCGAGCAGCTGGCAGCAGTAACTATGACTCTCTTAGGTAGCCAAATGCCTCGTCACTCGGCGAAATTTATTTGAAAACTCGAGGAAATCGTCGTTGAAGTAACTAAGACAACGGTACCATGGACAGATGGGGGCATATCGGTTCTGCAGGACTGACCACAGTACGAATTAAAGAGAGGAAAGATTCAAAGAAGGGGGAGCAGCTGGCTGCAGTAACTATGACTCTCTTAAGGTAGCCAAATGCCTCGTCATCCGGCGAGGTACATTTGGTAACTCGAGAGACTCGTAGTGGGAGTAACAGTGACGACGTTAACGTGGGCATATAGTGGCACATCGGGTCCATATGACAGGCCATAGCAAGAAATGTTAAGAGAAAGGGCTTAGAAAAGTGGGAGCAGCAGGCAGGAGTACTATGACTCTCTTAAGGTAGCCAAATGCCTCGTCACCATGAGAAATTTTTTTTTGAAAACTCGAGGATATCATCGTTAAGGTAGCTCAAACAACGTTAAGGTTTACATGTAGTGGCATATTGCTCCTGCAGGACTGACCACAGTAATAATTAAAGAGTGGAAAGATACAAAGTACGTCGAGCAGCCGGCAGCAGTAACTATGACTCTCTTAAGGTAGCCAAATGCCTCGTCATCCGGCGAGGTACATTTGGTAACTCGAGAGACTCGTAGTGGGAGTAACAGTGACGACGTTAACGTGGGCATATAGTGGCACATCGGGTCCATATGACAGGCCATAGCAAGAAATGTTAAGAGAAAGGGCTTAGAAAAGTGGGAGCAGCAGGCAGGAGTACTATGACTCTCTTAAGGTAGCCAAATGCCTCGTCACCATGAGAAATTTTTTTTTGAAAACTCGAGGATATCATCGTTAAGGTAGCTCAAACAACGTTAAGGTTTACATGTAGTGGCATATTGCTCCTGCAGGACTGACCACAGTAATAATTAAAGTGTGGAAAGATACAAAGTACGTCGAGCAGCCGGCAGCAGTAACTATGACTCTCTTAAGGTAGCCAAATGCCTCGTCACTCGGCGAAATTTATTTGAAAACTCGAGGAAATCGTCGTTGAAGTAACTCAGACAACGGTAACATGGAAAGGTGGTGGCATATCGCTTCTGCAGGACTGACCACAGTACGAATTAAAGAGAGGAAAGATTCAAAGAAGGGGGAGCAGCTGGCTGCAGTAACTATGACTCTCTTAAGGTAGCCAAATGCCTCGTCATCCGGCGAGGTACATTTGCTAACTCGAGAGACTCGTAGTGGGAGTAATAGTGACAACGTTAACGTGGGCATATAGTGGCACATCGGGTCCTTAGGACAGGCCATAGCAAGAATGATGGAGAGAAAGGGCTTAGAAAAGTATGAGCAGCAGGCAGGAGTACTATGACTCTCTTAAGGTAGCCAAATGCCTCGTCACCATGTGAAATTTTTTTTTGAAAACTCGAGGATATCATCGTTAAGGTAGCTCAAACAACGTTAAGGTTTACATGTAGTGGCATATTGCTCCTGCAGGACTGACCACAGTAATAATTAAAGAGTGGAAAGATACAAAGTACGTCGAGCAGCTGGCAGCAGTAACTATGACTCTCTTAGGTAGCCAAATGCCTCGTCACTCGGCGAAATTTATTTGAAAACTCGAGGAAATCGTCGTTGAAGTAACTAAGACAACGGTACCATGGACAGATGGGGGCATATCGGTTCTGCAGGACTGACCACAGTACGAATTAAAGAGAGGAAAGATTCAAAGAAGGGGGAGCAGCTGGCTGCAGTAACTATGACTCTCTTAAGGTAGCCAAATGCCTCGTCATCCGGCGAGGTACATTTGGTAACTCGAGAGACTCGTAGTGGGAGTAACAGTGACGACGTTAACGTGGGCATATAGTGGCACATCGGGTCCATATGACAGGCCATAGCAAGAAATGTTAAGAGAAAGGGCTTAGAAAAGTGGGAGCAGCAGGCAGGAGTACTATGACTCTCTTAAGGTAGCCAAATGCCTCGTCACCATGAGAAATTTTTTTTTGAAAACTCGAGGATATCATCGTTAAGGTAGCTCAAACAACGTTAAGGTTTACATGTAGTGGCATATTGCTCCTGCAGGACTGACCACAGTAATAATTAAAGAGTGGAAAGATACAAAGTACGTCGAGCAGCCGGCAGCAGTAACTATGACTCTCTTAAGGTAGCCAAATGCCTCGTCACTCGGCGAAATTTATTTGAAAACTCGAGGAAATCGTCGTTGAAGTAACTCAGACAACGGTACCATGGACAGATGGGGGCATATCGGTTCTGCAGGACTGACCACAGTACGAATTAAAGAGAGGAAAGATTCAAAGAAGGGGGAGCAGCTGGCTGCAGTAACTATGACTCTCTTAAGGTAGCCAAATGCCTCGTCATCCGGCGAGGTACATTTGGTAACTCGAGAGACTCGTAGTGGGAGTAACAGTGACGACGTTAACGTGGGCATATAGTGGCACATCGGGTCCATATGACAGGCCATAGCAAGAAATGTTAAGAGAAAGGGCTTAGAAAAGTGGGAGCAGCAGGCAGGAGTACTATGACTCTCTTAAGGTAGCCAAATGCCTCGTCACCATGAGAAATTTTTTTTTGAAAACTCGAGGATATCATCGTTAAGGTAGCTCAAACAACGTTAAGGTTTACATGTAGTGGCATATTGCTCCTGCAGGACTGACCACAGTAATAATTAAAGAGTGGAAAGATACAAAGTACGTCGAGCAGCCGGCAGCAGTAACTATGACTCTCTTAAGGTAGCCAAATGCCTCGTCACTCGGCGAAATTTATTTGAAAACTCGAGGAAATCGTCGTTGAAGTAACTCAGACAACGGTAACATGGAAAGGTGGTGGCATATCGCTTCTGCAGGACTGACCACAGTACGAATTAAAGAGAGGAAAGATTCAAAGAAGGGGGAGCAGCTGGCTGCAGTAACTATGACTCTCTTAAGGTAGCCAAATGCCTCGTCATCCGGCGAGGTACATTTGCTAACTCGAGAGACTCGTAGTGGGAGTAATAGTGACAACGTTAACGTGGGCATATAGTGGCACATCGGGTCCTTAGGACAGGCCATAGCAAGAATGATGGAGAGAAAGGGCTTAGAAAAGTATGAGCAGCAGGCAGGAGTACTATGACTCTCTTAAGGTAGCCAAATGCCTCGTCACCATGTGAAATTTTTTTTTGAAAACTCGAGGATATCATCGTTAAGGTAGCTCAAACAACGTTAAGGTTTACATGTAGTGGCATATTGCTCCTGCAGGACTGACCACAGTAATAATTAAAGAGTGGAAAGATACAAAGTACGTCGAGCAGCTGGCAGCAGTAACTATGACTCTCTTAGGTAGCCAAATGCCTCGTCACTCGGCGAAATTTATTTGAAAACTCGAGGAAATCGTCGTTGAAGTAACTCAGACAACGGTACCATGGACAGATGGGGGCATATCGGTTCTGCAGGACTGACCACAGTACGAATTAATGAGAGGAAAGATTCAAAGAAGGGGGAGCAGCTGGCTGCAGTAACTATGACTCTCTTAAGGTAGCCAAATGCCTCGTCATCCGGCGAGGTACATTTGGTAACTCGAGAGACTCGTAGTGGGAGTAACAGTGACGACGTTAACGTGGGCATATAGTGGCACATCGGGTCCATATGACAGGCCATAGCAAGAAATGTTAAGAGAAAGGGCTTAGAAAAGTGGGAGCAGCAGGCAGGAGTACTATGACTCTCTTAAGGTAGCCAAATGCCTCGTCACCATGAGAAATTTTTTTTTGAAAACTCGAGGATATCATCGTTAAGGTAGCTCAAACAACGTTAAGGTTTACATGTAGTGGCATATTGCTCCTGCAGGACTGACCACAGTAATAATTAAAGAGTGGAAAGATACAAAGTACGTCGAGCAGCCGGCAGCAGTAACTATGACTCTCTTAAGGTAGCCAAATGCCTCGTCACTCGGCGAAATTTATTTGAAAACTCGAGGAAATCGTCGTTGAAGTAACTCAGACAACGGTAACATGGAAAGGTGGTGGCATATCGCTTCTGCAGGACTGACCACAGTACGAATTAAAGAGAGGAAAGATTCAAAGAAGGGGGAGCAGCTGGCTGCAGTAACTATGACTCTCTTAAGGTAGCCAAATGCCTCGTCATCCGGCGAGGTACATTTGCTAACTCGAGAGACTCGTAGTGGGAGTAATAGTGACAACGTTAACGTGGGCATATAGTGGCACATCGGGTCCTTAGGACAGGCCATAGCAAGAATGATGGAGAGAAAGGGCTTAGAAAAGTATGAGCAGCAGGCAGGAGTACTATGACTCTCTTAAGGTAGCCAAATGCCTCGTCACCATGAGAAATTTTTTTTTGAAAACTCGAGGATGTCATCGTTAAGGTAGCTCAAACAACGTTAAGGTTTACATGTAGTGGCATATTGCTCCTGCAGGACTGACCACAGTAATAATTAAAGAGTGGAAAGATACAAAGTACGTCGAGCAGCTGGCAGCAGTAACTATGACTCTCTTAGGTAGCCAAATGCCTCGTCACTCGGCGAAATTTATTTGAAAACTCGAGGAAATCGTCGTTGAAGTAACTCAGACAACGGTACCATGGACAGATGGGGGCATATCGGTTCTGCAGGACTGACCACAGTACGAATTAAAGAGAGGAAAGATTCAAAGAAGGGGGAGCAGCTGGCTGCAGTAACTATGACTCTCTTAAGGTAGCCAAATGCCTCGTCATCCGGCGAGGTACATTTGCTAACTCGAGAGACTCGTAGTGGGAGTAATAGTGACAACGTTAACGTGGGCATATAGTGGCACATCGGGTCCTTAGGACAGGCCATAGCAAGAATGATGGAGAGAAAGGGCTTAGAAAAGTATGAGCAGCAGGCAGGAGTACTATGACTCTCTTAAGGTAGCCAAATGCCTCGTCACCATGTGAAATTTTTTTTTGAAAACTCGAGGATATCATCGTTAAGGTAGCTCAAACAACGTTAAGGTTTACATGTAGTGGCATATTGCTCCTGCAGGACTGACCACAGTAATAATTAAAGAGTGGAAAGATACAAAGTACGTCGAGCAGCTGGCAGCAGTAACTATGACTCTCTTAGGTAGCCAAATGCCTCGTCACTCGGCGAAATTTATTTGAAAACTCGAGGAAATCGTCGTTGAAGTAACTAAGACAACGGTACCATGGACAGATGGGGGCATATCGGTTCTGCAGGACTGACCACAGTACGAATTAAAGAGAGGAAAGATTCAAAGAAGGGGGAGCAGCTGGCTGCAGTAACTATGACTCTCTTAAGGTAGCCAAATGCCTCGTCATCCGGCGAGGTACATTTGGTAACTCGAGAGACTCGTAGTGGGAGTAACAGTGACGACGTTAACGTGGGCATATAGTGGCACATCGGGTCCATATGACAGGCCATAGCAAGAAATGTTAAGAGAAAGGGCTTAGAAAAGTGGGAGCAGCAGGCAGGAGTACTATGACTCTCTTAAGGTAGCCAAATGCCTCGTCACCATGAGAAATTTTTTTTTGAAAACTCGAGGATATCATCGTTAAGGTAGCTCAAACAACGTTAAGGTTTACATGTAGTGGCATATTGCTCCTGCAGGACTGACCACAGTAATAATTAAAGAGTGGAAAGATACAAAGTACGTCGAGCAGCCGGCAGCAGTAACTATGACTCTCTTAAGGTAGCCAAATGCCTCGTCACTCGGCGAAATTTATTTGAAAACTCGAGGAAATCGTCGTTGAAGTAACTCAGACAACGGTACCATGGACAGATGGGGGCATATCGGTTCTGCAGGACTGACCACAGTACGAATTAAAGAGAGGAAAGATTCAAAGAAGGGGGAGCAGCTGGCTGCAGTAACTATGACTCTCTTAAGGTAGCCAAATGCCTCGTCATCCGGCGAGGTACATTTGGTAACTCGAGAGACTCGTAGTGGGAGTAACAGTGACGACGTTAACGTGGGCATATAGTGGCACATCGGGTCCATATGACAGGCCATAGCAAGAAATGTTAAGAGAAAGGGCTTAGAAAAGTGGGAGCAGCAGGCAGGAGTACTATGACTCTCTTAAGGTAGCCAAATGCCTCGTCACCATGAGAAATTTTTTTTTGAAAACTCGAGGATATCATCGTTAAGGTAGCTCAAACAACGTTAAGGTTTACATGTAGTGGCATATTGCTCCTGCAGGACTGACCACAGTAATAATTAAAGAGTGGAAAGATACAAAGTACGTCGAGCAGCCGGCAGCAGTAACTATGACTCTCTTAAGGTAGCCAAATGCCTCGTCACTCGGCGAAATTTATTTGAAAACTCGAGGAAATCGTCGTTGAAGTAACTCAGACAACGGTAACATGGAAAGGTGGTGGCATATCGCTTCTGCAGGACTGACCACAGTACGAATTAAAGAGAGGAAAGATTCAAAGAAGGGGGAGCAGCTGGCTGCAGTAACTATGACTCTCTTAAGGTAGCCAAATGCCTCGTCATCCGGCGAGGTACATTTGCTAACTCGAGAGACTCGTAGTGGGAGTAATAGTGACAACGTTAACGTGGGCATATAGTGGCACATCGGGTCCTTAGGACAGGCCATAGCAAGAATGATGGAGAGAAAGGGCTTAGAAAAGTATGAGCAGCAGGCAGGAGTACTATGACTCTCTTAAGGTAGCCAAATGCCTCGTCACCATGTGAAATTTTTTTTTGAAAACTCGAGGATATCATCGTTAAGGTAGCTCAAACAACGTTAAGGTTTACATGTAGTGGCATATTGCTCCTGCAGGACTGACCACAGTAATAATTAAAGAGTGGAAAGATACAAAGTACGTCGAGCAGCTGGCAGCAGTAACTATGACTCTCTTAGGTAGCCAAATGCCTCGTCACTCGGCGAAATTTATTTGAAAACTCGAGGAAATCGTCGTTGAAGTAACTCAGACAACGGTACCATGGACAGATGGGGGCATATCGGTTCTGCAGGACTGACCACAGTACGAATTAAAGAGAGGAAAGATTCAAAGAAGGGGGAGCAGCTGGCTGCAGTAACTATGACTCTCTTAAGGTAGCCAAATGCCTCGTCATCCGGCGAGGTACATTTGGTAACTCGAGAGACTCGTAGTGGGAGTAACAGTGACGACGTTAACGTGGGCATATAGTGGCACATCGGGTCCATATGACAGGCCATAGCAAGAAATGTTAAGAGAAAGGGCTTAGAAAAGTGGGAGCAGCAGGCAGGAGTACTATGACTCTCTTAAGGTAGCCAAATGCCTCGTCACCATGAGAAATTTTTTTTTGAAAACTCGAGGATATCATCGTTAAGGTAGCTCAAACAACGTTAAGGTTTACATGTAGTGGCATATTGCTCCTGCAGGACTGACCACAGTAATAATTAAAGAGTGGAAAGATACAAAGTACGTCGAGCAGCCGGCAGCAGTAACTATGACTCTCTTAAGGTAGCCAAATGCCTCGTCACTCGGCGAAATTTATTTGAAAACTCGAGGAAATCGTCGTTGAAGTAACTCAGACAACGGTAACATGGAAAGGTGGTGGCATATCGCTTCTGCAGGACTGACCACAGTACGAATTAAAGAGAGGAAAGATTCAAAGAAGGGGGAGCAGCTGGCTGCAGTAACTATGACTCTCTTAAGGTAGCCAAATGCCTCGTCATCCGGCGAGGTACATTTGCTAACTCGAGAGACTCGTAGTGGGAGTAATAGTGACAACGTTAACGTGGGCATATAGTGGCACATCGGGTCCTTAGGACAGGCCATAGCAAGAATGATGGAGAGAAAGGGCTTAGAAAAGTATGAGCAGCAGGCAGGAGTACTATGACTCTCTTAAGGTAGCCAAATGCCTCGTCACCATGTGAAATTTTTTTTTGAAAACTCGAGGATATCATCGTTAAGGTAGCTCAAACAACGTTAAGGTTTACATGTAGTGGCATATTGCTCCTGCAGGACTGACCACAGTAATAATTAAAGAGTGGAAAGATACAAAGTACGTCGAGCAGCTGGCAGCAGTAACTATGACTCTCTTAGGTAGCCAAATGCCTCGTCACTCGGCGAAATTTATTTGAAAACTCGAGGAAATCGTCGTTGAAGTAACTCAGACAACGGTACCATGGACAGATGGGGGCATATCGGTTCTGCAGGACTGACCACAGTACGAATTAAAGAGAGGAAAGATTCAAAGAAGGGGGAGCAGCTGGCTGCAGTAACTATGACTCTCTTAAGGTAGCCAAATGCCTCGTCATCCGGCCAGGTACATTTGGTAACTCGAGAGACTCGTAGTGGGAGTAACAGTGACGACGTTAACGTGGGCATATAGTGGCACATCGGGTCCATATGACAGGCCATAGCAAGAAATGTTAAGAGAAAGGGCTTAGAAAAGTGGGAGCAGCAGGCAGGAGTACTATGACTCTCTTAAGGTAGCCAAATGCCTCGTCACCATGTGAAATTTTTTTTTGAAAACTCGAGGATATCATCGTTAAGGTAGCTCAAACAACGTTAAGGTTTACATGTAGTGGCATATTGTTCCTGCAGGACTGACCACAGTAATAATTAAAGAGTGGAAAGATACAAAGTACGTCGAGCAGCTGGCAGCAGTAACTATGACTCTCTTAGGTAGCCAAATGCCTCGTCACTCGGCGAAATTTATTTGAAAACTCGAGGAAATCGTCGTTGAAGTAACTCAGACAACGGTACCATGGACAGATGGGGGCATATCGGTTCTGCAGGACTGACCACAGTACGAATTAAAGAGAGGAAAGATTCAAAGAAGGGGGAGCAGCTGGCTGCAGTAACTATGACTCTCTTAAGGTAGCCAAATGCCTCGTCATCCGGCGAGGTACATTTGGTAACTCGAGAGACTCGTAGTGGGAGTAACAGTGACGACGTTAACGTGGGCATATAGTGGCACATCGGGTCCATATGACAGGCCATAGCAAGAAATGTTAAGAGAAAGGGCTTAGAAAAGTGGGAGCAGCAGGCAGGAGTACTATGACTCTCTTAAGGTAGCCAAATGCCTCGTCACCATGAGAAATTTTTTTTTGAAAACTCGAGGATATCATCGTTAAGGTAGCTCAAACAACGTTAAGGTTTACATGTAGTGGCATATTGCTCCTGCAGGACTGACCACAGTAATAATTAAAGTGTGGAAAGATACAAAGTACGTCGAGCAGCCGGCAGCAGTAACTATGACTCTCTTAAGGTAGCCAAATGCCTCGTCACTCGGCGAAATTTATTTGAAAACTCGAGGAAATCGTCGTTGAAGTAACTCAGACAACGGTACCATGGACAGATGGGGGCATATCGGTTCTGCAGGACTGACCACAGTACGAATTAAAGAGAGGAAAGATTCAAAGAAGGGGGAGCAGCTGGCTGCAGTAACTATGACTCTCTTAAGGTAGCCAAATGCCTCGTCATCCGGCCAGGTACATTTGGTAACTCGAGAGACTCGTAGTGGGAGTAACAGTGACGACGTTAACGTGGGCATATAGTGGCACATCGGGTCCATATGACAGGCCATAGCAAGAAATGTTAAGAGAAAGGGCTTAGAAAAGTGGGAGCAGCAGGCAGGAGTACTATGACTCTCTTAAGGTAGCCAAATGCCTCGTCACCATGTGAAATTTTTTTTTGAAAA
Organism: Schistocerca americana; assembly: GCF_021461395.2. Lineage (NCBI taxonomy): Eukaryota > Metazoa > Arthropoda > Insecta > Orthoptera > Acrididae > Schistocerca > Schistocerca americana. The sequence continues at coordinate 87,259,083 of NC_060122.1, forward strand.
CTCGAGGATATCATCGTTAAGGTAGCTCAAACAACGTTAAGGTTTACATGTAGTGGCATATTGTTCCTGCAGGACTGACCACAGTAATAATTAAAGAGTGGAAAGATACAAAGTACGTCGAGCAGCTGGCAGCAGTAACTATGACTCTCTTAGGTAGCCAAATGCCTCGTCACTCGGCGAAATTTATTTGAAAACTCGAGGAAATCGTCGTTGAAGTAACTCAGACAACGGTACCATGGACAGATGGGGGCATATCGGTTCTGCAGGACTGACCACAGTACGAATTAAAGAGAGGAAAGATTCAAAGAAGGGGGAGCAGCTGGCTGCAGTAACTATGACTCTCTTAAGGTAGCCAAATGCCTCGTCATCCGGCGAGGTACATTTGGTAACTCGAGAGACTCGTAGTGGGAGTAACAGTGACGACGTTAACGTGGGCATATAGTGGCACATCGGGTCCATATGACAGGCCATAGCAAGAAATGTTAAGAGAAAGGGCTTAGAAAAGTGGGAGCAGCAGGCAGGAGTACTATGACTCTCTTAAGGTAGCCAAATGCCTCGTCACCATGAGAAATTTTTTTTTGAAAACTCGAGGATATCATCGTTAAGGTAGCTCAAACAACGTTAAGGTTTACATGTAGTGGCATATTGCTCCTGCAGGACTGACCACAGTAATAATTAAAGTGTGGAAAGATACAAAGTACGTCGAGCAGCCGGCAGCAGTAACTATGACTCTCTTAAGGTAGCCAAATGCCTCGTCACTCGGCGAAATTTATTTGAAAACTCGAGGAAATCGTCGTTGAAGTAACTCAGACAACGGTAACATGGAAAGGTGGTGGCATATCGCTTCTGCAGGACTGACCACAGTACGAATTAAAGAGAGGAAAGATTCAAAGAAGGGGGAGCAGCTGGCTGCAGTAACTATGACTCTCTTAAGGTAGCCAAATGCCTCGTCATCCGGCGAGGTACATTTGCTAACTCGAGAGACTCGTAGTGGGAGTAATAGTGACAACGTTAACGTGGGCATATAGTGGCACATCGGGTCCTTAGGACAGGCCATAGCAAGAATGATGGAGAGAAAGGGCTTAGAAAAGTATGAGCAGCAGGCAGGAGTACTATGACTCTCTTAAGGTAGCCAAATGCCTCGTCACCATGTGAAATTTTTTTTTGAAAACTCGAGGATATCATCGTTAAGGTAGCTCAAACAACGTTAAGGTTTACATGTAGTGGCATATTGCTCCTGCAGGACTGACCACAGTAATAATTAAAGAGTGGAAAGATACAAAGTACGTCGAGCAGCTGGCAGCAGTAACTATGACTCTCTTAGGTAGCCAAATGCCTCGTCACTCGGCGAAATTTATTTGAAAACTCGAGGAAATCGTCGTTGAAGTAACTAAGACAACGGTACCATGGACAGATGGGGGCATATCGGTTCTGCAGGACTGACCACAGTACGAATTAAAGAGAGGAAAGATTCAAAGAAGGGGGAGCAGCTGGCTGCAGTAACTATGACTCTCTTAAGGTAGCCAAATGCCTCGTCATCCGGCGAGGTACATTTGGTAACTCGAGAGACTCGTAGTGGGAGTAACAGTGACGACGTTAACGTGGGCATATAGTGGCACATCGGGTCCATATGACAGGCCATAGCAAGAAATGTTAAGAGAAAGGGCTTAGAAAAGTGGGAGCAGCAGGCAGGAGTACTATGACTCTCTTAAGGTAGCCAAATGCCTCGTCACCATGAGAAATTTTTTTTTGAAAACTCGAGGATATCATCGTTAAGGTAGCTCAAACAACGTTAAGGTTTACATGTAGTGGCATATTGCTCCTGCAGGACTGACCACAGTAATAATTAAAGAGTGGAAAGATACAAAGTACGTCGAGCAGCCGGCAGCAGTAACTATGACTCTCTTAAGGTAGCCAAATGCCTCGTCACTCGGCGAAATTTATTTGAAAACTCGAGGAAATCGTCGTTGAAGTAACTCAGACAACGGTAACATGGAAAGGTGGTGGCATATCGCTTCTGCAGGACTGACCACACTACGAATTAAAGAGAGGAAAGATTCAACGAAGGGGGAGCAGCTGGCTGCAGTGACTATGACTCTCTTAAGGTAGCCAAATGCCTCGTCATCCGGCGAGGTACATTTGGTAACTCGAGAGACTCGTAGTGGGAGTAACAGTGACGACGTTAACGTGGGCATATAGTGGCACATCGGGTCCATATGACAGGCCATAGCAAGAAATGTTACAGAGAAAGGGCTTAGAAAAGTGGGAGCAGCAGGCAGGAGTACTATGACTCTCTTAAGGTAGCCAAATGACTCGTCACCATGAGAAATTTTTTTTTGAAAACTCGAGGATATCATCGTTAAGGTAGCTCAAACAACGTTAAGGTTTACATGTAGTGGCATATTGCTCCTGCAGGACTGACCACAGTAATAATTAAAGTGTGGAAAGATACAAAGTACGTCGAGCAGCCGGCAGCAGTAACTATGACTCTCTTAAGGTAGCCAAATGCCTCGTCACTCGGCGAAATTTATTTGAAAACTCGAGGAAATCGTCGTTGAAGTAACTCAGACAACGGTAACATGGAAAGGTGGTGGCATATCGCTTCTGCAGGACTGACCACAGTACGAATTAAAGAGAGGAAAGATTCAAAGAAGGGGGAGCAGCTGGCTGCAGTAACTATGACTCTCTTAAGGTAGCCAAATGCCTCGTCATCCGGCCAGGTACATTTGGTAACTCGAGAGACTCGTAGTGGGAGTAACAGTGACGACGTTAACGTGGGCATATAGTGGCACATCGGGTCCATATGACAGGCCATAGCAAGAAATGTTAAGAGAAAGGGCTTAGAAAAGTGGGAGCAGCAGGCAGGAGTACTATGACTCTCTTAAGGTAGCCAAATGCCTCGTCACCATGTGAAATTTTTTTTTGAAAACTCGAGGATATCATCGTTAAGGTAGCTCAAACAACGTTAAGGTTTACATGTAGTGGCATATTGTTCCTGCAGGACTGACCACAGTAATAATTAAAGAGTGGAAAGATACAAAGTACGTCGAGCAGCTGGCAGCAGTAACTATGACTCTCTTAGGTAGCCAAATGCCTCGTCACTCGGCGAAATTTATTTGAAAACTCGAGGAAATCGTCGTTGAAGTAACTCAGACAACGGTACCATGGACAGATGGGGGCATATCGGTTCTGCAGGACTGACCACAGTACGAATTAAAGAGAGGAAAGATTCAAAGAAGGGGGAGCAGCTGGCTGCAGTAACTATGACTCTCTTAAGGTAGCCAAATGCCTCGTCATCCGGCGAGGTACATTTGGTAACTCGAGAGACTCGTAGTGGGAGTAACAGTGACGACGTTAACGTGGGCATATAGTGGCACATCGGGTCCATATGACAGGCCATAGCAAGAAATGTTAAGAGAAAGGGCTTAGAAAAGTGGGAGCAGCAGGCAGGAGTACTATGACTCTCTTAAGGTAGCCAAATGCCTCGTCACCATGAGAAATTTTTTTTTGAAAACTCGAGGATATCATCGTTAAGGTAGCTCAAACAACGTTAAGGTTTACATGTAGTGGCATATTGCTCCTGCAGGACTGACCACAGTAATAATTAAAGTGTGGAAAGATACAAAGTACGTCGAGCAGCCGGCAGCAGTAACTATGACTCTCTTAAGGTAGCCAAATGCCTCGTCACTCGGCGAAATTTATTTGAAAACTCGAGGAAATCGTCGTTGAAGTAACTCAGACAACGGTACCATGGACAGATGGGGGCATATCGGTTCTGCAGGACTGACCACAGTACGAATTAAAGAGAGGAAAGATTCAAAGAAGGGGGAGCAGCTGGCTGCAGTAACTATGACTCTCTTAAGGTAGCCAAATGCCTCGTCATCCGGCCAGGTACATTTGGTAACTCGAGAGACTCGTAGTGGGAGTAACAGTGACGACGTTAACGTGGGCATATAGTGGCACATCGGGTCCATATGACAGGCCATAGCAAGAAATGTTAAGAGAAAGGGCTTAGAAAAGTGGGAGCAGCAGGCAGGAGTACTATGACTCTCTTAAGGTAGCCAAATGCCTCGTCACCATGTGAAATTTTTTTTTGAAAACTCGAGGATATCATCGTTAAGGTAGCTCAAACAACGTTAAGGTTTACATGTAGTGGCATATTGTTCCTGCAGGACTGACCACAGTAATAATTAAAGAGTGGAAAGATACAAAGTACGTCGAGCAGCTGGCAGCAGTAACTATGACTCTCTTAGGTAGCCAAATGCCTCGTCACTCGGCGAAATTTATTTGAAAACTCGAGGAAATCGTCGTTGAAGTAACTCAGACAACGGTACCATGGACAGATGGGGGCATATCGGTTCTGCAGGACTGACCACAGTACGAATTAAAGAGAGGAAAGATTCAAAGAAGGGGGAGCAGCTGGCTGCAGTAACTATGACTCTCTTAAGGTAGCCAAATGCCTCGTCATCCGGCGAGGTACATTTGGTAACTCGAGAGACTCGTAGTGGGAGTAACAGTGACGACGTTAACGTGGGCATATAGTGGCACATCGGGTCCATATGACAGGCCATAGCAAGAAATGTTAAGAGAAAGGGCTTAGAAAAGTGGGAGCAGCAGGCAGGAGTACTATGACTCTCTTAAGGTAGCCAAATGCCTCGTCACCATGAGAAATTTTTTTTTGAAAACTCGAGGATATCATCGTTAAGGTAGCTCAAACAACGTTAAGGTTTACATGTAGTGGCATATTGCTCCTGCAGGACTGACCACAGTAATAATTAAAGTGTGGAAAGATACAAAGTACGTCGAGCAGCCGGCAGCAGTAACTATGACTCTCTTAAGGTAGCCAAATGCCTCGTCACTCGGCGAAATTTATTTGAAAACTCGAGGAAATCGTCGTTGAAGTAACTCAGACAACGGTAACATGGAAAGGTGGTGGCATATCGCTTCTGCAGGACTGACCACAGTACGAATTAAAGAGAGGAAAGATTCAAAGAAGGGGGAGCAGCTGGCTGCAGTAACTATGACTCTCTTAAGGTAGCCAAATGCCTCGTCATCCGGCGAGGTACATTTGCTAACTCGAGAGACTCGTAGTGGGAGTAATAGTGACAACGTTAACGTGGGCATATAGTGGCACATCGGGTCCTTAGGACAGGCCATAGCAAGAATGATGGAGAGAAAGGGCTTAGAAAAGTATGAGCAGCAGGCAGGAGTACTATGACTCTCTTAAGGTAGCCAAATGCCTCGTCACCATGTGAAATTTTTTTTTGAAAACTCGAGGATATCATCGTTAAGGTAGCTCAAACAACGTTAAGGTTTACATGTAGTGGCATATTGCTCCTGCAGGACTGACCACAGTAATAATTAAAGAGTGGAAAGATACAAAGTACGTCGAGCAGCTGGCAGCAGTAACTATGACTCTCTTAGGTAGCCAAATGCCTCGTCACTCGGCGAAATTTATTTGAAAACTCGAGGAAATCGTCGTTGAAGTAACTAAGACAACGGTACCATGGACAGATGGGGGCATATCGGTTCTGCAGGACTGACCACAGTACGAATTAAAGAGAGGAAAGATTCAAAGAAGGGGGAGCAGCTGGCTGCAGTAACTATGACTCTCTTAAGGTAGCCAAATGCCTCGTCATCCGGCGAGGTACATTTGGTAACTCGAGAGACTCGTAGTGGGAGTAACAGTGACGACGTTAACGTGGGCATATAGTGGCACATCGGGTCCATATGACAGGCCATAGCAAGAAATGTTAAGAGAAAGGGCTTAGAAAAGTGGGAGCAGCAGGCAGGAGTACTATGACTCTCTTAAGGTAGCCAAATGCCTCGTCACCATGAGAAATTTTTTTTTGAAAACTCGAGGATATCATCGTTAAGGTAGCTCAAACAACGTTAAGGTTTACATGTAGTGGCATATTGCTCCTGCAGGACTGACCACAGTAATAATTAAAGAGTGGAAAGATACAAAGTACGTCGAGCAGCCGGCAGCAGTAACTATGACTCTCTTAAGGTAGCCAAATGCCTCGTCACTCGGCGAAATTTATTTGAAAACTCGAGGAAATCGTCGTTGAAGTAACTCAGACAACGGTAACATGGAAAGGTGGTGGCATATCGCTTCTGCAGGACTGACCACACTACGAATTAAAGAGAGGAAAGATTCAACGAAGGGGGAGCAGCTGGCTGCAGTAACTATGACTCTCTTAAGGTAGCCAAATGCCTCGTCATCCGGCGAGGTACATTTGGTAACTCGAGAGACTCGTAGTGGGAGTAACAGTGACGACGTTAACGTGGGCATATAGTGGCACATCGGGTCCATATGACAGGCCATAGCAAGAAATGTTACAGAGAAAGGGCTTAGAAAAGTGGGAGCAGCAGGCAGGAGTACTATGACTCTCTTAAGGTAGCCAAATGTCTCGTCGCCATGAGAAATTTTTTTTTGAAAACTCGAGGATATCATCGTTAAGGTAGCTCAAACAACGTTAAGGTTTACATGTAGTGGCATATTGCTCCTGCAGGACTGACCACAGTAATAATTAAAGAGTGGAAAAATACAAAGTACGTCGAGCAGCCGGCAGCAGTAACTATGACTCTCTTAAGGTAGCCAAATGCCTCGTCACTCGGCGAAATTTATTTGAAAACTCGAGGAAATCGTCGTTGAAGTAACTCAGACAACGGTAACATGGAAAGGTGGTGGCATATCGCTTCTGCAGGACTGACCACACTACGAATTAAAGAGAGGAAAGATTCAACGAAGGGGGAGCAGCTGGCTGCAGTGACTATGACTCTCTTAAGGTAGCCAAATGCCTCGTCATCCGGCGAGGTACATTTGGTAACTCGAGAGACTCGTAGTGGGAGTAACAGTGACGACGTTAACGTGGGCATATAGTGGCACATCGGGTCCATATGACAGGCCATAGCAAGAAATGTTACAGAGAAAGGGCTTAGAAAAGTGGGAGCAGCAGGCAGGAGTACTATGACTCTCTTAAGGTAGCCAAATGACTCGTCACCATGAGAAATTTTTTTTTGAAAACTCGAGGATATCATCGTTAAGGTAGCTCAAACAACGTTAAGGTTTACATGTAGTGGCATATTGCTCCTGCAGGACTGACCACAGTAATAATTAAAGTGTGGAAAGATACAAAGTACGTCGAGCAGCCGGCAGCAGTAACTATGACTCTCTTAAGGTAGCCAAATGCCTCGTCACTCGGCGAAATTTATTTGAAAACTCGAGGAAATCGTCGTTGAAGTAACTCAGACAACGGTAACATGGAAAGGTGGTGGCATATCGCTTCTGCAGGACTGACCACAGTACGAATTAAAGAGAGGAAAGATTCAAAGAAGGGGGAGCAGCTGGCTGCAGTAACTATGACTCTCTTAAGGTAGCCAAATGCCTCGTCATCCGGCCAGGTACATTTGGTAACTCGAGAGACTCGTAGTGGGAGTAACAGTGACGACGTTAACGTGGGCATATAGTGGCACATCGGGTCCATATGACAGGCCATAGCAAGAAATGTTAAGAGAAAGGGCTTAGAAAAGTGGGAGCAGCAGGCAGGAGTACTATGACTCTCTTAAGGTAGCCAAATGCCTCGTCACCATGTGAAATTTTTTTTTGAAAACTCGAGGATATCATCGTTAAGGTAGCTCAAACAACGTTAAGGTTTACATGTAGTGGCATATTGTTCCTGCAGGACTGACCACAGTAATAATTAAAGAGTGGAAAGATACAAAGTACGTCGAGCAGCTGGCAGCAGTAACTATGACTCTCTTAGGTAGCCAAATGCCTCGTCACTCGGCGAAATTTATTTGAAAACTCGAGGAAATCGTCGTTGAAGTAACTCAGACAACGGTACCATGGACAGATGGGGGCATATCGGTTCTGCAGGACTGACCACAGTACGAATTAAAGAGAGGAAAGATTCAAAGAAGGGGGAGCAGCTGGCTGCAGTAACTATGACTCTCTTAAGGTAGCCAAATGCCTCGTCATCCGGCGAGGTACATTTGGTAACTCGAGAGACTCGTAGTGGGAGTAACAGTGACGACGTTAACGTGGGCATATAGTGGCACATCGGGTCCATATGACAGGCCATAGCAAGAAATGTTAAGAGAAAGGGCTTAGAAAAGTGGGAGCAGCAGGCAGGAGTACTATGACTCTCTTAAGGTAGCCAAATGCCTCGTCACCATGAGAAATTTTTTTTTGAAAACTCGAGGATATCATCGTTAAGGTAGCTCAAACAACGTTAAGGTTTACATGTAGTGGCATATTGCTCCTGCAGGACTGACCACAGTAATAATTAAAGTGTGGAAAGATACAAAGTACGTCGAGCAGCCGGCAGCAGTAACTATGACTCTCTTAAGGTAGCCAAATGCCTCGTCACTCGGCGAAATTTATTTGAAAACTCGAGGAAATCGTCGTTGAAGTAACTCAGACAACGGTACCATGGACAGATGGGGGCATATCGGTTCTGCAGGACTGACCACAGTACGAATTAAAGAGAGGAAAGATTCAAAGAAGGGGGAGCAGCTGGCTGCAGTAACTATGACTCTCTTAAGGTAGCCAAATGCCTCGTCATCCGGCCAGGTACATTTGGTAACTCGAGAGACTCGTAGTGGGAGTAACAGTGACGACGTTAACGTGGGCATATAGTGGCACATCGGGTCCATATGACAGGCCATAGCAAGAAATGTTAAGAGAAAGGGCTTAGAAAAGTGGGAGCAGCAGGCAGGAGTACTATGACTCTCTTAAGGTAGCCAAATGCCTCGTCACCATGTGAAATTTTTTTTTGAAAACTCGAGGATATCATCGTTAAGGTAGCTCAAACAACGTTAAGGTTTACATGTAGTGGCATATTGTTCCTGCAGGACTGACCACAGTAATAATTAAAGAGTGGAAAGATACAAAGTACGTCGAGCAGCTGGCAGCAGTAACTATGACTCTCTTAGGTAGCCAAATGCCTCGTCACTCGGCGAAATTTATTTGAAAACTCGAGGAAATCGTCGTTGAAGTAACTCAGACAACGGTACCATGGACAGATGGGGGCATATCGGTTCTGCAGGACTGACCACAGTACGAATTAAAGAGAGGAAAGATTCAAAGAAGGGGGAGCAGCTGGCTGCAGTAACTATGACTCTCTTAAGGTAGCCAAATGCCTCGTCATCCGGCGAGGTACATTTGGTAACTCGAGAGACTCGTAGTGGGAGTAACAGTGACGACGTTAACGTGGGCATATAGTGGCACATCGGGTCCATATGACAGGCCATAGCAAGAAATGTTAAGAGAAAGGGCTTAGAAAAGTGGGAGCAGCAGGCAGGAGTACTATGACTCTCTTAAGGTAGCCAAATGCCTCGTCACCATGAGAAATTTTTTTTTGAAAACTCGAGGATATCATCGTTAAGGTAGCTCAAACAACGTTAAGGTTTACATGTAGTGGCATATTGCTCCTGCAGGACTGACCACAGTAATAATTAAAGTGTGGAAAGATACAAAGTACGTCGAGCAGCCGGCAGCAGTAACTATGACTCTCTTAAGGTAGCCAAATGCCTCGTCACTCGGCGAAATTTATTTGAAAACTCGAGGAAATCGTCGTTGAAGTAACTCAGACAACGGTAACATGGAAAGGTGGTGGCATATCGCTTCTGCAGGACTGACCACAGTACGAATTAAAGAGAGGAAAGATTCAAAGAAGGGGGAGCAGCTGGCTGCAGTAACTATGACTCTCTTAAGGTAGCCAAATGCCTCGTCATCCGGCGAGGTACATTTGCTAACTCGAGAGACTCGTAGTGGGAGTAATAGTGACAACGTTAACGTGGGCATATAGTGGCACATCGGGTCCTTAGGACAGGCCATAGCAAGAATGATGGAGAGAAAGGGCTTAGAAAAGTATGAGCAGCAGGCAGGAGTACTATGACTCTCTTAAGGTAGCCAAATGCCTCGTCACCATGTGAAATTTTTTTTTGAAAACTCGAGGATATCATCGTTAAGGTAGCTCAAACAACGTTAAGGTTTACATGTAGTGGCATATTGCTCCTGCAGGACTGACCACAGTAATAATTAAAGAGTGGAAAGATACAAAGTACGTCGAGCAGCTGGCAGCAGTAACTATGACTCTCTTAGGTAGCCAAATGCCTCGTCACTCGGCGAAATTTATTTGAAAACTCGAGGAAATCGTCGTTGAAGTAACTAAGACAACGGTACCATGGACAGATGGGGGCATATCGGTTCTGCAGGACTGACCACAGTACGAATTAAAGAGAGGAAAGATTCAAAGAAGGGGGAGCAGCTGGCTGCAGTAACTATGACTCTCTTAAGGTAGCCAAATGCCTCGTCATCCGGCGAGGTACATTTGGTAACTCGAGAGACTCGTAGTGGGAGTAACAGTGACGACGTTAACGTGGGCATATAGTGGCACATCGGGTCCATATGACAGGCCATAGCAAGAAATGTTAAGAGAAAGGGCTTAGAAAAGTGGGAGCAGCAGGCAGGAGTACTATGACTCTCTTAAGGTAGCCAAATGCCTCGTCACCATGAGAAATTTTTTTTTGAAAACTCGAGGATATCATCGTTAAGGTAGCTCAAACAACGTTAAGGTTTACATGTAGTGGCATATTGCTCCTGCAGGACTGACCACAGTAATAATTAAAGAGTGGAAAGATACAAAGTACGTCGAGCAGCCGGCAGCAGTAACTATGACTCTCTTAAGGTAGCCAAATGCCTCGTCACTCGGCGAAATTTATTTGAAAACTCGAGGAAATCGTCGTTGAAGTAACTCAGACAACGGTAACATGGAAAGGTGGTGGCATATCGCTTCTGCAGGACTGACCACACTACGAATTAAAGAGAGGAAAGATTCAACGAAGGGGGAGCAGCTGGCTGCAGTAACTATGACTCTCTTAAGGTAGCCAAATGCCTCGTCATCCGGCGAGGTACATTTGGTAACTCGAGAGACTCGTAGTGGGAGTAACAGTGACGACGTTAACGTGGGCATATAGTGGCACATCGGGTCCATATGACAGGCCATAGCAAGAAATGTTACAGAGAAAGGGCTTAGAAAAGTGGGAGCAGCAGGCAGGAGTACTATGACTCTCTTAAGGTAGCCAAATGTCTCGTCGCCATGAGAAATTTTTTTTTGAAAACTCGAGGATATCATCGTTAAGGTAGCTCAAACAACGTTAAGGTTTACATGTAGTGGCATATTGCTCCTGCAGGACTGACCACAGTAATAATTAAAGAGTTTAAAGATACAAAGTACGTCGAGCAGCCGGCAGCAGTAACTATGACTCTCTTAAGGTAGCCAAATGCCTCGTCACTCGGCGAAATTTATTTGAAAACTCGAGGAAATCGTCGTTGAAGTAACTCAGACAACGGTAACATGGAAAGGTGGTGGCATATCGCTTCTGCAGGACTGACCACACTACGAATTAAAGAGAGGAAAGATTCAACGAAGGGGGAGCAGCTGGCTGCAGTAACTATGACTCTCTTAAGGTAGCCAAATGCCTCGTCATCCGGCGAGGTACATTTGGTAACTCGAGAGACTCGTAGTGGGAGTAACAGTGACGACGTTAACGTGGGCATATAGTGGCACATCGGGTCCATATGACAGGCCATAGCAAGAAATGTTACAGAGAAAGGGCTTAGAAAAGTGGGAGCAGCAGGCAGGAGTACTATGACTCTCTTAAGGTAGCCAAATGCCTCGTCACCATGAGAAATTTTTTTCTGAAAACTCGAGGATATCATCGTTAAGGTAGCTCAAACAACGTTAAGGTTTACTTGTAGTGGCATATTGCTCCTGCAGGACTGACCACAGTAATAATTAAAGAGTGGAAAGATACAAAGTACGTCGAGCAGCCGGCAGCAGTAACTATGACTCTCTTAAGGTAGCCAAATGCCTCGTCACTCGGCGAAATTTATTTGAAAACTCGAGGAAATCGTCGTTGAAGTAACTCAGACAACGGTACCATGGACAGATGGGGGCATATCGGTTCTGCAGGACTGACCACAGTACGAATTAAAGAGAGGAAAGATTCAAAGAAGGGGGAGCAGCTGGCTGCAGTAACTATGACTCTCTTAAGGTAGCCAAATGCCTCGTCATCCGGCGAGGTACATTTGGTAACTCGAGAGACTCGTAGTGGGAGTAACAGTGACGACGTTAACGTGGGCATATAGTGGCACATCGGGTCCATATGACAGGCCATAGCAAGAAATGTTAAGAGAAAGGGCTTAGAAAAGTGGGAGCAGCAGGCAGGAGTACTATGACTCTCTTAAGGTAGCCAAATGCCTCGTCACCATGAGAAATTTTTTTTTGAAAACTCGAGGATATCATCGTTAAGGTAGCTCAAACAACGTTAAGGTTTACATGTAGTGGCATATTGCTCCTGCAGGACTGACCACAGTAATAATTAAAGAGTGGAAAGATACAAAGTACGTCGAGCAGCCGGCAGCAGTAACTATGACTCTCTTAAGGTAGCCAAATGCCTCGTCACTCGGCGAAATTTATTTGAAAACTCGAGGAAATCGTCGTTGAAGTAACTCAGACAACGGTAACATGGAAAGGTGGTGGCATATCGCTTCTGCAGGACTGACCACAGTACGAATTAAAGAGAGGAAAGATTCAAAGAAGGGGGAGCAGCTGGCTGCAGTAACTATGACTCTCTTAAGGTAGCCAAATGCCTCGTCATCCGGCGAGGTACATTTGCTAACTCGAGAGACTCGTAGTGGGAGTAATAGTGACAACGTTAACGTGGGCATATAGTGGCACATCGGGTCCTTAGGACAGGCCATAGCAAGAATGATGGAGAGAAAGGGCTTAGAAAAGTATGAGCAGCAGGCAGGAGTACTATGACTCTCTTAAGGTAGCCAAATGCCTCGTCACCATGTGAAATTTTTTTTTGAAAACTCGAGGATATCATCGTTAAGGTAGCTCAAACAACGTTAAGGTTTACATGTAGTGGCATATTGCTCCTGCAGGACTGACCACAGTAATAATTAAAGAGTGGAAAGATACAAAGTACGTCGAGCAGCTGGCAGCAGTAACTATGACTCTCTTAGGTAGCCAAATGCCTCGTCACTCGGCGAAATTTATTTGAAAACTCGAGGAAATCGTCGTTGAAGTAACTCAGACAACGGTACCATGGACAGATGGGGGCATATCGGTTCTGCAGGACTGACCACAGTACGAATTAATGAGAGGAAAGATTCAAAGAAGGGGGAGCAGCTGGCTGCAGTAACTATGACTCTCTTAAGGTAGCCAAATGCCTCGTCATCCGGCGAGGTACATTTGGTAACTCGAGAGACTCGTAGTGGGAGTAACAGTGACGACGTTAACGTGGGCATATAGTGGCACATCGGGTCCATATGACAGGCCATAGCAAGAAATGTTAAGAGAAAGGGCTTAGAAAAGTGGGAGCAGCAGGCAGGAGTACTATGACTCTCTTAAGGTAGCCAAATGCCTCGTCACCATGAGAAATTTTTTTTTGAAAACTCGAGGATATCATCGTTAAGGTAGCTCAAACAACGTTAAGGTTTACATGTAGTGGCATATTGCTCCTGCAGGACTGACCACAGTAATAATTAAAGAGTGGAAAGATACAAAGTACGTCGAGCAGCCGGCAGCAGTAACTATGACTCTCTTAAGGTAGCCAAATGCCTCGTCACTCGGCGAAATTTATTTGAAAACTCGAGGAAATCGTCGTTGAAGTAACTCAGACAACGGTAACATGGAAAGGTGGTGGCATATCGCTTCTGCAGGACTGACCACAGTACGAATTAAAGAGAGGAAAGATTCAAAGAAGGGGGAGCAGCTGGCTGCAGTAACTATGACTCTCTTAAGGTAGCCAAATGCCTCGTCATCCGGCGAGGTACATTTGCTAACTCGAGAGACTCGTAGTGGGAGTAATAGTGACAACGTTAACGTGGGCATATAGTGGCACATCGGGTCCTTAGGACAGGCCATAGCAAGAATGATGGAGAGAAAGGGCTTAGAAAAGTATGAGCAGCAGGCAGGAGTACTATGACTCTCTTAAGGTAGCCAAATGCCTCGTCACCATGTGAAATTTTTTTTTGAAAACTCGAGGATATCATCGTTAAGGTAGCTCAAACAACGTTAAGGTTTACATGTAGTGGCATATTGCTCCTGCAGGACTGACCACAGTAATAATTAAAGAGTGGAAAGATACAAAGTACGTCGAGCAGCTGGCAGCAGTAACTATGACTCTCTTAGGTAGCCAAATGCCTCGTCACTCGGCGAAATTTATTTGAAAACTCGAGGAAATCGTCGTTGAAGTAACTCAGACAACGGTACCATGGACAGATGGGGGCATATCGGTTCTGCAGGACTGACCACAGTACGAATTAATGAGAGGAAAGATTCAAAGAAGGGGGAGCAGCTGGCTGCAGTAACTATGACTCTCTTAAGGTAGCCAAATGCCTCGTCATCCGGCGAGGTACATTTGGTAACTCGAGAGACTCGTAGTGGGAGTAACAGTGACGACGTTAACGTGGGCATATAGTGGCACATCGGGTCCATATGACAGGCCATAGCAAGAAATGTTAAGAGAAAGGGCTTAGAAAAGTGGGAGCAGCAGGCAGGAGTACTATGACTCTCTTAAGGTAGCCAAATGCCTCGTCACCATGAGAAATTTTTTTTTGAAAACTCGAGGATATCATCGTTAAGGTAGCTCAAACAACGTTAAGGTTTACATGTAGTGGCATATTGCTCCTGCAGGACTGACCACAGTAATAATTAAAGAGTGGAAAGATACAAAGTACGTCGAGCAGCCGGCAGCAGTAACTATGACTCTCTTAAGGTAGCCAAATGCCTCGTCACTCGGCGAAATTTATTTGAAAACTCGAGGAAATCGTCGTTGAAGTAACTCAGACAACGGTAACATGGAAAGGTGGTGGCATATCGCTTCTGCAGGACTGACCACAGTACGAATTAAAGAGAGGAAAGATTCAAAGAAGGGGGAGCAGCTGGCTGCAGTAACTATGACTCTCTTAAGGTAGCCAAATGCCTCGTCATCCGGCGAGGTACATTTGCTAACTCGAGAGACTCGTAGTGGGAGTAACAGTGACAACGTTAACGTGGGCATATAGTGGCACATCGGGTCCTTAGGACAGGCCATAGCAAGAATGATGGAGAGAAAGGGCTTAGAAAAGTATGAGCAGCAGGCAGGAGTACTATGACTCTCTTAAGGTAGCCAAATGCCTCGTCACCATGTGAAATTTTTTTTTGAAAACTCGAGGATATCATCGTTAAGGTAGCTCAAACAACGTTAAGGTTTACATGTAGTGGCATATTGCTCCTGCAGGACTGACCACAGTAATAATTAAAGAGTGGAAAGATACAAAGTACGTCGAGCAGCTGGCAGCAGTAACTATGACTCTCTTAGGTAGCCAAATGCCTCGTCACTCGGCGAAATTTATTTGAAAACTCGAGGAAATCGTCGTTGAAGTAACTCAGACAACGGTACCATGGACAGATGGGGGCATATCGGTTCTGCAGGACTGACCACAGTACGAATTAAAGAGAGGAAAGATTCAAAGAAGGGGGAGCAGCTGGCTGCAGTAACTATGACTCTCTTAAGGTAGCCAAATGCCTCGTCATCCGGCGAGGTACATTTGCTAACTCGAGAGACTCGTAGTGGGAGTAATAGTGACAACGTTAACGTGGGCATATAGTGGCACATCGGGTCCTTAGGACAGGCCATAGCAAGAATGATGGAGAGAAAGGGCATAGAAAAGTATGAGCAGCAGGCAGGAGTACTATGACTCTCTTAAGGTAGCCAAATGCCTCGTCACCATGTGAAATTTTTTTTTGAAAACTCGAGGATATCATCGTTAAGGTAGCTCAAACAACGTTAAGGTTTACATGTAGTGGCATATTGCTCCTGCAGGACTGACCACAGTAATAATTAAAGAGTGGAAAGATACAAAGTACGTCGAGCAGCTGGCAGCAGTAACTATGACTCTCTTAGGTAGCCAAATGCCTCGTCACTCGGCGAAATTTATTTGAAAACTCGAGGAAATCGTCGTTGAAGTAACTAAGACAACGGTACCATGGACAGATGGGGGCATATCGGTTCTGCAGGACTGACCACAGTACGAATTAAAGAGAGGAAAGATTCAAAGAAGGGGGAGCAGCTGGCTGCAGTAACTATGACTCTCTTAAGGTAGCCAAATGCCTCGTCATCCGGCGAGGTACATTTGGTAACTCGAGAGACTCGTAGTGGGAGTAACAGTGACGACGTTAACGTGGGCATATAGTGGCACATCGGGTCCATATGACAGGCCATAGCAAGAAATGTTAAGAGAAAGGGCTTAGAAAAGTGGGAGCAGCAGGCAGGAGTACTATGACTCTCTTAAGGTAGCCAAATGCCTCGTCACCATGAGAAATTTTTTTTTGAAAACTCGAGGATATCATCGTTAAGGTAGCTCAAACAACGTTAAGGTTTACATGTAGTGGCATATTGCTCCTGCAGGACTGACCACAGTAATAATTAAAGAGTGGAAAGATACAAAGTACGTCGAGCAGCCGGCAGCAGTAACTATGACTCTCTTAAGGTAGCCAAATGCCTCGTCACTCGGCGAAATTTATTTGAAAACTCGAGGAAATCGTCGTTGAAGTAACTCAGACAACGGTAACATGGAAAGGTGGTGGCATATCGCTTCTGCAGGACTGACCACAGTACGAATTAAAGAGAGGAAAGATTCAAAGAAGGGGGAGCAGCTGGCTGCAGTAACTATGACTCTCTTAAGGTAGCCAAATGCCTCGTCATCCGGCGAGGTACATTTGCTAACTCGAGAGACTCGTAGTGGGAGTAATAGTGACAACGTTAACGTGGGCATATAGTGGCACATCGGGTCCTTAGGACAGGCCATAGCAAGAATGATGGAGAGAAAGGGCTTAGAAAAGTATGAGCAGCAGGCAGGAGTACTATGACTCTCTTAAGGTAGCCAAATGCCTCGTCACCATGTGAAATTTTTTTTTGAAAACTCGAGGATATCATCGTTAAGGTAGCTCAAACAACGTTAAGGTTTACATGTAGTTTCATATTGCTCCTGCAGGACTGACCACAGTAATAATTAAAGAGTGGAAAGATACAAAGTACGTCGAGCAGCTGGCAGCAGTAACTATGACTCTCTTAGGTAGCCAAATGCCTCGTCACTCGGCGAAATTTATTTGAAAACTCGAGGAAATCGTCGTTGAAGTAACTCAGACAACGGTACCATGGACAGATGGGGGCATATCGGTTCTGCAGGACTGACCACAGTACGAATTAAAGAGAGGAAAGATTCAAAGAAGGGGGAGCAGCTGGCTGCAGTAACTATGACTCTCTTAAGGTAGCCAAATGCCTCGTCATCCGGCGAGGTACATTTGCTAACTCGAGAGACTCGTAGTGGGAGTAATAGTGACAACGTTAACGTGGGCATATAGTGGCACATCGGGTCCTTAGGACAGGCCATAGCAAGAATGATGGAGAGAAAGGGCTTAGAAAAGTATGAGCAGCAGGCAGGAGTACTATGACTCTCTTAAGGTAGCCAAATGCCTCGTCACCATGTGAAATTTTTTTTTGAAAACTCGAGGATATCATCGTTAAGGTAGCTCAAACAACGTTAAGGTTTACATGTAGTGGCATATTGCTCCTGCAGGACTGACCACAGTAATAATTAAAGAGTGGAAAGATACAAAGTACGTCGAGCAGCTGGCAGCAGTAACTATGACTCTCTTAGGTAGCCAAATGCCTCGTCACTCGGCGAAATTTATTTGAAAACTCGAGGAAATCGTCGTTGAAGTAACTAAGACAACGGTACCATGGACAGATGGGGGCATATCGGTTCTGCAGGACTGACCACAGTACGAATTAAAGAGAGGAAAGATTCAAAGAAGGGGGAGCAGCTGGCTGCAGTAACTATGACTCTCTTAAGGTAGCCAAATGCCTCGTCATCCGGCGAGGTACATTTGGTAACTCGAGAGACTCGTAGTGGGAGTAACAGTGACGACGTTAACGTGGGCATATAGTGGCACATCGGGTCCATATGACAGGCCATAGCAAGAAATGTTAAGAGAAAGGGCTTAGAAAAGTGGGAGCAGCAGGCAGGAGTACTATGACTCTCTTAAGGTAGCCAAATGCCTCGTCACCATGAGAAATTTTTTTTTGAAAACTCGAGGATATCATCGTTAAGGTAGCTCAAACAACGTTAAGGTTTACATGTAGTGGCATATTGCTCCTGCAGGACTGACCACAGTAATAATTAAAGAGTGGAAAGATACAAAGTACGTCGAGCAGCCGGCAGCAGTAACTATGACTCTCTTAAGGTAGCCAAATGCCTCGTCACTCGGCGAAATTTATTTGAAAACTCGAGGAAATCGTCGTTGAAGTAACTCAGACAACGGTACCATGGACAGATGGGGGCATATCGGTTCTGCAGGACTGACCACAGTACGAATTAAAGAGAGGAAAGATTCAAAGAAGGGGGAGCAGCTGGCTGCAGTAACTATGACTCTCTTAAGGTAGCCAAATGCCTCGTCATCCGGCGAGGTACATTTGGTAACTCGAGAGACTCGTAGTGGGAGTAACAGTGACGACGTTAACGTGGGCATATAGTGGCACATCGGGTCCATATGACAGGCCATAGCAAGAAATGTTAAGAGAAAGGGCTTAGAAAAGTGGGAGCAGCAGGCAGGAGTACTATGACTCTCTTAAGGTAGCCAAATGCCTCGTCACCATGAGAAATTTTTTTTTGAAAACTCGAGGATATCATCGTTAAGGTAGCTCAAACAACGTTAAGGTTTACATGTAGTGGCATATTGCTCCTGCAGGACTGACCACAGTAATAATTAAAGAGTGGAAAGATACAAAGTACGTCGAGCAGCCGGCAGCAGTAACTATGACTCTCTTAAGGTAGCCAAATGCCTCGTCACTCGGCGAAATTTATTTGAAAACTCGAGGAAATCGTCGTTGAAGTAACTCAGACAACGGTAACATGGAAAGGTGGTGGCATATCGCTTCTGCAGGACTGACCACAGTACGAATTAAAGAGAGGAAAGATTCAAAGAAGGGGGAGCAGCTGGCTGCAGTAACTATGACTCTCTTAAGGTAGCCAAATGCCTCGTCATCCGGCGAGGTACATTTGCTAACTCGAGAGACTCGTAGTGGGAGTAATAGTGACAACGTTAACGTGGGCATATAGTGGCACATCGGGTCCTTAGGACAGGCCATAGCAAGAATGATGGAGAGAAAGGGCTTAGAAAAGTATGAGCAGCAGGCAGGAGTACTATGACTCTCTTAAGGTAGCCAAATGCCTCGTCACCATGTGAAATTTTTTTTTGAAAACTCGAGGATATCATCGTTAAGGTAGCTCAAACAACGTTAAGGTTTACATGTAGTGGCATATTGCTCCTGCAGGACTGACCACAGTAATAATTAAAGAGTGGAAAGATACAAAGTACGTCGAGCAGCTGGCAGCAGTAACTATGACTCTCTTAGGTAGCCAAATGCCTCGTCACTCGGCGAAATTTATTTGAAAACTCGAGGAAATCGTCGTTGAAGTAACTCAGACAACGGTACCATGGACAGATGGGGGCATATCGGTTCTGCAGGACTGACCACAGTACGAATTAAAGAGAGGAAAGATTCAAAGAAGGGGGAGCAGCTGGCTGCAGTAACTATGACTCTCTTAAGGTAGCCAAATGCCTCGTCATCCGGCGAGGTACATTTGGTAACTCGAGAGACTCGTAGTGGGAGTAACAGTGACGACGTTAACGTGGGCATATAGTGGCACATCGGGTCCATATGACAGGCCATAGCAAGAAATGTTAAGAGAAAGGGCTTAGAAAAGTGGGAGCAGCAGGCAGGAGTACTATGACTCTCTTAAGGTAGCCAAATGCCTCGTCACCATGAGAAATTTTTTTTTGAAAACTCGAGGATATCATCGTTAAGGTAGCTCAAACAACGTTAAGGTTTACATGTAGTGGCATATTGCTCCTGCAGGACTGACCACAGTAATAATTAAAGAGTGGAAAGATACAAAGTACGTCGAGCAGCCGGCAGCAGTAACTATGACTCTCTTAAGGTAGCCAAATGCCTCGTCACTCGGCGAAATTTATTTGAAAACTCGAGGAAATCGTCGTTGAAGTAACTCAGACAACGGTAACATGGAAAGGTGGTGGCATATCGCTTCTGCAGGACTGACCACAGTACGAATTAAAGAGAGGAAAGATTCAAAGAAGGGGGAGCAGCTGGCTGCAGTAACTATGACTCTCTTAAGGTAGCCAAATGCCTCGTCATCCGGCGAGGTACATTTGGTAACTCGAGAGACTCGTAGTGGGAGTAATAGTGACAACGTTAACGTGGGCATATAGTGGCACATCGGGTCCTTAGGACAGGCCATAGCAAGAATGATGGAGAGAAAGGGCTTAGAAAAGTATGAGCAGCAGGCAGGAGTACTATGACTCTCTTAAGGTAGCCAAATGCCTCGTCACCATGTGAAATTTTTTTTTGAAAACTCGAGGATATCATCGTTAAGGTAGCTCAAACAACGTTAAGGTTTACATGTAGTGGCATATTGCTCCTGCAGGACTGACCACAGTAATAATTAAAGAGTGGAAAGATACAAAGTACGTCGAGCAGCTGGCAGCAGTAACTATGACTCTCTTAGGTAGCCAAATGCCTCGTCACTCGGCGAAATTTATTTGAAAACTCGAGGAAATCGTCGTTGAAGTAACTCAGACAACGGTACCATGGACAGATGGGGGCATATCGGTTCTGCAGGACTGACCACAGTACGAATTAAAGAGAGGAAAGATTCAAAGAAGGGGGAGCAGCTGGCTGCAGTAACTATGACTCTCTTAAGGTAGCCAAATGCCTCGTCATCCGGCGAGGTACATTTGCTAACTCGAGAGACTCGTAGTGGGAGTAATAGTGACAACGTTAACGTGGGCATATAGTGGCACATCGGGTCCTTAGGACAGGCCATAGCAAGAATGATGGAGAGAAAGGGCTTAGAAAAGTATGAGCAGCAGGTAGGAGTACTATGACTCTCTTAAGGTAGCCAAATGCCTCGTCACCATGTGAAATTTTTTTTTGAAAACTCGAGGATATCATCGTTAAGGTAGCTCAAACAACGTTAAGGTTTACATGTAGTGGCATATTGCTCCTGCAGGACTGACCACAGTAATAATTAAAGAGTGGAAAGATACAAAGTACGTCGAGCAGCTGGCAGCAGTAACTATGACTCTCTTAGGTAGCCAAATGCCTCGTCACTCGGCGAAATTTATTTGAAAACTCGAGGAAATCGTCGTTGAAGTAACTCAGACAAAGGTACCATGGACAGATGGGGGCATATCGGTTCTGCAGGACTGACCACAGTACGAATTAAAGAGAGGAAAGATTCAAAGAAGGGGGAGCAGCTGGCTGCAGTAACTATGACTCTCTTAAGGTAGCCAAATGCCTCGTCATCCGGCGAGGTACATTTGGTAACTCGAGAGACTCGTAGTGGGAGTAACAGTGACGACGTTAACGTGGGCATATAGTGGCACATCGGGTCCATATGACAGGCCATAGCAAGAAATGTTAAGAGAAAGGGCTTAGAAAAGTGGGAGCAGCAGGCAGGAGTACTATGACTCTCTTAAGGTAGCCAAATGCCTCGTCACCATGAGAAATTTTTTTTTGAAAACTCGAGGATATCATCGTTAAGGTAGCTCAAACAACGTTAAGGTTTACATGTAGTGGCATATTGCTCCTGCAGGACTGACCACAGTAATAATTAAAGAGTGGAAAGATACAAAGTACGTCGAGCAGCCGGCAGCAGTAACTATGACTCTCTTAAGGTAGCCAAATGCCTCGTCACTCGGCGAAATTTATTTGAAAACTCGAGGAAATCGTCGTTGAAGTAACTCAGACAACGGTAACATGGAAAGGTGGTGGCATATCGCTTCTGCAGGACTGACCACAGTACGAATTAAAGAGAGGAAAGATTCAAAGAAGGGGGAGCAGCTGGCTGCAGTAACTATGACTCTCTTAAGGTAGCCAAATGCCTCGTCATCCGGCGAGGTACATTTGCTAACTCGAGAGACTCGTAGTGGGAGTAATAGTGACAACGTTAACGTGGGCATATAGTGGCACATCGGGTCCTTAGGACAGGCCATAGCAAGAATGATGGAGAGAAAGGGCTTAGAAAAGTATGAGCAGCAGGCAGGAGTACTATGACTCTCTTAAGGTAGCCAAATGCCTCGTCACCATGTGAAATTTTTTTTTGAAAACTCGAGGATATCATCGTTAAGGTAGCTCAAACAACGTTAAGGTTTACATGTAGTGGCATATTGCTCCTGCAGGACTGACCACAGTAATAATTAAAGAGTGGAAAGATACAAAGTACGTCGAGCAGCTGGCAGCAGTAACTATGACTCTCTTAGGTAGCCAAATGCCTCGTCACTCGGCGAAATTTATTTGAAAACTCGAGGAAATCGTCGTTGAAGTAACTCAGACAACGGTACCATGGACAGATGGGGGCATATCGGTTCTGCAGGACTGACCACAGTACGAATTAAAGAGAGGAAAGATTCAAAGAAGGGGGAGCAGCTGGCTGCAGTAACTATGACTCTCTTAAGGTAGCCAAATGCCTCGTCATCCGGCGAGGTACATTTGCTAACTCGAGAGACTCGTAGTGGGAGTAATAGTGACAACGTTAACGTGGGCATATAGTGGCACATCGGGTCCTTAGGACAGGCCATAGCAAGAATGATGGAGAGAAAGGGCTTAGAAAAGTATGAGCAGCAGGCAGGAGTACTATGACTCTCTTAAGGTAGCCAAATGCCTCGTCACCATGTGAAATTTTTTTTTGAAAACTCGAGGATATCATCGTTAAGGTAGCTCAAACAACGTTAAGGTTTACATGTAGTGGCATATTGCTCCTGCAGGACTGACCACAGTAATAATTAAAGAGTGGAAAGATACAAAGTACGTCGAGCAGCTGGCAGCAGTAACTATGACTCTCTTAGGTAGCCAAATGCCTCGTCACTCGGCGAAATTTATTTGAAAACTCGAGGAAATCGTCGTTGAAGTAACTCAGACAAAGGTACCATGGACAGATGGGGGCATATCGGTTCTGCAGGACTGACCACAGTACGAATTAAAGAGAGGAAAGATTCAAAGAAGGGGGAGCAGCTGGCTGCAGTAACTATGACTCTCTTAAGGTAGCCAAATGCCTCGTCATCCGGCGAGGTACATTTGGTAACTCGAGAGACTCGTAGTGGGAGTAACAGTGACGACGTTAACGTGGGCATATAGTGGCACATCGGGTCCATATGACAGGCCATAGCAAGAAATGTTAAGAGAAAGGGCTTAGAAAAGTGGGAGCAGCAGGCAGGAGTACTATGACTCTCTTAAGGTAGCCAAATGCCTCGTCACCATGAGAAATTTTTTTTTGAAAACTCGAGGATATCATCGTTAAGGTAGCTCAAACAACGTTAAGGTTTACATGTAGTGGCATATTGCTCCTGCAGGACTGACCACAGTAATAATTAAAGAGTGGAAAGATACAAAGTACGTCGAGCAGCCGGCAGCAGTAACTATGACTCTCTTAAGGTAGCCAAATGCCTCGTCACTCGGCGAAATTTATTTGAAAACTCGAGGAAATCGTCGTTGAAGTAACTCAGACAACGGTAACATGGAAAGGTGGTGGCATATCGCTTCTGCAGGACTGACCACAGTACGAATTAAAGAGAGGAAAGATTCAAAGAAGGGGGAGCAGCTGGCTGCAGTAACTATGACTCTCTTAAGGTAGCCAAATGCCTCGTCATCCGGCGAGGTACATTTGCTAACTCGAGAGACTCGTAGTGGGAGTAATAGTGACAACGTTAACGTGGGCATATAGTGGCACATCGGGTCCTTAGGACAGGCCATAGCAAGAATGATGGAGAGAAAGGGCTTAGAAAAGTATGAGCAGCAGGCAGGAGTACTATGACTCTCTTAAGGTAGCCAAATGCCTCGTCACCATGTGAAATTTTTTTTTGAAAACTCGAGGATATCATCGTTAAGGTAGCTCAAACAACGTTAAGGTTTACATGTAGTGGCATATTGCTCCTGCAGGACTGACCACAGTAATAATTAAAGAGTGGAAAGATACAAAGTACGTCGAGCAGCTGGCAGCAGTAACTATGACTCTCTTAGGTAGCCAAATGCCTCGTCACTCGGCGAAATTTATTTGAAAACTCGAGGAAATCGTCGTTGAAGTAACTAAGACAACGGTACCATGGACAGATGGGGGCATATCGGTTCTGCAGGACTGACCACAGTACGAATTAAAGAGAGGAAAGATTCAAAGAAGGGGGAGCAGCTGGCTGCAGTAACTATGACTCTCTTAAGGTAGCCAAATGCCTCGTCATCCGGCGAGGTACATTTGGTAACTCGAGAGACTCGTAGTGGGAGTAACAGTGACGACGTTAACGTGGGCATATAGTGGCACATCGGGTCCATATGACAGGCCATAGCAAGAAATGTTAAGAGAAAGGGCTTAGAAAAGTGGGAGCAGCAGGCAGGAGTACTATGACTCTCTTAAGGTAGCCAAATGCCTCGTCACCATGAGAAATTTTTTTTTGAAAACTCGAGGATATCATCGTTAAGGTAGCTCAAACAACGTTAAGGTTTACATGTAGTGGCATATTGCTCCTGCAGGACTGACCACAGTAATAATTAAAGAGTGGAAAGATACAAAGTACGTCGAGCAGCCGGCAGCAGTAACTATGACTCTCTTAAGGTAGCCAAATGCCTCGTCACTCGGCGAAATTTATTTGAAAACTCGAGGAAATCGTCGTTGAAGTAACTCAGACAACGGTACCATGGACAGATGGGGGCATATCGGTTCTGCAGGACTGACCACAGTACGAATTAAAGAGAGGAAAGATTCAAAGAAGGGGGAGCAGCTGGCTGCAGTAACTATGACTCTCTTAAGGTAGCCAAATGCCTCGTCATCCGGCGAGGTACATTTGGTAACTCGAGAGACTCGTAGTGGGAGTAACAGTGACGACGTTAACGTGGGCATATAGTGGCACATCAGGTCCATATGACAGGCCATAGCAAGAAATGTTAAGAGAAAGGGCTTAGAAAAGTGGGAGCAGCAGGCAGGAGTACTATGACTCTCTTAAGGTAGCCAAATGCCTCGTCACCATGAGAAATTTTTTTTTGAAAACTCGAGGATATCATCGTTAAGGTAGCTCAAACAACGTTAAGGTTTACATGTAGTGGCATATTGCTCCTGCAGGACTGACCACAGTAATAATTAAAGAGTGGAAAGATACAAAGTACGTCGAGCAGCCGGCAGCAGTAACTATGACTCTCTTCAGGTAGCCAAATGCCTCGTCACTCGGCGAAATTTATTTGAAAACTCGAGGAAATCGTCGTTGAAGTAACTCAGACAACGGTAACATGGAAAGGTGGTGGCATATCGCTTCTGCAGGACTGACCACAGTACGAATTAAAGAGAGGAAAGATTCAAAGAAGGGGGAGCAGCTGGCTGCAGTAACTATGACTCTCTTAAGGTAGCCAAATGCCTCGTCATCCGGCGAGGTACATTTGCTAACTCGAGAGACTCGTAGTGGGAGTAATAGTGACAACGTTAACGTGGGCATATAGTGGCACATCGGGTCCTTAGGACAGGCCATAGCAAGAATGATGGAGAGAAAGGGCTTAGAAAAGTATGAGCAGCAGGCAGGAGTACTATGACTCTCTTAAGGTAGCCAAATGCCTCGTCACCATGTGAAATTTTTTTTTGAAAACTCGAGGATATCATCGTTAAGGTAGCTCAAACAACGTTAAGGTTTACATGTAGTGGCATATTGCTCCTGCAGGACTGACCACAGTAATAATTAAAGAGTGGAAAGATACAAAGTACGTCGAGCAGCTGGCAGCAGTAACTATGACTCTCTTAGGTAGCCAAATGCCTCGTCACTCGGCGAAATTTATTTGAAAACTCGAGGAAATCGTCGTTGAAGTAACTCAGACAACGGTACCATGGACAGATGGGGGCATATCGGTTCTGCAGGACTGACCACAGTACGAATTAATGAGAGGAAAGATTCAAAGAAGGGGGAGCAGCTGGCTGCAGTAACTATGACTCTCTTAAGGTAGCCAAATGCCTCGTCATCCGGCGAGGTACATTTGGTAACTCGAGAGACTCGTAGTGGGAGTAACAGTGACGACGTTAACGTGGGCATATAGTGGCACATCGGGTCCATATGACAGGCCATAGCAAGAAATGTTAAGAGAAAGGGCTTAGAAAAGTGGGAGCAGCAGGCAGGAGTACTATGACTCTCTTAAGGTAGCCAAATGCCTCGTCACCATGAGAAATTTTTTTTTGAAAACTCGAGGATATCATCGTTAAGGTAGCTCAAACAACGTTAAGGTTTACATGTAGTGGCATATTGCTCCTGCAGGACTGACCACAGTAATAATTAAAGAGTGGAAAGATACAAAGTACGTCGAGCAGCCGGCAGCAGTAACTATGACTCTCTTAAGGTAGCCAAATGCCTCGTCACTCGGCGAAATTTATTTGAAAACTCGAGGAAATCGTCGTTGAAGTAACTCAGACAACGGTAACATGGAAAGGTGGTGGCATATCGCTTCTGCAGGACTGACCACAGTACGAATTAAAGAGAGGAAAGATTCAAAGAAGGGGGAGCAGCTGGCTGCAGTAACTATGACTCTCTTAAGGTAGCCAAATGCCTCGTCATCCGGCGAGGTACATTTGGTAACTCGAGAGACTCGTAGTGGGAGTAACAGTGACGACGTTAACGTGGGCATATAGTGGCACATCGGGTCCATATGACAGGCCATAGCAAGAAATGTTAAGAGAAAGGGCTTAGAAAAGTGGGAGCAGCAGGCAGGAGTACTATGACTCTCTTAAGGTAGCCAAATGCCTCGTCACCATGAGAAATTTTTTTTTGAAAACTCGAGGATATCATCGTTAAGGTAGCTCAAACAACGTTAAGGTTTACATGTAGTGGCATATTGCTCCTGCAGGACTGACCACAGTAATAATTAAAGAGTGGAAAGATACAAAGTACGTCGAGCAGCCGGCAGCAGTAACTATGACTCTCTTAAGGTAGCCAAATGCCTCGTCACTCGGCGAAATTTATTTGAAAACTCGAGGAAATCGTCGTTGAAGTAACTCAGACAACGGTACCATGGACAGATGGGGGCATATCGGTTCTGCAGGACTGACCACAGTACGAATTAAAGAGAGGAAAGATTCAAAGAAGGGGGAGCAGCTGGCTGCAGTAACTATGACTCTCTTAAGGTAGCCAAATGCCTCGTCATCCGGCGAGGTACATTTGGTAACTCGAGAGACTCGTAGTGGGAGTAACAGTGACGACGTTAACGTGGGCATATAGTGGCACATCAGGTCCATATGACAGGCCATAGCAAGAAATGTTAAGAGAAAGGGCTTAGAAAAGTGGGAGCAGCAGGCAGGAGTACTATGACTCTCTTAAGGTAGCCAAATGCCTCGTCACCATGAGAAATTTTTTTTTGAAAACTCGAGGATATCATCGTTAAGGTAGCTCAAACAACGTTAAGGTTTACATGTAGTGGCATATTGCTCCTGCAGGACTGACCACAGTAATAATTAAAGAGTGGAAAGATACAAAGTACGTCGAGCAGCCGGCAGCAGTAACTATGACTCTCTTCAGGTAGCCAAATGCCTCGTCACTCGGCGAAATTTATTTGAAAACTCGAGGAAATCGTCGTTGAAGTAACTCAGACAACGGTAACATGGAAAGGTGGTGGCATATCGCTTCTGCAGGACTGACCACAGTACGAATTAAAGAGAGGAAAGATTCAAAGAAGGGGGAGCAGCTGGCTGCAGTAACTATGACTCTCTTAAGGTAGCCAAATGCCTCGTCATCCGGCGAGGTACATTTGCTAACTCGAGAGACTCGTAGTGGGAGTAATAGTGACAACGTTAACGTGGGCATATAGTGGCACATCGGGTCCTTAGGACAGGCCATAGCAAGAATGATGGAGAGAAAGGGCTTAGAAAAGTATGAGCAGCAGGCAGGAGTACTATGACTCTCTTAAGGTAGCCAAATGCCTCGTCACCATGTGAAATTTTTTTTTGAAAACTCGAGGATATCATCGTTAAGGTAGCTCAAACAACGTTAAGGTTTACATGTAGTGGCATATTGCTCCTGCAGGACTGACCACAGTAATAATTAAAGAGTGGAAAGATACAAAGTACGTCGAGCAGCTGGCAGCAGTAACTATGACTCTCTTAGGTAGCCAAATGCCTCGTCACTCGGCGAAATTTATTTGAAAACTCGAGGAAATCGTCGTTGAAGTAACTCAGACAACGGTACCATGGACAGATGGGGGCATATCGGTTCTGCAGGACTGACCACAGTACGAATTAATGAGAGGAAAGATTCAAAGAAGGGGGAGCAGCTGGCTGCAGTAACTATGACTCTCTTAAGGTAGCCAAATGCCTCGTCATCCGGCGAGGTACATTTGGTAACTCGAGAGACTCGTAGTGGGAGTAACAGTGACGACGTTAACGTGGGCATATAGTGGCACATCGGGTCCATATGACAGGCCATAGCAAGAAATGTTAAGAGAAAGGGCTTAGAAAAGTGGGAGCAGCAGGCAGGAGTACTATGACTCTCTTAAGGTAGCCAAATGCCTCGTCACCATGAGAAATTTTTTTTTGAAAACTCGAGGATATCATCGTTAAGGTAGCTCAAACAACGTTAAGGTTTACATGTAGTGGCATATTGCTCCTGCAGGACTGACCACAGTAATAATTAAAGAGTGGAAAGATACAAAGTACGTCGAGCAGCCGGCAGCAGTAACTATGACTCTCTTAAGGTAGCCAAATGCCTCGTCACTCGGCGAAATTTATTTGAAAACTCGAGGAAATCGTCGTTGAAGTAACTCAGACAACGGTAACATGGAAAGGTGGTGGCATATCGCTTCTGCAGGACTGACCACAGTACGAATTAAAGAGAGGAAAGATTCAAAGAAGGGGGAGCAGCTGGCTGCAGTAACTATGACTCTCTTAAGGTAGCCAAATGCCTCGTCATCCGGCGAGGTACATTTGCTAACTCGAGAGACTCGTAGTGGGAGTAATAGTGACAACGTTAACGTGGGCATATAGTGGCACATCGGGTCCTTAGGACAGGCCATAGCAAGAATGATGGAGAGAAAGGGCTTAGAAAAGTATGAGCAGCAGGCAGGAGTACTATGACTCTCTTAAGGTAGCCAAATGCCTCGTCACCATGTGAAATTTTTTTTTGAAAACTCGAGGATATCATCGTTAAGGTAGCTCAAACAACGTTAAGGTTTACATGTAGTGGCATATTGCTCCTGCAGGACTGACCACAGTAATAATTAAAGAGTGGAAAGATACAAAGTACGTCGAGCAGCTGGCAGCAGTAACTATGACTCTCTTAGGTAGCCAAATGCCTCGTCACTCGGCGAAATTTATTTGAAAACTCGAGGAAATCGTCGTTGAAGTAACTCAGACAACGGTACCATGGACAGATGGGGGCATATCGGTTCTGCAGGACTGACCACAGTACGAATTAAAGAGAGGAAAGATTCAAAGAAGGGGGAGCAGCTGGCTGCAGTAACTATGACTCTCTTAAGGTAGCCAAATGCCTCGTCATCCGGCGAGGTACATTTGCTAACTCGAGAGACTCGTAGTGGGAGTAATAGTGACAACGTTAACGTGGGCATATAGTGGCACATCGGGTCCTTAGGACAGGCCATAGCAAGAATGATGGAGAGAAAGGGCTTAGAAAAGTATGAGCAGCAGGCAGGAGTACTATGACTCTCTTAAGGTAGCCAAATGCCTCGTCACCATGTGAAATTTTTTTTTGAAAACTCGAGGATATCATCGTTAAGGTAGCTCAAACAACGTTAAGGTTTACATGTAGTGGCATATTGCTCCTGCAGGACTGACCACAGTAATAATTAAAGAGTGGAAAGATACAAAGTACGTCGAGCAGCTGGCAGCAGTAACTATGACTCTCTTAGGTAGCCAAATGCCTCGTCACTCGGCGAAATTTATTTGAAAACTCGAGGAAATCGTCGTTGAAGTAACTAAGACAACGGTACCATGGACAGATGGGGGCATATCGGTTCTGCAGGACTGACCACAGTACGAATTAAAGAGAGGAAAGATTCAAAGAAGGGGGAGCAGCTGGCTGCAGTAACTATGACTCTCTTAAGGTAGCCAAATGCCTCGTCATCCGGCGAGGTACATTTGGTAACTCGAGAGACTCGTAGTGGGAGTAACAGTGACGACGTTAACGTGGGCATATAGTGGCACATCGGGTCCTTAGGACAGGCCATAGCAAGAATGATGGAGAGAAAGGGCTTAGAAAAGTATGAGCAGCAGGCAGGAGTACTATGACTCTCTTAAGGTAGCCAAATGCCTCGTCACCATGTGAAATTTTTTTTTGAAAACTCGAGGATATCATCGTTAAGGTAGCTCAAACAACGTTAAGGTTTACATGTAGTGGCATATTGCTCCTGCAGGACTGACCACAGTAATAATTAAAGAGTGGAAAGATACAAAGTACGTCGAGCAGCTGGCAGCAGTAACTATGACTCTCTTAGGTAGCCAAATGCCTCGTCACTCGGCGAAATTTATTTGAAAACTCGAGGAAATCGTCGTTGAAGTAACTCAGACAACGGTACCATGGACAGATGGGGGCATATCGGTTCTGCAGGACTGACCACAGTACGAATTAAAGAGAGGAAAGATTCAAAGAAGGGGGAGCAGCTGGCTGCAGTAACTATGACTCTCTTAAGGTAGCCAAATGCCTCGTCATCCGGCGAGGTACATTTGCTAACTCGAGAGACTCGTAGTGGGAGTAATAGTGACAACGTTAACGTGGGCATATAGTGGCACATCGGGTCCTTAGGACAGGCCATAGCAAGAATGATGGAGAGAAAGGGCTTAGAAAAGTATGAGCAGCAGGCAGGAGTACTATGACTCTCTTAAGGTAGCCAAATGCCTCGTCACCATGTGAAATTTTTTTTTGAAAACTCGAGGATATCATCGTTAAGGTAGCTCAAACAACGTTAAGGTTTACATGTAGTGGCATATTGCTCCTGCAGGACTGACCACAGTAATAATTAAAGAGTGGAAAGATACAAAGTACGTCGAGCAGCTGGCAGCAGTAACTATGACTCTCTTAGGTAGCCAAATGCCTCGTCACTCGGCGAAATTTATTTGAAAACTCGAGGAAATCGTCGTTGAAGTAACTAAGACAACGGTACCATGGACAGATGGGGGCATATCAGTTCTGCAGGACTGACCACAGTACGAATTAAAGAGAGGAAAGATTCAAAGAAGGGGGAGCAGCTGGCTGCAGTAACTATGACTCTCTTAAGGTAGCCAAATGCCTCGTCATCCGGCGAGGTACATTTGGTAACTCGAGAGACTCGTAGTGGGAGTAACAGTGACGACGTTAACGTGGGCATATAGTGGCACATCGGGTCCATATGACAGGCCATAGCAAGAAATGTTAAGAGAAAGGGCTTAGAAAAGTGGGAGCAGCAGGCAGGAGTACTATGACTCTCTTAAGGTAGCCAAATGCCTCGTCACCATGAGAAATTTTTTTTTGAAAACTCGAGGATATCATCGTTAAGGTAGCTCAAACAACGTTAAGGTTTACATGTAGTGGCATATTGCTCCTGCAGGACTGACCACAGTAATAATTAAAGAGTGGAAAGATACAAAGTACGTCGAGCAGCCGGCAGCAGTAACTATGACTCTCTTAAGGTAGCCTAATGCCTCGTCACTCGGCGAAATTTATTTGAAAACTCGAGGAAATCGTCGTTGAAGTAACTCAGACAACGGTACCATGGACAGATGGGGGCATATCGGTTCTGCAGGACTGACCACAGTACGAATTAAAGAGAGGAAAGATTCAAAGAAGGGGGAGCAGCTGGCTGCAGTAACTATGACTCTCTTAAGGTAGCCAAATGCCTCGTCATCCGGCGAGGTTTATTTGGTAACTCGAGAGACTCGTAGTGGGAGTAACAGTGACGACGTTAACGTGGGCATATAGTGGCACATCGGGTCCATATGACAGGCCATAGCAAGAAATGTTAAGAGAAAGGGCTTAGAAAAGTGGGAGCAGCAGGCAGGAGTACTATGACTCTCTTAAGGTAGCCAAATGCCTCGTCACCATGAGAAATTTTTTTTTGAAAACTCGAGGATATCATCGTTAAGGTAGCTCAAACAACGTTAAGGTTTACATGTAGTGGCATATTGCTCCTGCAGGACTGACCACAGTAATAATTAAAGAGTGGAAAGATACAAAGTACGTCGAGCAGCCGGCAGCAGTAACTATGACTCTCTTAAGGTAGCCAAATGCCTCGTCACTCGGCGAAATTTATTTGAAAACTCGAGGAAATCGTCGTTGAAGTAACTCAGACAACGGTAACATGGAAAGGTGGTGGCATATCGCTTCTGCAGGACTGACCACAGTACGAATTAAAGAGAGGAAAGATTCAAAGAGGGGGGAGCAGCTGGCTGCAGTAACTATGACTCTCTTAAGGTAGCCAAATGCCTCGTCATCCGGCGAGGTACATTTGCTAACTCGAGAGACTCGTAGTGGGAGTAATAGTGACAACGTTAACGTGGGCATATAGTGGCACATCGGGTCCTTAGGACAGGCCATAGCAAGAATGATGGAGAGAAAGGGCTTAGAAAAGTATGAGCAGCAGGCAGGAGTACTATGACTCTCTTAAGGTAGCCAAATGCCTCGTCACCATGTGAAATTTTTTTTTGAAAACTCGAGGATATCATCGTTAAGGTAGCTCAAACAACGTTAAGGTTTACATGTAGTGGCATATTGCTCCTGCAGGACTGACCACAGTAATAATTAAAGAGTGGAAAGATACAAAGTACGTCGAGCAGCTGGCAGCAGTAACTATGACTCTCTTAGGTAGCCAAATGCCTCGTCACTCGGCGAAATTTATTTGAAAACTCGAGGAAATCGTCGTTGAAGTAACTCAGACAACGGTACCATGGACAGATGGGGGCATATCGGTTCTGCAGGACTGACCACAGTACGAATTAAAGAGAGGAAAGATTCAAAGAAGGGGGAGCAGCTGGCTGCAGTAACTATGACTCTCTTAAGGTAGCCAAATGCCTCGTCATCCGGCGAGGTACATTTGCTAACTCGAGAGACTCGTAGTGGGAGTAATAGTGACAACGTTAACGTGGGCATATAGTGGCACATCGGGTCCTTAGGACAGGCCATAGCAAGAATGATGGAGAGAAAGGGCTTAGAAAAGTATGAGCAGCAGGCAGGAGTACTATGACTCTCTTAAGGTAGCCAAATGCCTCGTCACCATGTGAAATTTTTTTTTGAAAACTCGAGGATATCATCGTTAAGGTAGCTCAAACAACGTTAAGGTTTACACGTAGTGGCATATTGCTCCTGCAGGACTGACCACAGTAATAATTAAAGAGTGGAAAGATACAAAGTACGTCGAGCAGCTGGCAGCAGTAACTATGACTCTCTTAGGTAGCCAAATGCCTCGTCACTCGGCGAAATTTATTTGAAAACTCGAGGAAATCGTCGTTGAAGTAACTCAGACAACGGTACCATGGACAGATGGGGGCATATCGGTTCTGCAGGACTGACCACAGTACGAATTAAAGAGAGGAAAGATTCAAAGAAGGGGGAGCAGCTGGCTGCAGTAACTATGACTCTCTTAAGGTAGCCAAATGCCTCGTCATCCGGCGAGGTACATTTGGTAACTCGAGAGACTCGTAGTGGGAGTAACAGTGACGACGTTAACGTGGGCATATAGTGGCACATCGGGTCCATATGACAGGCCATAGCAAGAAATGTTAAGAGAAAGGGCTTAGAAAAGTGGGAGCAGCAGGCAGGAGTACTATGACTCTCTTAAGGTAGCCAAATGCCTCGTCACCATGAGAAATTTTTTTTTGAAAACTCGAGGATATCATCGTTAAGGTAGCTCAAACAACGTTAAGGTTTACATGTAGTGGCATATTGCTCCTGCAGGACTGACCACAGTAATAATTAAAGAGTGGAAAGATACAAAGTACGTCGAGCAGCCGGCAGCAGTAACTATGACTCTCTTAAGGTAGCCAAATGCCTCGTCACTCGGCGAAATTTATTTGAAAACTCGAGGAAATCGTCGTTGAAGTAACTCAGACAACGGTAACATGGAAAGGTGGTGGCATATCGCTTCTGCAGGACTGACCACAGTACGAATTAAAGAGAGGAAAGATTCAAAGAAGGGGGAGCAGCTGGCTGCAGTAACTATGACTCTCTTAAGGTAGCCAAATGCCTCGTCATCCGGCGAGGTACATTTGCTAACTCGAGAGACTCGTAGTGGGAGTAACAGTGACAACGTTAACGTGGGCATATAGTGGCACATCGGGTCCTTAGGACAGGCCATAGCAAGAATGATGGAGAGAAAGGGCTTAGAAAAGTATGAGCAGCAGGCAGGAGTACTATGACTCTCTTAAGGTAGCCAAATGCCTCGTCACCATGTGAAATTTTTTTTTGAAAACTCGAGGATATCATCGTTAAGGTAGCTCAAACAACGTTAAGGTTTACATGTAGTGGCATATTGCTCCTGCAGGACTGACCACAGTAATAATTAAAGAGTGGAAAGATACAAAGTACGTCGAGCAGCCGGCAGCAGTAACTATGACTCTCTTAAGGTAGCCAAATGCCTCGTCACTCGGCGAAATTTATTTGAAAACTCGAGGAAATCGTCGTTGAAGTAACTCAGACAACGGTAACATGGAAAGGTGGTGGCATATCGCTTCTGCAGGACTGACCACAGTACGAATTAAAGAGAGGAAAGATTCAAAGAAGGGGGAGCAGCTGGCTGCAGTAACTATGACTCTCTTAAGGTAGCCAAATGCCTCGTCATCCGGCGAGGTACATTTGCTAACTCGAGAGACTCGTAGTGGGAGTAATAGTGACAACGTTAACGTGGGCATATAGTGGCACATCGGGTCCTTAGGACAGGCCATAGCAAGAATGATGGAGAGAAAGGGCTTAGAAAAGTATGAGCAGCAGGCAGGAGTACTATGACTCTCTTAAGGTAGCCAAATGCCTCGTCACCATGTGAAATTTTTTTTTGAAAACTCGAGGATATCATCGTTAAGGTAGCTCAAACAACGTTAAGGTTTACATGTAGTGGCATATTGCTCCTGCAGGACTGACCACAGTAATAATTAAAGAGTGGAAAGATACAAAGTACGTCGAGCAGCTGGCAGCAGTAACTATGACTCTCTTAGGTAGCCAAATGCCTCGTCACTCGGCGAAATTTATTTGAAAACTCGAGGAAATCGTCGTTGAAGTAACTCAGACAACGGTACCATGGACAGATGGGGGCATATCGGTTCTGCAGGACTGACCACAGTACGAATTAAAGAGAGGAAAGATTCAAAGAAGGGGGAGCAGCTGGCTGCAGTAACTATGACTCTCTTAAGGTAGCCAAATGCCTCGTCATCCGGCGAGGTACATTTGCTAACTCGAGAGACTCGTAGTGGGAGTAATAGTGACAACGTTAACGTGGGCATATAGTGGCACATCGGGTCCTTAGGACAGGCCATAGCAAGAATGATGGAGAGAAAGGGCTTAGAAAAGTATGAGCAGCAGGCAGGAGTACTATGACTCTCTTAAGGTAGCCAAATGCCTCGTCACCATGTGAAATTTTTTTTTGAAAACTCGAGGATATCATCGTTAAGGTAGCTCAAACAACGTTAAGGTTTACATGTAGTGGCATATTGCTCCTGCAGGACTGACCACAGTAATAATTAAAGAGTGGAAAGATACAAAGTACGTCGAGCAGCTGGCAGCAGTAACTATGACTCTCTTAGGTAGCCAAATGCCTCGTCACTCGGCGAAATTTATTTGAAAACTCGAGGAAATCGTCGTTGAAGTAACTCAGACAACGGTACCATGGACAGATGGGGGCATATCGGTTCTGCAGGACTGACCACAGTACGAATTAAAGAGAGGAAAGATTCAAAGAAGGGGGAGCAGCTGGCTGCAGTAACTATGACTCTCTTAAGGTAGCCAAATGCCTCGTCATCCGGCGAGGTACATTTGGTAACTCGAGAGACTCGTAGTGGGAGTAACAGTGACGACGTTAACGTGGGCATATAGTGGCACATCGGGTCCATATGACAGGCCATAGCAAGAAATGTTAAGAGAAAGGGCTTAGAAAAGTGGGAGCAGCAGGCAGGAGTACTATGACTCTCTTAAGGTAGCCAAATGCCTCGTCACCATGAGAAATTTTTTTTTGAAAACTCGAGGATATCATCGTTAAGGTAGCTCAAACAACGTTAAGGTTTACATGTAGTGGCATATTGCTCCTGCAGGACTGACCACAGTAATAATTAAAGAGTGGAAAGATACAAAGTACGTCGAGCAGCCGGCAGCAGTAACTATGACTCTCTTAAGGTAGCCAAATGCCTCGTCACTCGGCGAAATTTATTTGAAAACTCGAGGAAATCGTCGTTGAAGTAACTCAGACAACGGTAACATGGAAAGGTGGTGGCATATCGCTTCTGCAGGACTGACCACAGTACGAATTAAAGAGAGGAAAGATTCAAAGAAGGGGGAGCAGCTGGCTGCAGTAACTATGACTCTCTTAAGGTAGCCAAATGCCTCGTCATCCGGCGAGGTACATTTGCTAACTCGAGAGACTCGTAGTGGGAGTAACAGTGACAACGTTAACGTGGGCATATAGTGGCACATCGGGTCCTTAGGACAGGCCATAGCAAGAATGATGGAGAGAAAGGGCTTAGAAAAGTATGAGCAGCAGGCAGGAGTACTATGACTCTCTTAAGGTAGCCAAATGCCTCGTCACCATGTGAAATTTTTTTTTGAAAACTCGAGGATATCATCGTTAAGGTAGCTCAAACAACGTTAAGGTTTACATGTAGTGGCATATTGCTCCTGCAGGACTGACCACAGTAATAATTAAAGAGTGGAAAGATACAAAGTACGTCGAGCAGCTGGCAGCAGTAACTATGACTCTCTTAGGTAGCCAAATGCCTCGTCACTCGGCGAAATTTATTTGAAAACTCGAGGAAATCGTCGTTGAAGTAACTCAGACAACGGTACCATGGACAGATGGGGGCATATCGGTTCTGCAGGACTGACCACAGTACGAATTAAAGAGAGGAAAGATTCAAAGAAGGGGGAGCAGCTGGCTGCAGTAACTATGACTCTCTTAAGGTAGCCAAATGCCTCGTCATCCGGCGAGGTACATTTGGTAACTCGAGAGACTCGTAGTGGGAGTAACAGTGACGACGTTAACGTGGGCATATAGTGGCACATCGGGTCCTTAGGACAGGCCATAGCAAGAATGATGGAGAGAAAGGGCTTAGAAAAGTATGAGCAGCAGGCAGGAGTACTATGACTCTCTTAAGGTAGCCAAATGCCTCGTCACCATGTGAAATTTTTTTTTGAAAACTCGAGGATATCATCGTTAAGGTAGCTCAAACAACGTTAAGGTTTACATGTAGTGGCATATTGCTCCTGCAGGACTGACCACAGTAATAATTAAAGAGTGGAAAGATACAAAGTACGTCGAGCAGCTGGCAGCAGTAACTATGACTCTCTTAGGTAGCCAAATGCCTCGTCACTCGGCGAAATTTATTTGAAAACTCGAGGAAATCGTCGTTGAAGTAACTCAGACAACGGTACCATGGACAGATGGGGGCATATCGGTTCTGCAGGACTGACCACAGTACGAATTAAAGAGAGGAAAGATTCAAAGAAGGGGGAGCAGCTGGCTGCAGTAACTATGACTCTCTTAAGGTAGCCAAATGCCTCGTCATCCGGCGAGGTACATTTGCTAACTCGAGAGACTCGTAGTGGGAGTAATAGTGACAACGTTAACGTGGGCATATAGTGGCACATCGGGTCCTTAGGACAGGCCATAGCAAGAATGATGGAGAGAAAGGGCTTAGAAAAGTATGAGCAGCAGGCAGGAGTACTATGACTCTCTTAAGGTAGCCAAATGCCTCGTCACCATGTGAAATTTTTTTTTGAAAACTCGAGGATATCATCGTTAAGGTAGCTCAAACAACGTTAAGGTTTACATGTAGTGGCATATTGCTCCTGCAGGACTGACCACAGTAATAATTAAAGAGTGGAAAGATACAAAGTACGTCGAGCAGCTGGCAGCAGTAACTATGACTCTCTTAGGTAGCCAAATGCCTCGTCACTCGGCGAAATTTATTTGAAAACTCGAGGAAATCGTCGTTGAAGTAACTCAGACAACGGTACCATGGACAGATGGGGGCATATCGGTTCTGCAGGACTGACCACAGTACGAATTAAAGAGAGGAAAGTTTCAAAGAAGGGGGAGCAGCTGGCTGCAGTAACTATGACTCTCTTAAGGTAGCCAAATGCCTCGTCATCCGGCGAGGTACATTTGGTAACTCGAGAGACTCGTAGTGGGAGTAACAGTGACGACGTTAACGTGGGCATATAGTGGCACATCGGGTCCATATGACAGGCCATAGCAAGAAATGTTAAGAGAAAGGGCTTAGAAAAGTGGGAGCAGCAGGCAGGAGTACTATGACTCTCTTAAGGTAGCCAAATGCCTCGTCACCATGAGAAATTTTTTTTTGAAAACTCGAGGATATCATCGTTAAGGTAGCTCAAACAACGTTAAGGTTTACATGTAGTGGCATATTGCTCCTGCAGGACTGACCACAGTAATAATTAAAGAGTGGAAAGATACAAAGTACGTCGAGCAGCCGGCAGCAGTAACTATGACTCTCTTAAGGTAGCCAAATGCCTCGTCACTCGGCGAAATTTATTTGAAAACTCGAGGAAATCGTCGTTGAAGTAACTCAGACAACGGTAACATGGAAAGGTGGTGGCATATCGCTTCTGCAGGACTGACCACAGCACGAATTAAAGAGAGGAAAGATTCAAAGAAGGGGGAGCAGCTGGCTGCAGTAACTATGACTCTCTTAAGGTAGCCAAATGCCTCGTCATCCGGCGAGGTACATTTGCTAACTCGAGAGACTCGTAGTGGGAGTAACAGTGACAACGTTAACGTGGGCATATAGTGGCACATCGGGTCCTTAGGACAGGCCATAGCAAGAATGATGGAGAGAAAGGGCTTAGAAAAGTATGAGCAGCAGGCAGGAGTACTATGACTCTCTTAAGGTAGCCAAATGCCTCGTCACCATGTGAAATTTTTTTTTGAAAACTCGAGGATATCATCGTTAAGGTAGCTCAAACAACGTTAAGGTTTACATGTAGTGGCATATTGCTCCTGCAGGACTGACCACAGTAATAATTAAAGAGTGGAAAGATACAAAGTACGTCGAGCAGCTGGCAGCAGTAACTATGACTCTCTTAGGTAGCCAAATGCCTCGTCACTCGGCGAAATTTATTTGAAAACTCGAGGAAATCGTCGTTGAAGTAACTCAGACAACGGTACCATGGACAGATGGGGGCATATCGGTTCTGCAGGACTGACCACAGTACGAATTAAAGAGAGGAAAGATTCAAAGAAGGGGGAGCAGCTGGCTGCAGTAACTATGACTCTCTTAAGGTAGCCA
Source organism: Schistocerca americana (assembly GCF_021461395.2). Classification (NCBI taxonomy): domain Eukaryota; kingdom Metazoa; phylum Arthropoda; class Insecta; order Orthoptera; family Acrididae; genus Schistocerca; species Schistocerca americana. Next base: position 87,298,672 of record NC_060122.1, read on the forward strand.
AATGCCTCGTCATCCGGCGAGGTACATTTGGTAACTCGAGAGACTCGTAGTGGGAGTAACAGTGACGACGTTAACGTGGGCATATAGTGGCACATCGGGTCCATATGACAGGCCATAGCAAGAAATGTTAAGAGAAAGGGCTTAGAAAAGTGGGAGCAGCAGGCAGGAGTACTATGACTCTCTTAAGGTAGCCAAATGCCTCGTCACCATGAGAAATTTTTTTTTGAAAACTCGAGGATATCATCGTTAAGGTAGCTCAAACAACGTTAAGGTTTACATGTAGTGGCATATTGCTCCTGCAGGACTGACCACAGTAATAATTAAAGAGTGGAAAGATACAAAGTACGTCGAGCAGCCGGCAGCAGTAACTATGACTCTCTTAAGGTAGCCAAATGCCTCGTCACTCGGCGAAATTTATTTGAAATCTCGAGGAAATCGTCGTTGAAGTAACTCAGACAACGGTAACATGGAAAGGTGGTGGCATATCGCTTCTGCAGGACTGACCACAGTACGAATTAAAGAGAGGAAAGATTCAAAGAAGGGGGAGCAGCTGGCTGCAGTAACTATGACTCTCTTAAGGTAGCCAAATGCCTCGTCATCCGGCGAGGTACATTTGGTAACTCGAGAGACTCGTAGTGGGAGTAACAGTGACGACGTTAACGTGGGCATATAGTGGCACATCGGGTCCTTAGGACAGGCCATAGCAAGAATGATGGAGAGAAAGGGCTTAGAAAAGTATGAGCAGCAGGCAGGAGTACTATGACTCTCTTAAGGTAGCCAAATGCCTCGTCACCATGTGAAATTTTTTTTTGAAAACTCGAGGATATCATCGTTAAGGTAGCTCAAACAACGTTAAGGTTTACATGTAGTGGCATATTGCTCCTGCAGGACTGACCACAGTAATAATTAAAGAGTGGAAAGATACAAAGTACGTCGAGCAGCTGGCAGCAGTAACTATGACTCTCTTAGGTAGCCAAATGCCTCGTCACTCGGCGAAATTTATTTGAAAACTCGAGGAAATCGTCGTTGAAGTAACTCAGACAACGGTACCATGGACAGATGGGGGCATATCGGTTCTGCAGGACTGACCACAGTACGAATTAAAGAGAGGAAAGATTCAAAGAAGGGGGAGCAGCTGGCTGCAGTAACTATGACTCTCTTAAGGTAGCCAAATGCCTCGTCATCCGGCGAGGTACATTTGCTAACTCGAGAGACTCGTAGTGGGAGTAATAGTGACAACGTTAACGTGGGCATATAGTGGCACATCGGGTCCTTAGGACAGGCCATAGCAAGAATGATGGAGAGAAAGGGCTTAGAAAAGTGTGAGCAGCAGGCAGGAGTACTATGACTCTCTTAAGGTAGCCAAATGCCTCGTCACCATGTGAAATTTTTTTTTGAAAACTCGAGGATATCATCGTTAAGGTAGCTCAAACAACGTTAAGGTTTACATGTAGTGGCATATTGCTCCTGCAGGACTGACCACAGTAATAATTAAAGAGTGGAAAGATACAAAGTACGTCGAGCAGCTGGCAGCAGTAACTATGACTCTCTTAGGTAGCCAAATGCCTCGTCACTCGGCGAAATTTATTTGAAAACTCGAGGAAATCGTCGTTGAAGTAACTCAGACAACGGTACCATGGACAGATGGGGGCATATCGGTTCTGCAGGACTGACCACAGTACGAATTAAAGAGAGGAAAGTTTCAAAGAAGGGGGAGCAGCTGGCTGCAGTAACTATGACTCTCTTAAGGTAGCCAAATGCCTCGTCATCCGGCGAGGTACATTTGGTAACTCGAGAGACTCGTAGTGGGAGTAACAGTGACGACGTTAACGTGGGCATATAGTGGCACATCGGGTCCATATGACAGGCCATAGCAAGAAATGTTAAGAGAAAGGGCTTAGAAAAGTGGGAGCAGCAGGCAGGAGTACTATGACTCTCTTAAGGTAGCCAAATGCCTCGTCACCATGAGAAATTTTTTTTTGAAAACTCGAGGATATCATCGTTAAGGTAGCTCAAACAACGTTAAGGTTTACATGTAGTGGCATATTGCTCCTGCAGGACTGACCACAGTAATAATTAAAGAGTGGAAAGATACAAAGTACGTCGAGCAGCCGGCAGCAGTAACTATGACTCTCTTAAGGTAGCCAAATGCCTCGTCACTCGGCGAAATTTATTTGAAAACTCGAGGAAATCGTCGTTGAAGTAACTCAGACAACGGTAACATGGAAAGGTGGTGGCATATCGCTTCTGCAGGACTGACCACAGTACGAATTAAAGAGAGGAAAGATTCAAAGAAGGGGGAGCAGCTGGCTGCAGTAACTATGACTCTCTTAAGGTAGCCAAATGCCTCGTCATCCGGCGAGGTACATTTGCTAACTCGAGAGACTCGTAGTGGGAGTAACAGTGACAACGTTAACGTGGGCATATAGTGGCACATCGGGTCCTTAGGACAGGCCATAGCAAGAATGATGGAGAGAAAGGGCTTAGAAAAGTATGAGCAGCAGGCAGGAGTACTATGACTCTCTTAAGGTAGCCAAATGCCTCGTCACCATGTGAAATTTTTTTTTGAAAACTCGAGGATATCATCGTTAAGGTAGCTCAAACAACGTTAAGGTTTACATGTAGTGGCATATTGCTCCTGCAGGACTGACCACAGTAATAATTAAAGAGTGGAAAGATACAAAGTACGTCGAGCAGCTGGCAGCAGTAACTATGACTCTCTTAGGTAGCCAAATGCCTCGTCACTCGGCGAAATTTATTTGAAAACTCGAGGAAATCGTCGTTGAAGTAACTCAGACAACGGTACCATGGACAGATGGGGGCATATCGGTTCTGCAGGACTGACCACAGTACGAATTAAAGAGAGGAAAGATTCAAAGAAGGGGGAGCAGCTGGCTGCAGTAACTATGACTCTCTTAAGGTAGCCAAATGCCTCGTCATCCGGCGAGGTACATTTGGTAACTCGAGAGACTCGTAGTGGGAGTAACAGTGACGACGTTAACGTGGGCATATAGTGGCACATCGGGTCCATATGACAGGCCATAGCAAGAAATGTTAAGAGAAAGGGCTTAGAAAAGTGGGAGCAGCAGGCAGGAGTACTATGACTCTCTTAAGGTAGCCAAATGCCTCGTCACCATGAGAAATTTTTTTTTGAAAACTCGAGGATATCATCGTTAAGGTAGCTCAAACAACGTTAAGGTTTACATGTAGTGGCATATTGCTCCTGCAGGACTGACCACAGTAATAATTAAAGAGTGGAAAGATACAAAGTACGTCGAGCAGCCGGCAGCAGTAACTATGACTCTCTTAAGGTAGCCAAATGCCTCGTCACTCGGCGAAATTTATTTGAAATCTCGAGGAAATCGTCGTTGAAGTAACTCAGACAACGGTAACATGGAAAGGTGGTGGCATATCGCTTCTGCAGGACTGACCACAGTACGAATTAAAGAGAGGAAAGATTCAAAGAAGGGGGAGCAGCTGGCTGCAGTAACTATGACTCTCTTAAGGTAGCCAAATGCCTCGTCATCCGGCGAGGTACATTTGGTAACTCGAGAGACTCGTAGTGGGAGTAACAGTGACGACGTTAACGTGGGCATATAGTGGCACATCGGGTCCTTAGGACAGGCCATAGCAAGAATGATGGAGAGAAAGGGCTTAGAAAAGTATGAGCAGCAGGCAGGAGTACTATGACTCTCTTAAGGTAGCCAAATGCCTCGTCACCATGTGAAATTTTTTTTTGAAAACTCGAGGATATCATCGTTAAGGTAGCTCAAACAACGTTAAGGTTTACATGTAGTGGCATATTGCTCCTGCAGGACTGACCACAGTAATAATTAAAGAGTGGAAAGATACAAAGTACGTCGAGCAGCTGGCAGCAGTAACTATGACTCTCTTAGGTAGCCAAATGCCTCGTCACTCGGCGAAATTTATTTGAAAACTCGAGGAAATCGTCGTTGAAGTAACTCAGACAACGGTACCATGGACAGATGGGGGCATATCGGTTCTGCAGGACTGACCACAGTACGAATTAAAGAGAGGAAAGATTCAAAGAAGGGGGAGCAGCTGGCTGCAGTAACTATGACTCTCTTAAGGTAGCCAAATGCCTCGTCATCCGGCGAGGTACATTTGCTAACTCGAGAGACTCGTAGTGGGAGTAATAGTGACAACGTTAACGTGGGCATATAGTGGCACATCGGGTCCTTAGGACAGGCCATAGCAAGAATGATGGAGAGAAAGGGCTTAGAAAAGTGTGAGCAGCAGGCAGGAGTACTATGACTCTCTTAAGGTAGCCAAATGCCTCGTCACCATGTGAAATTTTTTTTTGAAAACTCGAGGATATCATCGTTAAGGTAGCTCAAACAACGTTAAGGTTTACATGTAGTGGCATATTGCTCCTGCAGGACTGACCACAGTAATAATTAAAGAGTGGAAAGATACAAAGTACGTCGAGCAGCTGGCAGCAGTAACTATGACTCTCTTAGGTAGCCAAATGCCTCGTCACTCGGCGAAATTTATTTGAAAACTCGAGGAAATCGTCGTTGAAGTAACTCAGACAACGGTACCATGGACAGATGGGGGCATATCGGTTCTGCAGGACTGACCACAGTACGAATTAAAGAGAGGAAAGTTTCAAAGAAGGGGGAGCAGCTGGCTGCAGTAACTATGACTCTCTTAAGGTAGCCAAATGCCTCGTCATCCGGCGAGGTACATTTGGTAACTCGAGAGACTCGTAGTGGGAGTAACAGTGACGACGTTAACGTGGGCATATAGTGGCACATCGGGTCCATATGACAGGCCATAGCAAGAAATGTTAAGAGAAAGGGCTTAGAAAAGTGGGAGCAGCAGGCAGGAGTACTATGACTCTCTTAAGGTAGCCAAATGCCTCGTCACCATGAGAAATTTTTTTTTGAAAACTCGAGGATATCATCGTTAAGGTAGCTCAAACAACGTTAAGGTTTACATGTAGTGGCATATTGCTCCTGCAGGACTGACCACAGTAATAATTAAAGAGTGGAAAGATACAAAGTACGTCGAGCAGCCGGCAGCAGTAACTATGACTCTCTTAAGGTAGCCAAATGCCTCGTCACTCGGCGAAATTTATTTGAAAACTCGAGGAAATCGTCGTTGAAGTAACTCAGACAACGGTAACATGGAAAGGTGGTGGCATATCGCTTCTGCAGGACTGACCACAGTACGAATTAAAGAGAGGAAAGACTCAAAGAAGGGGGAGCAGCTGGCTGCAGTAACTATGACTCTCTTAAGGTAGCCAAATGCCTCGTCATCCGGCGAGGTACATTTGCTAACTCGAGAGACTCGTAGTGGGAGTAACAGTGACAACGTTAACGTGGGCATATAGTGGCACATCGGGTCCTTAGGACAGGCCATAGCAAGAATGATGGAGAGAAAGGGCTTAGAAAAGTATGAGCAGCAGGCAGGAGTACTATGACTCTCTTAAGGTAGCCAAATGCCTCGTCACCATGTGAAATTTTTTTTTGAAAACTCGAGGATATCATCGTTAAGGTAGCTCAAACAACGTTAAGGTTTACATGTAGTGGCATATTGCTCCTGCAGGACTGACCACAGTAATAATTAAAGAGTGGAAAGATACAAAGTACGTCGAGCAGCTGGCAGCAGTAACTATGACTCTCTTAGGTAGCCAAATGCCTCGTCACTCGGCGCAATTTATTTGAAAACTCGAGGAAATCGTCGTTGAAGTAACTCAGACAACGGTACCATGGACAGATGGGGGCATATCGGTTCTGCAGGACTGACCACAGTACGAATTAAAGAGAGGAAAGATTCAAAGAAGGGGGAGCAGCTGGCTGCAGTAACTATGACTCTCTTAAGGTAGCCAAATGCCTCGTCATCCGGCGAGGTACATTTGGTAACTCGAGAGACTCGTAGTGGGAGTAACAGTGACGACGTTAACGTGGGCATATAGTGGCACATCGGGTCCATATGACAGGCCATAGCAAGAAATGTTAAGAGAAAGGGCTTAGAAAAGTGGGAGCAGCAGGCAGGAGTACTATGACTCTCTTAAGGTAGCCAAATGCCTCGTCACCATGAGAAATTTTTTTTTGAAAACTCGAGGATATCATCGTTAAGGTAGCTCAAACAACGTTAAGGTTTACATGTAGTGGCATATTGCTCCTGCAGGACTGACCACAGTAATAATTAAAGAGTGGAAAGATACAAAGTACGTCGAGCAGCCGGCAGCAGTAACTATGACTCTCTTAAGGTAGCCAAATGCCTCGTCACTCGGCGAAATTTATTTGAAATCTCGAGGAAATCGTCGTTGAAGTAACTCAGACAACGGTAACATGGAAAGGTGGTGGCATATCGCTTCTGCAGGACTGACCACAGTACGAATTAAAGAGAGGAAAGATTCAAAGAAGGGGGAGCAGCTGGCTGCAGTAACTATGACTCTCTTAAGGTAGCCAAATGCCTCGTCATCCGGCGAGGTACATTTGCTAACTCGAGAGACTCGTAGTGGGAGTAATAGTGACAACGTTAACGTGGGCATATAGTGGCACATCGGGTCCTTAGGACAGGCCATAGCAAGAATGATGGAGAGAAAGGGCTTAGAAAAGTATGAGCAGCAGGCAGGAGTACTATGACTCTCTTAAGGTAGCCAAATGCCTCGTCACCATGTGAAATTTTTTTTTGAAAACTCGAGGATATCATCGTTAAGGTAGCTCAAACAACGTTAAGGTTTACATGTAGTGGCATATTGCTCCTGCAGGACTGACCACAGTAATAGTTAAAGAGTGGAAAGATACAAAGTACGTCGAGCAGCTGGCAGCAGTAACTATGACTCTCTTAGGTAGCCAAATGCCTCGTCACTCGGCGAAATTTATTTGAAAACTCGAGGAAATCGTCGTTGAAGTAACTCAGACAACGGTACCATGGACAGATGGGGGCATATCGGTTCTGCAGGACTGACCACAGTACGAATTAAAGAGAGGAAAGATTCAAAGAAGGGGGAGCAGCTGGCTGCAGTAACTATGACTCTCTTAAGGTAGCCAAATGCCTCGTCATCCGGCGAGGTACATTTGGTAACTCGAGAGACTCGTAGTGGGAGTAACAGTGACGACGTTAACGTGGGCATATAGTGGCACATCGGGTCCATATGACAGGCCATAGCAAGAAATGTTAAGAGAAAGGGCTTAGAAAAGTGGGAGCAGCAGGCAGGAGTACTATGACTCTCTTAAGGTAGCCAAATGCCTCGTCACCATGAGAAATTTTTTTTTGAAAACTCGAGGATATCATCGTTAAGGTAGCTCAAACAACGTTAAGGTTTACATGTAGTGGCATATTGCTCCTGCAGGACTGACCACAGTAATAATTAAAGAGTGGAAAGATACAAAGTACGTCGAGCAGCCGGCAGCAGTAACTATGACTCTCTTAAGGTAGCCAAATGCCTCGTCACTCGGCGAAATTTATTTGAAAACTCGAGGAAATCGTCGTTGAAGTAACTCAGACAACGGTAACATGGAAAGGTGGTGGCATATCGCTTCTGCAGGACTGACCACAGTACGAATTAAAGAGAGGAAAGATTCAAAGAAGGGGGAGCAGCTGGCTGCAGTAACTATGACTCTCTTAAGGTAGCCAAATGCCTCGTCATCCGGCGAGGTACATTTGCTAACTCGAGAGACTCGTAGTGGGAGTAATAGTGACAACGTTAACGTGGGCATATAGTGGCACATCGGGTCCTTAGGACAGGCCATAGCAAGAATGATGGAGAGAAAGGGCTTAGAAAAGTATGAGCAGCAGGCAGGAGTACTATGACTCTCTTAAGGTAGCCAAATGCCTCGTCACCATGTGAAATTTTTTTTTGAAAACTCGAGGATATCATCGTTAAGGTAGCTCAAACAACGTTAAGGTTTAGATGTAGTGGCATATTGCTCCTGCAGGACTGACCACAGTAATAATTAAAGAGTGGAAAGATACAAAGTACGTCGAGCAGCTGGCAGCAGTAACTATGACTCTCTTAGGTAGCCAAATGCCTCGTCACTCGGCGAAATTTATTTGAAAACTCGAGGAAATCGTCGTTGAAGTAACTCAGACAACGGTACCATGGACAGATGGGGGCATATCGGTTCTGCAGGACTGACCACAGTACGAATTAAAGAGAGGAAAGATTCAAAGAAGGGGGAGCAGCTGGCTGCAGTAACTATGACTCTCTTAAGGTAGCCAAATGCCTCGTCATCCGGCGAGGTACATTTGCTAACTCGAGAGACTCGTAGTGGGAGTAATAGTGACAACGTTAACGTGGGCATATAGTGGCACATCGGGTCCTTAGGACAGGCCATAGCAAGAATGATGGAGAGAAAGGGCTTAGAAAAGTATGAGCAGCAGGCAGGAGTACTATGACTCTCTTAAGGTAGCCAAATGCCTCGTCACCATGTGAAATTTTTTTTTGAAAACTCGAGGATATCATCGTTAAGGTAGCTCAAACAACGTTAAGGTTTACATGTAGTGGCATATTGCTCCTGCAGGACTGACCACAGTAATAGTTAAAGAGTGGAAAGATACAAAGTACGTCGAGCAGCTGGCAGCAGTAACTATGACTCTCTTAGGTAGCCAAATGCCTCGTCACTCGGCGAAATTTATTTGAAAACTCGAGGAAATCGTCGTTGAAGTAACTCAGACAACGGTACCATGGACAGATGGGGGCATATCGGTTCTGCAGGACTGACCACAGTACGAATTAAAGAGAGGAAAGATTCAAAGAAGGGGGAGCAGCTGGCTGCAGTAACTATGACTCTCTTAAGGTAGCCAAATGCCTCGTCATCCGGCGAGGTACATTTGGTAACTCGAGAGACTCGTAGTGGGAGTAACAGTGACGACGTTAACGTGGGCATATAGTGGCACATCGGGTCCATATGACAGGCCATAGCAAGAAATGTTAAGAGAAAGGGCTTAGAAAAGTGGGAGCAGCAGGCAGGAGTACTATGACTCTCTTAAGGTAGCCAAATGCCTCGTCACCATGAGAAATTTTTTTTTGAAAACTCGAGGATATCATCGTTAAGGTAGCTCAAACAACGTTAAGGTTTACATGTAGTGGCATATTGCTCCTGCAGGACTGACCACAGTAATAATTAAAGAGTGGAAAGATACAAAGTACGTCGAGCAGCCGGCAGCAGTAACTATGACTCTCTTAAGGTAGCCAAATGCCTCGTCACTCGGCGAAATTTATTTGAAAACTCGAGGAAATCGTCGTTGAAGTAACTCAGACAACGGTAACATGGAAAGGTGGTGGCATATCGCTTCTGCAGGACTGACCACAGTACGAATTAAAGAGAGGAAAGATTCAAAGAAGGGGGAGCAGCTGGCTGCAGTAACTATGACTCTCTTAAGGTAGCCAAATGCCTCGTCATCCGGCGAGGTACATTTGCTAACTCGAGAGACTCGTAGTGGGAGTAATAGTGACAACGTTAACGTGGGCATATAGTGGCACATCGGGTCCTTAGGACAGGCCATAGCAAGAATGATGGAGAGAAAGGGCTTAGAAAAGTATGAGCAGCAGGCAGGAGTACTATGACTCTCTTAAGGTAGCCAAATGCCTCGTCACCATGTGAAATTTTTTTTTGAAAACTCGAGGATATCATCGTTAAGGTAGCTCAAACAACGTTAAGGTTTACATGTAGTGGCATATTGCTCCTGCAGGACTGACCACAGTAATAATTAAAGAGTGGAAAGATACAAAGTACGTCGAGCAGCTGGCAGCAGTAACTATGACTCTCTTAGGTAGCCAAATGCCTCGTCACTCGGCGAAATTTATTTGAAAACTCGAGGAAATCGTCGTTGAAGTAACTCAGACAACGGTACCATGGACAGATGGGGGCATATCGGTTCTGCAGGACTGACCACAGTACGAATTAAAGAGAGGAAAGATTCAAAGAAGGGGGAGCAGCTGGCTGCAGTAACTATGACTCTCTTAAGGTAGCCAAATGCCTCGTCATCCGGCGAGGTACATTTGCTAACTCGAGAGACTCGTAGTGGGAGTAATAGTGACAACGTTAACGTGGGCATATAGTGGCACATCGGGTCCTTAGGACAGGCCATAGCAAGAATGATGGAGAGAAAGGGCTTAGAAAAGTATGAGCAGCAGGCAGGAGTACTATGACTCTCTTAAGGTAGCCAAATGCCTCGTCACCATGTGAAATTTTTTTTTGAAAACTCGAGGATATCATCGTTAAGGTAGCTCAAACAACGTTAAGGTTTACATGTAGTGGCATATTGCTCCTGCAGGACTGACCACAGTAATAATTAAAGAGTGGAAAGATACAAAGTACGTCGAGCAGCTGGCAGCAGTAACTATGACTCTCTTAGGTAGCCAAATGCCTCGTCACTCGGCGAAATTTATTTGAAAACTCGAGGAAATCGTCGTTGAAGTAACTCAGACAACGGTACCATGGACAGATGGGGGCATATCGGTTCTGCAGGACTGACCACAGTACGAATTAAAGAGAGGAAAGATTCAAAGAAGGGGGAGCAGCTGGCTGCAGTAACTATGACTCTCTTAAGGTAGCCAAATGCCTCGTCATCCGGCGAGGTACATTTGGTAACTCGAGAGACTCGTAGTGGGAGTAACAGTGACGACGTTAACGTGGGCATATAGTGGCACATCGGGTCCATATGACAGGCCATAGCAAGAAATGTTAAGAGAAAGGGCTTAGAAAAGTGGGAGCAGCAGGCAAGAGTACTATGACTCTCTTAAGGTAGCCAAATGCCTCGTCACCATGAGAAATTTTTTTTTGAAAACTCGAGGATATCATCGTTAAGGTAGCTCAAACAACGTTAAGGTTTACATGTAGTGGCATATTGCTCCTGCAGGACTGACCACAGTAATAATTAAAGAGTGGAAAGATACAAAGTACGTCGAGCAGCCGGCAGCAGTAACTATGACTCTCTTAAGGTAGCCAAATGCCTCGTCACTCGGCGAAATTTATTTGAAAACTCGAGGAAATCGTCGTTGAAGTAACTCAGACAACGGTAACATGGAAAGGTGGTGGCATATCGCTTCTGCAGGACTGACCACAGTACGAATTAAAGAGAGGAAAGATTCAAAGAAGGGGGAGCAGCTGGCTGCAGTAACTATGACTCTCTTAAGGTAGCCAAATGCCTCGTCATCCGGCGAGGTACATTTGCTAACTCGAGAGACTCGTAGTGGGAGTAACAGTGACAACGTTAACGTGGGCATATAGTGGCACATCGGGTCCTTAGGACAGGCCATAGCAAGAATGATGGAGAGAAAGGGCTTAGAAAAGTATGAGCAGCAGGCAGGAGTACTATGACTCTCTTAAGGTAGCCAAGTGCCTCGTCACCATGTGAAATTTTTTTTTGAAAACTCGAGGATATCATCGTTAAGGTAGCTCAAACAACGTTAAGGTTTACATGTAGTGGCATATTGCTCCTGCAGGACTGACCACAGTAATAATTAAAGAGTGGAAAGATACAAAGTACGTCGAGCAGCTGGCAGCAGTAACTATGACTCTCTTAGGTAGCCAAATGCCTCGTCACTCGGCGAAATTTATTTGAAAACTCGAGGAAATCGTCGTTGAAGTAACTCAGACAACGGTACCATGGACAGATGGGGGCATATCGGTTCTGCAGGACTGACCACAGTACGAATTAAAGAGAGGAAAGATTCAAAGAAGGGGGAGCAGCTGGCTGCAGTAACTATGACTCTCTTAAGGTAGCCAAATGCCTCGTCATCCGGCGAGGTACATTTGCTAACTCGAGAGACTCGTAGTGGGAGTAATAGTGACAACGTTAACGTGGGCATATAGTGGCACATCGGGTCCTTAGGACAGGCCATAGCAAGAATGATGGAGAGAAAGGGCTTAGAAAAGTATGAGCAGCAGGCAGGAGTACTATGACTCTCTTAAGGTAGCCAAATGCCTCGTCACCATGTGAAATTTTTTTTTGAAAACTCGAGGATATCATCGTTAAGGTAGCTCAAACAACGTTAAGGTTTACATGTAGTGGCATATTGCTCCTGCAGGACTGACCACAGTAATAATTAAAGAGTGGAAAGATACAAAGTACGTCGAGCAGCTGGCAGCAGTAACTATGACTCTCTTAGGTAGCCAAATGCCTCGTCACTCGGCGAAATTTATTTGAAAACTCGAGGAAATCGTCGTTGAAGTAACTCAGACAACGGTACCATGGACAGATGGGGGCATATCGGTTCTGCAGGACTGACCACAGTACGAATTAAAGAGAGGAAAGATTCAAAGAAGGGGGAGCAGCTGGCTGCAGTAACTATGACTCTCTTAAGGTAGCCAAATGCCTCGTCATCCGGCGAGGTACATTTGGTAACTCGAGAGACTCGTAGTGGGAGTAACAGTGACGACGTTAACGTGGGCATATAGTGGCACATCGGGTCCATATGACAGGCCATAGCAAGAAATGTTAAGAGAAAGGGCTTAGAAAAGTGGGAGCAGCAGGCAAGAGTACTATGACTCTCTTAAGGTAGCCAAATGCCTCGTCACCATGAGAAATTTTTTTTTGAAAACTCGAGGATATCATCGTTAAGGTAGCTCAAACAACGTTAAGGTTTACATGTAGTGGCATATTGCTCCTGCAGGACTGACCACAGTAATAATTAAAGAGTGGAAAGATACAAAGTACGTCGAGCAGCCGGCAGCAGTAACTATGACTCTCTTAAGGTAGCCAAATGCCTCGTCACTCGGCGAAATTTATTTGAAAACTCGAGGAAATCGTCGTTGAAGTAACTCAGACAACGGTAACATGGAAAGGTGGTGGCATATCGCTTCTGCAGGACTGACCACAGTACGAATTAAAGAGAGGAAAGATTCAAAGAAGGGGGAGCAGCTGGCTGCAGTAACTATGACTCTCTTAAGGTAGCCAAATGCCTCGTCATCCGGCGAGGTACATTTGCTAACTCGAGAGACTCGTAGTGGGAGTAACAGTGACAACGTTAACGTGGGCATATAGTGGCACATCGGGTCCTTAGGACAGGCCATAGCAAGAATGATGGAGAGAAAGGGCTTAGAAAAGTATGAGCAGCAGGCAGGAGTACTATGACTCTCTTAAGGTAGCCAAGTGCCTCGTCACCATGTGAAATTTTTTTTTGAAAACTCGAGGATATCATCGTTAAGGTAGCTCAAACAACGTTAAGGTTTACATGTAGTGGCATATTGCTCCTGCAGGACTGACCACAGTAATAATTAAAGAGTGGAAAGATACAAAGTACGTCGAGCAGCTGGCAGCAGTAACTATGACTCTCTTAGGTAGCCAAATGCCTCGTCACTCGGCGAAATTTATTTGAAAACTCGAGGAAATCGTCGTTGAAGTAACTCAGACAACGGTACCATGGACAGATGGGGGCATATCGGTTCTGCAGGACTGACCACAGTACGAATTAAAGAGAGGAAAGATTCAAAGAAGGGGGAGCAGCTGGCTGCAGTAACTATGACTCTCTTAAGGTAGCCAAATGCCTCGTCATCCGGCGAGGTACATTTGGTAACTCGAGAGACTCGTAGTGGGAGTAACAGTGACGACGTTAACGTGGGCATATAGTGGCACATCGGGTCCATATGACAGGCCATAGCAAGAAATGTTAAGAGAAAGGGCTTAGAAAAGTGGGAGCAGCAGGCAGGAGTACTATGACTATCTTAAGGTAGCCAAATGCCTCGTCACCATGAGAAATTTTTTTTTGAAAACTCGAGGATATCATCGTTAAGGTAGCTCAAACAACGTTAAGGTTTACATGTAGTGGCATATTGCTCCTGCAGGACTGACCACAGTAATAATTAAAGAGTGGAAAGATACAAAGTACGTCGAGCAGCTGGCAGCAGTAACTATGACTCTCTTAGGTAGCCAAATGCCTCGTCACTCGGCGAAATTTATTTGAAAACTCGAGGAAATCGTCGTTGAAGTAACTCAGACAACGGTACCATGGACAGATGGGGGCATATCGGTTCTGCAGGACTGACCACAGTACGAATTAAAGAGAGGAAAGATTCAAAGAAGGGGGAGCAGCTGGCTGCAGTAACTATGACTCTCTTAAGGTAGCCAAATGCCTCGTCATCCGGCGAGGTACATTTGGTAACTCGAGAGACTCGTAGTGGGAGTAACAGTGACGACGTTAACGTGGGCATATAGTGGCACATCGGGTCCATATGACAGGCCATAGCAAGAAATGTTAAGAGAAAGGGCTTAGAAAAGTGGGAGCAGCAGGCAGGAGTACTATGACTATCTTAAGGTAGCCAAATGCCTCGTCACCATGAGAAATTTTTTTTTGAAAACTCGAGGATATCATCGTTAAGGTAGCTCAAACAACGTTAAGGTTTACATGTAGTGGCATATTGCTCCTGCAGGACTGACCACAGTAATAATTAAAGAGTGGAAAGATACAAAGTACGTCGAGCAGCCGGCAGCAGTAACTATGACTCTCTTAAGGTAGCCAAATGCCTCGTCACTCGGCGAAATTTATTTGAAAACTCGAGGAAATCGTCGTTGAAGTAACTCAGACAACGGTAACATGGAAAGGTGGTGGCATATCGCTTCTGCAGGACTGACCACAGTACGAATTAAAGAGAGGAAAGATTCAAAGAAGGGGGAGCAGCTGGCTGCAGTAACTATGACTCTCTTAAGGTAGCCAAATGCCTCGTCATCCGGCGAGGTACATTTGCTAACTCGAGAGACTCGTAGTGGGAGTAATAGTGACAACGTTAACGTGGGCATATAGTGGCACATCGGGTCCTTAGGACAGGCCATAGCAAGAATGATGGAGAGAAAGGGCTTAGAAAAGTATGAGCAGCAGGCAGGAGTACTATGACTCTCTTAAGGTAGCCAAATGCCTCGTCACCATGTGAATTTTTTTTTTTGAAAACTCGAGGATATCATCGTTAAGGTAGCTCAAACAACGTTAAGGTTTACATGTAGTGGCATATTGCTCCTGCAGGACTGACCACAGTAATAATTAAAGAGTGGAAAGATACAAAGTACGTCGAGCAGCCGGCAGCAGTAACTATGACTCTCTTAAGGTAGCCAAATGCCTCGTCACTCGGCGAAATTTATTTGAAAACTCGAGGAAATCGTCGTTGAAGTAACTCAGACAACGGTAACTTGGAAAGGTGGTGGCATATCGCTTCTGCAGGACTGACCACAGTACGAATTAAAGAGAGGAAAGATTCAAAGAAGGGGGAGCAGCTGGCTGCAGTAACTATGACTCTCTTAAGGTAGCCAAATGCCTCGTCATCCGGCGAGGTACATTTGCTAACTCGAGAGACTCGTAGTGGGAGTAATAGTGACAACGTTAACGTGGGCATATAGTGGCACATCGGGTCCTTAGGACAGGCCATAGCAAGAATGATGGAGAGAAAGGGCTTAGAAAAGTATGAGCAGCAGGCAGGAGTACTATGACTCTCTTAAGGTAGCCAAATGCCTCGTCACCATATGAAATTTTTTTTTGAAAACTCGAGGATATCATCGTTAAGGTAGCTCAAACAACGTTAAGGTTTACATGTAGTGGCATATTGCTCCTGCAGGACTGACCACAGTAATAATTAAAGAGTGGAAAGATACAAAGTTCGTCGAGCAGCTGGCAGCAGTAACTATGACTCTCTTAGGTAGCCAAATGCCTCGTCACTCGGCGAAATTTATTTGAAAACTCGAGGAAATCGTCGTTGAAGTAACTCAGACAACGGTACCATGGACAGATGGGGGCATATCGGTTCTGCAGGACTGACCACAGTACGAATTAAAGAGAGGAAAGATTCAAAGAAGGGGGAGCAGCTGGCTGCAGTAACTATGACTCTCTTAAGGTAGCCAAATGCCTCGTCATCCGGCGAGGTACATTTGCTAACTCGAGAGACTCGTAGTGGGAGTAATAGTGACAACGTTAACGTGGGCATATAGTGGCACATCGGGTCCTTAGGACAGGCCATAGCAAGAATGATGGAGAGAAAGGGCTTAGAAAAGTATGAGCAGCAGGCAGGAGTACTATGACTCTCTTAAGGTAGCCAAATGCCTCGTCACCATGTGAAATTTTTTTTTGAAAACTCGAGGATATCATCGTTAAGGTAGCTCAAACAACGTTAAGGTTTACATGTAGTGGCATATTGCTCCTGCAGGACTGACCACAGTAATAATTAAAGAGTGGAAAGATACAAAGTACGTCGAGCAGCTGGCAGCAGTAACTATGACTCTCTTAGGTAGCCAAATGCCTCGTCACTCGGCGAAATTTATTTGAAAACTCGAGGAAATCGTCGTTGAAGTAACTCAGACAACGGTACCATGGACAGATGGGGGCATATCGGTTCTGCAGGACTGACCACAGTACGAATTAAAGAGAGGAAAGATTCAAAGAAGGGGGAGCAGCTGGCTGCAGTAACTATGACTCTCTTAAGGTAGCCAAATGCCTCGTCATCCGGCGAGGTACATTTGGTAACTCGAGAGACTCGTAGTGGGAGTAACAGTGACGACGTTAACGTGGGCATATAGTGGCACATCGGGTCCATATGACAGGCCATAGCAAGAAATGTTAAGAGAAAGGGCTTAGAAAAGTGGGAGCAGCAGGCAGGAGTACTATGACTCTCTTAAGGTAGCCAAATGCCTCGTCACCACGAGAAATTTTTTTTTGAAAACTCGAGGATATCATCGTTAAGGTAGCTCAAACAACGTTAAGGTTTACATGTAGTGGCATATTGCTCCTGCAGGACTGACCACAGTAATAATTAAAGAGTGGAAAGATACAAAGTACGTCGAGCAGCCGGCAGCAGTAACTATGACTCTCTTAAGGTAGCCAAATGCCTCGTCACTCGGCGAAATTTATTTGAAAACTCGAGGAAATCGTCGTTGAAGTAACTCAGACAACGGTAACATGGAAAGGTGGTGGCATATCGCTTCTGCAGGACTGACCACAGTACGAATTAAAGAGAGGAAAGATTCAAAGAAGGGGGAGCAGCTGGCTGCAGTAACTATGACTCTCTTAAGCTAGCCAAATGCCTCGTCATCCGGCGAGGTACATTTGCTAACTCGAGAGACTCGTAGTGGGAGTAATAGTGACAACGTTAACGTGGGCATATAGTGGCACATCGGGTCCTTAGGACAGGCCATAGCAAGAATGATGGAGAGAAAGGGCTTAGAAAAGTATGAGCAGCAGGCAGGAGTACTATGACTCTCTTAAGGTAGCCAAATGCCTCGTCACCATGTGAAATTTTTTTTTGAAAACTCGAGGATATCATCGTTAAGGTAGCTCAAACAACGTTAAGGTTTACATGTAGTGGCATATTGCTCCTGCAGGACTGACCACAGTAATAATTAAAGAGTGGAAAGATACAAAGTACGTCGAGCAGCCGGCAGCAGTAACTATGACTCTCTTAAGGTAGCCAAATGCCTCGTCACTCGGCGAAATTTATTTGAAAACTCGAGGAAATCGTCGTTGAAGTAACTCAGACAACGGTAACATGGAAAGGTGGTGGCATATCGCTTCTGCAGGACTGACCACAGTACGAATTAAAGAGAGGAAAGATTCAAAGAAGGGGGAGCAGCTGGCTGCAGTAACTATGACTCTCTTAAGGTAGCCAAATGCCTCGTCATCCGGCGAGGTACATTTGCTAACTCGAGAGACTCGTAGTGGGAGTAATAGTGACAACGTTAACGTGGGCATATAGTGGCACATCGGGTCCTTAGGACAGGCCATAGCAAGAATGATGGAGAGAAAGGGCTTAGAAAAGTATGAGCAGCAGGCAGGAGTACTATGACTCTCTTAAGGTAGCCAAATGCCTCGTCACCATGTGAAATTTTTTTTTGAAAACTCGAGGATATCATCGTTAAGGTAGCTCAAACAACGTTAAGGTTTACATGTAGTGGCATATTGCTCCTGCAGGACTGACCACAGTAATAATTAAAGAGTGGAAAGATACAAAGTTCGTCGAGCAGCTGGCAGCAGTAACTATGACTCTCTTAGGTAGCCAAATGCCTCGTCACTCGGCGAAATTTATTTGAAAACTCGAGGAAATCGTCGTTGAAGTAACTCAGACAACGGTACCATGGACAGATGGGGGCATATCGGTTCTGCAGGACTGACCACAGTACGAATTAAAGAGAGGAAAGATTCAAAGAAGGGGGAGCAGCTGGCTGCAGTAACTATGACTCTCTTAAGGTAGCCAAATGCCTCGTCATCCGGCGAGGTACATTTGCTAACTCGAGAGACTCGTAGTGGGAGTAATAGTGACAACGTTAACGTGGACATATAGCGGCACATCGGGTCCTTAGGACAGGCCATAGCAAGAATGATGGAGAGAAAGGGCTTAGAAAAGTATGAGCAGCAGGCAGGAGTACTATGACTCTCTTAAGGTAGCCAAATGCCTCGTCACCATGTGAAATTTTTTTTTGAAAACTCGAGGATATCATCGTTAAGGTAGCTCAAACAACGTTAAGGTTTACATGTAGTGGCATATTGCTCCTGCAGGACTGACCACAGTAATAATTAAAGAGTGGAAAGATACAAAGTACGTCGAGCAGCTGGCAGCAGTAACTATGACTCTCTTAGGTAGCCAAATGCCTCGTCACTCGGCGAAATTTATTTGAAAACTCGAGGAAATCGTCGTTGAAGTAACTCAGACAACGGTACCATGGACAGATGGGGGCATATCGGTTCTGCAGGACTGACCACAGTACGAATTAAAGAGAGGAAAGATTCAAAGAAGGGGGAGCAGCTGGCTGCAGTAACTATGACTCTCTTAAGGTAGCCAAATGCCTCGTCATCCGGCG
This sequence comes from Schistocerca americana, assembly GCF_021461395.2. NCBI lineage: Eukaryota > Metazoa > Arthropoda > Insecta > Orthoptera > Acrididae > Schistocerca > Schistocerca americana. The sequence goes on from NC_060122.1 coordinate 87,317,425, forward strand.
AGGTACATTTGCTAACTCGAGAGACTCGTAGTGGGAGTAATAGTGACAACGTTAACGTGGGCATATAGTGGCACATCGGGTCCTTAGGACAGGCCATAGCAAGAATGATGGAGAGAAAGGGCTTAGAAAAGTATGAGCAGCAGGCAGGAGTACTATGACTCTCTTAAGGTAGCCAAATGCCTCGTCACCATGTGAAATTTTTTTTTGAAAACTCGAGGATATCATCGTTAAGGTAGCTCAAACAACGTTAAGGTTTACATGTAGTGGCATATTGCTCCTGCAGGACTGACCACAGTAATAATTAAAGAGTGGAAAGATACAAAGTACGTCGAGCAGCTGGCAGCAGTAACTATGACTCTCTTAGGTAGCCAAATGCCTCGTCACTCGGCGAAATTTATTTGAAAACTCGAGGAAATCGTCGTTGAAGTAACTCAGACAACGGTACCATGGACAGATGGGGGCATATCGGTTCTGCAGGACTGACCACAGTACGAATTAAAGAGAGGAAAGATTCAAAGAAGGGGGAGCAGCTGGCTGCAGTAACTATGACTCTCTTAAGGTAGCCAAATGCCTCGTCATCCGGCGAGGTACATTTGGTAACTCGAGAGACTCGTAGTGGGAGTAACAGTGACGACGTTAACGTGGGCATATAGTGGCACATCGGGTCCATATGACAGGCCATAGCAAGAAATGTTAAGAGAAAGGGCTTAGAAAAGTGGGAGCAGCAGGCAGGAGTACTATGACTCTCTTAAGGTAGCCAAATGCCTCGTCACCACGAGAAATTTTTTTTTGAAAACTCGAGGATATCATCGTTAAGGTAGCTCAAACAACGTTAAGGTTTACATGTAGTGGCATATTGCTCCTGCAGGACTGACCACAGTAATAATTAAAGAGTGGAAAGATACAAAGTACGTCGAGCAGCCGGCAGCAGTAACTATGACTCTCTTAAGGTAGCCAAATGCCTCGTCACTCGGCGAAATTTATTTGAAAACTCGAGGAAATCGTCGTTGAAGTAACTCAGACAACGGTAACATGGAAAGGTGGTGGCATATCGCTTCTGCAGGACTGACCACAGTACGAATTAAAGAGAGGAAAGATTCAAAGAAGGGGGAGCAGCTGGCTGCAGTAACTATGACTCTCTTAAGCTAGCCAAATGCCTCGTCATCCGGCGAGGTACATTTGCTAACTCGAGAGACTCGTAGTGGGAGTAATAGTGACAACGTTAACGTGGGCATATAGTGGCACATCGGGTCCTTAGGACAGGCCATAGCAAGAATGATGGAGAGAAAGGGCTTAGAAAAGTATGAGCAGCAGGCAGGAGTACTATGACTCTCTTAAGGTAGCCAAATGCCTCGTCACCATGTGAAATTTTTTTTTGAAAACTCGAGGATATCATCGTTAAGGTAGCTCAAACAACGTTAAGGTTTACATGTAGTGGCATATTGCTCCTGCAGGACTGACCACAGTAATAATTAAAGAGTGGAAAGATACAAAGTACGTCGAGCAGCCGGCAGCAGTAACTATGACTCTCTTAAGGTAGCCAAATGCCTCGTCACTCGGCGAAATTTATTTGAAAACTCGAGGAAATCGTCGTTGAAGTAACTCAGACAACGGTAACATGGAAAGGTGGTGGCATATCGCTTCTGCAGGACTGACCACAGTACGAATTAAAGAGAGGAAAGATTCAAAGAAGGGGGAGCAGCTGGCTGCAGTAACTATGACTCTCTTAAGGTAGCCAAATGCCTCGTCATCCGGCGAGGTACATTTGCTAACTCGAGAGACTCGTAGTGGGAGTAATAGTGACAACGTTAACGTGGGCATATAGTGGCACATCGGGTCCTTAGGACAGGCCATAGCAAGAATGATGGAGAGAAAGGGCTTAGAAAAGTATGAGCAGCAGGCAGGAGTACTATGACTCTCTTAAGGTAGCCAAATGCCTCGTCACCATGTGAAATTTTTTTTTGAAAACTCGAGGATATCATCGTTAAGGTAGCTCAAACAACGTTAAGGTTTACATGTAGTGGCATATTGCTCCTGCAGGACTGACCACAGTAATAATTAAAGAGTGGAAAGATACAAAGTTCGTCGAGCAGCTGGCAGCAGTAACTATGACTCTCTTAGGTAGCCAAATGCCTCGTCACTCGGCGAAATTTATTTGAAAACTCGAGGAAATCGTCGTTGAAGTAACTCAGACAACGGTACCATGGACAGATGGGGGCATATCGGTTCTGCAGGACTGACCACAGTACGAATTAAAGAGAGGAAAGATTCAAAGAAGGGGGAGCAGCTGGCTGCAGTAACTATGACTCTCTTAAGGTAGCCAAATGCCTCGTCATCCGGCGAGGTACATTTGCTAACTCGAGAGACTCGTAGTGGGAGTAATAGTGACAACGTTAACGTGGACATATAGCGGCACATCGGGTCCTTAGGACAGGCCATAGCAAGAATGATGGAGAGAAAGGGCTTAGAAAAGTATGAGCAGCAGGCAGGAGTACTATGACTCTCTTAAGGTAGCCAAATGCCTCGTCACCATGTGAAATTTTTTTTTGAAAACTCGAGGATATCATCGTTAAGGTAGCTCAAACAACGTTAAGGTTTACATGTAGTGGCATATTGCTCCTGCAGGACTGACCACAGTAATAATTAAAGAGTGGAAAGATACAAAGTACGTCGAGCAGCTGGCAGCAGTAACTATGACTCTCTTAGGTAGCCAAATGCCTCGTCACTCGGCGAAATTTATTTGAAAACTCGAGGAAATCGTCGTTGAAGTAACTCAGACAACGGTACCATGGACAGATGGGGGCATATCGGTTCTGCAGGACTGACCACAGTACGAATTAAAGAGAGGAAAGATTCAAAGAAGGGGGAGCAGCTGGCTGCAGTAACTATGACTCTCTTAAGGTAGCCAAATGCCTCGTCATCCGGCGAGGTACATTTGGTAACTCGAGAGACTCGTAGTGGGAGTAACAGTGACGACGTTAACGTGGGCATATAGTGGCACATCGGGTCCATATGACAGGCCATAGCAAGAAATGTTAAGAGAAAGGGCTTAGAAAAGTGGGAGCAGCAGGCAGGAGTACTATGACTCTCTTAAGGTAGCCAAATGCCTCGTCACCACGAGAAATTTTTTTTTGAAAACTCGAGGATATCATCGTTAAGGTAGCTCAAACAACGTTAAGGTTTACATGTAGTGGCATATTGCTCCTGCAGGACTGACCACAGTAATAATTAAAGAGTGGAAAGATACAAAGTACGTCGAGCAGCCGGCAGCAGTAACTATGACTCTCTTAAGGTAGCCAAATGCCTCGTCACTCGGCGAAATTTATTTGAAAACTCGAGGAAATCGTCGTTGAAGTAACTCAGACAACGGTACCATGGAAAGGTGGTGGCATATCGCTTCTGCAGGACTGACCACAGTACGAATTAAAGAGAGGAAAGATTCAAAGAAGGGGGAGCAGCTGGCTGCAGTAACTATGACTCTCTTAAGGTAGCCAAATGCCTCGTCATCCGGCGAGGTACATTTGCTAACTCGAGAGACTCGTAGTGGGAGTAATAGTGACAACGTTAACGTGGGCATATAGTGGCACATCGGGTCCTTAGGACAGGCCATAGCAAGAATGATGGAGAGAAAGGGCTTAGAAAAGTATGAGCAGCAGGCAGGAGTACTATGACTCTCTTAAGGTAGCCAAATGCCTCGTCACCATGTGAAATTTTTTTTTGAAAACTCGAGGATATCATCGTTAAGGTAGCTCAAACAACGTTAAGGTTTACATGTAGTGGCATATTGCTCCTGCAGGACTGACCACAGTAATAATTAAAGACTGGAAAGATACAAAGTACGTCGAGCAGCTGTTAGCAGTAACTATGACTCTCTTAGGTAGCCAAATGCCTCGTCACTCGGCGAAATTTATTTGAAAACTCGAGGAAATCGTCGTTGAAGTAACTCAGACAACGGTACCATGGACAGATGGGGGCATATCGGTTCTGCAGGACTGACCACAGTACGAATTAAAGAGAGGAAAGATTCAAAGAAGGGGGAGCAGCTGGCTGCAGTAACTATGACTCTCTTAAGGTAGCCAAATGCCTCGTCATCCGGCGAGGTACATTTGGTAACTCGAGAGACTCGTAGTGGGAGTAACAGTGACGACGTTAACGTGGGCATATAGTGGCACATCGGGTCCATATGACAGGCCATAGCAAGAAATGTTAAGAGAAAGGGCTTAGAAAAGTGGGAGCAGCAGGCAGGAGTACTATGACTCTCTTAAGGTAGCCAAATGCCTCGTCACCATGAGAAATTTTTTTTTTGAAAACTCGAGGATATCATCGTTAAGGTAGCTCAAACAACGTTAAGGTTTACATGTAGTGGCATATTGCTCCTGCAGAACTGACCACAGTAATAATTAAAGAGTGGAAAGATACAAAGTACGTCGAGCAGCTGGCAGCAGTAACTATGACTCTCTTAGGTAGCCAAATGCCTCGTCACTCGGCGAAATTTATTTGAAAACTCGAGGAAATCGTCGTTGAAGTAACTCAGACAACGGTACCATGGACAGATGGGGGCATATCGGTTCTGCAGGACTGACCACAGTACGAATTAAAGAGAGGAAAGATTCAAAGAAGGGGGAGCAGCTGGCTGCAGTAACTATGACTCTCTTAAGGTAGCCAAATGCCTCGTCATCCGGCGAGGTACATTTGGTAACTCGAGAGACTCGTAGTGGGAGTAACAGTGACGACGTTAACGTGGGCATATAGTGGCACATCTGGTCCATATGACAGGCCATAGCAAGAAATGTTAAGAGAAAGGGCTTAGAAAAGTGGGAGCAGCAGGCAGGAGTACTATGACTCTCTTAAGGTAGCCAAATGCCTCGTCACCATGAGAAATTTTTTTTTGAAAACTCGAGGATATCATCGTTAAGGTAGCTCAAACAACGTTAAGGTTTACATTTAGTGGCATATTGCTCCTGCAGGACTGACCACAGTAATAATTAAAGAGTGGAAAGATACAAAGTACGTCGAGCAGCCGGCAGCAGTAACTATGACTCTCTTAAGGTAGCCAAATGCCTCGTCACTCGGCGAAATTTATTTGAAAACTCGAGGAAATCGTCGTTGAAGTAACTCAGACAACGGTAACATGGAAAGGTGGTGGCATATCGCTTCTGCAGGACTGACCACAGTACGAATTAAAGAGAGGAAAGATTCAAAGAAGGGGGAGCAGCTGGCTGCAGTAACTATGACTCTCTTAAGGTAGCCAAATGCCTCGTCATCCGGCGAGGTACATTTGCTAACTCGAGAGACTCGTAGTGGGAGTAATAGTGACAACGTTAACGTGGGCATATAGTGGCACATCGGGTCCTTAGGACAGGCCATAGCAAGAATGATGGAGAGAAAGGGCTTAGAAAAGTATGAGCAGCAGGCAGGAGTACTATGACTCTCTTAAGGTAGCCAAATGCCTCGTCACCATGTGAAATTTTTTTTTGAAAACTCGAGGATATCATCGTTAAGGTAGCTCAAACAACGTTAAGGTTTACATGTAGTGGCATATTGCTCCTGCAGGACTGACCACAGTAATAATTAAAGAGTGGAAAGATACAAAGTTCGTCGAGCAGCTGGCAGCAGTAACTATGACTCTCTTAGGTAGCCAAATGCCTCGTCACTCTGCGAAATTTATTTGAAAACTCGAGGAAATCGTCGTTGAAGTAACTCAGACAACGGTACCATGGACAGATGGGGGCATATCGGTTCTGCAGGACTGACCACAGTACGAATTAAAGAGAGGAAAGATTCAAAGAAGGGGGAGCAGCTGGCTGCAGTATCTATGACTCTCTTAAGGTAGCCAAATGCCTCGTCATCCGGCGAGGTACATTTGGTAACTCGAGAGACTCGTAGTGGGAGTAACAGTGACGACGTTAACGTGGGCATATAGTGGCACATCGGGTCCATATGACAGGCCATAGCAAGAAATGTTAAGAGAAAGGGCTTAGAAAAGTGGGAGCAGCAGGCAGGAGTACTATGACTCTCTTAAGGTAGCCAAATGCCTCGTCACCATGAGAAATTTTTTTTTGAAAACTCGAGGATATCATCGTTAAGGTAGCTCAAACAACGTTAAGGTTTACATGTAGTGGCATATTGCTCCTGCAGGACTGACCACAGTAATAATTAAAGAGTGGAAAGATACAAAGTACGTCGAGCAGCCGGCAGCAGTAACTATGACTCGCTTAAGGTAGCCAAATGCCTCGTCACTCGGCGAAATTTATTTGAAATCTCGAGGAAATCGTCGTTGAAGTAACTCAGACAACGGTAACATTTAAAGGTGGTGGCATATCGCTTCTGCAGGACTGACCACAGTACGAATTAAAGAGAGGAAAGATTCAAAGAAGGGGGAGCAGCTGGCTGCAGTAACTATGACTCTCTTAAGGTAGCCAAATGCCTCGTCATCCGGCGAGGTACATTTGGTAACTCGAGAGACTCGTAGTGGGAGTAACAGTGACAACGTTAACGTGGGCATATAGTGGCACATCGGGTCCATATGACAGGCCATAGCAAGAAATGTTACAGAGAAAGGGCTTAGAAAAGTGGGAGCAGCAGGCAGGAGTACTATGACTCTCTTAAGGTAGCCAAATGCCTCGTCACCATGAGAAATTTTTTTTTGAAAACTCGAGGATATCATCGTTAAGGTAGCTCAAACAACGTTAAGGTTTACATGTAGTGGCATATTGCTCCTGCAGGACTGACCACAGTAATAATTAAAGAGTGGAAAGATACAAAGTACGTCGAGCAGCCGGCAGCAGTAACTATGACTCTCTTAATTTAGCCAAATGCCTCGTCACTCGGCGAAATTTATTTGAAAACTCGAGGAAATCGTCGTTGAAGTAACTCAGACAACGGTAACATGGAAAGGTGGTTGCATATCGCTTCTGCAGGACTGACCACACTACGAATTAAAGAGAGGAAAGATTCAACGAAGGGGGAGCAGCTGGCTGCAGTAACTATGACTCTCTTAAGGTAGCCAAATGCCTCGTCATCCGGCGAGGTACATTTGGTAACTCGAGAGACTCGTAGTGGGAGTAACAGTGACGACGTTAACGTGGGCATATAGTGGCACATCGGGTCCATATGACAGGCCATAGCAAGAAATGTTACAGAGAAAGGGCTTAGAAAAGTGGGAGCAGCAGGCAGGAGTACTATGACTCTCTTAAGGTAGCCAAATGCCTCGTCACCATGAGAAATTTTTTTTTGAAAACTCGAGGATATCATCGTTAAGGTAGCTCAAACAACGTTAAGGTTTACATGTAGTGGCATATTGCTCCTGCAGGACTGACCACAGTAATAATTAAAGAGTGGAAAGATACAAAGTTCGTCGAGCAGCTGGCAGCAGTAACTATGACTCTCTTAGGTAGCCAAATGCCTCGTCACTCTGCGAAATTTATTTGAAAACTCGAGGAAATCGTCGTTGAAGTAACTCAGACAACGGTACCATGGACAGATGGGGGCATATCTTTTCTGCAGGACTGACCACAGTACGAATTAAAGAGAGGAAAGATTCAAAGAAGGGGGAGCAGCTGGCTGCAGTAACTATGACTCTCTTAAGGTAGCCAAATGCCTCGTCATCCGGCGAGGTACATTTGGTAACTCGAGAGACTCGTAGTGGGAGTAACAGTGACGACGTTAACGTGGGCATATAGTGGCACATCGGGTCCATATGACAGGCCATAGCAAGAAATGTTAAGAGAAAGGGCTTAGAAAAGTGGGAGCAGCAGGCAGGAGTACTATGACTCTCTTAAGGTAGCCAAATGCCTCGTCACCATGAGAAATTTTTTTTTGAAAACTCGAGGATATCATCGTTAAGGTAGCTCAAACAACGTTAAGGTTTACATTTAGTGGCATATTGCTCCTGCAGGACTGACCACAGTAATAATTAAAGAGTGGAAAGATACAAAGTACGTCGAGCAGCCGGCAGCAGTAACTATGACTCTCTTAAGGTAGCCAAATGCCTCGTCACTCGGCGAAATTTATTTGAAAACTCGAGGAAATCGTCGTTGAAGTAACTCAGACAACGGTAACATGGAAAGGTGGTGGCATATCGCTTCTGCAGGACTGACCACAGTACGAATTAAAGAGAGGAAAGATTCAAAGAAGGGGGAGCAGCTGGCTGCAGTAACTATGACTCTCTTAAGGTAGCCAAATGCCTCGTCATCCGGCGAGGTACATTTGCTAACTCGAGAGACTCGTAGTGGGAGTAATAGTGACAACGTTAACGTGGGCATATAGTGGCACATCGGGTCCTTAGGACAGGCCATAGCAAGAATGATGGAGAGAAAGGGCTTAGAAAAGTATGAGCAGCAGGCAGGAGTACTATGACTCTCTTAAGGTAGCCAAATGCCTCGTCACCATGTGAAATTTTTTTTTGAAAACTCGAGGATATCATCGTTAAGGTAGCTCAAACAACGTTAAGGTTTACATGTAGTGGCATATTGCTCCTGCAGGACTGACCACAGTAATAATTAAAGAGTGGAAAGATACAAAGTTCGTCGAGCAGCTGGCAGCAGTAACTATGACTCTCTTAGGTAGCCAAATGCCTCGTCACTCTGCGAAATTTATTTGAAAACTCGAGGAAATCGTCGTTGAAGTAACTCAGACAACGGTACCATGGACAGATGGGGGCATATCGGTTCTGCAGGACTGACCACAGTACGAATTAAAGAGAGGAAAGATTCAAAGAAGGGGGAGCAGCTGGCTGCAGTATCTATGACTCTCTTAAGGTAGCCAAATGCCTCGTCATCCGGCGAGGTACATTTGGTAACTCGAGAGACTCGTAGTGGGAGTAACAGTGACGACGTTAACGTGGGCATATAGTGGCACATCGGGTCCATATGACAGGCCATAGCAAGAAATGTTAAGAGAAAGGGCTTAGAAAAGTGGGAGCAGCAGGCAGGAGTACTATGACTCTCTTAAGGTAGCCAAATGCCTCGTCACCATGAGAAATTTTTTTTTGAAAACTCGAGGATATCATCGTTAAGGTAGCTCAAACAACGTTAAGGTTTACATGTAGTGGCATATTGCTCCTGCAGGACTGACCACAGTAATAATTAAAGAGTGGAAAGATACAAAGTACGTCGAGCAGCCGGCAGCAGTAACTATGACTCTCTTAAGGTAGCCAAATGCCTCGTCACTCGGCGAAATTTATTTGAAATCTCGAGGAAATCGTCGTTGAAGTAACTCAGACAACGGTAACATTTAAAGGTGGTGGCATATCGCTTCTGCAGGACTGACCACAGTACGAATTAAAGAGAGGAAAGATTCAAAGAAGGGGGAGCAGCTGGCTGCAGTAACTATGACTCTCTTAAGGTAGCCAAATGCCTCGTCATCCGGCGAGGTACATTTGGTAACTCGAGAGACTCGTAGTGGGAGTAACAGTGACAACGTTAACGTGGGCATATAGTGGCACATCGGGTCCATATGACAGGCCATAGCAAGAAATGTTACAGAGAAAGGGCTTAGAAAAGTGGGAGCAGCAGGCAGGAGTACTATGACTCTCTTAAGGTAGCCAAATGCCTCGTCACCATGAGAATTTTTTTTTTGAAAACTCGAGGATATCATCGTTAAGGTAGCTCAAACAACGTTAAGGTTTACATGTAGTGGCATATTGCTCCTGCAGGACTGACCACAGTAATAATTAAAGAGTGGAAAGATACAAAGTACGTCGAGCAGCCGGCAGCAGTAACTATGACTCTCTTAATTTAGCCAAATGCCTCGTCACTCGGCGAAATTTATTTGAAAACTCGAGGAAATCGTCGTTGAAGTAACTCAGACAACGGTAACATGGAAAGGTGGTTGCATATCGCTTCTGCAGGACTGACCACACTACGAATTAAAGAGAGGAAAGATTCAACGAAGGGGGAGCAGCTGGCTGCAGTAACTATGACTCTCTTAAGGTAGCCAAATGCCTCGTCATCCGGCGAGGTACATTTGGTAACTCGAGAGACTCGTAGTGGGAGTAACAGTGACGACGTTAACGTGGGCATATAGTGGCACATCGGGTCCATATGACAGGCCATAGCAAGAAATGTTACAGAGAAAGGGCTTAGAAAAGTGGGAGCAGCAGGCAGGAGTACTATGACTCTCTTAAGGTAGCCAAATGCCTCGTCACCATGAGAAATTTTTTTTTGAAAACTCGAGGATATCATCGTTAAGGTAGCTCAAACAACGTTAAGGTTTACATGTAGTGGCATATTGCTCCTGCAGGACTGACCACAGTAATAATTAAAGAGTGGAAAGATACAAAGTACGTCGAGCAGCTGGCAGCAGTAACTATGACTCTCTTAGGTAGCCAAATGCCTCGTCACTCGGCGAAATTTATTTGAAAACTCGAGGAAATCGTCCTTGAAGTAACTCAGACAACGGTACCATGGACAGGTGGTGGCATATCGCTTCTGCAGGACTGACCACAGTACGAATTAAAGAGAGGAAAGATTCAAAGAAGGGGGAGCAGCTGGCTGCAGTAACTATGACTCTCTTAAGGTAGCCAAATGCCTCGTCATCCGGCGAGGTACATTTGGTAACTCGAGAGACTCGTAGTGGGAGTAACAGTGACGACGTTAACGTGGGCATATAGTGGCACATCGGGTCCATATGACAGGCCATAGCAAGAAATGTTAAGAGAAAGGGCTTAGAAAAGTGGGAGCAGCAGGCAGGAGTACTATGACTCTCTTAAGGTAGCCAAATGCCTCGTCACCATGAGAAATTTTTTTTTGAAAACTCGAGGATATCATCGTTAAGGTAGCTCAAACAACGTTAAGGTTTACATGTAGTGGCATATTGCTCCTGCAGGACTGACCACAGTAATAATTAAAGAGTGGAAAGATACAAAGTACGTCGAGCAGCCGGCAGCAGTAACTATGACTCTCTTAAGGTAGCCAAATGCCTCGTCACTCGGCGAAATTTATTTGAAATCTCGAGGAAATCGTCGTTGAAGTAACTCAGACAACGGTAACATTTAAAGGTGGTGGCATATCGCTTCTGCAGGACTGACCACAGTACGAATTAAAGAGAGGAAAGATTCAAAGAAGGGGGAGCAGCTGGCTGCAGTAACTATGACTCTCTTAAGGTAGCCAAATGCCTCGTCATCCGGCGAGGTACATTTGGTAACTCGAGAGACTCGTAGTGGGAGTAACAGTGACAACGTTAACGTGGGCATATAGTGGCACATCGGGTCCATATGACAGGCCATAGCAAGAAATGTTACAGAGAAAGGGCTTAGAAAAGTGGGAGCAGCAGGCAGGAGTACTATGACTCTCTTAAGGTAGCCAAATGCCTCGTCACCATGAGAATTTTTTTTTTGAAAACTCGAGGATATCATCGTTAAGGTAGCTCAAACAACGTTAAGGTTTACATGTAGTGGCATATTGCTCCTGCAGGACTGACCACAGTAATAATTAAAGAGTGGAAAGATACAAAGTACGTCGAGCAGCCGGCAGCAGTAACTATGACTCTCTTAATTTAGCCAAATGCCTCGTCACTCGGCGAAATTTATTTGAAAACTCGAGGAAATCGTCGTTGAAGTAACTCAGACAACGGTAACATGGAAAGGTGGTTGCATATCGCTTCTGCAGGACTGACCACACTACGAATTAAAGAGAGGAAAGATTCAACGAAGGGGGAGCAGCTGGCTGCAGTAACTATGACTCTCTTAAGGTAGCCAAATGCCTCGTCATCCGGCGAGGTACATTTGGTAACTCGAGAGACTCGTAGTGGGAGTAACAGTGACGACGTTAACGTGGGCATATAGTGGCACATCGGGTCCATATGACAGGCCATAGCAAGAAATGTTACAGAGAAAGGGCTTAGAAAAGTGGGAGCAGCAGGCAGGAGTACTATGACTCTCTTAAGGTAGCCAAATGCCTCGTCACCATGAGAAATTTTTTTTTGAAAACTCGAGGATATCATCGTTAAGGTAGCTCAAACAACGTTAAGGTTTACATGTAGTGGCATATTGCTCCTGCAGGACTGACCACAGTAATAATTAAAGAGTGGAAAGATACAAAGTACGTCGAGCAGCCGGCAGCAGTAACTATGACTCTCTTAATTTAGCCAAATGCCTCGTCACTCGGCGAAATTTATTTGAAAACTCGAGGAAATCGTCGTTGAAGTAACTCAGACAACGGTAACATGGAAAGGTGGTTGCATATCGCTTCTGCAGGACTGACCACACTACGAATTAAAGAGAGGAAAGATTCAACGAAGGGGGAGCAGCTGGCTGCAGTAACTATGACTCTCTTAAGGTAGCCAAATGCCTCGTCATCCGGCGAGGTACATTTGGTAACTCGAGAGACTCGTAGTGGGAGTAACAGTGACGACGTTAACGTGGGCATATAGTGGCACATCGGGTCCATATGACAGGCCATAGCAAGAAATGTTACAGAGAAAGGGCTTAGAAAAGTGGGAGCAGCAGGCAGGAGTACTATGACTCTCTTAAGGTAGCCAAATGCCTCGTCACCATGAGAAATTTTTTTTTGAAAACTCGAGGATATCATCGTTAAGGTAGCTCAAACAACGTTAAGGTTTACATGTAGTGGCATATTGCTCCTGCAGGACTGACCACAGTAATAATTAAAGAGTGGAAAGATACAAAGTTCGTCGAGCAGCTGGCAGCAGTAACTATGACTCTCTTAGGTAGCCAAATGCCTCGTCACTCTGCGAAATTTATTTGAAAACTCGAGGAAATCGTCGTTGAAGTAACTCAGACAACGGTACCATGGACAGATGGGGGCATATCTTTTCTGCAGGACTGACCACAGTACGAATTAAAGAGAGGAAAGATTCAAAGAAGGGGGAGCAGCTGGCTGCAGTAACTATGACTCTCTTAAGGTAGCCAAATGCCTCGTCATCCGGCGAGGTACATTTGGTAACTCGAGAGACTCGTAGTGGGAGTAACAGTGACGACGTTAACGTGGGCATATAGTGGCACATCGGGTCCATATGACAGGCCATAGCAAGAAATGTTAAGAGAAAGGGCTTAGAAAAGTGGGAGCAGCAGGCAGGAGTACTATGACTCTCTTAAGGTAGCCAAATGCCTCGTCACCATGAGAAATTTTTTTTTGAAAACTCGAGGATATCATCGTTAAGGTAGCTCAAACAACGTTAAGGTTTACATTTAGTGGCATATTGCTCCTGCAGGACTGACCACAGTAATAATTAAAGAGTGGAAAGATACAAAGTACGTCGAGCAGCCGGCAGCAGTAACTATGACTCTCTTAAGGTAGCCAAATGCCTCGTCACTCGGCGAAATTTATTTGAAAACTCGAGGAAATCGTCGTTGAAGTAACTCAGACAACGGTAACATGGAAAGGTGGTGGCATATCGCTTCTGCAGGACTGACCACAGTACGAATTAAAGAGAGGAAAGATTCAAAGAAGGGGGAGCAGCTGGCTGCAGTAACTATGACTCTCTTAAGGTAGCCAAATGCCTCGTCATCCGGCGAGGTACATTTGCTAACTCGAGAGACTCGTAGTGGGAGTAATAGTGACAACGTTAACGTGGGCATATAGTGGCACATCGGGTCCTTAGGACAGGCCATAGCAAGAATGATGGAGAGAAAGGGCTTAGAAAAGTATGAGCAGCAGGCAGGAGTACTATGACTCTCTTAAGGTAGCCAAATGCCTCGTCACCATGTGAAATTTTTTTTTGAAAACTCGAGGATATCATCGTTAAGGTAGCTCAAACAACGTTAAGGTTTACATGTAGTGGCATATTGCTCCTGCAGGACTGACCACAGTAATAATTAAAGAGTGGAAAGATACAAAGTTCGTCGAGCAGCTGGCAGCAGTAACTATGACTCTCTTAGGTAGCCAAATGCCTCGTCACTCTGCGAAATTTATTTGAAAACTCGAGGAAATCGTCGTTGAAGTAACTCAGACAACGGTACCATGGACAGATGGGGGCATATCGGTTCTGCAGGACTGACCACAGTACGAATTAAAGAGAGGAAAGATTCAAAGAAGGGGGAGCAGCTGGCTGCAGTATCTATGACTCTCTTAAGGTAGCCAAATGCCTCGTCATCCGGCGAGGTACATTTGGTAACTCGAGAGACTCGTAGTGGGAGTAACAGTGACGACGTTAACGTGGGCATATAGTGGCACATCGGGTCCATATGACAGGCCATAGCAAGAAATGTTAAGAGAAAGGGCTTAGAAAAGTGGGAGCAGCAGGCAGGAGTACTATGACTCTCTTAAGGTAGCCAAATGCCTCGTCACCATGAGAAATTTTTTTTTGAAAACTCGAGGATATCATCGTTAAGGTAGCTCAAACAACGTTAAGGTTTACATGTAGTGGCATATTGCTCCTGCAGGACTGACCACAGTAATAATTAAAGAGTGGAAAGATACAAAGTACGTCGAGCAGCCGGCAGCAGTAACTATGACTCTCTTAAGGTAGCCAAATGCCTCGTCACTCGGCGAAATTTATTTGAAATCTCGAGGAAATCGTCGTTGAAGTAACTCAGACAACGGTAACATTTAAAGGTGGTGGCATATCGCTTCTGCAGGACTGACCACAGTACGAATTAAAGAGAGGAAAGATTCAAAGAAGGGGGAGCAGCTGGCTGCAGTAACTATGACTCTCTTAAGGTAGCCAAATGCCTCGTCATCCGGCGAGGTACATTTGGTAACTCGAGAGACTCGTAGTGGGAGTAACAGTGACAACGTTAACGTGGGCATATAGTGGCACATCGGGTCCATATGACAGGCCATAGCAAGAAATGTTACAGAGAAAGGGCTTAGAAAAGTGGGAGCAGCAGGCAGGAGTACTATGACTCTCTTAAGGTAGCCAAATGCCTCGTCACCATGAGAATTTTTTTTTTGAAAACTCGAGGATATCATCGTTAAGGTAGCTCAAACAACGTTAAGGTTTACATGTAGTGGCATATTGCTCCTGCAGGACTGACCACAGTAATAATTAAAGAGTGGAAAGATACAAAGTACGTCGAGCAGCCGGCAGCAGTAACTATGACTCTCTTAATTTAGCCAAATGCCTCGTCACTCGGCGAAATTTATTTGAAAACTCGAGGAAATCGTCGTTGAAGTAACTCAGACAACGGTAACATGGAAAGGTGGTTGCATATCGCTTCTGCAGGACTGACCACACTACGAATTAAAGAGAGGAAAGATTCAACGAAGGGGGAGCAGCTGGCTGCAGTAACTATGACTCTCTTAAGGTAGCCAAATGCCTCGTCATCCGGCGAGGTACATTTGGTAACTCGAGAGACTCGTAGTGGGAGTAACAGTGACGACGTTAACGTGGGCATATAGTGGCACATCGGGTCCATATGACAGGCCATAGCAAGAAATGTTACAGAGAAAGGGCTTAGAAAAGTGGGAGCAGCAGGCAGGAGTACTATGACTCTCTTAAGGTAGCCAAATGCCTCGTCACCATGAGAAATTTTTTTTTGAAAACTCGAGGATATCATCGTTAAGGTAGCTCAAACAACGTTAAGGTTTACATGTAGTGGCATATTGCTCCTGCAGGACTGACCACAGTAATAATTAAAGAGTGGAAAGATACAAAGTACGTCGAGCAGCTGGCAGCAGTAACTATGACTCTCTTAGGTAGCCAAATGCCTCGTCACTCGGCGAAATTTATTTGAAAACTCGAGGAAATCGTCCTTGAAGTAACTCAGACAACGGTACCATGGACAGGTGGTGGCATATCGCTTCTGCAGGACTGACCACAGTACGAATTAAAGAGAGGAAAGATTCAAAGAAGGGGGAGCAGCTGGCTGCAGTAACTATGACTCTCTTAAGGTAGCCAAATGCCTCGTCATCCGGCGAGGTACATTTGGTAACTCGAGAGACTCGTAGTGGGAGTAACAGTGACGACGTTAACGTGGGCATATAGTGGCACATCGGGTCCATATGACAGGCCATAGCAAGAAATGTTAAGAGAAAGGGCTTAGAAAAGTGGGAGCAGCAGGCAGGAGTACTATGACTCTCTTAAGGTAGCCAAATGCCTCGTCACCATGAGAAATTTTTTTTTGAAAACTCGAGGATATCATCGTTAAGGTAGCTCAAACAACGTTAAGGTTTACATGTAGTGGCATATTGCTCCTGCAGGACTGACCACAGTAATAATTAAAGAGTGGAAAGATACAAAGTACGTCGAGCAGCCGGCAGCAGTAACTATGACTCTCTTAAGGTAGCCAAATGCCTCGTCACTCGGCGAAATTTATTTGAAATCTCGAGGAAATCGTCGTTGAAGTAACTCAGACAACGGTAACATTTAAAGGTGGTGGCATATCGCTTCTGCAGGACTGACCACAGTACGAATTAAAGAGAGGAAAGATTCAAAGAAGGGGGAGCAGCTGGCTGCAGTAACTATGACTCTCTTAAGGTAGCCAAATGCCTCGTCATCCGGCGAGGTACATTTGGTAACTCGAGAGACTCGTAGTGGGAGTAACAGTGACAACGTTAACGTGGGCATATAGTGGCACATCGGGTCCATATGACAGGCCATAGCAAGAAATGTTACAGAGAAAGGGCTTAGAAAAGTGGGAGCAGCAGGCAGGAGTACTATGACTCTCTTAAGGTAGCCAAATGCCTCGTCACCATGAGAATTTTTTTTTTGAAAACTCGAGGATATCATCGTTAAGGTAGCTCAAACAACGTTAAGGTTTACATGTAGTGGCATATTGCTCCTGCAGGACTGACCACAGTAATAATTAAAGAGTGGAAAGATACAAAGTACGTCGAGCAGCCGGCAGCAGTAACTATGACTCTCTTAAGGTAGCCAAATGCCTCGTCACTCGGCGAAATTTATTTGAAAACTCGAGGAAATCGTCGTTGAAGTAACTCAGACAACGGTAACATGGAAAGGTGGTTGCATATCGCTTCTGCAGGACTGACCACACTACGAATTAAAGAGAGGAAAGATTCAACGAAGGGGGAGCAGCTGGCTGCAGTAACTATGACTCTCTTAAGGTAGCCAAATGCCTCGTCATCCGGCGAGGTACATTTGGTAACTCGAGAGACTCGTAGTGGGAGTAACAGTGACGACGTTAACGTGGGCATATAGTGGCACATCGGGTCCATATGACAGGCCATAGCAAGAAATGTTACAGAGAAAGGGCTTAGAAAAGTGGGAGCAGCAGGCAGGAGTACTATGACTCTCTTAAGGTAGCCAAATGCCTCGTCACCATGAGAAATTTTTTTTTGAAAACTCGAGGATATCATCGTTAAGGTAGCTCAAACAACGTTAAGGTTTACATGTAGTGGCATATTGCTCCTGCAGGACTGACCACAGTAATAATTAAAGAGTGGAAAGATACAAAGTACGTCGAGCAGCTGGCAGCAGTAACTATGACTCTCTTAGGTAGCCAAATGCCTCGTCACTCGGCGAAATTTATTTGAAAACTCGAGGAAATCGTCCTTGAAGTAACTCAGACAACGGTACCATGGACAGGTGGTGGCATATCGCTTCTGCAGGACTGACCACAGTACGAATTAAAGAGAGGAAAGATTCAAAGAAGGGGGAGCAGCTGGCTGCAGTAACTATGACTCTCTTAAGGTAGCCAAATGCCTCGTCATCCGGCGAGGTACATTTGCTAACTCGAGAGACTCGTAGTGGGAGTAATAGTGACAACGTTAACGTGGGCATATAGTGGCACATCGGGTCCTTAGGACAGGCCATAGCAAGAATGATGGAGAGAAAGGGCTTAGAAAAGTATGAGCAGCAGGCAGGAGTACTATGACTCTCTTAAGGTAGCCAAATGCCTCGTCACCATGTGAAATTTTTTTTTGAAAACTCGAGGATATCATCGTTAAGGTAGCTCAAACAACGTTAAGGTTTACATGTAGTGGCATATTGCTCCTGCAGGACTGACCACAGTAATAATTAAAGAGTGGAAAGATACAAAGATCGTCGAGCAGCTGGCAGCAGTAACTATGACTCTCTTAGGTAGCCAAATGCCTCGTCACTCTGCGAAATTTATTTGAAAACTCGAGGAAATCGTCGTTGAAGTAACTCAGACAACGGTACCATGGACAGATGGGGGCATATCGGTTCTGCAGGACTGACCACAGTACGAATTAAAGAGAGGAAAGATTCAAAGAAGGGGGAGCAGCTGGCTGCAGTGTCTATGACTCTCTTAAGGTAGCCAAATGCCTCGTCATCCGGCGAGGTACATTTGGTAACTCGAGAGACTCGTAGTGGGAGTAACAGTGACGACGTTAACGTGGGCATATAGTGGCACATCGGGTCCATATGACAGGCCATAGCAAGAAATGTTAAGAGAAAGGGCTTAGAAAAGTGGGAGCAGCAGGCAGGAGTACTATGACTCTCTTAAGGTAGCCAAATGCCTCGTCACCATGAGAAATTTTTTTTTGAAAACTCGAGGATATCATCGTTAAGGTAGCTCAAACAACGTTAAGGTTTACATGTAGTGGCATATTGCTCCTGCAGGACTGACCACAGTAATAATTAAAGAGTGGAAAGATACAAAGTACGTCGAGCAGCCGGCAGCAGTAACTATGACTCTCTTAATGTAGCCAAATGCCTCGTCACTCGGCGAAATTTATTTGAAATCTCGAGGAAATCGTCGTTGAAGTAACTCAGACAACGGTAACATTTAAAGGTGGTGGCATATCGCTTCTGCAGGACTGACCACAGTACGAATTAAAGAGAGGAAAGATTCAAAGAAGGGGGAGCAGCTGGCTGCAGTAACTATGACTCTCTTAAGGTAGCCAAATGCCTCGTCATCCGGCGAGGTACATTTGGTAACTCGAGAGACTCGTAGTGGGAGTAACAGTGACAACGTTAACGTGGGCATATAGTGGCACATCGGGTCCATATGACAGGCCATAGCAAGAAATGTTACAGAGAAAGGGCTTAGAAAAGTGGGAGCAGCAGGCAGGAGTACTATGACTCTCTTAAGGTAGCCAAATGCCTCGTCACCATGAGAATTTTTTTTTTGAAAACTCGAGGATATCATCGTTAAGGTAGCTCAAACAACGTTAAGGTTTACATGTAGTGGCATATTGCTCCTGCAGGACTGACCACAGTAATAATTAAAGAGTGGAAAGATACAAAGTACGTCGAGCAGCCGGCAGCAGTAACTATGACTCTCTTAATTTAGCCAAATGCCTCGTCACTCGGCGAAATTTATTTGAAAACTCGAGGAAATCGTCGTTGAAGTAACTCAGACAACGGTAACATGGAAAGGTGGTTGCATATCGCTTCTGCAGGACTGACCACACTACGAATTAAAGAGAGGAAAGATTCAACGAAGGGGGAGCAGCTGGCTGCAGTAACTATGACTCTCTTAAGGTAGCCAAATGCCTCGTCATCCGGCGAGGTACATTTGGTAACTCGAGAGACTCGTAGTGGGAGTAACAGTGACGACGTTAACGTGGGCATATAGTGGCACATCGGGTCCATATGACAGGCCATAGCAAGAAATGTTACAGAGAAAGGGCTTAGAAAAGTGGGAGCAGCAGGCAGGAGTACTATGACTCTCTTAAGGTAGCCAAATGCCTCGTCACCATGAGAAATTTTTTTTTGAAAACTCGAGGATATCATCGTTAAGGTAGCTCAAACAACGTTAAGGTTTACATGTAGTGGCATATTGCTCCTGCAGGACTGACCACAGTAATAATTAAAGAGTGGAAAGATACAAAGTACGTCGAGCAGCTGGCAGCAGTAACTATGACTCTCTTAGGTAGCCAAATGCCTCGTCACTCGGCGAAATTTATTTGAAAACTCGAGGAAATCGTCCTTGAAGTAACTCAGACAACGGTACCATGGACAGGTGGTGGCATATCGCTTCTGCAGGACTGACCACAGTACGAATTAAAGAGAGGAAAGATTCAAAGAAGGGGGAGCAGCTGGCTGCAGTAACTATGACTCTCTTAAGGTAGCCAAATGCCTCGTCATCCGGCGAGGTACATTTGGTAACTCGAGAGACTCGTAGTGGGGGTAACAGTGACAACGTTAACGTGGGCATATAGTGGCACATCGGGTCCTTAGGACAGGCCATAGCAAGAATGATGGAGAGAAAGGGCTTAGAAAAGTATGAGCAGCAGGCAGGAGTACTATGACTCTCTTAAGGTAGCCACATGCCTCGTCACCATGTGAAATTTTTTTTGAAATTTCGAGGATATCTTCGTTAAGGTAGCTCAGACAACGTTAAGGTTTACATGTAGTGGCATATTGCTCCTGCAGGACTGACCACAGTAATATTTAAAGAGTGGATAGATACAAAGTACATCGAGCAGCTGGCAGCAGTAACTATGACTCTGTTAAGGTAGCCAAATGCCTCGTCATCCGGCGAGGTACATTTGCTAACTCGAGAGACTCGTAGTGGGAGTAACAGTGACGACGTTAACGTGGGCATATAGTGGCACATCGGGTCCGTAGGACAGGACATAGCAAGAAATGATAGAGAGAAAGTTCTTAGAAAAGTGGGAGCAGCTGGCAGGAGTGCTATGACTCTCTTAAGGTAGCAACATGCCTCCTCACCATGTGAAATTTTTTTTTGAAAACTCGAGGATATCTTCGTTAAGGTAGCTCAAACAACGTTAAGGTTTACATGTAGTGGCATATTTCTCCTGCAGGACTGACCACAGTAATATTTAAACAGTGGAAAGATACAAAGTACATCGAGCAGCTGGCAGCAGTAACTATGACTCTCTTACGGTAGCCAAATGCCTCGTCATCCGGCGAGGTACATTTGCTAACTCGAGAGACTCGTTGTGGGAGTAACAGTGACGACGTTAACGTGGGCATATAGTGGCACATCGGGTCCGTAGGACAGGCCATAGCAAGAAATGATAGAGAGAAAGGGCTTAGAAAAGTGGGAGCAGCAGGCAGGAGTGCTATGACTCTCTTAAGGTAGCCACATGCCGCGTCACCATGTGAAATTTTTTTTTTGAAAACTCGAGGATATCTTCGTTAAGGTAGCTCAGACAACGTTAAGGTTTACTTGTAGTGGCATATTGCTCCTGCAGGACTGACCACAGTAATATTTAAAGATTGGAAAGATACAAAGTACGTCGAGCAGCTGGCAGCAGTAACTATGACACGCTTAAGGTAGCCAAATGCCTCGTCACTCGGCGAAATTTATTTGAAAACTCGAGGATATCGTCGTTGAAGTAACTCAGACAACGGTAACATGGACAGGTGGTGGCATATCGCTTCTGCAGGACTAACCACAGTACGAATTAAAGAGAGGAAAGATTCAAAGAAGGGTGAGCATCTGGCTGCAGTAACTATGACTCTCTTAAAGTAGCCAAATGCCTCGTCATCCGGCGATGTACATTTGCTAACTCGAGAGACTCGTAGTGGGAGTAACAATGACGACGTTAATGTGGGCACGTAGTGGCACATCGGGTCCGTAGGACAGGCCATAGCAAGAATGATGGAGAGAAAGGGCTTAGAAAAGTTGGAGCAGCAAGCAGGAGTACTGTGACTCTCTTAAGGTAGCCAAATGCCTCGTCACCATGTGAAATTTCTTTTGAAAACTCGTGGATATATTCGTTAAGATAGCTCGGACAACGTTAAGGTTTACATGTAGTGGCATATTGCTCCTGCAGGACTGACCACAGTAATAAATAAGGAGTGGAAAGATACAAAGTACGTCGAGCAGCTGGCAGCAGTAACTATGCCTCTCTTAAGGTAGCCAAATGCCTCGTCACTAGGCGAAATTTATTTGAAAACTAGAGGAAATCGTCGTTGAAGTAACTCAGACAACGGTAACATGGACAGGTTGTGGCATATCGCTTCTGCAGGACTATCCACGGTACGAATTAAGGAGAGGAAAGATTCAAAGAAGGGGGAGCAGCTGGCTGCAGTAACTATGACTCTCTTAAGGTAGCCAAATGACTCGTCATCCGACGAGGTACATTTGGTAACTCGAGAGACTCGTAGTGGGAGTAACAGTGACGACGTTAACGTGGGCATATAGTGGCACATCGGGTCCGTGGGACAGGCCATAGCAAGAAATGATAGAGAGAAAGGGCTTAGAAAAGTGGGAGCAGCAGGCAGGAGTACTATGACTCTCTTAAGGAAGCGAAATTCCTCGTCACAATGTGAAATTTTTTTTTGAAAACTCGAGGATATCTTCGTTAAGGTAGCTCAGACAACGTTAAGGTTTACATGTAGTGGCATATTGCTCCTGCAGGACTGACCACAGTAATAATTAAAGAGTGGAAAGATACAAAGTACGTCGAGCAGCTGGCAGCAGTAAGTATGACTCTCTTAAGGTAGCCAAATGCCTCGTCACTCGGCGAAATTTATTTGAAAACTCGAGGATATCGTCGTTGAAGTAACACAGACAACGGTAACATGGACAGGTGGTGACGTATCGCAGCTGCAGGACTAACCACAGTACGAATTAAGGAGAGTAAAGATTCACAGAAGGGGGAGCAGCCGGCTGCAGTAACTATGACTCTCTTAAGGTAGCCAAATGCCTCGTCATCCGGCGAGTTACATTTGCTAACTCGAGAGACTCGTAGTGGGAGTAATAGTGACGACGTTAACGTGGGCATATAGTGGCACATCGGAACCGTAGGACAGGACATAGCAAGAAATGATAGAGAGAAAGGGCTTAGAAAAGTGGGAGCAGTAGGCAGGAGTGCTTGACTCTCTTAAGGTAGCCACATGCCTCGTCACCATGTGAAATTTTTTTTTGAAAACTCGAGGATGTCTTCGTTAAGGTAGCTCAGACAACGTTAAGGTTTACATGTAGTGGCATATTGCTCCTGCAGGACTGACCACAGTAATAATTAAAGAGTGGAAAGATACAAAGTACGTCGAGCAGCTGGCAGCAGTAAGTATGACTCTCTTAAGGTAGCCAAATGCCTCGTCACTCGGCGAAATTTATTTGAAAACTCGAGGATATCGTCGTTGAAGTATCTCAGACAACGGTAACATGGACAGGTGGTGACATATCGCAGCTGCAGGACTAACCACAGTACGAATTAAGGAGAGAAAAGATTCATAGAAGGGGGAGCAGCTGGCTGCAGTAACTACGACTCTCTTAAGGTAGCCAAATGCCTCGTCATCCGGCAAGGTACATTTGCTAACTCGAGAGACTCGTAGTGGGAGTAACAGTGACGACGTTAACGTGGGCATATAGTGGCACATCGGGTCCGTAGGACAGGCCATAGCAAGAAATGATAGAGAGAAAGGGCTTAGAAAAGTGGGAGCAGCAGGCAGGAGTGCTATGACTCTCTTAAGGTAGCCACATGCCGCGTCACCATGTGAAATTTTTTTTTTGAAAACTCGAGGATATCTTCGTTAAGGTAGCTCAGACAACGTTAAGGTTTACATGTAGTGGCATATTGCTCCTGCAGGACTGACCACAGTAATAATTAAAGATTGGAAAGATACAAAGTACGTCGAGCAGCTGGCAGCAGTAACTATGACACGCTTAAGGTAGCCAAATGCCTCGTCACCATGAGAAATTTTTTTTTGAAAACTCGAGGATATCATCGTTAAGGTAGCTCAAACAACGTTAAGGTTTACATGTAGTGGCATATTGCTCCTGCAGGACTGACCACAGTAATAATTAAAGAGTGGAAAGATACAAAGTACGTCGAGCAGCCGGCAGCAGTAACTATGACTCTCTTAAGGTAGCCAAATGCCTCGTCACTCGGCGAAATTTATTTGAAAACTCGAGGAAATCGTCGTTGAAGTAACTCAGACAGCGGTATCATGGACAGATGGGGGCATATCGGTTCTGCAGGACTGACCACAGTACGAATTAAAGAGAGGAAAGATTCAAAGAAGGGGGAGCAGCTGGCTGCAGTAACTATGACTCTCTTAAGGTAGCCAAATGCCTCGTCATCCGGCGAGGTACATTTGGTAACTCGAGAGACTCGTAGTGGGGGTAACAGTGACAACGTTAACGTGGGCATATAGTGGCACATCGGGTCCTTAGGACAGGCCATAGCAAGAATGATGGAGAGAAAGGGGTTTAGAAAAGTATGAGCAGCAGGCAGGAGTACTATGACTCTCTTAAGGTAGCCACATGCCTCGTCACCATGTGAAATTTTTTTTGAAATTTCGAGGATATCTTCGTTAAGGTAGCTCAGACAACGTTAAGGTTTACATGTAGTGGCATATTGCTCCTGCAGGACTGACCACAGTAATATTTAAAGAGTGGATAGATACAAAGTACATCGAGCAGCTGGCAGCAGTAACTATGACTCTGTTAAGGTAGCCAAATGCCTCGTCATCCGGCGAGGTACATTTGCTAACTCGAGAGACTCGTAGTGGGAGTGACAGTGACGACGTTAACGCGGGCATATAGTGGCACATCGGGTCCGTAGGACAGGACATAGCAAGAAATGATAGAGAGAAAGTTCTTAGAAAAGTGGGAGCAGCAGGCAGGAGTGCTATGACTCTCTTAAGGTAGCAACATGCCTCCTCACCATGTGAAATTTTTTTTTGAAAACTCGAGGATATCTTCGTTAAGGTAGCTCAAACAACGTTAAGGTTTAAATGTAGTGGCATATTGCTCCTGCAGGACTGACCACAGTAATATTTAAACAGTGGAAAGATACAAAGTACATCGAGCAGCTGGCAGCAGTAACTATGACTCTCTTACGGTAGCCAAATGCCTCGTCATCCGGCGAGGTACATTTGCTAACTCGAGAGACTCGTTGTGGGAGTAACAGTGACGACGTTAACGTGGGCATATAGTGGCACATCGGGTCCGTAGGACAGGCCATAGCAAGAAATGATAGAGAGAAAGGGCTTAGAAAAGTGGGAGCAGCAGGCAGGAGTGCTATGACTCTCTTAAGGTAGCCACATGCCGCGTCACCATGTGAAATTTTTTTTTTTGAAAACTCGAGGATATCTTCGTTAAGGTAGCTCAGACAACGTTAAGGTTTACTTGTAGTGGCATATTGCTCCTGCAGGACTGACCACAGTAATATTTAAAGATTGGAAAGATACAAAGTACGTCGAGCAGCTGGCAGCAGTAACTATGACACGCTTAAGGTAGCCAAATGCCTCGTCACTCGGCGAAATTTATTTGAAAACTCGAGGATATCGTCGTTGAAGTAACTCAGACAACGGTAACATGGACAGGTGGTGGCATATCGCTTCTGCAGGACTAACCACAGTACGAATTAAAGAGAGGAAAGATTCAAAGAAGGGTGAGCATCTGGCTGCAGTAACTATGACTCTCTTAAAGTAGCCAAATGCCTCGTCATCCGGCGATGTACATTTGCTAACTCGAGAGACTCGTAGTGGGAGTAACAGTGACGACGTTAACGTGGGCACGTAGTGGCACATTGGGTCCGTAGGACAGGCCATAGCAAGAATGATGGAGAGAAAGGGCTTAGAAAAGTTGGAGCAGCAAGCAGGAGTACTGTGACTCTCTTAAGGTAGCCAAATGCCTCGTCACCATGTGAAATTTCTTTTGAAAACTCGTGGATATATTCGTTAAGATAGCTCGGACAACGTTAAGGTTTACATGTAGTGGCATATTGCTCCTGCAGGACTGACCACAGTAATAATTAAAGAGTGGAAAGATACAAAGTACGTCGAGCAGCTGGCAGCAGTAACTATGCCTCTCTTAAGGTAGCCAAATGCCTCGTCACTCGGCGAAATTTATTTGAAAACTAGAGGAAATCGTCGTTGAAGTAACTCAGACAACGGTAACATGGACAGGTTGTGGCATATCGCTTCTGCAGGACTATCCACGGTACGAATTAAAGAGAGGAAAGATTCAAAGAAGGGGGAGCAGCTGGCTGCAGTAACTATGACTCTCTTAAGGTAGCCAAATGACTCGTCATCCGACGAGGTACATTTGGTAACTCGAGAGACTCGTAGTGGGAGTAACAGTGACGACGTTAACGTGGGCATATAGTGGCACATCGGGTCCATATGACAGGCCATAGCAAGAAATGATAGTGAGAAAGGGCTTAGAAAAGTGGGAGCAGCAGGCAGGAGTACTATGACTCTCTTAAGGAAGCGAAATTCCTCGTCACAATGTGAAATTTGTTTTTGAAAACTCGAGGATATCTTCGTTAAGGTAGCTCAGACAACGTTAAGGTTTACATGTAGTGGCATATTGCTCCTGCAGGACTGACCACAGTAATAATTAAAGAGTGGAAAGATACAAAGTACGTCGAACAGCTGGCAGCAGTAACTATGACTCTCTTAAGGTAGCCAAATGCCTCGTCACTCGGCGAAATTTATTTGAAAACTCGAGGATATCGTCGTTGAAGTAACATAGACAACGGTAACATGGACAGGTGGTGACATATCACAGCTGCAGGACTAACCACAGTACGAATTAAGGAGAGAAAAGATTCACAGAAGGGGGAGCAGCTGGCTGCAGTAACTATGACTCTCTTAAGGTAGCCAAATGCCTCGTCATCCGGCGAGGTACATTTGCTAACTCGAGAGACACGTAGTGGGAGTAACAGTGACGTCGTTAACGTCGGCATATAGTGGCACATCGGGTCCTTAGGACAGGCCATAGCAAGAATGATGGAGAGAAAGGGCTTAGAAAAGTGGGAGCAGCAGGCAGGAGTGCTATGACTCTCTTAAGGTAGCCACATGCCTCATCACCATGTGAAATTTTTTTTTGAAAACTCGAGGATATCTTCGTTAAGGTAGCTCAGACAATGTTAAGGTTTACATGTAGTGGCATATTGCTCCTGCAGGACAGACCACAGTAATATTTAAAGAATGGAAAGATACAAAGTACATCGAGCAGCTGGCAGCTGTAACTATGACTCTCTTAAGGTAGCCAAATGCCTCGTCACTCGGCGAAATTTATTTGAAAACTCGAGGATATCGTCGTTGAAGTAACTCAGACAACGGTAACATGGACAGGTGGTGGCATATCGCTTCTGCAGGACTAACCACAGTACGAATTAAAGAGAGGAAAGATTCAAAGAAGGGGGAGCAGCTGGCTGCAGTAACTATGACTCTCTTAACGTAGCCAAATGCCTCGTCATCCGGCGATGTATATTTGCTAACTCGAGAGACTCGTAGTGGGAGTAACAGTGACGACGTTAACGTGGGCACATAGTGGCACATCGGGTCCGTGGGACAGGCCATAGCAAGAAATGATAGAGAGAAAGGTCTTAGAAAAGTGGGAGCAGCAGGCAGGAGTACTATGACTCTCTTAAGGAAGCGAAATTCCTCGTCACAATGTGAAATTTTTTTTTGAAAACTCGAGGATATCTTCGTTAAGGTAGCTCAGACAACGTTAAGGTTTACATGTAGTGGCATATTGCTCCTGCAGGACTGACCACAGTAATAATTAAAGAGTGGAAAGATACAAAGTACGTCGAGCAGCTGGCAGCAGTAAGTATGACTCTCTTAAGGTAGCCAAATGCCTCGTCACTCGGCGAAATTTATTTGAAAACTCGAGGATATCGTCGTTGAAGTAACACAGACAACGGTAACAAGGACAGGTGGTGACGTATCGCAGCTGCAGGACTAACCACAGTACGAATTAAGGAGAGTAAAGATTCACAGAAGGGGGAGCAGCTGGCTGCAGTAACTATGACTCCCTCAAGGTAGCCAAATGCCTCGTCATCCGGCGAGTTACATTTGCTAACTCGAGAGACTCGTAGTGGGAGTAATAGTGACGACGTTAACGTGGGCATATAGTGGCACATCGGGTCCGTAGGACAGGACATAGCAAGAAATGATAGAGAGAAAGGGCTTAGAAAAGTGGGAGCAGCAGGCAGGAGTGCTTGACTCTCTTAAGGTAGCCACATGCCTCGTCACCATGTGAAATTTTTTTTTGAAAACTCGAGGATATCTTCGTTAAGGTAGCTCAGACAACGTTAAGGTTTACATGTAGTGGCATATTGCTCCTGCAGGACTGACCACAGTAATAATTAAAGAGTGGAAAGATACAAAGTACGTCGAGCAGCTGGCAGCAGTAAGTATGACTCTCTTAAGGTAGCCAAATGCCTCGTCACTCGGCGAAATTTATTTGAAAACTCGAGGATATCGTCGTTGAAGTATCTCAGACAACGGTAACATGGACAGGTGGTGACATATCGCAGCTGCAGGACTAACCACAGTACGAATTAAGGAGAGAAAAGATTCATAGAAGGGGGAGCAGCTGGCTGCAGTAACTACGACCCTCTTAAGGTAGCCAAATGCCTCGTCATCCGGCAAGGTACATTTGCTAACTCGAGAGACTCGTAGTGGGAGTAACAGTGACGACGTTAACGTGGGCATATAGTGGCACATCGGGTCCGTAGGACAGGCCATAGCAAGAAATGATAGAGAGAAAGGGCTTAGAAAAGTGGGAGCAGCAGGCAGGAGTGCTATGACTCTCTTAAGGTAGCCACATGCCGCGTCACCATGTGAAATCTTTTTTTTGAAAACTCGAGGATATCTTCGTCAAGGTAGCTCAGACAACGTTAAGGTTTACATGTAGTGGCATATTGCTCCTGCAGGACTGACCACAGTAATAATTAAAGATTGGAAAGATACAAAGTACGTCGAGCAGCTGGCAGCAGTAACTATGACACGCTTAAGGTAGCCAAATGCCTCGTCACTCGGCGAAATTTATTTGAAAACTCGAGGATATCGTCGTTGAAGTAACTCAGACAACGGTAACATGGACAGGTGGTGGCATATCGCTTCTGCAGGACTAACCACAGTACGAATTAAAGAGAGGAAAGATTCAAAGAAGGGTGAGCATCTGGCTGCAGTAACTATGACTCTCTTAAAGTAGCCAAATGCCTCGTCATCCGGCGATGTACATTTGCTAACTCGAGAGACTCGTAGTGGGAGTAGCAGTGACGACGTTAACGTGGGCAAGTAGTGGCACATCGGGTCCGTAGGACAGGCCATAGCAAGAATGATGGAGAGAAAGGGCTTAGAAAAGTTGGAGCAGCAAGCAGGAGTACTGTGACTCTCTTAAGGTAGCCAAATGCCTCGTCACCATGTGAAATTTCTTTTGAAAACTCGTGGATATATTCGTTAAGATAGCTCGGACAACGTTAAGGTTTACATGTAGTGGCTTATTGCTCCTGCAGGACTGACCACAGTAATAATTAAAGAGTGGAAAGATACAAAGTACGTCGAGCAGCTGGCAGCAGTAACTATGCCTCTCTTAAGGTAGCCAAATGCCTCGTCACTCGGCGAAATTTATTTGAAAACTAGAGGAAATCGTCGTTGAAGTAACTCAGACAACGGTAACATGGACAGGTTGTGGCATATCGCTTCTGCAGGACTATCCACGGTACGAATTAAAGAGAGGAAAGATTCAAAGAAGGGGGAGCAGCTGGCTGCAGTAAATATGACTCTCTTAAGGTAGCCAAATGACTCGTCATCCGCCGAGGTACATTTGGTAACTCGAGAGACTCGTAGTGGGAGTAACAGTGACGACGTTAACGTGGGCATATAGTGGCACATCGGGTCCGTGGGACAGGCCATAGCAAGAAATGATAGAGAGAAAGGGCTTAGAAAAGTGGGAGCAGCAGGCAGGAGTACTATGACTCTCTTAAGGAAGCGAAATTACTCGTCACAACGTGAAATTTTTTTTTGAAAACTCGAGGATATATTCGTTAAGGTAGCTCAGACAACGTTAAGGTTTACATGTAGTGGCATATTGCTCCTGCAGGACTGACCACAGTAATATATAAAGAGTGGAAAGATACAAAGAACATCGAGCAGCTGGCAGCTGTAACTATGACTCTCTTAAGGTAGCCAAATGCCTCGTCACTCGGCGAAATTTATTTGAAAACTCGAGGATATCGTCGTTGAAGTAACTCAGACAACGGTAACATGGACAGGTGGTGACATATCACAGCTGCAGGACTAACCACAGTACGAATTAAGGAGAGAAAAGATTCACAGAAGGGGGAGCAGCTGGCTGCAGTAACTATGACTCTCTTAAGGTAGCCAAATGCCTCGTCATCCGGCGAGGTACATTTGCTAACTCGAGAGACACGTAGTGGGAGTAACAGTGACGACGTTAACGTCGGCATATAGTGGCACATCGGGTCCGTAGGACAGGACATAGCAAGAAATGATAGAGAGAAAGGGCTTAGATAAGTGGGAGCAGCAGGCAGGAGTGCTATGACTCTCTTAAGGTAGCCACATGCCTCATCACCATGTGAAATTTTTTTTTGAAAACTCGAGGATATCTTCGTTAAGGTAGCTCAGACAATGTTAAGGTTTAGATGTAGTGGCATATTGCTCCTGCAGGACTGACCACAGTAATATTTAAAGAGTGGAAAGATACAAAGTACATCGAGCAGCTGGCAGCTGTAACTATGACTCTCTTAAGGTAGCCAAATGCCTCGTCACTCGGCGAAATTTATTTGAAAACTCGAGGATATCGTCGTTGAAGTAACTCAGACAACGGTAACATGGACAGGTGGTGGCATATCGCTTCTGCAGGACTAACCACAGTACGAATTAAAGAGAGGAAAGATTCAAAGAAGGGGGAGCAGCTGGCTGCAGTAACTATGACTCTCTTAACGTAGCCAAATGCCTCGTCATCCTGCGATGTACATTTGCTAACTCGAGAGACTCGTAGTGGGAGTAACAGTGACGACGTTAACGTGGGCATATAGTGGCACATCGGGTCCGTAGGACAGGCCATAGCAAGAAATGATAGAGAGAAAGGGCTTAGAAAAGTGGGAGCAGCAGGCAGGAGTGCTATGACTCTCTTAAGGTAGCCACATGCCGCGTCACCATGTGAAATCTTTTTTTTGAAAACTCGAGGATATCTTCGTCAAGGTAGCTCAGACAACGTTAAGGTTTACATGTAGTGGCATATTGCTCCTGCAGGACTGACCACAGTAATAATTAAAGATTGGAAAGATACAAAGTACGTCGAGCAGCTGGCAGCAGTAACTATGACACGCTTAAGGTAGCCAAATGCCTCGTCACTCGGCGAAATTTATTTGAAAACTCGAGGATATCGTCGTTGAAGTAACTCAGACAACGGTAACATGGACAGGTGGTGGCATATCGCTTCTGCAGGACTATCCACAGTACGAATTAAAGAGAGGAAAGATTCAAAGAAGGGTGAGCATCTGGCTGCAGTAACTATGACTCTCTTAAAGTAGCCAAATGCCTCGTCATCCGGCGATGTACATTTGCTAACTCGAGAGACTCGTAGTGGGAGTAGCAGTGACGACGTTAACGTGGGCAAGTAGTGGCACATCGGGTCCGTAGGACAGGCCATAGCAAGAATGATGGAGAGAAAGGGCTTAGAAAAGTTGGAGCAGCAAGCAGGAGTACTGTGACTCTCTTAAGGTAGCCAAATGCCTCGTCACCATGTGAAATTTCTTTTGAAAACTCGTGGATATATTCGTTAAGATAGCTCGGACAACGTTAAGGTTTACATGTAGTGGCTTATTGCTCCTGCAGGACTGACCACAGTAATAATTAAAGAGTGGAAAGATACAAAGTACGTCGAGCAGCTGGCAGCAGTAACTATGCCTCTCTTAAGGTAGCCAAATGCCTCGTCACTCGGCGAAATTTATTTGAAAACTAGAGGAAATCGTCGTTGAAGTAACTCAGACAACGGTAACATGGACAGGTTGTGGCATATCGCTTCTGCAGGACTATCCACGGTACGAATTAAAGAGAGGAAAGATTCAAAGAAGGGGGAGCAGCTGGCTGCAGTAAATATGACTCTCTTAAGGTAGCCAAATGACTCGTCATCCGCCGAGGTACATTTGGTAACTCGAGAGACTCGTAGTGGGAGTAACAGTGACGACGTTAACGTGGGCATATAGTGGCACATCGGGTCCGTGGGACAGGCCATAGCAAGAAATGATAGAGAGAAAGGGCTTAGAAAAGTGGGAGCAGCAGGCAGGAGTACTATGACTCTCTTAAGGAAGCGAAATTCCTCGTCACAACGTGAAATTTTTTTTTGAAAACTCGAGGATATATTCGTTAAGGTAGCTCAGACAACGTTAAGGTTTACATGTAGTGGCATATTGCTCCTGCAGGACTGTCCACAGTAATATATAAAGAGTGGAAAGATACAAAGAACATCGAGCAGCTGGCAGCTGTAACTATGACTCTCTTAAGGTAGCCAAATGCCTCGTCACTCGGCGAAATTTATTTGAAAACTCGAGGATATCGTCGTTGAAGTAACTCAGACAACGGTAACATGGACAGGTGGTGACATATCACAGCTGCAGGACTAACCACAGTACGAATTAAGGAGAGAAAAGATTCACAGAAGGGGGAGCAGCTGGCTGCAGTAACTATGACTCTCTTAAGGTAGCCAAATGCCTCGTCATCCGGCGAGGTACATTTGCTAACTCGAGAGACACGTAGTGGGAGTAACAGTGACGACGTTAACGTCGGCATATAGTGGCACATCGGGTCCGTAGGACAGGACATAGCAAGAAATGTTAGAGAGAAAGGGCTTAGATAAGTGGGAGCAGCAGGCAGGAGTGCTATGACTCTCTTAAGGTAGCCACATGCCTCATCACCATGTGAAATTTTTTTTTGAAAACTCGAGGATATCTTCGTTAAGGTAGCTCAGACAATGTTAAGGTTTACATGTAGTGGCATATTGCTCCTGCAGGACTGACCACAGTAATATTTAAAGAGTGGAAAGATACAAAGTACATCGAGCAGCTGGCAGCTGTAACTATGACTCTCTTAAGGTAGCCAAATGCCTCGTCACTCGGCGAAATTTATTTGAAAACTCGAGGATATCGTCGTTGAAGTAACTCAGACAACGGTAACATGGACAGGTGGTGGCATATCGCTTCTGCAGGACTAACCACAGTACGAATTAAAGAGAGGAAAGATTCAAAGAAGGGGGAGCAGCTGGCTGCAGTAACTATGACTCTCTTAACGTAGCCAAATGCCTCGTCATCCTGCGATGTACATTTGCTAACTCGAGAGACTCGTAGTGGGAGTAACAGTGACGACGTTAACGTGGGCATATAGTGGCACATCGGGTCCGTGGGACAGGCCATAGCAAGAAATGATAGAGAGAAAGGGCTTAGAAAAGTGGGAGCAGCAGGCAGGAGTACTATGACTCTCTTAAGGAAGCGAAATTCCTCGTCACAATGTGAAATTTTTTTTTGAAAACACGAGGATATCTTCGTTAAGGTAGCTCAGACAACGTTGAGGTTTACATGTAGTGGCATATTGCTCCTGCAAGACTGACCACAGAAATAATTAAAGAGTGGAAAGATACAAAGTACGTCGAGCAGCTGGCAGCAGTAAGTATGACTCTCTTAAGGTAGCCAAATGCCTCGTCACTCGGCGAAATTTATTTGAAAACTCGAGGATATCGTCGTTGAAGTAACACAGACAACGGTAACATGGACAGGTGGTGACGTATCGCAGCTGCAGGACTAACCACAGTACGAATTAAGGAGAGTAAAGATTCACAGAAGGGGGAGCAGCTGGCTGCAGTAACTATGACTCTCTTAAGGTAGCCAAATGCCTCGTCATCCGGCGAGGTACATTTGCTAACTCGAGAGACTCGTAGTGGGAGTAATAGTGACGACGTTAACGTGGGCATATAGTGGCACATCGGGTCCGTAAGACAGGACATAGCAAGAAATGATAGAGAGAAAGGGCTTAGAAAAGTGGGAGCAGCAGGCAGGAGTGCTTGACTCTCTTAAGGTAGCCACATGCCTCGTCACCATGTGAAATTTTTTTTTGAAAACTCGAGGATATCTTCGTTAAGGTAGCTCAGACAACGTTAAGGTTTACATGTAGTGGCATATTGCTCCTGCAGGACTGACCACAGTAATAATTAAAGAGTGGAATGATACAAAGTACGTCGAGCAGCTGGCAGCAGTAAGTATGACTCTCTTAAGGTAGCCAAATGCCTCGTCACTCGGCGAAATTTATTTGAAAACTCGAGGATATCGTCGTTGAAGTATCTCAGACAACGGTAACATGGACAGGTGGTGACATATCGCAGCTGCAGGACTAACCACAGTACGAATTAAGGAGAGAAAAGATTCATAGAAGGGGGAGCAGCTGGCTGCAGTAACTACGACTCTCTTAAGGTAGCCAAATGCCTCGTCATCCGGCAAGGTACATTTGCTAACTCGAGAGACTCGTAGTGGGAGTAACAGTGACGACGTTCACGTGGGCATATAGTGGCACATCGGGTCCGTAGGACAGGACATAGCAAGAAATGATAGAGAGAAAGGGCTTAGAAAAGTGGGAGCAGCAGGCAGGAGTGCTATGACTCTCTTAAGGTAGCCACATGCCTCGTCAACATGTGAAATTTTTTTTTGAAAACTCGAGGATATCTTCGTTAAGGTAGCTCAGACAACGTTAAGGTTTACATGTAGTGGCATATTCCTCCTGAAGGACTGACCACAGTAATATTTAAAGAGTGGAAAGATACAAAGTACATCGAGCAGCTGGCAGCAGTAACTATGACTCACTTAAGGTAGCCAAATGCCTCGTCATCAGGCGAGGTACATTTGCTAACTCGAGAGACTCGTAGTGGGAGTAACAGTGACGACGTTAACGTGGGCATATAGTGGCACATCGGGTCCGTAGGACAGGCCATAGCAAGAAATGATAGAGAGAAAGGGCTTAGAAAAGTGGGAGCAGCAGGCAGGAGTGCTATGACTCTCTTAAGGTAGCCACATGCCTCGTCACCATGTGAAATTTTTTTTTGAAAACTCGAGGATATCTTCGTTAAGGTAGCTCAGACAACGTTAAGGTTTACTTGTAGTGGCATATTGCTCCTGCAGGACTAACCACAGTAATAATTGAAGAGTGGAGAGATACAAAGTACGTCGAGCAGCTGGCAGCAGTAAGTATGACTCTCTTAAGGTAGCCAAATGCCTCGTCACTCGGCGAAATTTATTTGAAAACTCGAGGATATCGTCGTTGAAGTAACTCAGACAACGGTTACATGGACAGGTGGTGACATATCGCAGCTGCAGGACTAACCACAGTACGAATTAAGAAGAGAAAAGATTCACAGAAGGGGGAGCAGCTGGCTGCAGTAACTATGACTCTCTCAAGGTAGCCAAATGCCTCGTCATCCGGCGAGGTACATTTGCTAACTCGAGAGACTCGTAGTGGGAGTAACAGTGACGACGTTAACGTGGGCATATAGTGGCACATCGGGTCCGTAGGACAGGCCATAGCAAGAAATGATAGAGAGAAAGGGCTTAGAAAAGTGGGAGCAGCAGGCAGGAGTGCTATGACTCTCTTAAGGTAGCCACATGCCGCGTCACCATACGAAATTTTTTTTTGAAAACTCAAGGATATCTTCGTTAAGGTAGCTCAGACAACGTTAAGGTTTACTTGTAGTGGCATATTGCTCCTGCAGGACTGACCACAGTAATAATTAAAGATTGGATAGATACAAAGTACGTCGAGCAGCTGGCAGCTGTAACTATGACTCTCTTAAGGTAGCCAAATGCCTCGTCACTCGGCGAAATTTATTTGAAAACTCGAGGATATCGTCGTTGAAGTAACTCAGACAACGGTAACATGGACAGGTGGTGGCATATCGCTTCTGCAGGACTAACCGCAGTACGAATTAAAGAGAGGAAAGATTCAAAGAAGGGGGAGCAGCTGGCTGCAGTAACTATGACTCTCTTAACGTAGCCAAATGCCTCGTCATCCTGCGATGTACATTTGCTAACTCGAGAGACTCGTAGTGGGAGTAACAGTGACGACGTTAACGTGGGCATATAGTGGCACATCGGGTCCGTGGGACAGGCCATAGCAAGAAATGATAGAGAGAAAGGGCTTAGAAAAGTGGGAGCAGCAGGCAGGAGTACTATGACTCTCTTAAGGAAGCGAAATTCCTCGTCACAATGTGAAATTTTTTTTTGAAAACTCGAGGATATCTTCGTTAAGGTAGCTCAGACAACGTTGAGGTTTACATGTAGTGGCATATTGCTCCTGCAGGACTGACCACAGAAATAATTAAAGAGTGGAAAGATACAAAGTACGTCGAGCAGCTGGCAGCAGTAAGTATGACTCTCTTAAGGTAGCCAAATGCCTCGTCACTCGGCGAAATTTATTTGAAAACTCGAGGATATCGTCGTTGAAGTAACACAGACAACGGTAACATGGACAGGTGGTGACGTATCGCAGCTGCAGGACTAACCACAGTACGAATTAAGGAGAGTAAAGATTCACAGAAGGGGGAGCAGCTGGCTGCAGTAACTATGACTCTCTTAAGGTAGCCAAATGCCTCGTCATCCGGCGAGGTACATTTGCTAACTCGAGAGACTCGTAGTGGGAGTAATAGTGACGACGTTAACGTGGGCATATAGTGGCACATCGGGTCCGTAAGACAGGACATAGCAAGAAATGATAGAGAGAAAGGGCTTAGAAAAGTGGGAGCAGCAGGCAGGAGTGCTTGACTCTCTTAAGGTAGCCACATGCCTCGTCACCATGTGAAATTTTTTTTTGAAAACTCGAGGATATCTTCGTTAAGGTAGCTCAGACAACGTTAAGGTTTACATGTAGTGGCATATTGCTCCTGCAGGACTGACCACAGTAATAATTAAAGAGTGGAATGATACAAAGTACGTCGAGCAGCTGGCAGCAGTAAGTATGACTCTCTTAAGGTAGCCAAATGGCTCGTCACTCGGCGAAATTTATTTGAAAACTCGAGGATATCGTCGTTGAAGTATCTCAGACAACGGTAACATGGACAGGTGGTGACATATCGCAGCTGCAGGACTAACCACAGTACGAATTAAGGAGAGAAAAGATTCATAGAAGGGGGAGCAGCTGGCTGCAGTAACTACGACTCTCTTAAGGTAGCCAAATGCCTCGTCATCCGGCAAGGTACATTTGCTAACTCGAGAGACTCGTAGTGGGAGTAACAGTGACGAAGTTCACGTGGGCATATAGTGGCACATCGGGTCCGTAGGACAGGACATAGCAAGAAATGATAGAGAGAAAGGGCTTAGAAAAGTGGGAGCAGCAGGCAGGAGTGCTATGACTCTCTTAAGGTAGCCACATGCCTCGTCAACATGTGAAATTTGTTTTTGAAAACTCGAGGATATCTTCGTTAAGGTAGCTCAGACAACGTTAAGGTTTACATGTAGTGGCATATTCCTCCTGAAGGACTGACCACAGTAATATTTAAAGAGTGGAAAGATACAAAGTACATCGAGCA
This sequence comes from Schistocerca americana, assembly GCF_021461395.2. Classification (NCBI taxonomy): domain Eukaryota; kingdom Metazoa; phylum Arthropoda; class Insecta; order Orthoptera; family Acrididae; genus Schistocerca; species Schistocerca americana. Next base: position 87,354,506 of record NC_060122.1, read on the forward strand.
GCTGGCAGCAGTAACTATGACTCACTTAAGGTAGCCAAATGCCTCGTCATCAGGCGAGGTACATTTGCTAACTCGAGAGACTCGTAGTGGGAGTAACAGTGACGACGTTAACGTGGGCATATAGTGGCACATCGGGTCCGTAGGACAGGCCATAGCAAGAAATGATAGAGAGAAAGGGCTTAGAAAAGTGGGAGCAGCAGGCAGGAGTGCTTGACTCTCTTAAGGTAGCCACATGCCTCGTCACCATGTGAAATTTTTTTTTGAAAACTCGAGGATATCTTCGTTAAGGTAGCTCAGACAACGTTAAGGTTTACATGTAGTGGCATATTGCTCCTGCAGGACTAACCACAGTAATAATTGAAGAGTGGAGAGATACAAAGTACGTCGAGCAGCTGGCAGCAGTAAGTATGACTCTCTTAAGGTAGCCAAATGCCTCGTCACTCGGCGAAATTTATTTGAAAACTCGAGGATATCGTCGTTGAAGTAACTCAGACAACGGTTACATGGACAGGTGGTGACATATCGCAGCTGCAGGACTAACCACAGTACGAACTAAGAAGAGAAAAGATTCACAGAAGGGGGAGCAGCTGGCTGCAGTAACTATGACTCTCTTAAGGTAGCCAAATGCCTCGTCATCCGGCGAGGTACATTTGCTAACTCGAGAGACTCGTAGTGGGAGTAACAGTGACGACGTTAACGTGGGCATATAGTGGCACATCGGGTCCGTAGGACAGGCCATAGCAAGAAATGATAGAGAGAAAGGGCTTAGAAAAGTGGGAGCAGCAGGCAGGAGTACTATGACTCTCTTAAGGTAGCCACATGCCTCGTCACCATGTGAAACATTTTTTTTTGAAAACTCGAGGATATCTTCGTTAAGGTAGCTCAGACAACGTTAGTGTTTACTTGTAGTGGCATATTGCTCCTGCAGGACTGACCACAGTAATAATTAAAGATTGGAAAGATACAAAGTACGTCGTTTAGCTGGCAGCAGTAACTATGACTCCCTTAAGGAAGCCAAATGCCTCGTCACTCGGTGAAATTTATTTGAAAACTCGAGGATATCGTCGTTGAAGTAACTCAGACAACGGTAACATGGACAGGTGGTGGCATATCGCTTCTGCAGGACTAACCACACTACGAATTAAAGAGAGAAAAGATTCACAGAAGTGGGAGCAGCTGGCTGCAGTAACTATGACTCTCTTAAGGTAGTCAAATGCCTCGTCATCCGGCGAGGTACATTTGCTAACTCGAGAGACTCGTAGTGGGAGTAACAGTGACGACGTTAACGTGGGCATATAGTGGCACATCGGGTCCGTAGGACAGGCCATAGCAAGAAATGATAGAGAGAAAGGGCTTAGAAAAGTGGGAGCAGCAGGCAGGAGTGCTATGACTCTCTTAAGGTAGCCACATGCCTCGTCACCATGTGAAATTTTTTTTGAAAACTCAAGGATATCTTCGTTAAGGTAGCTCAGACAACGTTAAGGTTTACATGTAGTGGCATATTGCTGCTGCAGGACTGACCACAGTAATATTTAAAGAGTGGAAAGATACAAAGTAAATCGAGCAGCTGGCAGCAGTAACTATGACTCTCTTAAGGTAGCCAAATGCCTCGTCATCCGGCGAGGTACATTTGCTAACTCGAGAGACTCGTAGTGGGAGTAACAGTGACGACGTTAACGTGGGCATATAGTGGCACATCGGGTCTGTGGGACAGGCCATAGCAAGAAATGATAGAGAGAAAGGGCTTAGAAAAGTGGTAGCAGCAGACAGGAGTACTATGACTCTCTTAAGGAAGCGAAATTCCTCGTCACAATGTGAAATTTTTTTTTGAAAACCCGAGGATATCTTCGTTAAGGTAGCTCAGACAACGTTAAGGTTTACTTGAAGTGGCATATTGCTCCTGCAGGACTAAGCACAGTAGTAATTAAAGATTGGAAAGATACAAAGTACGTCGAGCAGCTGGCAGCAGTAACTATGACTTTCTTAAGGTGGCCAAATGCCTCGTCACTCGGCGAAATTTTTTTTGATAACTCGAGGATATCGTCGCTGAAGTAACTCAGACAACGGTAACATGGACAGGTGGTGGCATATCGCTTCTGCAGGACACCACAGTACGAATTAAAGAGAGGAAAGATTCAAAAAAGGGGGAGCAGCTGGCTGCAGTAACTATGACTCTCTTAAGGTAGCCAAATGCCTCGTCATCCGGCAAGGTACATTTGCTAACTCGAGAGACTCGTAGTGGGAGTAACAGTGACGACGTTAACGTGGGCATATAGTGGCACATCGGGTCCGTAGGACAGGACATAGCAAGAAATGATAGAGAGAAAGGGCTTAGAAAAGTGGGAGCAGCAGGCAGGAGTGCTATGACTCTCTTAAGGTAGCCACATGCCTCGTCACCATGTGAAATTTTTTTTTGAAAATTCGAGGATATCTTCGTTAAGGTAGCTCAGACAACGTTAAGGTTTACATGTAGTGGCATATTCCTCCTGCACGACTGACCACAGTAATATTTAAAGAGTGGAAAGATACAAAGTACATCGAGCAGCTGGCAGCAGTAACTATGACTCTCTTAAGGTAGCCAAATGCCTCGTCATCCGGCGAGGTACATTTGCTAACTCGAGAGACTCGTAGTGGGAGTAACAGTGACGACGTTAACGTGGGCATATAGTGGCACATCGGGTCCGTAGGACAGGCCATAGCAAGAAATGATAGAGAGAAAGGGCTTAGAAAAGTGGGAGCAGCAGGCAGGAGTGCTATGACTCTCTTAAGGTAGCCACATGCCTCGTCACCATGTGAAATTTTTTTTTGAAAACTCGAGGATATCTTCGTTAAGGTAGCTCAGACAACGTTAAGGTTTACTTGAAGTGGCATATTGCTCCTGCAGGACTAACCACAGTAATAATTAAAGATTGGAAAGATACAAAGTACGTCGAGCAGCTGGCAGCAGTAACTATGACTTTCTTAAGGTGGCCAAATGCCTCGTCACTCGGCGAAATTTTTTTTGATAACTCGAGGATATCGTCGCTGAAGTAACTCAGACAACGGTAACATGGACAGGTGGTGGCATATCGCTTCTGCAGGACTAACCACAGTACGAATTAAAGAGAGGAAAGATTCAAAAAAGGGGGAGCAGCTAGCTGCAGTAACTATGACTCTCTTAAGGTAGCCAAATGACTCGTCATCCGACGAGGTACAATTGGTAACTCGAGAGACTCGTAGTGGGAGTAACAGTGACGACGTTAACGTGGGCATATAGTGGCACATCGGGTCCGTGGGACAGGCCATAGCAAGAAATGATAGAGAGTAAGGGCTTAGAAAAGTGGGAGCAGCCGGCAGGAGTACTATGACTCTCTTAAGGAAGCGAAATTCCTCGTCACAATGTGAAATTTTTTTTTGAAAACTCGAGGATATCTTCGTTAAGGTAGCTCAGACAACGTTAAGGTTTACATGTAGTGGCATATTGCTCCTGCAGGACTGACCACAGTAATAATTAAAGAGTGGAAAGATACAAAGTACGTCGAGCAGCTGGCAGCAGTAAGTATGATTCTTTTAAGGTAGCCAAATGCCTCGTCACTCGGCGAAATTTATTTGAAAACTCGAGGATATCGTCGTTGAAGTAACTCAGACAACGGTAACATGGACAGGTGGTGACATATCGCAGCTGCAGGACTAACCACAGTACGAATTAAGGAGAGAAAAGATTCACAGAAGGGGGAGCAGCTGGCTGCAGTAACTATGACTCTCTTAAGGTAGCCAAATGCCTCGTCCTCCGGCGAGGTACATTTGCTAACTCGAGAGACTCGTAGTGGGAGTAACAGTGACGACGTTAACGTGGGCATATAGTGGCACATCAGGTCCGTAGGACAGGACATAGCAAGAAATGATAGAGAGAAAGGGCTTAGAAAAGTGGGAGCAGCAGGCAGGAGTGCTATGACTCTCTTAAGGTAGCCACATGCCTCGTCACCATGTGAATTTTTTTTTTGAAAACTCGATGATATCTTCGTTTAGGTAGCTCAGACAACGTTAAGGTTTACATATAGTGGCATATTGCACCTGCAGGACTGACCACAGTAATATTTAAAGAGTGGAAAGATACAAAATACATCGAGCAGCTGGCAGCAGTAACTATGACTCTCTTAAGGTAGCCAAATGCCTCGTCATCCGGCGAGGTACATTATCAAACTTGAGAGACTCGTAGTGGGAGTAACAGTGACGACGTTAACGTGGGCATATAGTGGCACATCGGGTCCGTAGGACAGGCCATAGCAAGAAATGATAGAGAGAAAGGGCTTAGAAAAGTGGGAGCAGCAGGCAGGAGTACTATGACTCTCTTAAGGAAGCGTAATTCCTCGTCACCATGTGAAATTTTTTTTTGAAAGCTCGAGGATATCTTCGTTTAGGTAGCTCAGACAACGTTAAGGTTTACTTGTAGTGGCATATTGCTCCTGCAGGACTGACCACAGTAATAATTAACGATTGGAAAGATACAAAGTACTTCGAGCAGCTGGCAGCAGTAACTATGACTCCCTTAAGGTAGCCAAATGCCTCGTCACTCGGCGAAATTTATTTGATAATTCGAGGATATCGTCGTTGAAGTAACTCAGACAACGGTAACATGGACAGGTGGTGGCATATCGCTTCTGCAGGACTAACCACAGTACGAATTAAAGAGAGGAAAGATTCAAAAAAGGGGGAGCAGCTAGCTGCAGTAACTATGACTCTCTTAAGGTAGCCAAATGACTCGTCATCCGACGAGGTACAATTGGTAACTCGAGAGACTCGTAGTGGGAGTAACAGTGACGACGTTAACGTGGGCATATAGTGGCACATCGGGTCCGTGGGACAGGCCATAGCAAGAAATGATAGAGAGTAAGGGCTTAGAAAAGTGGGAGCAGCCGGCAGGAGTACTATGACTCTCTTAAGGAAGCGAAATTCCTCGTCACAATGTGAAATTTTTTTTTGAAAACTCGAGGATATCTTCGTTAAGGTAGCTCAGACAACGTTAAGGTTTACATGTAGTGGCATATTGCTCCTGCAGGACTAACCACAGTAATAATTGAAGAGTGGAGAGATACAAAGTACGTCGAGCAGCTGGCAGCAGTAAGTATGACTCTCTTAAGGTAGCCAAATGCCTCGTCACTCGGCGAAATTTATTTGAAAACTCGAGGATATCGTCGTTGAAGTAACTCAGACAACGGTTACATGGACAGGTGGTGACATATCGCAGCTGCAGGACTAACCACAGTACGAACTAAGAAGAGAAAAGATTCACAGAAGGGGGAGCAGCTGGCTGCAGTAACTATGACTCTCTTAAGGTAGCCAAATGCCTCGTCATCCGGCGAGGTACATTTGCTAACTCGAGAGACTCGTAGTGGGAGTAACAGTGACGACGTTAACGTGGGCATATAGTGGCACATCGGGTCCGTAGGACAGGCCATAGCAAGAAATGATAGAGAGAAAGGGCTTAGAAAAGTGGGAGCAGCAGGCAGGAGTGCTATGACTCTCTTAAGGTAGCCACATGCCTCGTCACCATGTGAAACATTTTTTTTTGAAAACTCGAGGATATCTTCGTTAAGGTAGCTCAGACAACGTTAGTGTTTACTTGTAGTGGCATATTGCTCCTGCAGGACTGACCACAGTAATAATTAAAGATTGGAAAGATACAAAGTACGTCGTTTAGCTGCCAGCAGTAACTATGACTCCCTTAAGGAAGCCAAATGCCTCGTCACTCGGTGAAATTTATTTGAAAACTCGAGGATATCGTCGTTGAAGTAACTCAGACAACGGTAACATGGACAGGTGGTGGCATATCGCTTCTGCAGGACTAACCACACTACGAATTAAAGAGAGAAAAGATTCACAGAAGTGGGAGCAGCTGGCTGCAGTAACTATGACTCTCTTAAGGTAGTCAAATGCCTCGTCATCCGGCGAGGTACATTTGCTAACTCGAGAGACTCGTAGTGGGAGTAACAGTGACGACGTTAACGTGGGCATATAGTGGCACATCGGGTCCGTAGGACAGGCCATAGCAAGAAATGATAGAGAGAAAGGGCTTAGAAAAGTGGGAGCAGCAGGCAGGAGTGCTATGACTCTCTTAAGGTAGCCACATGCCTCGTCACCATGTGAAATTTTTTTTGAAAACTCAAGGATATCTTCGTTAAGGTAGCTCAGACAACGTTAAGGTTTACATGTAGTGGCATATTGCTGCTGCAGGACTGACCACAGTAATATTTAAAGAGTGGAAAGATACAAAGTAAATCGAGCAGCTGGCAGCAGTAACTATGACTCTCTTAAGGTAGCCAAATGCCTCGTCATCCGGCGAGGTACATTTGCTAACTCGAGAGACTCGTAGTGGGAGTAACAGTGACGACGTTAACGTGGGCATATAGTGGCACATCGGGTCTGTGGGACAGGCCATAGCAAGAAATGATAGAGAGAAAGGGCTTAGAAAAGTGGTAGCAGCAGACAGGAGTACTATGTCTCTCTTAAGGAAGCGAAATTCCTCGTCACAATGTGAAATTTTTTTTTGAAAACCCGAGGATATCTTCGTTAAGGTAGCTCAGACAACGTTAAGGTTTACTTGAAGTGGCATATTGCTCCTGCAGGACTAAGCACAGTAGTAATTAAAGATTGGAAAGATACAAAGTACGTCGAGCAGCTGGCAGCAGTAACTATGACTTTCTTAAGGTGGCCAAATGCCTCGTCACTCGGCGAAATTTTTTTTGATAACTCGAGGATATCGTCGCTGAAGTAACTCAGACAACGGTAACATGGACAGGTGGTGGCATATCGCTTCTGCAGGACACCACAGTACGAATTAAAGAGAGGAAAGATTCAAAAAAGGGGGAGCAGCTGGCTGCAGTAACTATGACTCTCTTAAGGTAGCCAAATGCCTCGTCATCCGGCAAGGTACATTTGCTAACTCGAGAGACTCGTAGTGGGAGTAACAGTGACGACGTTAACGTGGGCATATAGTGGCACATCGGGTCCGTAGGACAGGACATAGCAAGAAATGATAGAGAGAAAGGGCTTAGAAAAGTGGGAGCAGCAGGCAGGAGTGCTATGACTCTCTTAAGGTAGCCACATGCCTCGTCACCATGTGAAATTTTTTTTTGAAAATTCGAGGATATCTTCGTTAAGGTAGCTCAGACAACGTTAAGGTTTACATGTAGTGGCATATTCCTCCTGCACGACTGACCACAGTAATATTTAAAGAGTGGAAAGATACAAAGTACATCGAGCAGCTGGCAGCAGTAACTATGACTCTCTTAAGGTAGCCAAATGCCTCGTCATCCGGCGAGGTACATTTGCTAACTCGAGAGACTCGTAGTGGGAGTAACAGTGACGACGTTAACGTGGGCATACAGTGGCACATCGGGTCCGTAGGACAGGCCATAGCAAGAAATGATAGAGAGAAAGGGCTTAGAAAAGTGGGAGCAGCAGGCAGGAGTGCTATGACTCTCTTAAGGTAGCCACATGCCTCGTCACCATGTGAAATTTTTTTTTGAAAACTCGAGGATATCTTCGTTAAGGTAGCTCAGACAACGTTAAGGTTTACTTGAAGTGGCATATTGCTCCTGCAGGACTAACCACAGTAATAATTAAAGATTGGAAAGATACAAAGTACGTCGAGCAGCTGGCAGCAGTAACTATGACTTTCTTAAGGTGGCCAAATGCCTCGTCACTCGGCGAAATTTTTTTTGATAACTCGAGGATATCGTCGCTGAAGTAACTCAGACAACGGTAACATGGACAGGTGGTGGCATATCGCTTCTGCAGGACTAACCACAGTACGAATTAAAGAGAGGAAAGATTCAAAAAAGGGGGAGCAGCTAGCTGCAGTAACTATGACTCTCTTAAGGTAGCCAAATGACTCGTCATCCGACGAGGTACAATTGGTAACTCGAGAGACTCGTAGTGGGAGTAACAGTGACGACGTTAACGTGGGCATATAGTGGCACATCGGGTCCGTGGGACAGGCCATAGCAAGAAATGATAGAGAGTAAGGGCTTAGAAAAGTGGGAGCAGCCGGCAGGAGTACTATGACTCTCTTAAGGAAGCGAAATTCCTCGTCACAATGTGAAATTTTTTTTTGAAAACTCGAGGATATCTTCGTTAAGGTAGCTCAGACAACGTTAAGGTTTACATGTAGTGGCATATTGCTCCTGCAGGACTGACCACAGTAATAATTAAAGAGTGGAAAGATACAAAGTACGTCGAGCAGCTGGCAGCAGTAAGTATGATTCTTTTAAGGTAGCCAAATGCCTCGTCACTCGGCGAAATTTATTTGAAAACTCGAGGATATCGTCGTTGAAGTAACTCAGACAACGGTAACATGGACAGGTGGTGACATATCGCAGCTGCAGGACTAACCACAGTACGAATTAAGGAGAGAAAAGATTCACAGAAGGGGGAGCAGCTGGCTGCAGTAACTATGACTCTCTTAAGGTAGCCAAATGCCTCGTCCTCCGGCGAGGTACATTTGCTAACTCGAGAGACTCGTAGTGGGAGTAACAGTGACGACGTTAACGTGGGCATATAGTGGCACATCAGGTCCGTAGGACAGGACATAGCAAGAAATGATAGAGAGAAAGGGCTTAGAAAAGTGGGAGCAGCAGGCAGGAGTGCTATGACTCTCTTAAGGTAGCCACATGCCTCGTCACCATGTGAATTTTTTTTTTGAAAACTCGATGATATCTTCGTTTAGGTAGCTCAGACAACGTTAAGGTTTACATATAGTGGCATATTGCACCTGCAGGACTGACCACAGTAATATTTAAAGAGTGGAAAGATACAAAATACATCGAGCAGCTGGCAGCAGTAACTATGACTCTCTTAAGGTAGCCAAATGCCTCGTCATCCGGCGAGGTACATTATCAAACTTGAGAGACTCGTAGTGGGAGTAACAGTGACGACGTTAACGTGGGCATATAGTGGCACATCGGGTCCGTAGGACAGGCCATAGCAAGAAATGATAGAGAGAAAGGGCTTAGAAAAGTGGGAGCAGCAGGCAGGAGTACTATGACTCTCTTAAGGAAGCGTAATTCCTCGTCACCATGTGAAATTTTTTTTTGAAAGCTCGAGGATATCTTCGTTTAGGTAGCTCAGACAACGTTAAGGTTTACTTGTAGTGGCATATTGCTCCTGCAGGACTGACCACAGTAATAATTAACGATTGGAAAGATACAAAGTACTTCGAGCAGCTGGCAGCAGTAACTATGACTCCCTTAAGGTAGCCAAATGCCTCGTCACTCGGCGAAATTTATTTGATAATTCGAGGATATCGTCGTTGAAGTAACTCAGACAACGGTAACATGGACAGGTGGTGGCATATCGCTTCTGCAGGACTAACCACAGTACGAATTAAAGAGAGGAAAGATTCAAAAAAGGGGGAGCAGCTGGCTGCAGTAACTATGACTCACTTAAGGTAGCCAAATGACTCGTCATCCGACGTCGTACATTTGGTAACTCGAGAGACTCGTAGTGGGAGTAACAGTGACGACGTTAACGTGGGCATATAGTGGCACATCGGGTCCGTGGGACAGGCCATAGCAAGAAATGATAGAGAGAAAGGGCTTAGAAAAGTGGGAGCAGCAGGCAGGAGTACTATGACTCTCATAATTAAGCGAAATTCCTCGTCACAATGTGAAATTTTTTTTTGAAAACTCGAGGATATCTTCGTTAAGGTAGCTCAGACAACGTTAAGGTTTACATGTAGTGGCATATTGCTCCTGCAGGACTGACCACAGTAATAATGAAAGAGTGGAAAGATACAAAGTACGTCGAGCAGCTCGCAGCAGTAAGTATGATTCTTTTAAGGTAGCCAAATGCCTCGTCACTCGGCGAAATTTATTTGAAAACTCGAGGATATCGTCGTTGAAGTAACTCAGACAACGGTAACATGGACAGGTGGTGACATATCGCAGCTGCAGGACTAACCACAGTACGAATTAAGGAGAGAAAAGATTCACAGAAGGGGGAGCAGCTGGCTGCAGTAACTATGACTCTCTTAAGGTAGCCAAATGACTCGTCATCCGACGAGGTACATTTGGTAACTCGAGAGACTCGTAGTGGGAGTAACAGTGACGACGTTAACGTGGGCATATAGTGGCACATCGGGTCCGTGGGACAGGCCATAGCAAGAAATGATAGAGAGAAAGGGCTTAGAAGAGTGGGAGCAGCAGGCACGAGTACTATGACTCTCTTAAGGAAGCGAAATTCCTCGTCACAATGTGAAATTTTTTTTTGAAAACTCGAGGATATCTTCGTTAAGGTAGCTCAGACAACGTTAAGGATTACATGTAGTGGCATATTGCTCCTGCAGGACTGACCCCAGTAATAATTAAAGAGTGGAAAGATACAAAGTACGTCGAGCAGCTGGCAGCAGTAAGTATGATTCTTTTAAGGTAGCCAAATGCCTCGTCACTCGGCGAAATTTATTTGAAAACTCGAGGATATCGTCGTTGAAGTAACTCAGACAACGGTAACATGGACAGGTGGTGACATATCGCAGCTGCAGGACTAACCACAGTACGAATTAAGGAGAGAAAAGATTCACAGAAGGGGGAGCAGCTGGCTGCAGTAACTATGACTCTCTTAAGGTAGCCAAATGCCTCGTCCTCCGGCGAGGTACAATTGCTAACTCGAGAGACTCGTAGTGGGAGTAACAGTGACGACGTTAACGTGGGCATATAGTGGCACATCAGGTCCGTAGGACAGGACATAGCAAGAAATGATAGAGAGAAAGGGCTTAGAAAAGTGGGAGCAGCAGGCAGGAGTGCTATGACTCTCTTAAGGTAGCCACATGCCTCGTCACCATGTGAAATTTTTTTTGAAAACTCAAGGATATCTTCGTTAAGGTAGCTCAGACAACGTTAAGGTTTACATGTAGTGGCATATTGCTGCTGCAGGACTGACCACAGTAATATTTAAAGAGTGGAAAGATACAAAGTAAATCGAGCAGCTGGCAGCAGTAACTATGACTCTCTTAAGGTAGCCAAATGCCTCGTCATCCGGCGAGGTACATTTGCTAACTCGAGAGACTCGTAGTGGGAGTAACAGTGACGACGTTAACGTGGGCATATAGTGGCACATCGGGTCCGTAGGACAGGCCATAGCAAGAAATGATAGAGAGAAAGGGCTTAGAAAAGTGGGAGCAACAGGCAGGAGTGCTATGACTCTCTTAAGGTAGCCACAAGCCTCGTCACCATGTGAAATTTTTTTTTGAAAACTCGAGGATATCTTCGTTAAGGTAGCACAGACAACGTTAAGGTTTACTTGTAGTGGCATATTGCTCCTGCAGGACTGACCACAGTAATAATTAAAGATTGGAAAGATAGAAAGTACGTCGAGCAGCTGGCAGCAGTAACTATGACTCTCTTAAGGTAGCCAAATGCCTCGTCACTCGGCGAAATGTATTTGAAAACTCGAGGATATCGTCGTTGAAGTAACTCAGACAACAGTAACATGGACAGGTTGTGGCATATCGCTTCTGCAGGACTTTCCACAGTACAAATTAAAGAGAGGAAATATTCAAAGAAGGGGGAGCAGCTGGCTGCAGTAACTATGACTCTCTTAAGGTAGCCAAATGACTCGTCATCCGACGAGGTACATTTGGTAACTCGAGAGACTCGTAGAGTAACAGTGACGACGTTAACGTGGGCATATAGTGGCACATCGGGTCTGTGGGACAGGCCATAGCAAGAAATGATAGAGAGAAAGGGCTTAGAAAAGTGGTAGCAGCAGACAGGAGTACTATGACTCTCTTAAGGAAGCGAAATTCCTCGTCACAATGTGAAATTTTTTTTTGAAAACTCGAGGATATCTTCGTTAAGGTAGCTCAGACAACGTTAAGGTTTACTTGAAGTGGCATATTGCTCCTGCAGGACTAACCACAGTAGTAATTAAAGATTGGAAAGATACAAAGTACGTCGAGCAGCTGGCAGCAGTAACTATGACTTTCTTAAGGTGGCCAAATGCCTCGTCACTCGGCGAAATTTTTTTTGATAACTCGAGGATATCGTCGCTGAAGTAACTCAGACAACGGTAACATGGACAGGTGGTGGCATATCGCTTCTGCAGGACTAACCACAGTACGAATTGAAGAGAGGAAAGATTCAAAAAAGGGGGAGCAGCTGGCTGCAGTAACTATGACTCTCTTAAGGTAGCCAAATGCCTCGTCATCCGGCAAGGTACATTTGCTAACTCGAGAGACTCGTAGTGGGAGTAACAGTGACGACGTTAACGTGGGCATATAGTGGCATATCGGGTCCGTAGGACAGGACATAGCAAGAAATGATAGAGAGAAAGGGCTTAGAAAAGTGGGAGCAGCAGGCAGGAGTGCTATGACTCTCTTAAGGTAGCCACATGCCTCGTCACCATGTGAAATTTTTTTTTGAAAATTCGAGGATATCTTCGTTAAGGTAGCTCAGACAACGTTAAGGTTTACATGTAGTGGCATATTCCTCCTGCACGACTGACCACAGTAATATTTAAAGAGTGGAAAGATACAAAGTACATCGAGCAGCTGGCAGCAGTAACTATGACTCTCTTAAGGTAGCCAAATGCCTCGTCATCCGGCGAGGTACATTTGCTAACTCGAGAGACTCGTAGTGGGAGTAACAGTGACGACGTTAACGTGGGCATATAGTGGCACATCGGGTCCGTAGGACAGGCCATAGCAAGAAATGATAGAGAGAAAGGGCTTAGAAAAGTGGGAGCAGCAGGCAGGAGTGCTATGACTCTCTTAAGGTAGCCACATGCCTCGTCACCATGTGAAATTTTTTTTTGAAAACTCGAGGATATCTTCGTTAAGGTAGCTCAGACAACGTTAAGGTTTACTTGAAGTGGCATATTGCTCCTGCAGGACTAACCACAGTAATAATTAAAGATTGGAAAGATACAAAGTACGTCGAGCAGCTGGCAGCAGTAACTATGACTTTCTTAAGGTGGCCAAATGCCTCGTCACTCGGCGAAATTTTTTTTGATAACTCGAGGATATCGTCGCTGAAGTAACTCAGACAACGGTAACATGGACAGGTGGTGGCATATCGCTTCTGCAGGACTAACCACAGTACGAATTAAAGAGAGGAAAGATTCAAAAAAGGGGGAGCAGCTGGCTGCAGTAACTATGACTCTCTTAAGGTAGCCAAATGACTCGTCATCCGACGAGGTACATTTGGTAACTCGAGAGACTCGTAGTGGGAGTAACAGTGACGACGTTAACGTGGGCATATAGTGGCACATCGGGTCCGTGGGACAGGCCATAGCAAGAAATGATAGAGAGTAAGGGCTTAGAAAAGTGGGAGCAGCCGGCAGGAGTACTATGACTCTCTTAAGGAAGCGAAATTCCTCGTCACAATGTGAAATTTTTTTTTGAAAACTCGAGGATATCTTCGTTAAGGTAGCTCAGACTACGTTAAGGTTTACATATAGTGGCATATTGCACCTGCAGGACTGACCACAGTAATATTTAAAGAGTGGAAAGATACAAAATACATCGAGCAGCTGGCAGCAGTAACTATGACTCTCTTAAGGTAGCCAAATGCCTCGTCATCCGGCGAGGTACATTATCAAACTTGAGAGACTCGTAGTGGGAGTAACAGTGACGACGTTAACGTGGGCATATAGTGGCACATCGGGTCCGTAGGACAGGCCATAGCAAGAAATGATAGAGGAAAGGGCTTAGAAAAGTGGGAGCAGCAGGCAGGAGTACTATGACTCTCTTAAGGAAGCGTAATTCCTCGTCACCATGTGAAATTTTTTTTTGAAAGCTCGAGGATATCTTCGTTTAGGTAGCTCAGACAACGTTAAGGTTTACTTGTAGTGGCATATTGCTCCTGCAGGACTGACCACAGTAATAATTAACGATTGGAAAGATACAAAGTACTTCGAGCAGCTGGCAGCAGTAACTATGACTCCCTAAAGGTAGCCAAATGCCTCGTCACTCGGCGAAATTTATTTGATAATTCGAGGATATCGTCGTTGAAGTAACTCAGACAACGGTAACATGGACAGGTGGTGGCATATCGCTTCTGCAGGACTAACCACAGTACGAATTAAAGAGAGGAAAGATTCAAAAAAGGGGGAGCAGCTGGCTGCAGTAACTATGACTCACTTAAGGTAGCCAAATGACTCGTCATCCGACGACGTACATTTGGTAACTCGAGAGACTCGTAGTGGGAGTAACAGTGACGACGTTAACGTGGGCATATAGTGGCACATCGGGTCCGTGGGACAGGCCATAGCAAGAAATGATAGAGAGAAAGGGCTTAGAAAAGTGGGAGCAGCAGGCAGGAGTACTATGACTCTCATAATTAAGCGAAATTCCTCGTCACAATGTGAAATTTTTTTTTGAAAACTCGAGGATATCTTCGTTAAGGTAGTTCAGACAACGTTAAGGTTTACATGTAGTGGCATATTGCTCCTGCAGGACTGACCACAGTAATAATGAAAGAGTGGAAAGATACAAAGTACGTCGAGCAGCTCGCAGCAGTAAGTATGATTCTTTTAAGGTAGCCAAATGCCTCGTCACTCGGCGAAATTTATTTGAAAACTCGAGGATATCGTCGTTGAAGTAACTCAGACAACGGTAACATGGACAGGTGGTGACATATCGCAGCTGCAGGACTAACCACAGTACGAATTAAGGAGAGAAAAGATTCACAGAAGGGGGAGCAGCTGGCTGCAGTAACTATGACTCTCTTAAGGTAGCCAAATGCCTCGTCATCCGGCGAGGTACATTTGCTAACTCGAGAGACTCGTAGTGGGAGTAACAGTGACGACGTTAACGTGGGCATATAGTGGCACATCAGGTCCGTAGGACAGGACATAGCAAGAAATGATAGAGAGAAAGGGCTTAGAAAAGTGGGAGCAGCAGGCAGGAGTGCTATGACTCTCTTAAGGTTGCCACATGCCTCGTCACCATGTGAAATTTTTTTTTTGAAAACTCGATGATATCTTCGTTAAGGTAGCTCAGACAACGTTAAGGTTTACATGTAGTGGCATATTGCTCCTGCAGGACTGACCACAGTAATATTTAAAGAGTGGAAAGATACAAAACACATCGAGCAGCTGGCGGCAGTAACTATGACTCTCTTAAGGTAGCCAAATGCCTCGTCATCCGGCGAGGTACATTATCTAACTCGAGAGACTCGTAGTGGGAGTAACAGTGACGACGTTAACGTGGGCATATAGTGGCACATCGGGTCCGTAGGACGGGCCATAGCAAGAAATGATAGAGAGAAAGGGCTTAGAAAAGTGGGAGCAGCAGGCAGGAGTACTATGACTCTCTTAAGGAAGCGTAATTCCTCGTCACCACGAAAATTTTTTTTTGAAAGCTCGAGGATATCTTCGTTAAGGTAGCTCAGACAACGTTAAGGTTTACTTGAAGTGGCATATTGCTCCTGCAGGACTAACCACAGTAATAATTAAAGATTGGAAAGATACAAAGTACGTCGAGAAGCTGGCAGCAGTAACTATGACTTTCTTAAGGTGGCCAAATGCCTTGTCACTCGGCGAAATTTTTTTTGAAAACTCGAGGATATCGTCGCTGAAGTAACTCAGACAACGGTAACATGGACAGGTGGTGGCATATCGCTTCTGCAGGACTAACCACAGTACGAATTAAAGAGAGGAAAGATTCAAAAAAGGGGGAGCAGCTGGCTGCAGTAACTATGACTCTCTTAAGGTAGCCAAATGACTCGTCATCCGACGAGGTACATTTGGTAACTCGAGAGACTCGTAGTGGGAGTAACAGTGACGACGTTAACGTGGGCATATAGTGGCACATCGGGTCCGTGGGACAGGCCATAGCAAGAAATGATAGAGAGAAAGGGCTTAGAAGAGTGGGAGCAGCAGGCAGGAGTACTATGACTCTCTTAAGGAAGCGAAATTCCTCGTCACAATGTGAAATTTTTTTTTGAAAACTCGAGGATATCTTCGTTAAGGTAGCTCAGACAACGTTAAGGTTTACATGTAGTGGCATATTGCTCCTGCAGGACTGACCACAGTAATAATTAAAGAGTGGAAAGATACAAAGTACGTCGAGCAGCTGGCAGCAGTAAGTATGATTCTTTTAAGGTAGCCAAATGCCTCGTCACTCGGCGAAATTTATTTGAAAACTCGAGGATATCGTCGTTGAAGTAACTCAGACAACGGTAACATGGACAGGTGGTGACATATCGCAGCTGCAGGACTAACCACAGTACGAATTAAGGAGAGAAAAGATTCACAGAAGGGGGAGCAGCTGGCTGCAGTAACTATGACTCTCTTAAGGTAGCCATATGCCTCGTCCTCCGGCGAGGTACAATTGCTAACTCGAGAGACTCGTAGTGGGAGTAACAGTGACGACGTTAACGTGGGCATATAGTGGCACCTCAGGTCCGTAGGACAGGACATAGCAAGAAATGATAGAGAGAAAGGGCTTAGAAAAGTGGGAGCAGCAGGCAGGAGTGCTATGACTCTCTTAAGGTAGCCACATGCCTCGTCACCATGTGAAATTTTTTTTTGAAAACTCGATGATATCTTCGTTAAGGTAGCTCAGACAACGTCAAGGTTTACATGTAGTGGCATATTGCTCCTGCAGGACTGACCACAGTAATATTTAAAGAGTGGAAAGATACAAAATACATCGAGCAGCTGGCAGCAGTAACTATGACTCTCTTAAGGTAGCCAAATGCCTCGTCATCCGGCGAGGTACATTATCTAACTCGAGAGACTCGTAGTGGGAGTAACAGTGACGACGTTAACGTGGGCATATAGTGGCACATCGGGTCCGTAGGACAGGCCATAGCAAGAAATGATAGAGAGAAAGGGCTTAGAAAAGTGGGAGCAGCAGGCAGGAGTACTATGACTCTCTTAAGGAAGCGTAATTCCTCGTCACCATGTGAAATTTTTTTTTGAAAGCTCGAGGATATCTTCGTTAAGGTAGCTCAGACAACGTTAAGGTTTACTTGTAGTGGCATATTGCTCCTGCAGGACTGACCACAGTAATAATTAACGATTGGAAAGATACAAAGTACGTCGAGCAGCTGGCAGCAGTAACTATGACTCCCTTAACGTAGCCAAATGCCTCGTCACTCGGCGAAATTTATTTGATAACTCGAGGATTTCGTCGTTGAAGTAACTCAGACAACGGTAACATGGACAGGTGGTGGCATATCGCTTCTGCAGGACTAACCACAGTACGAATTAAAGAGAGAAAAGATTCACAGAAGGGGGAGCAGTTGGCTGCAGTAACTATGACTCTCTTAAGGTAGCCTAATACCTCGTCACTCGGCGAAATTTATTTGCAAGCTCGAGGATATCGTCGTTGAAGTAACTCAGACAACGGTAACATGGACAGGTGGTGGCATATCGCTGCTGCAGGACTAATGACAGTACGAATTAAAGAGAAAAAAGATTCACAGAAGGGGGAGCAGCTGGCTGCAGTAACTATGACTCTCTTAAGGTAGCCAAATGCCTCGTCATCCGGCGAGGTACATTTGCTAACTCGAGAGACTCGTAGTGGGAGTAACAGTGACGACGTTAACGTGGGCATATAGTGGCACATCGGGTCCGTAGGACAGGCCATAGCAAAAAATGATAGAGAGAAAGGGCTTAGAAAAGTGGGAGCAGCAGGCAGGAGTGCTATGACTCTCTTAAGGTAGCCACATGCCTCGTCACCATGTGACATTTTTTTTTGAAAACTCGAGGATATCTTCGTTAAGGTAGCTCAGACAACGTTAAGGTTTACATGTAGTGGCATATTGCTCCTGCGGGACTGATCACAGTAATAATTAAAGAGTGGAAAGATACAAAATTCGTCGAGCAGCTGGCAGCAGTAAGTATGATTCTTTTAAGGTAGCCAAATGCCTCGTCACTCGGCGAAATTTATTTGAAAACTCGAGGATATCGTCGTTGAAGTAACTCAGACAACGGTAACATGGACAGGTGGTGACATATCGCAGCTGCAGGACTAACCACAGTACGAATTAAGGAGAGAAAAGATTCACAGAAGGGGGAGCAGCTGGCTGCAGTAACTATGACTCTCTTAAGGTAGCCAAATGCCTCGTCCTCCGGCGAGGTACGTTTGCTAACTCGAGAGACTCGTAGTGGGAGTAACAGTGACGACGTTAACGTGGGCATATAGTGGCACATCAGGTCCGTAGGACAGGACATAGCAAGAAATGATAGAGAGATAGGGCTTAGAAAAGTGGGAGCAGCAGGCAGGAGTGCTATGGCTCCCTTAAGGTAGCCACATGCCTCGTCACCATGTGAAATTTTTTTTTGAAATCTCGATGATATCTTCGTTAAGGTAGCTCAGACAACGTTAAGGTTTACATGTTGTGGCATATTGCTCCTGCAGGACTGACCACAGTAATATTTAAAGAGTGGAAAGATACAAAATACATCGAGCAGCTGGCAGCAGTAACTATGACTCTCTTAAGGTAGCCAAATGCCTCGTCATCCGGCGAGGTACATTATCTAACTCGAGAGACTCGTAGTGGGAGTAACAGTGACGACGTTAACGTGGGCATATAGTGGCACATCGGGTCCGTAGGACAGGCCATAGCAAGAAATGATAGAGAGAAAGGGCTTAGAAAAGTGGGAGCAGCAGGCAGGACTACTATGACTCTCTTAAGGAAGCGTAATTCCTCGTCACCATGTGAAATTTTTTTTTGAAAGCTCGAGGATATCTTCGTTAAGGTAGCTCAGACAACGTTAAGGTTTACTTGTAGTGGCATATTGCTCCTGCAGGACTGACCACAGTAGTAATTAACGATTGGAAAGATACAAAGTACGTCGAGCAGCTGGCAGCAGTGACTATGACTCCCTTAACGTAGCCAAATGCCTCGTCACTCGGCGAAATTTATTTGATAACTCGAGGATTTCGTCGTTGAAGTAACTCAGACAACGGTAACATGGACAGGTGGTGGCATATCGCTTCTGCAGGACTAACCACAGTACGAATTAAAGAGAGAAAAGATTCACAGAAGGGGGAGCAGTTGGCTGCAGTAACTATGACTCTCTTAAGGTAGCCTAATGCCTCGTCACTCGGCGAAATTTATTTGAAAGCTCGAGGATATCGTCGTTGAAGTAACTCAGACAACGGTAACATGGACAGGTGGTGGCATATCGCTGCTGCAGGACTAATGACAGTACGAATTAAAGAGAAAAAAGATTCACTGAAGGGGGAGCAGCTGGCTGCCGTAACTATGACTCTCTTAAGGTAGCCAAATGCCTCGTCATCCGGCGAGGTACATTTGCTAACTCGAGAGACTCGTAGTGGGAGTAACAGTGACGACGTTAACGTGGGCATATAGTGGCACATCGGGTCCGTAGGACAGGCCATAGCAAGAAATGATAGAGAGAAAGGGTTTAGAAAAGTGGGAGCAGCAGGCAGGAGTGCTATGACTCTCTTAAGGTAGCCACATGCATCGTCACCATGTGACATTTTTGTTTGAAAACTCGAGGATATCTTCGTTAAGGTAGCTCAGACAACGTTAAGGTTTACGTGTAGTGGCATATTGCTCCTGCGGGACTGATCACAGTAATAATTAAAGAGTGGAAAGATACAAAATACATCGAGCAGCTGGCAGCAGTAACTATGACTCTCTTAAGGTAGCCAAATGCCTCGTCATCCGGCGAGGTACATTTGGTAACTCGAGAGACTCGTAGTGAGAGTAACAGTGACGACGTTAACGTGGGCATATAGTGGCATATCAGGTCCGTAGGACAGGACATAGCAAGAAATGATAGAGAGAAAGGGCTTAGAAAAGTGGGAGCAGCAGGCAGGAGTGCTATGACTCTCTTAAGGTAGCCACATGCCTCGTCACCATGTGAAATTTTTTTTTGAAAACTCGATGATATCTTCGTTAAGGTAGCTCAGACAACGTTAAGGTTTACATGTAGTGGCATATTGCTCCTGCAGGACTGACCACAGTAATAATTAAAGATTGGAAAGATACAAAGTACGTCGAGCAGCTGGCAGCAGTAACTATGACTCCCTGAAGGTAGCCAAATGCCTCGTCACTCGGCGTAATTTATTTGATAACTCGAGGATATCGTCGTTGAAGTAACTCAGACAACGGTAACATGGACAGGTGGTGGCATATCGCTTCTGCAGGACTAACCGCAGTACGAATTAAAGAGAGAAAAGATTCACAGAAGGGGGAGCAGTTGGCTGCAGTAACTATGACTCTCTTAAGGTAGCCTAATGCCTCGTCACTCGGCGAAATTGATTTGAAAGCTCGAGGATATCGTCGTTGAAGTAACTCAGACAACGGTAACATGGACAGGAGGTGGCATATCGCTGCTGAAGGACTAATGACAGTACGAATTAAAGAGAGAAAAGATTCACAGAAGGGAGAGCAACTGGCTGCGGTAACTATGACTCTCTTAAGGTAGCCAAATGCCTCGTCATCCGGCGAGGTACATTTGCTAAATCGAGAGACTCGTAGTGGGAGTAACAGTGACGACGTTAACGTGGGCATATAGTGGCACATCGGGTCTGTAGGACAGGCCATAGCAAGAAATGATAGAGAGAAAGGGCTTAGAAAAGTGGGAGCAGCAGGCAGGAGGGCTATGACTCTCTTAAGGTAGCCAAATGCCTCGTCACCATGTGAAATTTTGTTTTGAAAACTCGAGGATATCTTCGTTAAGGTAGCTCAGACAACGTTAAGGTTTACTTGTAGTGGCATATTGCTCCTGCAGGACTGACCACAGTAATAATTAAAGATTGGAAAGATAGAAAGTACGTCGGGCAGCTGGCAGCAGTAACTATGACTCTCTTAAGGTAGCCAAATGCCTCGTCACTCGGCGAAATTTATTTGAAAACTTGAGTATATCGTCGTTGAAGTAACTCAGACAACAGTAAGATGGACAGATGGTGGCATATCGCTTCTGCAGGACTAACCTCAGTACGAAGTAAAGAGAGGAAAGATTCAAAGAAGGGGGAGCAGCTGGCTGCAGTAACTATGACTCTCTTAAGGTAGCCAAATGCCTCGTCATCCGGCGATGTACATTTGCTAACTCGAGAGACTCGTAGTGGGAGTAACAGAGACGACGTTAACATGGGCACGTAGTGGCACATCGGGTCCGTAGGACAGGCCATAGCAAGAATGATGGAGAGAAAGGGCTTAGAAAAGTTGGAGCAGCAGGCAGGAGTACTGTGACTCTCTTAAGGTAGCCAAATGCCTCGTCACCATGTGAAATTTCTTTTGAAAACTCGTGGATATCTTCGTTAAGGTAGCTCGGACAACGTTAACGTTTACATGTAGTGGCATATTGCTCCTGCAGGACTGACCACAGTAATAATTAAAGAGTGGAAAGGTACAAAGTACGTCGAGCAGCTGGCAGCAGTAAGTATGACTCTCTTAAGGTAGCCAAATGCCTTGTCACTCGGCTAAATTTATTTGAAAACTCGAGGATATCGTCGTTCAAGTAACTCAGACAACGGTAACATGGACATTTGGTGACATATCGCAGCTGCAGGACTAACCACAGTACGAATTTAGGAGAGAAAAGATTCACAGAAGCGGGAGCAGCTGGCTGCAGTAACTATGACTCTCTTAAGGTAGCCAAATGCCTCGTCATCCGGCGAGGTACTTTTGCTAACTCGAGAGACTCGTAGTGGGAGTAACAGTGACGACGTTAACGTGGGCATATGATGGCACATCGGGTCCGTTGGACAGGACATAGCAAGAAATGATAGAGAGAGAGGGCTTAGAAAAGTGGGAGCAGCAGGCAGGAGTGCTATGACTCTCTCAAGGTAGCCACATGCCTCGTCACCATGTGAAATTTTTTTTGAAAACTCGAGGATATCTTCGTTAAGGTAGCCCAGACAACGGTAAGGTTTACATGTAGTGGCATATTGCTCCTGCAGGACTGACCACAGTAATATTTAAAGAGTGGAAAGATACAAAGTACATCGAGCAGGTGGCAGCAGTAACTATGACTCTCTTAAGGTAGCCAAATGCCTCGTCATCCGGCGAGGTACATTTGCTAACTCGAGAGACTCGTAGTGGGAGTAACAGTGACGACGTTAACGTGGGCAAATAATGGCACATCGGGTCCGTAGGACAGGCCATAGCAAGAAATGATAGAGAGAAAGGGCTTAGAAAAGTGGGAGCAGCAGGCAGGAGTACTATGACTCTCTTAAGGAAGCGAAATTTTTCGTCACCATGTGAAATTTTTTTTTGAAAGCTCGAGGATATCTTCGTTAAGGTAGCTCAGAAAACGTTAAGGTTTACATGTAGTGGCATATTGCTCCTGCAGGACTGACCACAGTAATAATTAAAGAGTGGAAAGATACAAAGTACGTCGAGCAGCTGGCAGCAGTAACAATGACTCTCTTAAGGTAGCCTAATGCCTCGTCACTCGGCGAAATTTATTTGAAAGCTCGAGGATATCGTCGTTGAAGTAACTCAGACAACGGTAACATGGACAGGTGGTGGGATATCGCTGCTGCAGGACTCACAGTACGAATTAAAGAGAGAAAAGATTCACAGAAGGGGGAGCAGCTGGCTGCAGTAACTATGACTCTCTTAAGGTAGCCAAATGCCTCGTCATCCGGCGAGGTACATTTTCTAACTCGAGAGACTCGTAGTGGGAGTAACAGTGACGACGTTAACGTGGGCATATAGTGGCACATCGGGTCCGTAGGACAGGCCATAGCAAGAAATGATAGAGAGAAAGGGCTTAGAAAAGTTGGAGCAGCAAGCAGGAGTACTATGACTCTCTTAAGGTAGCCAAATGCCTCGTCACCATGTGAAATTTTTTTTGAAAACTCGAGGATATCTTCGTTAAGGTAGCTCGGACAACGTTAAGGTTTACATGTAGTGGCATATTGCTCCTGCAGGACTGACCACAGTAATAATTAAAGAGTGGAAAGATACAAAGTACGACGAGCAGCTGGCAGCAGTAACTATGCCTCTCTTAAGGGGCGAAATTTATTTGAAAACTGGAGGAAATCGTCGTTGAAGAAACTCAGACAACGGTAACATGGACAGGTGGTGGCATATCGCTTCTGCAGGACTAACCACAGTACGAATTAAAGAGAGGAAAGATTCAAAGAAGGGGGACCAGCTGGCTGCAGTAACTATGACTCTCTTAAGGTAGCCAAATGCCTCGTCATCCGGCGATGTACATTTGCTAACTCGAGAGACTCGTAGTGGGAGTAACAGTGACGACGTTAACGTGGGCATATAGTGGCACATCGGGTCCGTAGGACAGGCCATAGCAAGAATGATGGAGAGAAAGGGCTTAGAAAAGATGGAGCAGCCGGCAGGATTACTATGACTCTCTTAAGGTAGCCAAATGCCTCGTCACCATGTGAAATTATTTTGAGAACTCGAGGATATCTTCGTTAAGGTAGCTCGGACAACGTTAAGGTTTACATGTAGTGGCATATTGCTCCTGCAGGACTGACCACAGTAATAATTAAAGAGTGGAAAGATACAAAGTACGACGAGCAGCTGGCAGCAGTAACTATGCCTCTCTTAAGGGGCGAAATTTATTTGAAAACTAGAGGAAATCGTCGTTGAAGAAACTCAGACAACGGTAACATGGACAGGTGGTGGCATATCGCTTCTGCAGGACTATCCACACTACGAATTAAAGAGAGGAAAGATTCAAAGAAGGGGGAGCAGCTGGCTGAAGTAACTATGACTCTCTTAAGGTAGACAAATGCCTCGTCATCCGACAAGGTACATTTGGTAACGTGAGAGACTCGTAGTGGGAGTAACAGTGACGACGTTAACGTGGGCATATAGTGGCACATCGGGTCCGTAGGACAGGCCATAGCAAGAAATGATAGAGAGAAAGGGCTTAGAAAAGTGGGAGCAGCAGGCAGGAGTACTATGACTCTCCTACGGAAGCGAAATTCCTCGTCACCATGTGAAATTTTTTTTTGAAAACTCGAAGATATTTTCGATAAGGTAGCTCAGACAACGTTAAGGTTTATATGTAGTGGCATATTGCTCCTGCAGGACTGACCACAGTAATAATTAAAGAGTGGAAAGATACAAAGTACGTCGAGCAGCTGGCAGCAGTAACTATGACTCTCTTAAGGTAGCCAAATGTCGCGTCAGTCGGCAAGAATTTATTTGAAAACTCAAGGATATCGTCGTTGAAGTAACTCAGACAACGGTAGCATGGACAGGTGGTGGCATATCGTTTCTGCAGGACTAACCACAGTACGAATTAAAGAGAGCAAAGATTCACAGAAGGGGGAGCAGCTGGCTGCAGTAACTATGACTCTCTTAAGGTAGCCAAATGCCTCGTCATCCGGCAATGTACATTTGCTAACTCGAGAGACTCGTAGTGGGAGTAACAGTGACGACGTTAACGTGGGCATGTAGTGGCACATCGGGTCCGTAGGACAGGCCATAGCAAGAATGATGGAGAGAAAGGGCTTAGAAAAGTTGGAGCAGCAAGCAGGAGTACTGTGACTCTCCTAAGGTAGCCAAATGCCTCGTCACCATGTGAAATTTTTTTTGAAAACTCGAGGATATCTTCGTTAAGGTAGCTCAGACAACGTTAAGGTTTACATGTAGTGGCATATTGCTCCTGCAGGACTGACCACATTAATAATTAAAGAGTGTAAAGATACAAAGTACGTCGAAAAGCTGGCAGCAGTAACTATGACTCTCTTAAGGTAGACAAATGCCTCGTCACTCGGCGAAATTTATTTGAGAACTCGAGAAAATCGTCATTGAAGTAACTCAGACAACGATAACATTGACAGGTGGTGGCATATCGCTTCTGCAGGACTAACCACAGTACGAATTAAAGAGAGGAAAGATTCAAAGAAGGGGGAGCAGCTGGCTGCAGTAACTATGACTCTCTTAAGGTAGCCAAATGCCTCGTCATCCAACGAGGTACATTTGGTAACTCGAGAGACTCGTAGTGGGAGTAACAGTGACGACGTTAACGTGGGCATATAGTGGCACATCGGGCCTGTAGGACAGGCCATAGCAAGAATGATGGAGAGAAAGGGCTTAGAAAAGTTGGAGCAGCAAGCAGGAGTACTATGACTCTCTTAAGGTAGCCAAATGCCTCGTCCCCATGTGAAATTTTTTTTGAAAACTAGAGGAAATCTTCGTTAAGG
Source organism: Schistocerca americana (assembly GCF_021461395.2). NCBI lineage: Eukaryota > Metazoa > Arthropoda > Insecta > Orthoptera > Acrididae > Schistocerca > Schistocerca americana. The sequence goes on from NC_060122.1 coordinate 87,379,596, forward strand.
TAGCTCATACAACGTTAAGGTTTACATGTAGTGGCATATTGCTCCTGCAGCACTGACGACAGTAATAATTAAAGAGTGGAAAGATACAAAGTACGTCGAGCAGCTGGCAGCAGTAACTATGACTCTCTTAAGGTAGCCAAATGCCTCGTCACTCGGCGAAATTTATTTTAAAACTCGAGGATATCGTCGTTGAAGTAACTCAGTCAACGGTAACATGGACAGGTGGTGGCGTATCGCTGCTGCAGGACTAACCACAGTACGAATTAAAGAGAGAAAAGATTCACAGAAGGGGGAGCAGCTGGCTGCAGTAACTATGACTCTCTTAAGGTAGCCAAATGCCTCGTCATCCGGCGATGTACATTTGCTAATTCGAGAGACTCGTAGTGGGAGTAACAGTGACGACGTTAACGTGGGCATGTAGTGGCACATCGGGTCTGTAGGGCAGGCCATAGCAAGAATGATGGAGAGAAAGGGCTTAGAAAAGTTGGAGCAGCAAGCAGGAGTACTAAGACTCTTAAGGTAGCCAAATGCCTCGTCACCATGTGAAATTTTTTTTGAAAACTCGAGGATATCTTCGTTAAGGTAGCTCACACAACGTTAAGGTTTACATGTAGTGGCATATTGCTCCTGCCAGACTGACCACAGTAATAATTAAAGAGTGGAAAGATACAAAGAACATCGAGCAATAGGCAGCAGCAACTATGACTCTCTTAAGGTAGTCAAATGCCTCGTCACTCGGCGAAATTTATTTGAAAACTCGAGGAAATCGTCGTTGAAGTAACTCAGACAACGGTAACATGGACAGGTTTTGGCATATCGCTTCTGCAGGACTAACCACAGTACGAATTAAAGGGAGGAAAGATTCAAAGAAGGGGGAGCAGCTGGCTGCAGTAACTATGACTCTCTTAAGGTAGCCAAATGCCTCGTCATCCGACGAGGTACATTTGGTAACTCGAGAGACTCGTAGTGGGAGTAACAGTGACGACGTTAACGTGGGCATATAGTGGCACATCGGGTCCGTAGGACAGGCCATAGCAAGAATGATGAAGAGAAAGGGCTTAGAAAAGATGGAGCAGCCGGCAGGATTACTATGACTCTCTTAAGGTAGCCAAATGCCTCGTCACCATGTGAAATTTTTTTTGAAAACTCGAGGATATCTTCGTTAAGGTAGCTCGGACAACGTTAAGGTTTACATGTAGTGGCATATTGCTCCTGCAGGACTGACCACAGTAATAATTAAAGAGTGGAAAGATACGAAGTACATCGAGCAGCTGGCAGCAGTAACTATGACTATCTTAAGGTAGCCAAATGCCTCGTCACTCTGCGAAATTTATTTGAAAACTCGAAGATATCGTCGTTGAAGTAACTCAGACAACGGTAACATGGACAGGTTTTGGCATATCGCTTCTGCAGGACTAACCACAGTGCGAATTAAAGAGAGGAAAGATTCAAAGAAGGGGGAGCAGCTGGCTGCAGTAACTATGACTCCCTTAAGGTAGCCAAATGCCTCTTCATCCGGCGAGGTACAATTGCTAACTCAAGAGACTCGAAGTGGGAGTAACAGTGACGACGTTAACGTGGGCATATAGTGGCACATCGCGACCGTAGGACAGGCCATAGCAAGAAATGATAGAGAGAAAGGGCTTAGAAAAGTGGGAGCAGCAGGCAGGAGTACTATGACTCTCTTACGGAAGCGAAATTCCTCGTCACCATGTGAAATTTTTTTTGAAAACTCGAGGATATCTTCGTTAAGGTAGCTCGGACAACGTTATGGTTTACATGTAGTGGCATATTGCTCCTGCAGGACTGACCACAGTAATAATTAAAGAGTGGAAAGATACAAAGAAAATCGAGCAGGAGGCAGCAGTAACTATGACTCTCTTAAGGTATCAAATGCCTCGTCACTCGGCGAAATTTATTTGAAAACTCGAGGAAATCGTCGTTGAAGTAACTCAGACAACGGTAACATGGACAGGTTTTGGCATATCGCTTCTGCAGGACTAACCACAGTACGAATTAAAGAGAGGAAAGATTCAAAGAAGGGGGAGCAGCTGGCTGCAGTAACTATGACTCTCTTGAGGTAGCCAAATGCCTCGTCATCCGGCGATGTACATTTGCTAACTCGAGAGACTCGTAGTGGGAGTAACAGTGTCGACGTTAACGTGGGCACGTAGTGGCACATCGGGTCTGTAGGACAGGCCATAGCAAGAAATGATAGAGAGAAAGGGCTAAGAAAAGTGGGAGCAGCAGGCAGGAGTACTAAGACTCTTAAGGTAGCCAAATGCCTCGTCACCATGTAAAATTTTTTTTGAAAACTCGAGTATACCTTCGTTAAGGTAGCTCAGACAACATTAAGGTTTACATGTAGTGGCATATTGCTCCTGCAGGACTGACCACAGTAATAATTAAAGAGTGGAAAGATACAAAGTACGACGAGCACCAGGCAGCAGTAACTATGACTCTCTTAAGGTTGCCAAATGCCTCGTCACTCGGCGAAATTTATTTGAAGACCCGGGGATATCGTCGTTGAAGTAACTCAGACAACGGTAACATGGACAGGTTTTGGCATATCGCTCAGCAGTACGAATTAAAGAGAGGAAAGATTCAAAGAAGGGGGAGCAGCTGGCTGCAGTAACTATGACTTTCTTAAGGTAGCCAAATGCCTCGTCATCCAACGAGGTACATTTGGTAACTCGAGAGACTCGTAGTGGGAGTAACAGTGACGACGTTAACGTGGGCATATAGTGGCACATCGGGCCTGTAGGACAGGCCATAGCAAGAATGATGGAGAGAAAGGGCTTAGAAAAGTTGGAGCAGCAAGCAGGAGTACTATGACTCTCTTAAGGTAGCCAAATGCCTCGTCACCATGTGAAATTTTTTTTGAAAACTAGAGGAAATCTTCGTTAAGGTAGCTCATACAACGTTAAGGTTTACATGTAGTGGCATATTGCTCCTGCAGGACTGACGACAGTAATAATTAAAGAGTGGAAAGATACAAAGTACTTCGAGCAGCTGGCAGCAGTAACTATGACTCTCTTAAGGTAGCCAAATGCCTCGTCACTCGGCGAAATTTATTTGAAAACTCGAGGATATCGTCGTTGAAGTAACTCAGTCAACGGTAACATGGACAGGTGGTGGCATATCGCTGCTGCAGGACTAACCACAGTACGAATTAAAGAGAGAAAAGATTCACAGAAGGGGGAGCAGCTGGCTGCAGTAACTATGACTCTCTTAAGGTAGCCAAATGCCTCGTCATCCGGCGATGTACATTTGCTAATTCGAGAGACTCGTAGTGGGAGTAACAGTGACGACGTTAACGTGGGCATGTAGTGGCACATCGGGTCTGTAGGGCAGGCCATAGCAAGAATGATGGAGAGAAAGGGCTTAGAAAAGTTGGAGCAGCAAGCAGGAGTACTGTGCCTCTCTTAAGGTAGCCAAATGCCTCGTCACCATGTGAAATTTTTTTTGAAAACTCGAGGATATCTTCGTTAAGGTAGCTCACACAACGTTAAGGTTTACATGTAGTGGCATATTGCTCCTGCCAGACTGACCACAGTAATAATTAAAGAGTGGAAAGATACAAAGAACATCGAGCAGGAGGCAGCAGTAACTATGACTCTCTTAAGGTATCAAATGCCTCGTCACTCGGCGAAATTTATTTGAAAACTCCAGGAAATCGTCGTTGAAGTAACTCAGACAACGGTAACATGGACAGGTTCTGGCATATCGCTTCTGCAGGACTAAACACAGTACGAATTAAAGAGAGGAAAGATTCAAAGAAGGGGGAGCAGCTGGCTGCAGTAACTATGACTCTCTTAAGGTAGCCAAATGCCTCGTCATCCGGCGATGTACATTTGCTAACTCGAGAGACTCGTAGTGGGAGTAACAGTGTCGACGTTAACGTGGGCACGTAGTGGCACATCGGGTCTGTAGGACAGGCCATAGCAAGAAATGATAGAGAGAAAGGGCTAAGAAAAGTGGGAGCAGCAGGCAGGAGTACTAAGACTCTTAAGGTAGCCAAATGCCTCGTCACCATGTAAAATTTTTTTTGAAAACTCGAGTATACCTTCGTTAAGGTAGCTCAGACAACATTAAGGTTTACATGTAGTGGCATATTGCTCCTGCAGGACTGACCACAGTAATAATTGAAGAGTGGAAAGATACAAAGTACGACGAGCACCAGGCAGCAGTAACTATGACTCTCTTAAGGTAGCAAAATGCCTCGTCACTCGGCGAAATTTATTTGAAGACCCGAGGATATCGTCGTTGAAGTAACTCAGACAACGGTAACATGGACAGGTTTTGGCATATCGCTTCTGCAGGACTAACCACAGTACGAATTAAAGAGAGGAAAGATTCAAAGAAGGGGGAGCAGCTGGCTGCAGTAACTATGACTCTCTTAAGGTAGCCAAATGCCTCGTCATCCAACGAGGTACATTTGGTAACTCGAGAGACTCGTAGTGGGAGTAACAGTGACGACGTTAACGTGGGCATATAGTGGCACATCGGGCCTGTAGGACAGGCCATAGCAAGAATGATGGAGAGAAAGGGCTTAGAAAAGTTGGAGCAGCAAGCAGGAATACGATGACTCTCTTAAGGTAGCCAAATGCCTCGTCACCATGTGAAATTTTTTTTGAAAACTAGAGGAAATCTTCGTTAAGGTAGCTCATACAACGTTAAGGTTTACATGTAGTGGCATATTGCTCCTGCAGGACTGACGACAGTAATAATTAAAGAGTGGAAAGATACAAAGTACGTCGAGCAGCTGGCAGCAGTACCTATGACTCTCTTAAGGTAGCCAAATGCCTCGTCACTCGGCGAAATTTATTTGAAAACTCGAGGATATCGTCGTTGAAGTAACGCAGTCAACGGTAACATGGACAGGTGGTGGCATATCGCTGCTGCAGGACTAACCACAGTACGAATTAAAGAGAGAAAAGATTCCCAGAAGGGGGAGCAGCTGGCTGCAGTAACTATGACTCTCTTAAGGTAGCCAAATGCCTCGTCATCCGGCGATGTACATTTGCTAATTCGAGAGACTCGTAGTGGGAGTAACAGTGACGACGTTAACGTGGGCATGTAGTGGCACATCGGGTCTGTAGGGCAGGCCATAGCAAGAATGATGGAGAGAAAGGGCTTAGAAAAGTTGGAGCAGCAAGCAGGAGTACTGTGCCTCTCTTAAGGTAGCCAAATGCCTCGTCACCATGTGAAATTTTTTTTGAAAACTCGAGGATATCTTCGTTAAGGTAGCTCACACAACGTTAAGGTTTACATGTAGTGGCATTTTGCTCCTGCCAGACTGACCACAGTAATAATTAAAGAGTGGAAAGATACAAAGAACATCGAGCAGGAGGCAGCAGCAACTATGACTCTCTTAAGGTAGTCAAATGCCTCGTCACTCGGCGAAATTTATTTGAAAACTCGAGGAAATCGTCGTTGAAGTAACTCTGACAACGGTAACATGGACAGGTTTTGGCATATCGCTTCTGCAGGACTAACCACAGTACGAATTAAAGGGAGGAAAGATTCAAAGAAGGGGGAGCAGCTGGCTGCAGTAACTATGACTCTCTTAAGGTAGCCAAATGCCTCGTCATCCGACGAGGTACATTTGGTAACTCGAGAGACTCGTAGTGGGAGTAACAGTGACGACGTTAACGTGGGCATATAGTGGCACATCGGGTCCGTAGGACAGGCCATAGCAAGAATGATGGAGAGAAAAGGCTTAGAAAAGTTGGAGCAGCAAGCAGGAGTACTGTGACTCTCCTAAGGTAGCCAAATGCCTCGTCACCATGTGAAATTTTTTTTGAAAACTCGAGGATATCTTCGTTAAGGTAGCTCAGACAACGTTAAGGTTTACATGTAGTGGCATATTGCTCCTGCAGGACTGACCACATAAATAATTAAAGAGTGTAAAGATACAAAGTACGTCGAAAAGCTGGCAGCAGTAACTATGACTCTCTTAAGGTAGACAAATGCCCCGTCACTCGGCGAAATTTATTTGAGAACTCGAGAAAATCGTCATTGAAGTAACTCAGACAACGGTAACATGGACAGTTCTTTGCATATCGTTGCTGCAGGACTAACCTCAGTACGAATTAAAGAGAGGAAAGATTCAAAGAAGGGGGAGCAGCTGGCTGCAGTAACTATGACTCCCTTAAGGTAGCCAAATGCCTCTTCATCCGGCGAGGTACAATTGCTAACTCAAGAGACTCGAAGTGGGAGTAACAGTGACGACGTTAACGTGGGCATATAGTGGCACATCGGGACCGTAGGACAGGCCATAGCAAGAAATGATAGAGAGAAAGGGCTTAGAAAAGTGGGAGCAGCAGGCAGGAGTACTATGACTCTCTTACGGAAGCGAAATTCCTCGTCACCATGTGAAATTTTTTTTTGAAAACTCGAGGATATTTTCGATAAGGTAGCTCAGACAACGTTAAGGTTTATATGTAGTGGCATATTGCTCCTGCAGGACTGACCACAGTAATAATTAAAGAGTGGAAAGATACAAAGTACGTCGAGCAGCTGGCAGCAGTAACTATGACTCTCTTAAGGTAGCCAAATGCCGCGTCACTCGGCAAGAATTTATTTGAAAACTCAAGGATATCGTCGTTTGTTGTAACTCAGACAACGGTAGCATGGACAGGTGGTGGCATATCGTTTCTGCAGGACTAACCACAGTAGGAATTAAAGAGAGCAAAGATTCACAGAAGGGGGAGCATCTGGCTGCAGTAACTATGACTCTCTTAAGGTAGCCAAATGCCTCGTCATCCGGCAATGTACATTTGCTAACTCGAGAGACTCGTAGTGGGAGTAACAGTGACGACGTTAACGTGGGCATGTAGTGGCACATCGGGTCCGTAGGACTGGCCATAGCAAGAATGATGGAGAGAAAGGGCTTAGAAAAGTTGGAGCAGCAAGCAGGAGTACTGTGACTCTCCTAAGGTAGCCAAATGCCTCGTCACCATGTGAAATTTTTTTTGAAAACTCGAGGATATCTTCGTTAAGGTAGCTCAGACAACGTTAAGGTTTACATGTAGTGGCATATTGCTCCTGCAGGACTGACCACATAAATAATTAAAGAGTGTAAAGATACAAAGTACGTCGAAAAGCTGGCAGCAGTAACTATGACTCTCTTAAGGTAGACAAATGCCTCGTCACTCGGCGAAATTTATTTGAGAACTCGAGAAAATCGTCATTGAAGTAACTCAGACAACGGTAACATGGACAGTTCTTTGCATATCGTTGCTGCAGGACTAACCACAGTACGAATTAAAGAGAGGAAAGATTCAAAGAAGGGGGAGCAGCTGGCTGCAGTAACTATGACTCTCTTAAGGTAGCCAAATGCCTCGTCATCCGGCGATGTACATTTGCTAACTCGAGAGACTCGTAGTGGGAGTAACAGTGACGACGTTAACGTGGGCACGTAGTGGCACATCGGGTCCGTAGGACAGGCCATAGCAAGAAAGATAGAGAGAAAGGGCTTAGAAAAGTGGGAGCAGCATGCAGGAGTACTAAGACTCTCTTAAGGTAGCCAAATGCCTCGTCACCATGTAAAATTTTTTTTTGAAAACTCGAGTATATCATCGTTAAGGTAGCTCAGACAACGTTAAGGTTTACATGTAGTGGCATATTGCTCCTGCAGGACTGACCACAGTAATAATTAAAGAGTGGAAAGATACGAAGTACGTCGAGCACCTGGCAGCAGTAACTATGACTGTTTTAAGGTAGCCAAATGCCTCGTCACTCGGCGAAATTAATTTGAAAACTCGAGGATATCGTCGTTGAAGTAACTCAGACAACGATAACATGGACAGGTGGTGGCATATCGCTTCTGCAGGACTAACCACAGTACGAATTAAAGGGAGGAAAGATTCAAAGAAGGGGGAGCAGCTGGCTGCAGTAACTATGACTCTCTTAAGGTAGCCAAATGCCTCGTCATCCGACGAGGAACATTTGGTAACTCGGGAGACTCGTAGTGGGAGTAACAGTGACGACGTTAACGTGGGCATATAGTGGCACATCGGGTCCGTAGGACAGGCCATAGCAAGAATTATGAAGAGAAAGGGCTTAGAAAAGATGGAGCAGGCGGCCGGATTACTATGACTCTCTTAAGGTTGCCAAATGCCTCGTCACCATGTGCAATTTTTTTTGAAAACTCGAGGATATCTTCGTTAAGGTAGCTCGGACAACGTTAAGGTTTACATGTAGTGGCATATTGCTCCTGCAGGACTGACCACAGTAATAATTAAAGAGTGGAAACATACAAAGTACGTCGAGCAGCTGGCAGCAGTAACTATGACTCTCTTAAGGTAGCCAAATGCCTCGTCACTCGGCGAAATTTATTTGAAAACTCGAGGATATCGTCGTTGAAGTAACTCAGACAACGGTAACATGGACAGGTGGTGGCATACCGCTGCTGCAGGACTAACCACAGTACGAATTAAAGAGAGAAAAGATTCACAGAAGGGGGAGCAGCTGGCTGCAGTAACTATGACTCTCTTAAGGTAGCCAAATGCCTCGTCATCCGGCGATGTACATTTGCTAATTCGAGAGACTCGTAGTGGGAGTAACAGTGACGACGTTAACGTGGGCATGTAGGAGCACATCGGATCCGTAGGACAGGCCATAGCAAGAGTGATGGAGAGAAATAACTTAGAAAAGTTGGAGCAGCAAGCAGGAGTACTGTGACTCTCTTAAGGTAGCCAAATGCTTCGTCACCATGTGAAATTTTTTTTGAAAACTCGAGGATATCTTCGTTAAGGTAGCTCGGACAACGTTATGGTTTACATGTAGTGGCATATTGCTCCTGCAGGACTGACCACAGTAATAACTGAAGAGTGGAAAGATACAAAGAACATCGAGCAGGAGGCAGCAGTATCTATGACTCTCTTAAGGTATCGAATGCCTCGTCACTCGGCGAAATTTATTTGAAAACTCGAGGAAATCGTCGTTGAAGTAACTCAGACAACGGTAACATGGACAGGTTTTGGCATATCGCTTCTGCAGGACTAACCACAGTACGAATTAAAGAGAGGAAAGATTCAAAGAAGGGGGAGCAGCTGGCTGCAGTAACTATGACTCTCTTAAGGTAGCCAAATGCCTCGTCATCCGGCGATGTACATATGCTAACTTGAGAGACTCGTAGTGGGAGTAACAGTGTCGACGTTAACGTGGGCACGTAGTGGCACATCGGGTCCGTAGGACAGGCCATAGCAAGAAATGATAGAGAGAAAGGGCTAAGAAAAGTGGGAGCAGCAGGCAGGAGTACTAAGACTCTTAAGGTAGCCAAATGCCTCGTCACCATGTAAAATTTTTTTTGAAAACTCGACTATACCTTCGTTAAGGTAGCTCAGACAACGTTAAGGTTTACATGTAGTGGCATATTGCTCCTGCAGGACTGACCACAGTAATAATTAAAGAGTGGGAAGATACAAAGTACGACGAGCACCAGGCAGCAGTAACTATGACTCTCTTAAGGTAGCCAAATGCCTCGTCACTCGGCGAAATTTATTTGAAGACCCGAGGATATCGTCGTTGAAGTAACTCAGACAACGGTAACATGGACAGGTTTTGGCATATCGCTTCTGCAGGACTAACCACAGTACGAATTAAAGAGAGGAAAGATTCAAAGAAGGGGGAGCAGCTGGCTGCAGTAACTATGACTCTCTTAAGGTAATCAAATGCCTCATCATCCAACGAGGTACATTTGGTAACTCGAGAGACTTGTAGTGGGAGTATCAGTGACGACGTTAAGGTGGGCATATAGTGGCACATCGGGCCTGTAGGACAGGCCATAGCAAGAATGATGGAGAGAAAGGGCTTAGAAAAGTTGGAGCAGCAAGCAGGAGTACTATGACTCTCCAAAGGTAGCCAAATGCCTCGTCACCATGTGAAATTTTTTTTGAAAACTCCAGGATATCCTCGTTAAGGTAGCTCAGACAACGTTAAGGTTTATATGTAGTGGCATATTGCTCCTGCAGGACTGACCACAGTAATAATTAAAGAGTGGAAAGATACAAAGTACGTCGAGCAGCTGGCAGCAGTAACTATGACTCTCTTAAGATAGCCAAATGCCTCGTCACTCGGCGAAATTTATTTGAAAACTCGAGGATATCGTCGTTGAAGTAACTCAGGCAACGGTATCATGGACAGGTGGTGGCATATCGCTGCTGCAGGACTAACCAGAGTACGAATTAAAGAGAGAAAAGATTCACAGAAGGGGGAGCAGCTGGCTGCAGTAACTATGACTCTCTTAAGGTAGCCAAATGCCTCGTCATCCGGCGATGTACATTTGCTAATTCGAGAGACTCGTAGTGGGAGTAACAGTGACGACGTTAACGTGGGCATGTAGTGGCACATCGGGTCTGTAGGACAGGCCATAGCAAGAATGATGGAGAGAAAGGGCTTAGAAAAGTTGGAGCAGCAAGCAGGAGTACTGTGCCTCTCTTAAGGTAGCCAAATGCCTCGTCACCATGTGAAATTTTTTTTGAAAACTCGAGGATATCTTCGTTAAGGTAGCTCACACAACGTTAAGGTTTACATGTAGTGGCATATTGCTCCTGCCAGACTGACCACAGTAATAATTAAAGAGTGGAAAGATACAAAGAACATCGAGCAGGAGGCAGCAGCAACTATGATTCTCTTAAGGGAGCCAAATGCCTCGTCACTCGGCGAAATTTATTTGAAAACTCGAGGAAATCGTCGTTGAAGTAACTCAGACAACGGTAACATGGACAGGTTTTGGCATATCGCTTCTGCAGGACTAACCACAGTACGAATTACAGAGAGGATAGATTCAAAGAAGGGGGAGCAGCTGGCTGCAGTAACTATGACTCTCTTAAGGTAGCCAAATGCCTTGTCATCCGGCTACGTACATTTGCTAACTCGAGGGACTCGTAGTGGGAGTAACAGTGACGACTTTAACGTGGGCATATAGTGGCACATCGGGTCCGTAGGACAGGCCATAGCAAGAATGATGAAGAGAAAGGGCTTAGAAAGGATGGAGCAGCAGGCAGGATAACTATGACTCTCTTAAGGTAGCCAAATGCCTCGGCACCATGTGAAATTTTTTTTGAAAACTCGAGGATATCTTCGTTAAGGTAGCTCGGACAACGTTAAGGTTTACATGTAGTGGCATATTGCTCCCGCAGGACTGACCACAGTAATAATTAAAGAGTGGAAAGATACAAAGTACGTCGAGCAGCTGGCAGCAGTGACTATGCCTCTCTTAAGGGGCGAAATTTATTTGAAAACTAGAGGAAATCGTCATTGAAGAAACTCAGACAACGGTAACATGGACAGGTGGTGGCATATCGCTTCTGCAGGACTATCCACAGTACGAATTAAAGAGAGGAAAGATTCAAAGAAATGGGAGCAGCTGGCTGCAGTAACTATGACTCTCTTAAGGTAGCCAAATGCCTCGTCATCCGACGAGGTACATTTGGTAACTCGAGAGACTCGTAGTGGGAGTAACAGTGACGACGTTAATGTGGGCATATAGTGGCACATCGGGTCCGTAGGACAGGCCATAGCAAGAATGATGAAGAGAAAGGGCTTAGAAAAGATGGAGCAGCCGGCAGGATTACTATGACTCTCTTAAGGTAGCCAAATGCCTCGTCACCATGTGAAATTTTTTTTGAAAACTCGAGGATATCTTCGTTAAGGTAGCTCGGACAACGTTAAGGTTAACATGTAGTGGCATATTGCTCCTGCAGGACTGACCACAGTGACAATTAAAGAGTGGAAAGATACAAAGTACGTCGAGCAGCTGGCAGCAGTAACTATGACTCTCTTAAGGGGCGAAATTTATTTGAAAACTAGAGGAAATCGTCGTTGAAGAAACTCAGACAACGGTAAGATGGACAGGTGGTGGCATATCGCTTCTGCAGGACTATCCACAGTACGAATTAAAGAGAGGAAAGATTCAAAGAAGGGGGAGCAGCTGGCTGCAGTAACTATGACTCTCTTAAGGTAGCCAAATGCCTCGTCATCCAACGAGGTACATTTGGTAACTCGAGAGACTCGTAGTGGGAGTAACAGTGACGACGTTAACGTGGGCATATAGTGGCACATCGGGTCCGTAGGACAGGCCATAGCAAGAAATGATAGAGAGAAAGGGCTTAGAAAAGTGGGAGCAGCACGCAGGAGTACTATGACTCTCTTAAGGAAGCGAAATTCCTCGTCACCATGTGAAATTTTTTTTGAAAACTCGAGGATATCTTCGTTAAGGTAGCTCACACAACGTTAAGGTTTACATGTAGTGGCATATTGCTCCTTCCAGACTGACCGCAGTTATAATTAAAGAGTGGAAAGATACAAAGAACATCGAGCAGGAGGCAGCAGCAACTATGACTCTCTTAAGGTAGCCAAATGCCGCCTCACTCGGCGAAATTTATTTGAAAACTCGAGGAAATCGTCGTTGAAGTAACTCAGACAACGGTAACATGGACAGGTTTTGGCATATCGCTTCTGCAGGACTAACCACAGTACGAATTAAAGAGAGGATAGATTCAAAGAAGGGGGAGCAGCTGGCTGCAGTAACTGTGACTCTCTTAAGGTAGCCAAATGCCTCGTCATCCGGCGAGGTACATTTGCTAACACGAGAGACTCGTAGTGGGAGTAACAGTGACGACGTTAACGTGGGCATATAGTGGCACATCGGGCCTGTAGGACAGGCCATAGCAAGAATGATGGAGAGAAAGGGCTTAGAAAAGTTGGAGCAGCAAGCAGGAGTACTATGACTCTCTTAAGGTAGCCAAATGCCTCGTCACCATGTGAAATTTTTTTTGAAAACTCGAGGAAATCTTCGTTAAGGTAGCTCGGACAACGTTAAGGTTTACATGTAGTGGCATATTGCTCCTGCAGGACTGACCACAGTAATAATTAAAGAGTGGAAAGATACAAAGTACATCGAGCAGCTGGCAGCAGTAACTATGACTCTCTTAAGGTAGCCAAATGCCTCGTCACTCGGCGAAATTTATTTGAAAACTCGAGGAAATCGTCGTTGAAGTAACTCAGACAACGGTAACGTGGACAGGTGGTGGCATATCGCTTCTGCAGGACTCACCACAGTACGAATTAAAGAGAGGAAATATTCAAAGAAGGGGGAGCAGCTGGCTGCAGTAACTATGACTCTCTTAAGGTAGCCAAATGCCTCGTCATCCGGCTACGTACATTTGCTAACTCGAGGGACTCGTAGTGGGAGTAATAGTGACGACGTTAACGTGGGCATATAGTGTCACATCGGGTCCGTAGGACAATCCATAGCAAGAATGATGAAGAGAAAGGGCTTAGAAAAGATGGAGCAGCCGGCAGGATTACTACGACTCTCTTAAGGTAGCCAAATGCCTCGTCACCATGTGAAATTTTTTTTGAAAACTCGAGGATATCTTCGTTAAGGTAGCTCGGACAACGTTAAGGTTTACATGTAGTGGCATATTGCTCCTGCAGAACTGACCACAGTAATAATTAAAGAGTGGAAAGATACAAAGTACGTCGAGCAGCTTGCAGCAGTAACTATGCCTCTTTTAAGGGGCGAAATTTATCTGAAAACTAGAGGAAATCGTCATTGAAGAAACTCAGACAACGGTAACATGGACAGGTGGTGGCATATCGCTTCTGCAGGACTATCCACAGTACGAATTAAAGAGAGGAAAGATTCAAAGAAATGGGAGCAGCTGGCTGCAGTAACTATGACTCTCTTAAGGTAGCCAAATGCCTCGTCATCCGACGAGGTCCATTTGGTAACTCGAGAGACTCGTAGTGGGAGTAACAGTGACGACGTTAACGTGGGCATATTGTGGCACATCGGGTCCATAGGACAGGCCATAGCAAGAAATGATAGAGAGAAAGGGCTTAGAAAAGTGGGAGCAGCAGGCAGGAGTACTATGACTCTCTTAAGGAAGCGAAATTCCTCGTCACCATGTGAAATTTTTTTTTGAAAACTCGAGGATATCTTCGTTAAGGTAGCTCAGACAACGTTAAGGTTTACATGTAGTGGCATATTGCTCCTGCAGGACTGACCACAGTAATAATTAAAGAGTGGAAAGATACAAAGTACGTCGAGCAGCTGGCAGCAGTTACTATGACTCTCTAAGGTAGCCAAATACCTCGTCACTCGGCGAAATTTATTTGAAAACTCGAGGATATCGTCATTGAAGTAACTCAGACAACGGTAACATGGACAGGTGGTGGCATATCGCTGCTGCAGGACTAACCACAGTACGAATTAAAGAGAGAAAAGATTCACAGAAGGGGGAGCAGCTGGCTGCCGTAACTATGACTCTCTTAAGGTAGCCAAATGCCTCGCCATCCGGCGATGTACATTTGCTAATTCGAGAGACTCGTAGTGGGAGTAACAGTGACGACGTTAACGTGGGCATATAGTGGCACATCGGGTCCGTAGGACAGGCCATAGCAAGAAATGATAGAGAGAAAGGGCTTAGAAAAGTGGGAGCAGCAGGCAGGAGTACTAAGACTCTCTTAAGGTAGCCAAATGCCCCGTCACCATGTAAAATTTTTTTTTGAAAACTCGGGTATATCTTCGTTAAGGTAGCTCAGACAACGTTAAGGTTTACATGTAGTGGCATATTGCTCCTGCAGGACTGACCACAGTAATATTTAAAGAGTGGAAAGATACAAAGTACGTCGAGCACCTTGCAGCAGTAACTATGACTCTCTTAAGGTAGCCAAATGCCTCGTCACTCGGCGAAATTAATTTGAAAACTCGAGGATATCGTCGTTGAAGTAACTCAGACAACGGTAACATGGACAGGTGGTGGCATATCGCTGCTGCAGGACTAACCACAGTACGAATTAAAGAGAGAAAAGATTCAAAGAAGAGGGAGCAGCTGGCTGCAGTAACTATGACTCTCTTAAGGTAGCCAAATGCCTCGTCATCCGGCGATGTAAATTTGCTAACTCGAGAGACTCGTAGTGGGAGTAACAGTGACGACGTTAACGTGGGCACGTAGTGGCACATCGGGTCCGTAGGACAGGCCATAGCAAGAAATGATAGAGAGAAAGGGCTAAGAAAAGTGGGAGCAGCAGGCAGGAGTACTAAGACTCTTAAGGTAGCCAAATGCCTCGTCACCATGTAAAATTTTTTTTGAAAACTCGAGTATACCTTCGTTAAGGTAGCTCAGACAACGTTAAGGTTTACATGTAGTGGCATATTGCTCCTGCAGGACTGACCACAGTAATAATTAAAGAGTGAAAAGATACAAAGTACGTCGAGCACCTGGCAGCAGTAACTATGACTCTCTTAAGGTAGCCAAATGCCTCGTCACTCGGCGAAATTTATTTGAAGACCCGTGGATATCGTCGTTGAAGTAACTCAGACAACGGTAACATGGACAGGTTTTGGCATATCGCTTCTGCAGGACTAACCACAGTACGAATTAAAGAGAGGATAGATTCAAAGAAGGGGGAGCAGCTGGCTGCAGTAACTATGACTCTCTTAAGGTAGTCAAATGCCTCGTCATCCGACGAGGTACATTTGGTAACTCGAGAGACTCGTAGTGGGAGTAACAGTGACGACGTTAACGTGGGCATATAGTGGCACATCGGGTCCATATGACAGGCCATAGCAAGAAATGATAGTGAGAAAGGGCTTAGAAAAGTGGGAGCAGCAGGCAGGAGTACTATGACTCTCTTAAGGAAGCGAAATTCCTCGTCACAATGTGAAATTTGTTTTTGAAAACTCGAGGATATCTTCGTTAAGGTAGCTCGGACAACGTTAAGGTTAACATGTAGTGGCATATTGCTCCTGCAGGACTGACCACAGTAACAATTAAAGAGTGGAAAGATACAAAGTACGTCGAGCAGCTGGCAGCAGTAACTATGACTCTCCTAAGGGGCGAAATTTATTTGAAAACTAGAGGAAATCGTCGTTGAAGAAACTCAGACAACGGTAAGATGGACAGGTGGTGGCATATCGCTTCTGCAGGACTATCCACAGTACGAATTAAAGAGAGGAAAGATTCAAAGAAGGGGGAGCAGCTGGCTGCAGTAACTATGACTCTCTTAAGGTAGCCAAATGCCTCGTCATCCAACGAGGTACATTTGGCAACTCGAGAGACTCGTAGTGGGAGTAACAGTGACGACGTTAACGTGGGCATATAGTGGCACATCGGGTCCGTAGGACAGGCCATAGCAAGAAATGATAGAGAGAAAGGGCTTAGAAAAGTGGGAGCAGCACGCAGGAGTACTATGACTCTCTTAAGGAAGCGAAATTCCTCGTCACCATGTGAAATTTTTTTTGAAAACTCGAGGATATCTTCGTTAAGGTAGCTCACACAACGTTAAGGTTTACATGTAGTGGCATATTGCTCCTGCCAGACTGACCGCAGTAATAATTAAAGAGTGGAAAGATACAAAGAACATCGAGCAGGAGGCAGCAGCAACTATGACTCTCTTAAGGTAGCCAAATGCCTCGTCACTCGGCGAAATTTATTTGAAAACTCGAGGAAATCGTCGTTGAAGTAACTCAGACAACGGTAACATGGACAGGTTTTGGCATATCGCTTCTGCAGGACTAACCACAGTACGAATTAAAGAGAGGAAATATTCAAAGAAGGGGGAGCAGCTGGCTGCAGTAACTATGACTCTCTTAAGGTAGCCAAATGCCTCGTCATCCGGCGAGGTACATTTGCTAACACGAGAGACTCGTAGTGGGAGTAACAGTGACGACGTTAACGTGGGCATATAGTGGCACATCGGGCCTGTAGGACAGGCCATAGCAAGAATGATGGAGAGAAAGGGCTTAGAAAAGTTCGAGCAGCAAGCAGGAGTACTATGACTCTCTTAAGGTAGCCAAATGCCTCGTCACCATTTGACATTTTTTTTGAAAACTCGAGGAAATCTTCGTTAAGGTAGCTCGGACAACGTCAAGGTTTACATGTAGTGGCATATTGCTCCTGCAGGACTGACCACAGTAATAATTAAAGAGTGGAAAGATACAAAGTACATCGAGCAGCTGGCAGCAGTAACTATGACTCTCTTAAGGTAGCCAAATGCCTCGTCACTCGGCGAAATTTATTTGAAAACTCGAGGAAATCGTCGTTGAAGTAACTCAGACAACGGTAACATGGACAGGTTTTGGCATATCGCTTCTGCTGGACTAACCACAGTACGAATTAAAGAGAGGAAAGATTCAAAGAAGGGGGAGCAGCTGGCTGCAGTAACTATGAGTATCTTAAGGTAGCCAAATGCCTCGTCATCCGGCGAGGTACATTTGCTAACTCGAGAGACTCGTAGTGGGAGTAACAGTGACGACGTTAACGTGGGCATATAGTGGCACATCGGGTCCGTAGGACAGGCCATAGCAAGAATGATGAAGAGAAAGGGCTTAGAAAAGATGGAGCAGCCGGCAGGATTACTATGACTCTCTTAAGGTAGCCAAATGCCTCGGCACCATGTGAAATTTTTTTTGAAAACTCGAGGATATCTTCGTTAAGGTAGCTCGGACAACGTTAAGGATTACATGTAGTGGCATATTAATCCTGCAGGACTGACCACAGTAATAATTAAAGAGTGGAAAGATACAAAGCACGTCGAGCAGCTGACAGCAGTAACTTTGCCTCTCTTAAGGGGCGAAATTTATTTGAAAACTAGAGGAAATCGTCGTTGAAGAAACTCAGACAACGGTAACATGGACAGGTGGTGGCATATCGCTTCTGCAGGACTACCCACAGTACGAATTAAAGAGAGGAAAGATTCAAAGAAGGGGGAGCAGCTGGCTGCAGTAACTATGACTCTCTTAAGGTAGCCAAATGCCTCGTCATCCGACGAGGTACATTTGGTAACTCGAGAGACTCGTAGTGGGAGTAACAGTGACGACGTTAACGTGGGCATATAGTGGCACATCGGGTCCGTAGGACTGCCCATAGCAAGAAATGATAGAGAGAAAGGGCTTAGAAAAGTGGGAGCAGCAAGCAGGAGTACTATGACTCTCTTAAGGTAGCCAAATGCCTCGTCACCATGTAAAATTTTTTTTGAAAACTCGAGGAAATCTTCGTTAAGGTAGCTCGGACAACGTTAAGGTTTACATGTAGTGGCATATTGCTCCTGCAGGACTGACCACAGTAATAATTAAAGAGTGGAAAGATACAAAGTACATCGAGCAGCTGGCAGCAGTAACTATGACTCTCTTAAGGTAGCCAAATGCCTCGTCACTCGGCGAAATTTATTTGAAAACTCGAGGATATCGTCGTTGAAGTAACTCAGACAACGGTAACATGGACAGGTGGTGGCATATCGCTTCTGCAGGACTCACCACAGTACGAATTAAAGAGAGGAAATATTCAAAGAAGGGGGAGCAGCTGGCTGCAGTAACTATGACTCTCTTAAGGTAGCCAAATGCCTCGTCATCCGGCTACGTACATTTGCTAACTCGAGGGACTCGTAGTGGGAGTAATAGTGACGACGTTAACGTGGGCATATAGTGTCACATCGGGTCCGTAGGACAATCCATAGCAAGAATGATGAAGAGAAAGGGCTTAGAAAAGATGGAGCAGCCGGCAGGATTACTATGACTCTCTTAAGGAAGCGAAATTCCTCGTCACCATGTGAAATTTTTTTTTGAAAACTCGAGGATATCTTCGTTAAGGTAGCTCAGACAACGTTAAGGTTTACATGTAGTGGCATATTGCTCCTGCAGGACTGACCACAGAAACAATTAAAGAGTGGAAAGATACAAAGTACGTCGAGCAGCCGGCAGCAGTAACTATGACTCTCTTAAGGTAGCCAAATGCCTCGTCACTCGGCGATATTTATTTGAAAACTCGAGGATATCGTCGTTGAAGTAACTCAGACAACGGTAACATGGACAGGTGGTGGCATATCGCTGCTGCAGGACTAACCACAGTACGAATTAAAGAGAGAAAAGATTTACAGAAGGGGGAGCAGCTGGCTGCAGTAACTATGACTCTCTTAAGGTAGCCAAATGCCTCGTCATCCGGCGATGTACATTTGCTAACTCGAGAGACTCGTAGTAGGAGTAACAGTGACGACCTTAACGTGGGCACGTAGTGGCACATCGGGTCCGTAGGACAGGCCATAGCAAGAATGATGGAGAGAAAGGGCTTAGAAAAGTTGGAGCAGCAAGCTGGAGTACTGTGACTCTTTTAAGGTAGCCAAATGCCTCGTCACCTTGTGAAATTTTTTTTGAAAACTCAAGGATATCTTCGTTAAGGTAGCTCGGACAACGTTAAGGTTTACATGTAGTGGCATATTGCTCCTGCAGAACTGACCACAGTAATAATTAAAGAGTGGAAAGATACAAAGTACGTCGAGCAGCTTGCAGCAGTAACTATGCCTCTCTTAAGGGGCGAAATTTATTTGAAAACTAGAGGAAATCGTCATTGAAGAAACTCAGACAACGGTAACATGGACAGGTGGTGGCATATCGCTTCTGCAGGACTATCCACAGTACGAATTAAAGAGAGGAAAGATTCAAAGAAATGGGAGCAGCTGGCTGCAGTAACTATGACTCTCTTAAGGTAGCCAAATGCCTCGTCATCCGACGAGGTACTTTTGGTAACTCGAGAGACTCGTAGTGGGAGTAACAGTGACGACGTTAACGTGGGCATATTGTGGCACATCGGGTCCATAGGACAGGCCATAGCAAGAAATGATAGAGAGAAAGGGCTTAGAAAAGTGGGAGCAGCAGGCAGGAGTACTATGACTCTCTTAAGGAAGCGAAATTCCTCGTCACCATGTGAAATTTTTTTTTGAAAACTCGAGGATATCTTCGTTAAGGTAGCTCAGACAACGTTAAGGTTTACATGTAGTGGCATATTGCTCCTGCAGGACTGACCACAGTAATATTTAAAGAGTGGAAAGATACAAAGTACGTCGAGCACCTTGCAGCAGTAACTATGACTCTCTTAAGGTAGCCAAATTCCTCGTCACTCGGCGAAATTAATTTGAAAACTCGAGGATATCGTCGTTGAAGTAACTCAGACAACGGTAACATGGACAGGTGGTGGCATATCGCTTCTGCAGGACTAACCACAGTACGAATTAAAGAGAGGAAAGATTCAAAGAAGGGGGAGCAGCTGGCTGCAGTAACTATGACTCTCTTAAGGTAGCCAAATGCCTCGTCATCCGGCTACGTACATTTGCTAACTCGAGAGACTCGTAGTGGGAGTAACAGTGACGACGTTAACGTGGGCATATAGTGGCACATCGGGTCCGTAGGACAGGCCATAGCAAGAATGATGAAGAGAAAGGGCTTAGAAAAGATGGAGCAGCCGGCAGGATTACTATGACTCTCTTAAGGTAGCCAAATGCCTCGTCACCATGTGAAATTTTTTTTGAAAACTCGAGGATATCTTCGTTAAGGTAGCTCGGACAACGTTAAGGTTTACATGTAGTGGCATATTGCTCCTGCAGGACTGACCACAGTAATAATTAAAGAGTGGAAAGATACAAAGTACGTCGAGTAGCTGGCAGCAGTAACTATGCCTCTCTTAAGGGGCGAAATTTATTTGAAAACTAGAGGAAATCGTCGTTGAAGAAACTCAGACAACGGTAACATGGACAGGTGGTGGCATATCGCTTCTGCAGGACTATCCACAGTACGAATTAAAGAGAGGAAAGATTCAAAGAAGCGGGAGCAGCTGGCTGCAGTAACTATGACTCTCTTAAGGTAGCCAAATGCCTCGTCATCCGACGAGGTACATTTGGTAACTCGAGAGACTCGTAGTGGGAGTAACAGTGACGA